>NW_022900937.1:28696103-28717709 GCF_012274545.1 Fukomys damarensis | reverse complement strand
CAAGCAAAAAAAAAAAAAAAAAAAATACGAAAGCCAATGAATAAATGAAATATGAAACTTGCATACCTTTTCAATCAAAAAGACTTCAAAAAGACTTAAGTACATTGAGGGTCACAGAGTTTAAGGATTTGTGAATAGTCAGAGATTAGTTCAAAAATTCAAAACTCAAAGAGCTTCATCTGACTCAAAATTGAACACTCTTTCCAGTTAGAGAAGCAAACAGCTTGGCTAACTTGTAAAATAAATGTAAATTTCATCCTCAACATTAAAGGGTAGAGATCCGTGTGAAGAGGAAATGCCAAAAGTTTCAGGCAACTTCAATGACGATGGCAAATAATGGCGGAGGGACCCTGAAGAGAGACAGGAGGAACCAAGGCAGGCAGACGGCAGCGCCCAGCCTGCAAGGAAAGGACGTCTAGCAAGAACGTCTAGGGCCCTCCCCAGAGAAGGCACTGGACTTCGTTAGTTCTCAGGACAAGGGTGTAAGCTTAGTACTATTGGCACTCATTTTACCAACGAGAGGAGGACAGTCCAGGGGAGTGAGGAAGGAGGAGGAATTCCTCAACCAAGAGTCCAGCACCCCATCTAGCTCACAGGAGAGCAGTCGGTCTGGGAAAGGAGTGTGAATGCCCAGAAGAGACTACTGCCATGTCACAGGTCTCAAACACTACTGCAGCACGACAGGTCTTCAGCGTGACTACACACAGGAGTACGGAATGAAGAGGCCAATACAAGAGCCAGAATGGGCAGGTTCTTCTCTCCAAATCTGTGCCA
The DNA here is from genome assembly GCF_012274545.1 of Fukomys damarensis. NCBI lineage: Eukaryota > Metazoa > Chordata > Mammalia > Rodentia > Bathyergidae > Fukomys > Fukomys damarensis. Next base: position 28,716,935 of record NW_022900937.1, on the reverse strand, counting down.
AGGTTTCTATACTCACCCAGTAATCCACTAAATCCAAGCACAAATGGTTGCTCACCTGTGAGCAGGATGGTAAATCGTAGTGTTGACTCCATGAGGATAATGACTACTGAAGTTGAAACTGTGACTCTCTTGGTAGCTCTGGTTTGTTCCAACACTAAAATTAAGAAGGTAAATAAGAAATAAATATCGTTGAACTACAACAGACATCATTACATACCCAACAAAATGTCTACAATGTAGAAGACGGGTTACAGCAAACATGGAAGATACGAAACAACCAGAACTCTGACATACTGCAGTGGGATCGTGACTGACAGAAACAACCCCGCTGGTAAAAAGTTTGGTGGTTTCTTATAAAAGTAAACTATATCTACCCTAGGATTTAGCAACACCACTGGAAGAGAACCATCTAGGAGGAATAAATATGTATATTCATAAATACTTATACAAGAAGGGTCACAGCAGCTATATCGCAGCAGCCCTTATTAGAAACTTGTAAGTCTACCGACACAGAGATGGATAAGCAAACCAGATGGTCATCATCTACACGTCTATCTGTATATGTGACACCTGTATATCTGTCGGTAGCACTCAGGAATACTAACCATCAGCAAAACAGGAATAAACCACTGAACTACCGGATGTAGCTCAAATAGTACGCTGAGTAAGGAAGACTTAGACAAAAGGGCCCACATGTAGGGTTCCATTAATGTGATTACTAGAACAGACAGAATTCACCTGTGATACAAGTTTTTGAGCAGTCGTTGTTCTGGAGGTGGGTGTGGAAAAAGAGCTGCTGGGAAGGAGATGAAGGAACTTCCTAGCGTGATGGTAATGTCCAGAATCTCCACAGGTGTTTGAATTGCACAAATAGACAAACCGGTTATACTCACAACTGGTAAAACTAAGGTTTGTGCATCTCACGGGATATAAATTTTACTTGAAAAGGAAGAAAACTAATCATAACTCTAATTAACATATATCCATGCTAAATCTAAGCAATGACATCTCCAACTTACTCTGAAATGTATTAAAACATGAGATGACAGAAAGATGAACAGATGGTAAAAATGTGGTAGGCAAGCATACCAAAATCCTAGTTACAGAATCCGACTGGGAACACGTCAGTGTTCATTACACAATTCTCTCAACTTTCTGATTAGATTTGCAGTTGTCCATAATAACATGCCAGAAGGAAATAACTATTGATATCTGCCATGAAACCAGAGAAATGATGTCATATTGATAATGGCTTGCCAAAGTGCCTTTTACCTTACGAGGTAACTTCTGAGTTCTCCGCGGTAATTGGTGACCAGGAGTTCTGCTGACCACTGTGCACTGCCTTTGTATTCTAAAAATATTAACCCAGCGATGGCACAGCTCAAATCGCCCACAAAACTAGATGCCTGTAGGAGGAGACAGGGAAACCACATTACTAGAGCAGCTGCTACCCAAATGCTTTGTATGCCTAACTACAGGGCATCTCACAACCTGGCTTTGACTCCCCATCTAGGCCAGTCCTCCCAACTCCAGTTTTTTAATTACCTGTACTCTGCAACACTGCAATAAATAACTTTGAATGACATGTCCAGGTACAGGCATAGAGAAGTACATTTCTACTCAAATCCTACATCCGTTGCAAGAAAAGATGGAAACCCCCACCATTCAGCCTTAGAGAACTCTAAGAGCAGGTTTTGAATGTTAATTTCCGCTGCCTAAGCTAAAGTGTCCCCAATCACTTCCATGTGTCTAATCAGCATCTTAAAGGAAAAGAGTCTTCAACTGTCACTGTCAAGCTTTCTCCATCAACTAAGTATCCAACTATACCATTAAAGCTCTGAAGGCCTGAGCACTTGGGGAAGCACAGCTGATAAAGTCTGTCACCCCTGAGCATGATCAGGATGGGCCCCTGCAGAACACACCTGAGCATAAGGGTCATTTTCAGCTGAACACAACTGAGAATCAACAGATGCAAGAAAAGTCTCCACCTTCCATTATCTGCTTTATTATTATATAAAAGCAAAGCACAAAAGTCTCTGCATGACAGTGGCCCTTGGGGCCAGGAAGAGGAGGCACGGAGTCACACAAAATCAGCCTACTTGCACCAAGAGCCCTGATTAAACTGTATTTCCCATCAGTTCCCTTCTCATTCTTAGCTAACAACCCAGCCCCCATCTTGTCCCCAGTTCACCTGGGATTCCCTGGAGCAGCCAAAGAGGTGCGGAGCTGTGGATTGGATGAGATGCCTTTCTGCACACACATGGCGCCCACTATAGAAAGGTCAACACCACTGGCTGCGTGCCAGTTTTGGCCTCGGTGACATCCGTGATTTACACTGGGACAAGGGAGGCGTACCTGTGCTGGAACTCTGTGGGCTAGGACTTCGTGTCCCCGGAAGTCACTCCCCACACACAGCCAGCAGCACAGTGCAGCCACCCTGGGCTTCATTTTTCCCTGCACCCTGCCGGAAGCCTGGGCACCCTTTCCTTCAACCAATTCTCCATCACTGAGAGCCCTGCACCAAGCTGGAGTCTAACTGCTTCCTGAATGTTCACATTTCTGTGAAGCTCGGTCCTTGCAAAAAATACCAATATCAATAAAAATTATGTGCCTTTTTTTCTGGCTCATCTGTCCCTTATTGGGTAATTTGCAGGCTGCCAGCTACTAAATTTGAGAGGCAGAGGAAAAATTTTCCTCCTCAACCCTCCAAACAATGCCTCATGATCTAGCACAAGCCAATAAACACTTGATATAGGCCTAGGACAAACACGCACCAAACTTCAAAGACTTGGTACCAGTAAAGGAGGTAAGAAATATTAGTAATAGCATTTTATAAATGATAATATTTTACATCTATTGGATGAAATAATTTTTAAGTAAGTTTCACCTGTTTGTCACTATACCTACCAGAAGATTCCAAGTTATGCGTGATCACACATTTAGCTCACGTTATGTTCCCACTGGACAGCATTAGTCCTGAAAATAGTAATCTGGATTCCACAACGAGATGGGGACAAAGGGTGGTGCACCCCCACACCCTGACTCAGGACTGTCTGGAGAGAGCTATGTCCTCCTTCCTACTCCCAACCTCCCTACCTCAAAGCCAGGCATCCCACCAAGGCCAGGTGCCCTCCCCACAGCAGCTCCAACTATGAACTAGATGAGAAAATAAACTTGATGTGGATGCTCACTGGAGACACAGGATGAACTCCCAGTCCCATCGCTTGTCACCCATCAGAAGTTTGAGTTACTGCCGAGCCGTCTGGGACAAGCTGCTCTTACTAAAGTGATTCTCCTACCAGCCCTCAACGGGTAACAAAAGCAGGATAAAGCTACTCACACATCTTCATCTTCACTTGGGATCTGTCTCCTCTATCACCTTAAAACTCTGCTCCGCTCTGTGTATAAACACATGGGTCACTTATGAGGACACATCTGTCTGAACACTGGCAGTAGGAGATGGGTCAGTCTGAGACTTCCATGACCTGTCTCATCCCCTTCAAGCCTGCAGGTGGCCAGAGGGATGCAGTGGCACCACTGTTAACCCAGCACTCGGAAAGCTGAGGCTGGAGGATAAAGGCCAGCCCGAGTGATACGGTGAGACCCTGTCTCAAAACAACAAAACACAAAAGGCTGAGGACGTGAAGATAGCAGACTTGTGGGGACACTCACCTACAAGGGGGCACCTCCAAGCCTCCAGTCATTATCCTAAACCTGCCATTATCTTGGATTCCGGCAGCGCCACATGAAACTGAGGCCGCCAAGAGAAACAGTTGTCTCAGGGAGCCCTGACTGCCCCTGGGACACGAGGTCTTCTCCGGAGCCACCTTGCACAACTGAAACTCAGGCAATGATCAACCAGACTCTAGCCCAGCCCTGCAAACCGGGCTCCTTCCTTTGCTCACAGACCAGTCTGATTTTCTCCCACCAGAGAAGAGCTCAAGACCCTTTCCCACAATGACTTTCTGTGATGAGACGTCAGGGCCTGAAGGGGCCCAGCAGAGGCCCCAGCTCCTCCTCAGAAATGTCCAGTAACTATGGGGCTTCTGTAACCTGAGCAAAATGTGCTTTTTCCAGGTTTTTCCACTCATTTTCATTTTCTGAACAAAAACCATTCTCTGAATTATTGGCTCTCAGATCTACACTTATTAGAACATACAAAAAAGCTTACAAACACCATTAATCCTCAGACCTACACAGATCAATTAAACAAAACTTCTGTGGAGAGAGCCCAGGCAATCCAGTAATGTGTGTGGGTCTTGGATTCGGTTTCTTCTCTATATGAATCTCCCAGGACACAGCTAGAGTTAGAACCAGTGTTCTACGTACTGCGCTGTCTTGTTCATGGGAGGAAGAAAGACAGAAACTAAGTAGCACTTGATTCCTACAAGGGATACTAGGGAACTGGGCTGTGGTGGGAAAGTCACTTTGCTCCCCTCAATCTGTTTCCTGAACTGTAAAATCAGGACGCCTAACCCACTCACAGGCCTAAATATCAAATGAGAACACATACACAGTCATTAATAGAGTGTAAAGCAGGATACAAAAGCAAGTTAGTATAAGCTTTCTTTTTTCCACTTTCTCTTTCAATTCCTATTCCACTAAAGTAATAAACTCAAACTCCTAGAAGTTGTTCCTGCGACTAAAGTTTCTCGACGGAACTTTATAGTAACATCTTGTGCCATGATAAAAACTACAAGGTGTCGTAAAATTAATTAAAAGTGCCAGGGGATGGAGAGGTGGGGAAGAGTTAAGGGATGTCACTCAGTTCACAGGTACAGGCGAAAGACTGACTGTTCATGCCATGATCCTGGCTTCGATCCCACCAGCCTGGTTTCTGGATCAGCAGCCTCAGCCCCCAGAAGCAAGGACTCCTCCTCATGGGCTGGCTTCCAGGCCCACGCCTACGAGGCCTCGAGTTACTCTACTCTTCTCCCCTCAGCCAACTCAGGCAAAAGGTGAGCAGTGCTCAATTTCCCTGCAATTCCCAAGATGCTCAGCTCTAGGGCAGCATTTTCTGTCTGCTGCTGGCCCTCCCGTTGGAAGCCATGGGAACCTGTCCCAGGATGGGCCCTTTGTTTTTCCAGCTCGCCTCTTAAATGGCTCGATAAACCCTCTGTTCCAGACATCTCCTCCCAAGGGTTTGGTTTAATGACCCTCATTTGCTATTTACTCACTACCAGATGGTTTACATGTGCACAGTGCCTTACAGAATACACAGAATGAATATTAGAAGGGCACAGATCTCTGGCTAGATTCTGAGTGTGTTCCATTTCATAGTTTATCATTCTGATTTATATCAGCCTTTTCCCTCTTTGCATTCACTCAATGGAGCTTCTATACAAACATGGCACTCACACCCCACCCCACCCAAGAAGTCATCAGCCTGTGGCAGGCGTGTACCGGAGAGATGACGAAGAGCTCGCTTCCCATGAGGTCGAACACCCGCACGGTGCCTGAGCTCTCCGCGTAGGCCAGCAGCGTGCAATCGTAGCTCCACGCCACCCGCCTCCACTGGGGCTTGGGGTCTTTTGGAACTAGAAGGAAAAGAAAACAGGTGCGTTTAGCAGCAATGTTATGAAAATCGTTAGCACTTTTAGTAAGTGCAATTAAAGTAAACAGACTGCACCGCTGCCCAGAGCTTGTAAATGCTTCATTCCAGTTCAAGAAAGGCACAACCACCACAAACCCTGAGCCGGGGATTTAGCTCAGCGGTTCAGTGGCCTGCAAGCGCAAGGACCCGAGTTCAGTCCCTGGTACAAAAAAAACAAACAAACCCTGCCCCAGTTAGGGAGCAGCTCAGGAATCGTATACTTCAAGCATTCATGAAATTGAGAACAAGAAGAAACCTGAAGAATGGGCAGGAAATAATTCCAATCCAATGAGTTCAGCCCCTCTAAGACCAAAAAATGAAAAGTTCATCTGAGATCTTTCAAGCGTACCAAATGCACTACGCTAACAGGGAATGTGATAGGACGGGGGAGAGGCTGTGCAGGCAGCCTGTGTAGGGCCTCTCTCTGCCAATCACACAATGCTGACATCTGCATCATCCTAATAATCAACTTTCTGGATCTCTTCTATTCTAAGATTTTTAGTACAACAATCAAAAGGCTGCTAGCTATTAGAGAAGAGAAAAGAGGCTTGAGAAACTCGAAACTATTAGATTTGAAGGTTTTTCCACTGTGTTTTCTTTGCTCCCATTTCCTGTTATGTGAACCCCCCGACTGAAGAGATAGGTAGGACAAGGGCCCTCTCTTTACCAATTCTTTAATTTACACATTCACCATATGTTTTATCATACTTCGTTGATCACACACCTATAGAATTTCTGTCAAACAAAAACACGATGCTGTGCCTTGCCCACCATACTTGCAGGATAATAAAAATAAGATAATATTGGGATAAAAACAGACACAGAAACTGATGGAACAGAGTAATGAACCTACAAGCAAACCCAAACATCCACAGCCAGCTCATTCTGAACACAGGTGCTAAGAACAAGCATTGCAGAAAGGACAGCCTAAGAAATGGTGCTGGAAAAACATCGCAAAGGAATGAAGCTGGACCCTTATATCGGAGAGTTACAAATATTAACTCGAGATAGATTAAAGACTTCAATGTGAGATCCAATACAATGAAACTACTAGAAGAAAACACGGGGGCACCGGGTGTGGTGGTGCACACCTGTAATCCCAGCACTTGGGGGGCTGAGGCAGGAGGATCTCTGCTAAGGCCTGCCTGGACACCCTGAACTAAACAGTGAGCCCCTGTATCAAACAAAAGAAAACATGGGGGGAGCACTTAAGGACCTTGGACAGAACAAATGTTGGCGGGTCAAGACAATGAAAATAAGGGAAACCAATGCAAACACATCAAACTAAAAAGCTTCTGTACCACAGTAAAAAAAAACAGGAAAAGAAAATCTACAGTCTGAGAAAATATTTACAAACCGTATGCCTGACAAAGGCATACCTAGAATCTATATAAGGAAGTTTAAAAAAATGCAACAACACAATAATTCAGTTGAAAAATGGACAAAAGATTTAAATACATATAATTGGCCAGCAAGAAAAAGGGAAAAGGCTCAATACCGGCAATCATGAGGGGTCGCAACTCAGACCCCAGTGAGTCTCCCTCTTAGCCAAGGACGGGTAACAATGGCTAACACCACCTGACAAATGTGACAGGGGCGTAAAAGGGAGCCCTGTACATGGCTGCTGGGAACATGAGTTAGTAAGCCATGTGGAAACAGTATGGAGGTTCCTTAAAAATCAAACTATGCACACCCCAGCTATCCCACTCCTGACCACGTCTGTCCTTTCATACACGAGGCCTCTCTGCCTGGACTGTCCCTCTCCGGTCCTACTGCTCTGCCAGGCCTGGTGTAACTGCCAACCCTCCTTCCCTGAAACCCTTCAACGCTGACTGTTCTCTTCTACGTGCCCCTAGTTATGGCTGCAGACACACCTTTGGTCATGTTTATACATCGTTATCATGTTGTTCACATTAACTATTCAGCCTGCAAGACTCTGAAGGCCCTTTGGTCAGGGACAAGGTCTCATTCAACATCACCACTGCCCCAGGACCTGGGACACAGCGTGACTTCCTAATGAGTAAAGCTTCTGTCTCTCAGAACATCTATATCACGGGGCACAGTGATGCAAAGGGTTTGCCATCCCTCAGCATGAGGCCCCTTTGAACCATAAGATAAAAATAAATAAAAAATAAAAGAAATAGAAATGGCATACATTTGAAAACAGGAAGCACTAGGTTCTATTTTCAGTGCTACCGGAAACAGCTGTGTGTGATTCTGTGCCCACTGAGTGCTCCCACAAGTCCTTCAGTTTCCAAGTCAGTACCCAACAGTGTCAATGAAAGACACAAAGAAGGTGTCGAGGTTCTACAGTAATAAAAGTCCTACCATGATAACAAATCCTCAATTTATAAAGACAAAGAAAGCAATATGTTGCGGGGGGGAAGACAGGCAATTCCACAAAAAGATACAAACTTAAAACAAATCCACTGGGTAGAAATATTTGCAGTATATATGATAAAGGTTATCACTTTAAGATAACACTACATGGAGACACCACAAACTAATAATAAGTCAAGTAACCTAAAAGGAATATGGGAGGGAGGACCTACAATTCACAAAATACATAAAAATGAGCCACCAAACATATGTTCTACCTAATAACTAAAGATATGCAAATTCAAACTTAGATGTGTTTTCCTTGCCTGTGAGCAGGATGAATGCAAACAGAAGGAAACAGTTGGTGCTGACACCAGAGGGAAGACTTGCCCTCCCTCACACCTCTTTCACAGTTGTGTGAATACAACTTTTTAAACACATCGTGACAGTAGCTATCGCACTTGAAATACACCCACCTAACAAGGGGCTTTTCTAGCACTGTTAGGGAAGTGAAAGAAAACAAGCCACTGTGGACAAACTAAATTTCTATCAAGAAATGTGCTTTGCAGGCTTGCAATGGAAACGATGCCACTCACAACCGAACTGCTCCTGTTTAAGACACAGCCTGGGGCAGACGTTCACAGGAGTCAGACACCGTGTGTGTGGGATCCCACGTGACCGCAGCAGAGGAGGAGAAACGCCACAAGGGCAAGGGGCCACCGAAGGCTCTTATGAAGAACACCAACTGCGAGAAAAGATAATCACTTTGTACTCTTTCTACTGTGTTATCTGAATTTGTGATGTGTATCGCTTTTATTAAGAAGAAAAAAGAATAGTTTCACATCAGGTTTCCCATCACATACGTTTGTGTGTGTGTGTGCGTGTGTGTGTGTAAATACGAGTATGTGTGTGTGAAGGAGCACAAGCTTGTGCTCACTCAGAGGGGAGGGAAATGAGTAAGGTCACCCAGGGTCACCTGTGCCTCCTCCAGGGCTCTGCGCTGGTCTCAGGACTCAGCAGGGAGAGACCGGCTTGGAGCTGCAAGGCTGCTAGGATTCCCAGGCAGCTTTCCAGACAGAAGGAAAGGAGGCCAAAAAGAGCTTCAGAAATCTGCACAGAGAAAAAAACACCTGCAGAGAGGAACCTACACACACCGAGAGATGCTGCTAGGTGACAGAGGGTCAGCAAAGCGGGAAGAGCCCCTTGGGGGAGCCTGAAGGAGATCGGAAATGTTGGAGCCCACCCAGTCCTCCCTCGGAGCCTCCACGGAGATCCAGACTAACCTAATCATTGCACAGGTGGTCCTCAGCCACACCTCCCAGTGCTTCAAAGAATCCTTCGCACATTAATCTGAGCCCCAGAAGTATCACCCTCCTCCAGAACATCCTCAGTCCTCTGGAAAGAAGATGCCACATTCCGGACCCTCAGTAACGGAGCAGCTGTGATGCTGCCAGTCTACAGCTGCCAGAGCAAAGCAAGCAGCACACAGGCCTCACTCTGCAGAGTCCTGGAGTTGCACCAGGAGAAACTTCTCTCCAGACTGTATTTATACCATGTGAGAGGTGTCGTCCAGCGTGGATAGGAACAGATCTGACCAGCCAGAGGTGGCATCTTGATTTCCAAAGGACATATGATCTTGTTGTTTTACTGGTTTTCTAAGCTATCTTTCCACTTAAACACCTCCCGGCGTGTCACCATGCTACTTCAAACTGCTCATTAAAAGCTCATCAATTTTCAAAATAAAATGAATCTTAAAAGTAAAACTGCTAGATATGTGAAGCAGTCAAGATATATCCTACAAACATATCTTAAAATGATACATTTTGAGGAATATGCAAAGATTTGCAAACTGCTATTTAAAGGTATCCAAGAAGGAAAACATGAGCATAATGAGTAAAGAGAGGATTTTAACAAAACCTGACAAAAACTAAAGCTTTATCGAGCAAATTTGTAAAATAGAGAAGATAGTATTTGAAATAAAAAATTAATTAGCCTTAAAAGCAAATTAAACACTGCAGAAGAAAAATGTGAAAGCTTCTTTAAAACGGAGCAACAGAAACCATCAGATCTACAGAATGGAGGGGAAACACCCGAAAAAGCAGGGGACCGAAGACCCAAGGAAGGGCACAGCCAGCAGCACACGGGGCCTCACAGGAATATCAGGAGGCGCAGCCAGATCAGGAAGCCCGACGGAAACGTTCCACGAGAAACTCTGAGAAGCTGATGGCATTTACACATTCACCTCAAATGTAGCCACAGTGAAGCTCAGATAGAAAATACTAGGGGCAAAGCCACTGCAGCACATGGTGATCAAGTTTCTGAAGACTAGTAATAGAGACCATCCTAGAAGTGGAGAGGAATAGAAAGACACTTTATATACAGAGAAAACAACTTCCTGTCCAAAGCAAAATAATCGATGACCTACCTCTTTAAAGAACAAAAAGAAGTAATAATCAGATCAACAATTCTGTATCAGAAAGCACAGTTTATAAAAACAAAAATAAAAGTTTGAGATAAACATTGAAAAAGAGCCATATAATAAATGTTACATAAATTCTTCAAGCTGAAAGAAAACTCTACTAAATGAAAACTCAGGTTACACACACACACACACACACACACACACACACACACAGATACAAATGGGAAATAGAATTAAATAAAAACAGGATTTTCCTTGTTTTCAAACTCTTAAAAAGTTTCTTAACAAAAATACCATGGGGGGGCAGAGATTTAGCTCAGTGGTTCAGGCACCTGCCTTGTAAACACAAGGGCCCGAGTTCGCTCACAGAGAATTAACTTCTGCACAAATGATAACAATGTACAAAGTAGGACAGAATGGATGCATACTGTGCAATAAATTTTAAATTTATACAGCAGAGCTTAGAGCAAATACTAGAATACAATGTAAATCAGTACAGCTAACAAAATAACAATGGGGATAAAATAGAACAATATAAATATTCAGTTTTTTTAAAAAGCAAGGAAATAAGAGATAAGACAAACAGAAAAACAAATAACAATAGGATAGAATTCAATCTACCCATACTAATAACTATTAGTTATAAATGTTCCAGTTAAGTGATAGAAATTGTTAGATTGGGGGAAAAAAAAGGATCCAACTCCCCATTTTCTAACCAGAAATATACATTAAATACAAATACACAGAATAAATGTAAAAGGAGAATAAAGATATACCACACAAACACTAATCATAATGAAACTGAAATGGATATATTAACATTAAACAAAATATCGGGCTGGGGATTTAGCTCAGTGGTTCTGCCTGCCTCACAAGAGCAAGGACCGGAGTTCGATCCCTGGTACCAAAAAACAAAACAAAACAAAAAAAAAACATTAAACAAAATAGCTGCCAGCACAGGAGTACTATCAGAGAAAGAGACACATTTCCTTATGATAAGGGGCTGTTTCATCAAAAAAACAAGATGGTGGTATGTAATCCTCTAGGTGTGTAAATCTAAAACCCAGAATTCCTAAATCGCCTGGGAAATTTAGAAACTCAGCAGCAAGACCCTATCTCAAAATAAAAAATAAAAGGCTGGGGATGCACCTCAAGACAAACACTCTGCATTCAATTCCCAATTACATAAAAGGGGTCATGGCAGATAAACAAACACACACACAACTACAGTTAGATATTTCAACCTTTCTTGATCAGGAATCAGAGAGAAAATCCCTAAGGATATGAATATTTGAACAGCTCCATCCCTCATCTCAAATTATAGTTATAAGACACTATACCCAAATGGCACCGTATCCAAAACCCCAACTCTTTAGTATGGATATGCAGCCTTCATAAAGACATACTATATGCCAGACCGTAAATCAAGTCTCAGTAAATAACACAGGTTAAAATCATGTTGGACACTGGGCTGGGGATTTAGCCCAGTGGCACCGCGCCTGCCTCACAAGTTCGAGGTCCTGAGTTTGACTCCTGTTACCAAAAAAACAAAAAACCCACGTTGGACATGTTCTCTAACAACAACGAATTCAATTATACATCACAATGAATTAGTATTCGCCTATAATCCCAGCACTTGGGAGGTTGAGGCAGGAGGATCACTGTGAATGTGAGGCCAACTTGGGCTACACAGTGAGATCCTGTCTCAAAAAAAAGAAAACGAGAAATAGATCTTTATATTGTATTAGGAATTGTATTTTATTTCATAAAACAAAAGAAAAAAGTTTTAGTCAGTTATCTAATCACCCATCTGAAAAAATGGAAGCAAAACAAATCCAACATCCAGAATGAAGTGAATAATAAAGACAAAGTTGAGGAAAATAAGCAATAAAAAAAATAAAATTCAAAGTTTAATTACTGGAGAATACTGATGAATTAACAAAGTTCGAGAGAAAAGAGGAAGAACATAAGTTACACATATCAGGGACAACAGAATGACATGAGCAGAGCCCACAGAGAATGAGGATATCATGGAACATCAGACACACTCAAAGCCAACAAGCTTTACAGCTTAGAGAAAAAATGCCGCGAGAAACAGAAATCCAGTAAGCCTTAAAGAGCTACTCCGAAAATGTAAGCACGAGAAACCTACTGACAAAGGAAACACCAAGTTTCTCTGGTGAATTCTAACAAACAGCTAAGGAAGAAAGATATTCCAATGCTATACAAACCACAAGCTCCTTGGGAAAATGCAAAAGGCGGCAATATTTGCCAGCTCCTATCTTGCGGCAAGCACTATTCCAACACCAACCCAGGAAGATGTTACAAGAGAATGGTCCAAGGCAACCCCACTCGAGCGCAGGGCCAACTACCCTGGTGTGGGCACCTTGCTCTCCCTGTGCCATGGGGTACAGCCCTGGCCACACTCACAGGCACCTTCCGAATGACAGTGGAGTGTGGAGACCCCTGTCCTAACACCCACGATGTTACCCAGGGGGCGGAAACAGCAGAACAGGTGGGTGGAACGTCCTTCTTAAACTCTTCCTAAAGAAAGAGTTAGCAACCTACCTGTAAGTGAAGGGCACAGATTATGAAACATTCACTTTCACAGAACACATCTATAGTAACAGGTATGCCAGGAAAACATCTGAAAGGACATGAACAGTACTTATCTCTTCATGGTGTGATTATTTTTATTTACTCTTGCTAATTCTCAGTTTCTACTAAGAAAGTGGGTATTTTCAATATGAAAAAATTATTTTCTCTAAAGATACAAAAAGGGGGAATTGGTTATCATGTAATCTGAGGCTCCTGAACTGCTGTGCTCCAGTGTCTCATCTCAAAGGCTGGGTATCCAGCTGGTCCACATTCCCATCTTCCCCATGTCCGACTACAGAGAAAAGCAGGCTTGCAGGGCACGGCCCAGAACCGAAGCTATGCGGGTCAGAAGCGCCAGCTGGACTCAGGGTCGCTGTGCATCCCCCACAGGGGGCTGGCTGGCCCTCAGCTCCTACACAGGCAATGCTCCTGAGCACAACCACCCTTGTTGACTCTGCTTTATGGGGGTCTCAAAAGCAGAAATCTGAGAAAAATCTCACTGACATGGAACAGTTCTATTAAAAAGTCAAATTCCACCTGCAGTTTTTTAGGCCACTATTAAGACACAAAGAGAAGACTGAATTACTCGGAATGGCTCAACAAACAGAGCCAAAACAAGTTGCAATCCACATTTAAAACATCCTCAAATGGCCTACTTTTATAAAACAATAATTGAAAAATGTCAAAGTGGAACCAAATAGCTCCTATTTCAGTTTGCCGACTCTGCCATACGGAGTTTCAGAAATGCGTAACAGCAGTCTGGCTCCTTTTCTCCAGGCACACACATGAAATATCACTTGGCACAGGGGAGGTTTTCTCATAAAGATGAGTCCGATAATAAGCAAACGATCATTACCTCGCATTACACGGAATGGGAAAAAGCCATTAATGCAGCATTAGGCCATAAATTCACATGTTCAGAAGCCAACCAAATAAAACATTCGTTCTTAAGGCATTACCTCATCTCTGCAGCCGCACTCAATAAAAACCCTAATAAACGAGATGGAGAACAGTTAGCTCCCGAGTCTCACGAAGCCGGCCGCCTGCTGGTGGAGAGCGTGGCCGAGGCCCACTGCTAGCCCTGTGCATGCCCCCAGCACGAGACCAGGGCTGGGACCCCTACGAGGTGGTGCCCACATCACCCACCAAGGGCCTCTGACCCTCGCGCATAACTCAGGCAGGGCCTGGCAAACTCTGGCAGACGTGGTGACACAAACTACAGGAGGTAAACTCAGAACACGTCAGAACCCGGAGCTTTAGATCTTGACGCCTTAGCTCTGCCTCACCTGCACACTATCATCACAACGGTGCAGAGGGGAGGGAGCGGCGCTGAGACGCATCCTGTGCATGCACCGACGCCCCACGAGGGACGTGATCGCTGTGTGCCGCACACAGGGACTCACAAAAGCACAACTTAGAAACTACTGCACAGCCAGGGCTTCTTATCCACCCAACTGCTCCAGTGCCAGTCTGTATACCTGAGTAATAAACAGCCTGAACACCACGACAGTTAGTCCCTAGTGTACTTACAAACAGATGTGCACGGTACACACATTACGCATCATACATACACGCACACTCTTGTGGATTTCAAACATTAACCAACAGGGAGTAGGCAAACAGACTCTGTTCCTACATTCATTAATGGAAATAACCTGCCTAGCACCCACGCGCCGCTGCCTACTCGGCAGGGTCAAGGCACCAGGAATGGCTCTTAAAAGCTGAGTCAGAGAGAAGCCTTCCTTTAAAGAACTTATGATCCAACTGCCAGATCAGACAAGAAAACCAACATTGAGAAGTGAAAGAAAGTCACCACGAGTAGGTGTGTGACACAGGCACACGCAGCACCAGTGCAATACAGAGATCTCCAAGTGTGAGGAAGAAGGCAGGAGGAGAGGCTGCCCTGCCCCAGCACACACGGACCTAATGCACTCCCGCAAAGGCACAAGGAAAAGCACAATGGCGGTGCTGGAAAACCACATGGGCTTGGCGCTAGAACACAGGGCACGGCGGGAAAGCTCACAGAACATCTGGGCTCACTGAGAAAGGCCCCATGTCCTGAGTCAGAGTAAGGACCACACTGCATGGTCAGCAGCGAGCAAGTCTGAGGTCCCAGGCAGAATCACAGCACCGTTGTCAGATGATGACAGTAACCACCACCTAAGCACTCCCGTGCGTCGGCCGTGCACAGCTTTACACACATTCCCTCATATTCTTTCTCCACAACTCACTCTGTAAAATTATGTGCATGTTACAAATAATAAAAGGGAACCTCGGAGAGCATAGGAGTCAGCTTCCTGCCACTGTGACGCAGTAAGTGAGCCTTGTGGATCCCAGTCCCAGCCCGTGGTTGCTGGCCCTGTGGCTCTGGGCCTGTGGTGCGGGGCCATCACACTGGGCGACACGCAGAGGACCACAGCATGAAGTCCCTCTCCTCACGGCAGCCAGAAAGGGACTCCCCAGGTAACTCGACTTCCTCCTCCAGCCTCACTCAAGTTCTGCTGCTCCTGAAAGCAGCACAAGCTACCAGTGCATCCTGGGGAACCCCGAGGATCTAAACCTCACAAAAGGAAGTTGGCGGAAGTTACTCATCGAGGACCCGGCAGAGTCAGAGGAGGAAAAGCGGGAAGGATCCTCACTTAAAGCCATCAGTTTGGGGCTTGGGTGTAGTGCGGCGGCAGCACCTGCTCAGCATGCACAGGCCCTGAGTTTGGACCCCGCCCCACACACATCACACACTCCCCAACCTGGCAAGGAGTGCGAAGAGGGGATGACTGACGGTCACACACAAGAGAACCCCACAGGCAGACTGTGGTGAGAAGCTGAGCAAAATGTGCCGAGCCTGAACTCGGGCTGCGAGGGCTGTGGAGCGGACATGGAGCAGGAAGCCAATGCACAGATGGAGGAGCGGGGTCACCGAGCAGAGGATCAGGGTCACTCACAGGCCTCCACCCCACCGCACACTTGGTACAACGACAGGGAGCCAGGTGAGCTCTCACCCACAGGTGCACCACAAGCTCTTCCACCAAGGAGCCACGTCCTGTTCCCTGCTGTCTATTCGGGGCCTAGAGCAGGGCCTGGCATACCGTGACTGCCCAACAAGTACTCATCAAAGAGAGAAGGAAGGAAAAAGGAAGAAAATGTCTCGCTTTCTGGCTTGATGGCCTACAGACAAAGGCACTAGGACATCTGGGGGCCAGAGCAGAAGGAGGTTAGGAAAGGTGGGGTACATTTCTGTAACTATGTAGAAGCACTGCATCTGCTATGAAGTTACACTACATGCTAAGCATAAAGGAAGCTCCACGAGGACTCCGTGATGCTCTACCCCCAGTGCAGGTGAAACTCTGTAAGATTAATGACTCTGGCACATGACAGAATTAATATCACCATCATAGGGCAACTCAAAAATCTCCTGGGATGGGGTGACAGCTCTGTGGGAGAGCACTCGCCTAGCATGCCAGAGGCCGGACGCTCAGGCCCCACAAACGATCCAAGGGCACCTGGGCGCTCCTGACCATCGAGATGGCTGCAAAGGCAAAGCTCAGAAGGAAATTGGCCCTAAGCCACTAACAGTGCATTGGATGAGAGCCTTAGAGCGGTGTTCCAAAGAGGGACTCTCTGCATCCCCGCTGCGGCTTCCAAATCACTGGTACCCCATTCTCTTTCACTGTCAAATATTTACTTTATCCTAACACTGCTGTAAGATAAAACATATAGGCTGTTTCCTTTCAGTTAAATGAGAAGATACACAAAAGGCACTCAGTATGGTGCCTGCACACAGGAAGAGCACTATGTCATCACCACAGTGACTGCGACAGCACTGACCTGACTCCTACTCCTACCGTTACTGCACCAGTAACCGGCACAAGGGCAGATGCGGGAAATGCAGGTCTGCAACTAAAGCAGAGGTAACACGTCTGTTTACCTAATAGAGTCCTCCAAATTATTTCCTCCCATGAGTTTCTGTTATGATTTGGATCTAAAATGTCCCCCAAAAGATTCCCATAATCAGAGATGGGGCTTTTGGAAGGTAAATGAATCAGGAAAGGCCTAAGTGCACCACTGGGTTAATCCACTGATTCTTACTTCAAGGGCAGCACTCAAAGGATGGGCAGAGTTGAAGGGAGGAGATCCCGGGAGTGTGACCTAAGGGGCTGTCTTATCCCCAGGCCCTCACTACAAGCTTCAGAGAGGCTCACCCTTTTCATTCACAATCATACTGCAAGCACACTGCAAGATGGTTCATACACATGCCAGGTATGGTCAAAAATTACAAAGAAAAAAATATCGTGAACCTTAAAATTTTTTAAACTAATACAGTAAAGGACACACTGCCATTAATCTCCCTCAAAATCCTTCCCTCAGTTCAAACACGCTCATCCCATCATTCGTGCCACTTTCTGCAGCAGCTCTGGGGTTCTGTTTCCTGAGGGTTTTTACAAGGAGCGGTCAAAAAAACAGTGAATGCTGCTGCCGAGCGCCACCCAGCAGAAAGGCAGCTCCTAAAAACACACTGTTGTGTCTTCATCCACCTTGGTCACTGGATCTGGCAATGTGTGACTTCTAGCTCGCCCCCAAAGTCAAAATGAAAGGGAGACATTCCGAATCCATTCAGGACACCAAAGCACCCCAGACAGCACAATTAAAGACCCTCAGGAAAGAGGACTCCAGAGATGCTACACAAAGTGGCGAGGATGACAGGATGAGTGCAAAGCACAGGGAAGTATTTTGGTGGAGATTAATGACAGTGTATCTTTTACTCTAAGCATTCACTATGTTTTTATCATGCCTCATATTGCACACTCAATAAACTTTAGCTAATTATATCAAAGAACTTGACATAACTAAATATGTCTACACCGAAACCAAAATAAAAGACTATAGATACTTACAAATATTTTATCCCCAAACTGGCTTAGACATTTTAAAAACAGTTTAAATATCAAATCCACCCAAAATGCAAAATATTCAAGGAATTAAGAAAAAATCAGTTACAATTTTTAAAACTTTTAATAAACAGCCTTAATAATCCTTAATAAGTATTTATTTAAAATTTATTCTAATTTAATAGATTGTACAGCATTATAAATTTGAAGTTTTCTTTTTTAAACTATTTTGGAAACTCTTACCTTGACATTTCCCAATAATAGACGTAAAATCATCTTTTGCAGACCTGCAAAATATATGCAAAATCAAGACAACAGTGTCACACTAACAACTATTTTGTGAGTCCATAAGGCATGGCAGTGCAGGCCCACCCCTCTGGGAGGCTGAGGCTGAAGGGTTCCAAATTCGAGTTTAGCCTGGGAAAGTTAGCAAGATCTGTCTCAAAATTTTAAAAAATATAAAAAGGGGCTGGGGATGCAGCTCAACACAAGGCCCTGGGCACCACAAAAAAAGGGAAAAAAAAAAAGACACTCCATATATTGTATACCACGCAGCTTTTTGATGTGACACTAAACACTAAATCATTTCATCTCTCACAGAGGTGGTTCAGTGCCTCAAAGCAGATCCTTTCAGCAGGGACAGCCTTCCCTTCTAGCCTTCTTATCACCACAGAAAGGGGCGAGGCCAGGGTGCAGCCACACAGGACAGCTGAGTGTGGCGGGCTTCAGCAACACCTGACCTGGGCCCAGAGCTTCTGAGTCGGGAGATCCCAGCTGGAAAACCTTCCCTTATCACCGTGAAGACGGATCCTAGCTAATTACCACGTCTGAGTCAGTGTGGTCACAAACCGAAAGGGTCTCAGACTAACAGACCACATGACCTGAGCAGGTGAGTATATTAAAGCAAGTGAGCTATTTAAAATCTGTGATCTTGAAATACATACCAAAGTAGTGAATGAAAACAGGTAAGCCTTCTAGAAAATAACTTACTAACAATTTTCAAAACCTTAATGTCTATAGTACCTGACCTAGTAGTTCCACTTCTAAAACATTATCCCCAGAAAACAATTACAGATATACACAGATATCAAGGAAATTAAGGCAGTCTAATATATAAAAGAGAAAAATACACCTCGCATAAGATTAACTAAATTTTGCTATGTGCCTGCAATGAAAAATCGTGCGATTACTACAAGTGACACGGAAGCATGCTGACAATGTTTTAATTTTCAAAGGTTTCCCAGAGTATTCAAATCAAAGGATAGAAGTCAAATTTGTAAATTATAGAAGTAATTCACACACTGGTAACCAATACAATACACAGGACATACAGTAGTAGTATTTCATCAAAATACATAAATATATACACATGCAAATGTGTTTCTAACAACACACACCGAAATATCAATAGTATACAACTCTACATAGTAGAATAGGCAATTTGTAGTTACTTAATTCTTTCAACTTAACTATACTTTCAAATATTTATAAAATGACATAACATTACTTTTAAAACAAATTTTCAAGATTCTTAATGTTTAGTGGTTTTTTAAAATTACTTATTATATTAAGATTAAAGACAATGATAAATATGGGGATAAATTTCCTCAACAATTTGGTCAGCTCAGCCCCAAGTACAATTAGGACAGAAAAGCCACCACCTGTATCATGCTGGATGGTCCCATCTTCTGCTCTGTTCTGCTGGAGACTAAACCCGGGTCCTTCGCCCTGAGCTACACTCCCAGCCCTTTTTATTCTGAAACAGGGTCTTGCTAAATGACCTGGGCTGGGCTCAAACTTGAGTTCTTCCATCCTCAGTCTCCCAAGGTGCTGGGATTACAAGCATGCACCACCACACCTGGCTTCTTCTAGTTCTGTATTTTGAAGCACGGTCTTGCTAAATTACCCCAGCTGGCCTTGAACTTGAGGTCCTCTTGCGTCACCCTCTCAAGTATCTGAGATTACCAGCATGCACCACCACATTCAGCAAGAACATGGCCTCTAATGCACAAAGTTGGACTGTCTACAATCTATACAAAAGATTCAGCCTGGGTTTCACTTTCCTTTAAATAAGGGGGGTGGAGGGGTTAACAGTGACCTCACACAGATCAGAGAATGGTTAAGGTGAGAAACTAGATCTCAAGAAAGTTCATTATTTTCTTCCTTAATGTAACCACCAATTTTGCTGGGAAGAAGATGGAGGGAGATACACATTTGGTTTTGCCAAACCACCATAAAACTTATTCAGGGATAGAAGCCAGGGATTGGTGGTGCATGCCTGTTTCAGCACTCAGGAGGCTGAGGCAGGAGGATGGCTGTGAGTTCAAGGCCAGCCAGGGCTACAGAGAGAGTTCAAGCCCAGCCTGAATACATAGTGAGACTCTGTCTCCAAAAAAAAAATGCAGGACAAGCAATATCCATAGAGTTTACTTTTGGAATCTCCCTTCTTTGCTGATCATTCCTCATCTTTGCTGAAAAACACTTCTTCCTCTTAGCTTACTGTAACGTTGATGTGGGTGCCACACTTGTCTGACAAAAGAGACTGAACTGTGGGGTGTCTGCAGCCACTCTTAGCATCTTACTCCATTTGCACCCCATTTAGTCATCAAATGTAAAACACAAATTGTGTTCATGAGAATGTGATGTGTGGGGAAAAGCAGCTCCTGCTCCGAGGAGCGCAGCTGTACCGGGGCTGCAGACTCCACAGCCCCTCACTAGCTCCTGGACATCGGTGGGGCTGGAGCTGTACATGGGGAAACAGAAAGGGGAGCACACACAGCACAACACGACAGAACACTGGGTTTTCGTGGAAAGAGCACAAACATCCAAGTTAGAAGGACCGAGCTCAAACCCTCGGGCAGGTCCCTGAGCCGTGCAGTGCCTGCTTGTGCATCTAAAGAGAGGGAAAGGGCCGGGGATTTAGCTCAGTGATTTCACCGCCTGCCTTGCCAGCACAAGGACCCAAGTTTGATCCCCGGTACCAAAAAAAAAAAAAAAAAAAAAAAAAAAAAAAA
>NW_022900937.1:28689171-28696003 GCF_012274545.1 Fukomys damarensis | reverse complement strand
AAAAAAAAAAAAAAAAAAAAAAAAAAAAAACAATAAAGTGAGGGAAAGAGCAAAACCTACACGCCCACCGCGTGCTGCCAGGGTGGAAGGGGCAGTGCCATGGCACCATCTCTGCGCTGAGGATAACAACAGAGAACTGTGTCGGTTTACGGGGCTTAAAGGACTATTCTCAGCCAATCTGTGAGAGAAGGCGCCATCCACACAGGAATCTTTATGCTACACATTTTAAAGCTTTCACAAAGGACTCTTTCATCGAATTTTCATTAGCCAATTCCTTGAAATTCTTGGTCATACTTTCCCTCACAGGTCTAAATGTCAATCTCCACCCTCAAAGGCATAACCTAAAAAACCTTCACCAGTCTTCTCCTGTCTCCTTTTTCTGAGTTAGTTGCTATTACTGCTATTTCTTTCATAATTGATGTATTTTTAAAAATAAAATACATGGAAAGCCCAACTTAGAGAAGACTTGCTTTTGTATTTTAATTTTTTGTGGTACTAGGGATTGAACCCAGGGCCTCACCTCTGGGCTTTTTCTTTCTTGCTGTAAGTAGTAGGGATTAAATCTTGGCCCTTCTCACTAAGCTACATCCGCATCCTGCCCCTCTTATATTTGAGACAGGGTCTGAGTCAGTAAGTTGCTTGAACTTGGAATCCTCCTGCCTGGCCAGGTCTTGGGAGTATGTGAAGGACCGGGCGTCTTGGGCAGACAGCACGGTGGGCATAACTAACTGTGACTGGGACTGCTTACACACCCATGTCTGATCTACAGCCTTAGGCCAGCTGAGCAAATGTGGCTTGCTCTTTCCTGCTCCTTCCCGAGCAGGTTTGGCTCCCATAGTAACTGGTCAAAAGGGAGCAACTTCCGGAGCTCCAGAGGCACCTTACTCACTGAGAAAGTGAGTTATGCAGGTGACCGCAGAGATCTGGGGAAGGAGAAATACAAGCAAACTCGAGAAAGCATCATCTGTAAGCTGGTTTTCGACACTACACAAAAGTAAGTGAGTCAGTAGTCAAATCATTTTAAATACGCTGCCTATGTATAGATTAAAAACTTAGTTCCTTTCCATCACGTAGAGTTTTTCTCAAAGAAACCCTCACAGACAAACAATATTACCAGTTACCTGATTTCCACACACTGATCCTGAACAGCAGCCAGAAGCTTCCCGTTGCTGTCACAGGGAAAAAAAGAAGGGAAACAAACCCATTGTGAACATCTGTATTGTAAACCCCGAACCAAAAGCAACTCATTTAATATCTTCACTATGGATTAAATTATTTTAAAAAGTTGAAATAATTTTTCACATTTTTGACTTTAACTATCCATCTTTTTTCAAAGGATTAAACATTTCTTTGCATGTTATTATTTAACATTATTATGTCAACATATATATGGCTTGTTTTATACTTACATCTGTTTCATTATCAACATTTCTTACAAAGAGCATCTCTGGCTTTTTCTCTGAGGCAAGATAGGGCACATGAAATCATTTTGTTTATTAATAATAAGATTAAAAACTCTTGTTGCCTAAGGAAACCGTCATCTCGTCTTTGGCCTTCAGTAGCTGAAGCAATTTATTAGGGACTGACAGAATGGGTTCTACAGACAGACCTTTTGAATTTATATTCTGCTCTGCCTTTTACTAGTTCCTAATTATCCATCTTTCAACCTTATAATCAGATGCCTACATAGGCAAAAAAGCACAAAAATGACTCAGTGTAGCTTGAGTAATTATCTGTAGGCAACGCTGATCATATGCAACAAAGAATTTATACAGGATAAAAGCTGAGAATGAAAGTCTTAAAGACCCCTAAATGAATGCTCAAAATAACGATTAAAAGCCAACTGAGACAGAAACGCATTATATTAATTTTACATGACCTTACCTTGCAAGTACCAAATGCCAGTTTATCTGTTTATTCACCAAGCGGACCAGGCCATCAGGAAGCAAAAAAGGTACAGGGCTGAAACGAACCACAACACTTTAGCTTGCTTAAAAATCTAAGCATGAAAGCCATAAATAAGTAGGTAAACAAAATAGCACATGCATCTACAGGAAGAGATAGATTTTTTTCTCCCATTAGAATTAAAAATCTGAATGTTATCAAACACTAAACCAAAAGTTACTTACTTGATATCTGAAATTTTACCATGGATATTTCTCTATTTCTAGAAGACAGAGTTTCAAAGGTATAAATGTTAAGTCCTTTCCAGGAAAAAGCCAGGACAGGCACAGTAGCTCACACCCATAATCCTAGCTACTTGGGAGGCTGAGGCAAGAGGATCACAAGCTCAAGGCCTGCCTGGGCAACTTAGCATGACCCTGTTTCAAAAGAAAACCTTTAAAAAAAAAATGTTAAAGGCTGCAGCTCAGTAACAGAGCACTTGCCCAGCATGCACTGGGGAAAAAGAAGTTATCTAGGATATCAATTACAGAACAAAGAGGGCTTATTCCTACAATCACCTCAAAATTCTGGCTCAACTTCAACCAACACAAGTTCTAGTTTGGCATTAAACAAACGAAAAAGAAATTTCCAAGCACCAGTGATGAGAAGGTAACTGAAACCTAGAACTGGGCAAGGAAAAAGACAACATCCACAAACGGGACTTGGTAGACAGAAGACGTGAGCAGCTGGGCCAGCGAGGATGGGGCTGAGTGGGAGCCCCACCTCGGGAGGGTGCCCAAGGGCCACTCTAGCAACGAAGGACAAGGACCTCCCCAGGGTCCAGAGCCTCCCAGGCCTCTCATCTCTGCCTAGAATGCCTGGCTGTGCGATGTAAATGAAATCGCCTATGACAAAAATCAAAAGCCCACACTGCACTATATGCAAGGGGGTGATGCAGGATTACTCGCACCTAAGATCACTACAAGCTGTCCACAAAAGACTCGGGGAAACTGCCGGTATGCAGTGAGGTGGGAGATACAAGAAACATGAGGACTGATGCCAAAGAGGTCAAGGAAACAGATGGAAAAGAAGACTGAGAAAATGATCACATGAAAAGAAGCAAAAATATGTTACAGAAATCAGGAAAAAATAGTAGCCTCGTGTGGTGGCACAGGCCTATAATCCCAGCACTCAGGAGGCTGAGGCAGGAGGATCGCTGAAAATTTGAGGCCAGCCTCAATTACAGAGCAAGATAGTATCTCAAAAAAAAGAAGAAGAAAGAAAGACACAAAATACTACTAAAAAATTATATTTGGTGTATTTAGGCTCATTTTTAGAGCACACAATATTTACATTAAGACAGTTACAGAAATATAAAAAAAACATGAAACATGCATGAATCAGGATGATAATGCCTCTGAAAGGAAAAGTGCCACAAAAATATGGAGCAGGAGTACTTGAGATGTAGTAACTTCCGTAAAACGAGAAAAAGGAGTATTGTAAACTACAGAGCAAAATAGCAACAAGTTGCCTTAATTCAAATACTCATACAAGTCACAGACAGTTTTATTACCGTCAATTTTCGGTATGTTACAACATTTGAAAATTAAATAAAATACAAGGGTTTTTGTGGTGTTTTGTTTTTTGCTTTTTGTTTTTGAGATGGGGTCTCACTGAAATGCCCATGCTGGCCTACCACTGGTAATTCTCTTGCCTTGGCCTCCTGAGTAGTAGCTGGAATGACAGGCACAAACCACTGTAACCAGTTTTGGGGAAAAAAACTGTAAAAAAGAAAAGAAAAGGAAGAAAAAACCAGCTGAGCATGGTGGTGCTTGACTGTAATCCCAATGCGTTACGTAGCTGAGGCAGGAGGATCTCAAGTTCAAAGCCAGCCTAAGCAACTTAGTGATGTAGTGAGACCCAGTCTCAAAATAAAAATTCAAAAAGAGCAAGGGTAAGTGTGAAGCTGAGCAGCTGTGAAGCCATGTAGTGAGTGTGAAGGCCCCGTGTTTAATTCCTAGTACCAAAAAGAAGTCATCTGTAACAAATACTGGCCCCAAAACAGCCAGGGTTAATTATATCAAACTCAACACAGCTAAATGAAGGACAGTTTTTGAAAACAGTATGTCCTGAGGAAGATCAGGTAATAACCCACAATGCACTCACAAAGGGCACCATGATCAAGGTGAACAATTAAAGGAGAGAGACAGAAAGTTTCCAGGAGGCCTGGCCTGGAGGCTCCCACAGAGGACGCAGCCTGCACCCTCCACCTGCCAGAAACAAAGGGATCACAGCACGGCCACATGTGCACACGCCTCTTCCACTCGCACAACCAAGGCTGAGAATTGCTCCAGTCCCCTCCCTCCTATCTCCCTTCATCTCCACCCTATAACACACCAGATCCTGAAAAACGAGCTGAAATGATCACTGTATGGACAGAGACACACACAGCCACTACAAGCAGACACACACTGCATGGCTGCAAGACACAAGGAAAGGTTTCCTCCACAGACCGTGTGACCTGGGGGCTTTTGGGGTTAGGAAAAAGCAACCTGTGGTACAAAAGCCTATAAAACAATCCCCACAAGTTTCTAATTTTAAAGCTGAAAAGCAACACCATGCCTGAGTAGATACCTCACATTTCAAGGGTTAAAAAGCACCCAAGAATGAAAGCCAAAGAAACTTTGCTGCTGCCAGCAACTGAATGCCAACCACAAGAGAACTGATGGAACAATAAGGAAGAAATGCTTTTCAAAAGATGGGGACATCAGACCCGTCACATGGGCATTCAAGATAAGGCCCAGGACTCATCAGAAGAAGCAGGGTTACGTGAAATACTCCTAATAACAACGAAGACGATAAAAATTACCACGTCTACTAAGATAGCTTCAGCTCAGGCCAGAACATTTGAAATCTCTACTCAGAAATGGGCTCAAATGAATAGCAGCGTCTATATCATGATCTGGGGTTCAATAGTGAAAACATTATAAATAACATGTTTGTATTTGATTTTCACTGTTTCTCTGATGAACTGAAGTCTCACCTGTACCAGATGTATTGCCGTAAGAATAATAAGCGATCTGTAACACAAAAAAAAACAGCAAAGCCAAATATAAATCAGTTGTCCTTTATGAATAATTTTCAAATTAGGTTTACTGATGAAAAATCTAAAATACACCGCAGACTGAGTCATTACAAAACAAAACATTAAGAACACAACTACTAAAAATGAGGATAATATACATATACTGAATGCTTACATGGTCACATATTTGTTTATATTAGTTCTAAGTTTATGTATCAGAACTTTGAAGTACTTCCTAACTACAAAAAAATAAAAGTGGCTAGAGATGTCAAGTTTAATCCAAGAAACTAAAACTAAACTATGAAGATGAAGTCATAGAAATTACCTTTAAAACTAAACTATTTGTATAAAAATTAAACCAAAGATATATAAATAAGAACAATACCTAAAATAAATATCTAATACAATGTCAAAAAATAATTATGTAGGGCTGGGATGTAACTCAGTGGCAGAGCACTTGCCTAGCACACAAGAGGCCCTGGCTTCAATCTTGAGAACCACAAAATAACAATAACCACCAAGTAATCATTTTTTGTGCTTACAGCTAGGTATATATGAACAGAAAAAGCCTGAAACATAACAGATTATCTTTTGGTTGTAAAATGAGAAAAAATAATTCTAATTCACAGTTACCTATATTTTCTAAATTTTCTATAATGAATTTTTACTACTTGTATTTTCTGAATGTTCAAACTTTGAAAAAGCATCTGTGATAATGAAAATTGAATGTTAGTTCTTCTAACACACATAATGATTAATCCTTTCCTATACTTTAGCTGTAAGCTGCATTAAACACGTGTGCATGAAAATCCATATACAGATATGTGTATGTTTATATAAATGTATGTAAAATTAAACTCAGATAACATATACACTACTTTGTTTCACTGGGCTCCTTGAGAAGTCCAAAGAACATACTTCAAAATCCTTTAATTTGGGCTGGGGATTTAGCTCAGTGGTGTGGCCGCCTGCCTCCCAAGCGCAGGGATCCAATTTCAATCGTTGGTACCAAATAAAAAAGAAAAATCCCTAAACTTTCTAAAATAGCACAGTTATGAATGAAATATAGAGAAACTGCCAACTTTATCATAGAAAAATAAGCAATATTTACCTCTGATTGCTTTTGTGATGATAAATGATGCACCTTGTTTTCGGTTACCTCGAGGCTGTAATTTAAAAAAATTTTTTTGATAATTTTGGAGAAAGACTAATGCACACTCGCTAATACTCAGATAATTGAGTACAAGGTACAGTGTTTTCATATTACTTACAGATCAAAACAAAAAAAGTTTAATCAGGACTCAATACAATAGGTCTAAAGCTGAGCACGGTAGTCTTTAGTGCGTTCCAGGATGAACCTCACATGACAGCACAACAACTGAGGCTAGAATGGGTTGGGGATGTAGCTCAGTGGCACTGTGCCTGTCTCAAAAGTGCAAGGTCCTGAGTTCGTTCCCGGGACCAGACAAAAAAAAACAAGAACTGAGGCTAGAAACTATTTCCAAAGAAGTCAAGGGCAAAGCCCAGACTGGCTGCAGCGAATCACAATCTGTTTAGGAGCGGGGCAGAGACCTCGAGTTCTGCTCACAGGAGAAGTGGTCACATGGATTTATTAACCAGTCCTGAGGCAAGTCCATCGAGTATCTGTTGTATGTTGTATGTGTGTAGAGGCAATACTACTAACGAAACCCAACTACACAGATGCTGTATTAAATAATTCCATTATTCGGGTCTGTTGGATATCCAGGTCTATGATCCTGTGAGAACAGAAACCCGCCCGGGCTGAGGGCTGCGTAGACCCCGCACCCCACTCCACCCACCTTCCCGCACCCCGAGTCCCTAACCCGACGCAATGTGGGGGAC
>NW_022900937.1:28678487-28689117 GCF_012274545.1 Fukomys damarensis | reverse complement strand
TTGCCACGGCGACCGACCATGCACCCCACCCCACCCCCTCCTCAGCGACGTGGCTCCTGCCAGGGCTCAGCCCGCCGAGTGACCGAGCGGATCCGGCCGCTTGCCATCCAGGGGCCTGCTTTACCTGCACCTCTATCTCCGGAGACCACTCGGTGTTGACTAACAAGTCGTAAAGAATGGTCTCCTCCTCGCCCTCGGCGATACCAGGACTCAAAGCCGGCCCAGACTCGGGGGCCGCCATGTTCGCCTGGACAGGGCGGAGGAGAGCGCTACGGCAGGCCGCGCGGGACAGGCTTCCTAGACGCAGCCACTTGTGATTCGCCGGAAACAGACCACTAAAAGAGAAAACAATATTAACTCTCGAGCAGGCGCCAATCTCTACAGCTAATCCCGATCCTGGTGCCCTACTGGTTAATTACGGGAGATGTGTCCAGTCAGTGAGCCTTTCTTATCCAAGTCAGCATTGTGTGTGTGTGTTACTGGGAATTGAACCACCCTGATTCTTCGCATTTGGCGTCATCAGCAGCCCTTTTAATTTTTTTTTCTTAAGACAGTGTCCTGCTAAATTGTCCAGACTCGACTGGAGCTCGCAATCCTCCTGCCTCAACCTCCAGCCTTGCTAGCATTACAGGCGTATGGCACCACACTTGGTTCTCCCCCTTCCTTAAAACGGAAATGGCAAAATTCCCTTTCCTAAATTGCTGGTGTATTCATTGCCTAACAGAACTCTTGAGAATCAAAAAATAAATAAACACCAAATAATTATCTAATTCAACAGTTTGGGGGAATGATAGGTAACGGAGGAGGGAGGCATTAGGGCACAAAGAGGACAGTGAGGGCCAGAGATCTGCAAGGACTTCCTGAAGAAGGGGGAACTTGCCCTGGGTCTGTAAGGACCAGGGCTGGGAGAGTGCTTTAAGGAGGGGGGAAGGGAGTCAGCGAAACCAGAAGCTGGATGTGGTGGTGCTGGCCTGAATTCCCATCCCTCTAGGACGCTGAGGCAGGAAGATCCCAAATTCAAGCCCCGCTTGGCCACTTTAGCAGCATAGCAAAACCCTGCCTCAAAATAAAAATTAAAAAGGGCCGGGCTCAGTGTGAATCCCTGAGTTCAAACCTACCAGAAAGGAAAGGAAAGGCCAAAAGAGAAAGCGGGTAGAAGATTGTGTCTTTATTTCCTTTCATCTCCAATTTAAATTATAGTCATCATCCTTACATTTTTGTGTACCTGCTTTGCTACAAGTCCTGGGCAAGCTTTTTATTACACCTTCTCTGCACCTCTCTACACTGTTGCAAGGAAAGGGCTGATTTCTGGCCGCATCTGTCTGTAAGGTACATAGTAGGAGCCTGGCATGGTGGTACAAGCCTGTAATTCCAGCACTCAAAAGGCTGAGGCAGGAGGATCACCTGGAGTTCAAGGCCAATCTGGGCAACCTAGTAAGTCCAAGAGCAGCTGGAACTATGCAGCAAAACTATCTCCAAAAAAAAAAAATCAATAAAAATAAAACCAAAGAGAAATACATATTAGAAAGCTGAGGCTTATAGTTGTAACCCAACCATGGCCACAAGCTGGCAATGGAAAAGCTTCACTGGAAACACATTTTATATAATATTCAGATTATTAATAGAGGAGGCACTGCAATATACCCATTTTAAAGAATCATAATATGATGTTGTTATAAGCTTTTGATGAGGAGAAGGAAAAAATGGTCAATGTTTCCCTTTTGTTCCTATCCTTACCCTATACCAGGGATGCCACAACTGAACTAAGATACAGTTCTTGTTCACATTGCTAAGAGCCATAGACGTTTCCACGGCAGAATCAGACACAGATTACCTACGAGTAACTCACAAAGGAGTCACTTATCTCTTCTTAATTCTCCCGCACAGACTGCTCTATAACTGATTCATTTCACATGAGCTCAGCTTTTGGCCCTAGCAGTTCAAAGCCATCAGCAATGTTGTATGTAACCCTTTGGGCTTCTGCTTCTTGGTGACCAAAGAGGTTAACCCATGCTAAAAGGTTGAGCAATTCGAAACATTCTGTGTCCTTTATAAAGCCTGGAGAATCCCAGTCGATCCTTCTATAAATATTGTAAGACTCTCGTAATATTTCGTGGCAGCCAAAATAGCTACACAAAGTTCAGGCATGGTTTTAGGGGAGAAGAAACTCCAGCCTCTTCCTTAAACTCATTTATTCTAATTTTTACACATTTCCCCCTCTTTTATCCTTACTCACACATTCTAGGCAACAGCAAACAAGAGAGGACCTACCCTGTCACGTGCAGTCACATTGTAAAAATCAGCACAAGTGCAAAAGGTGAACAAATAAAGCAGCGAAAGCACGTCAGGAGCTGAAGTAGGCGTGACAGTGCACACCTGTAATCCCAGCAGTCTGGGAGTCTGAGGCAGGAAGATCACAAGTTCTAGGGGAGCTGAATGAACTCAGCAATTTAGCCAGACCTGACTCGAAAGATAAAAATAAAAAAGGGCTGAGGATGTGGCCCTGGGTTCGATTCCCACTACAGTACTGAGAAAAAGAGAAGGGCACTGGTAACTTGTCTATTGGCTTCACTTGGGAAAACAGCTATTTTTGTTTTTAAAAAGCAAAGATAAATGACCTGAAATATACTTTGAACAGTATCAAAAGGTAAAACAGATCAGCGCATAGGTTAACAGGTAAATAAACGCAAAGATATGGCAAAGCATCTGAAAAATAAAAAAACTTTTTGGTACCAGGGGTCAAACTCAGGACCTTGAGCTTGCCGGGCAGTCATGGCACCACTGAGATAAATCCCCATCCTGCCTTGCTCATTTTTAAAAGTCACAGAAAATTCTTCATCGTTACAACTTCAGATGTTGCCTGAACATCATCTGTGAGCTTTTCTCTCCTTCTCTCTCTCTTTCCTCCTCCCTGTTTGCTTTCCTCCCTCTCCCTCTCAGAATTGGGGATTGAACCTCGGGAGTTCACACTGAACAACATCCCCAGCACTCGTGATTGATTAATTAATTTTTGAGATGGGTTCACACTAAGGTGTGTGATTTTTTTCCCCCTACTTTTGAAGTAAAATGATGGTAAAGTTCTTCAGTTTATCACTGAGTTTCCACTAATAGAAAGCTACAGGGAAAATATTAACCAAAAGAGCGAGGATTCTATGAAGCTGAAGATTAATAATGTGTTTTGATGAAGCAAAGTTGATGAAACTGCAGAAGCTCTTAAAACCTCAGAACCAAACACCTTCTGCTACATGAAGAAGCTAAATTAGGCACCCAGGATTAAAATCCATTAAAAGGGGATTATTAAGCAGCTCTCAATAAAAAATGGTTTCACTCCTGTATGGAATTTCATGCAGTGAACTCTTTCCTATTGAAGTCTTTATCACATTGGGTTCCTCTACAAATAAGAATATATACCTAAGCTGGGTGTGGTGGCTCATGCCTGTAATCACAGTACTTTGGGAGGCTGAGGCAGGAGGATTGTGAGTTCGAGAACACTGAAGGATATATGAGAGGTTCGAGGCCAGCCTAGACTGTGTATCAAGATCCTGTCTCAAAAAACAAAACATACAATTTATGCCGTTAAGCTCTTAAACTTTCCAGTTTAAACTGTTATATTCTGATACAGGCATTAGATAAACTATTTTTAAAAGAAGTGTTGCAACCTAGCTAAGTCCTGAATAAATTAACTAAAAGAAAACTTAAAGGCATTTAAGGGAAAACAAAAATGTCCCCTGGAAGTCTCGTGTGTGTGGAAGGTGACAGATCACGGGGCTCTGTGCTCGTCAGTGGATTCATCAGAGTTCAGGGCTGAATGTGCTGTAGGAGGTGGGGCCTGGCTGCAGGAGGTCACTGGGGCACGACTTGGAAGGGTGCATTCTAGTTCCCAGCTACTCCCTTCTCTCTCTGCTTCCTGGCCACCATGAGGTGAGCGGCCTTTCCACACCAGCCTCTTCCCCTGTGATGTTCCTGCTTTGGAGCAGCTGACCACGGACTGAACCCTCTGAAACTGGGAGTCAAGAGAAATGCTTTCTCTTTGAAGTTGCAGTTGTCAGGTATTATGTCTCAGCAACTAAAAAGTAACTGATATATAGTCCCTCTGTTGCCTTGTGGTGAGGAAGCAGGCAGAACTTAACCGTCCTCCCCTTGAATCTCGATGGAGGCTGTGAGTGAATGGTTTCCAGAAGACCTTGAAGCTCATGGCAAGGGCACTGGAGAGAGTGGGGTAGGGGCTCTGAGGGAGCGGACATGGGGCAAGGCCACACGGGGGCGCTCCGGGCCCCACAAATCCCACTCTGCTTGGAGCCTCAGACTTTTGAAGACTGTTACAAAATGAAGTCTGAGAACGTGCGTTGAAAACATGAGGCATCTTCCTCTTGAAAATTTCTGATTTTCCTTTGGATAGTTACACAACAATTTTTTTCAGTCCTAGAGATTAATCCCAAGGCCTTAGCAGTGAGCTAAATACTCAGGTCTTTTTAAAACTATTGTTTGAAACAAAGTCTCCCTAAGTTGCCTGGGTTGGACTTGAACTTGAAAATTTAGCAATATTCTGCCTCAACATAAAAAATAAAGGGCTGGGGATGTTGCTCAGTGTGAATGCCTTGGGTTCAATCCCCAGTACCACCAAAAAAACTTTTATCTAAGCTGTCACCTCCTAAAACACTCTTCCTTTGGCTTCCACCCTCTCTCCACTGGACACACAGAATTCCTGCACTGCTGTGACTACATTGCTGTCATTACATTTCTGCTGCACATTATAATAATGCGTTGATATTTTACCTTAGGTGAAAACATAGGTTACACTGAGAGCAAAGTGTGTCTTATTTCTACTCATATCCTCAGCACTGTCTCAGGCCTCCACACATAGGTGTCACTTGGTAGGTTTTGTTAGGGGGACAGAAAATAAAGGGACCTGGTAAAGGTGTCCAGGATCCCTTGTGGAAATTGCTTAACACTGTTTCCCAGAAAATAAGACCTAATGGGAAAATAAGTACCGATCGTTACCATGGTGATGGCTAGTGTCACACAAAGATTACACCTCACTGTTCTCTTGCTGGGTGGCCACTCTGTAAGGCAGATGAGGCAAGGAAGGCTGACTGGGGCTGGCATTTTCGATCTCCAGTTTCCAGCTGATTAGTTAGGTCTCATTTTCAGGGAAACACAGCATTGCTGCGTTCACCGTCAGGCCTTGGTACACCTTTGCATTTCTTCCCAAGGCAGATGGGACCTCTAAGTTAGCGACTTCATATGTAACTTGTGGCAGACTGGGTTTTCCAAAGATGATGGGAATGTTCTTCGTCACTGTCCAGCATGTGGCACCGTTCCTCTCAGAGCCACGACTGGAGTGTCCAGAAATGGAGGGGTAGAGATAGCAGGGGTGCTCTGTACCACTGGTCACCCACTGGCCCAGTCACTGCTGCCTGTCCTCGCAACACTCTGCTTTCCTAGCCTGGAAGTCTGGCACCGATTCCGAGGCGTGGGAAGTGAGGGCTTCCACTCAGTCCCTTGGGGAATCTCGTGTCTCAGAACCAGCAGGTACAGAAGGGACTTACTGCGCCGCTCCTGACCACCCAGGGGGCTGGACAGTCGAGGTGAGGAGGAGCATGTCCGGAATACAAGGAGACTCTCACGAGGAGGAAATGACACTACTTGACTTCTGAAACTTGGTCATTTAAGGCCTGGCCCATGGGACAATCACATCTGGACTACAGCCACCATGTTGTGCGAAAGCCACGCCAGGCCCACAGCCCCAGTTGGAAGCATGTGGATGAACAGACCTTCTAAGGGCCCCACCTGTGGCCCTGGGGCCTTCCGGCGGAAGTTCAGGGGACAGTGGAGACGAGATGGCCTCACCTGCCATGCCCTGCCCTGCTTCCTCACCCACAGAATCTGCATCTGTGAGCAAAATAAATGGATATTTTTTCTTTTGGCAGTACTGGGGATCTAACCCAGGGCTTTCCCACTGAGCTACACCTCAGCCATGTTTTATTTTTTCTTTCGAGGCAGGGTCTCACTAAATTGCTAACTTGCCCAGGCTGGGCTTGACCTTGAGCTCCTCCTTCCTCAGCCTTGCAGAGTGCTGGGGTTATGGGCATTTGCCACCATGCCCGGTGTAAATGGATGTTTTTAGCCACCAAATTTTGAGGTGATTTATTAAGCAGCCATAGTAACTAGACCATCATTATTCAGAGCTACATTTGAAACCTTCACAAATTCCCATTATTATTATAATACCATAGGCCCCAGGTAATATAAATTTGTATATTTAGAATTATTGTCTCCAGGCATTTTACGAATTCTGAACCTTTTTTTCTCACAACCTCCTTTTAATATAGCAAGTTGTCTCATTGCATCCTACTAAAAAAATGATCACAAGCCTTGTTCTGTTTTGTTTCTGTGGCCCTGAAGATTGAACCTACGGCCTTTGCACAGAGCAACATCCCAGCCCCTTTTAAATTTTGAGACAAAGTCTTACTAAGTCGCTCAGTTGCCCAGGCTGGGCTCAAACCCGCCATTCTCCTGTCTCAGCCTCCCAGAGTGCTGGGGTCACAGGTGTGCACTCCCACACAAACAAGCCAACCTGTGATTGCTCCGTGTCACAGACAGAGGGCGGCACCGTGCACAGTGTGTCCTCACCGCAAACAACGAAACTCAGACTCCTTGGCTAACGTGGGGCCTCCAATTTCTGAGCACTGGTCAGGCACAGGGACTTTCCTTAAGTATTGACGACCCGGGGCCGTGATCGCCTGCTCCGGCTCCGGGTGTGGGTCCTTTCCCTGAGATCACCAGCATCACTCGCTGGGGCTAATGAGCCCTAGAAGCGCCGGCCCCGAAGGACAACGGCGTTCGTGCCTGCAGCCTCGTGGCTCTGGCCATAAATCCTGCCCTGCCAGGCTGGCCTGTAATGAGCCAGCGGCGGTGAGGCCTCTCCTGCTCTACGGTCCCGCGGAGACTCCTGCGGGCTGCCCTTTGTCTCCTCCCTCCATACATCTGCACGGAAGGACTTTATGGCCACTTCTTCTGGGGATGCTGAGTTATAGACCTCTGGATTTATGTGTTTTCCAGGCCCCTCTGGCCCCTGCGCCACCATATGGTGAATGCCTGGCCAGTGGGGATGATGCTGCATTCTGATAGATCCAGAGCAGGTTCTGACAGCTCATTTTGTCAAAAGTGTAAAATTCAAGGAGGTTTGCTCAGCTCGGAAAACTGTAGGAAATGCAGGGAGGAAATGACATGTGCACTGCCTCACCTCCGATCTGCAGCCTGAGTCAGGTAGGCTGTGGGAAAACGGGAAGCTAAGCCAACAAATGGAACAATGACGCTGGCTGGTGTGGAAGCAGCAGGATTTATCCCTGAGGATGTGCTGGGAACACCCAGGTTCCGAAGTACAGGGATCGCCATGGACAAAATCAGGGGGTATCAGGGAAGCAGAGATGTACAGCACTGTCTGAGTCACTGTCCTCATTGCTGGGACCAGGACCCGACACCAACACGTGCAAGAGGAGAGGTTTAGCCTGACTCCTGTGTGGTCGACAGTTGGCTAGATCCGAGGCAGGAAGGCCTAGCAGAGCAGAGCTGCTCAGATGCTGGTGGCCAGGAAGGGGGCAGGATTGAACCCAGGGCCTTTGCTACATATGTGTGTGTGTGTGTGTGTATGTGTGTGTGTGTGTGTATTTTTTTTTTTGAGGCAGGTCTCACTAAGTTTCCGAGGTAAGACTTGAACTCAAAATCCTCCTGCCTCAGTCTCCCAGAGTACTGGAGTTACAGACGGGCACCACAGTGCCTGGCTAGATTGGTCCCTTTCTAAGAGCACTCCTGGAAGACTCAACCTGGGACTGCCATTTACATCTCTCCAGGGAGAAGTGCACCTCAAGGCTTCCTGCCCCTACAAAGGCACCTGGAAAAGTAGTTACTTTTCTTTTTCCTCCTCCCTTTCCTCTTCCTCCTTCTCTTCCTTTCTCTCATCCTTCTTCTTCTCCTCTTTCTCTTCCTCTTTCCAATCTCTCTTATAAAGAAAGACAAGGGGACTGCTACATTTGAATTTATCTTCTCCAAACTTAAGGTTAGCACACACCTGTAATGCCACCACTGGGGAGGCCAAGGCAGGGGGATTGCTGCGAGTTCAAGGCACATAGCAAGACCCTGTCTCAAGACAACAACAACAAATACAAAGTTCAGGCGATAGTACTCACAGGCAGGGCCTTGAAATGGTGATTACACCAGGTAGACTCCTGACTTGAAACTGGGATTAGGTCCATATAAAAAGGTTTCCAGCAGCGTTTGGTCTCTTGCTTTACGGTCTTCTGCCAGGAGAGGGCGCAGCGTCCCTCCACTCCAAAGGAAGCAGAGCCCGGATAATGGCGCCCCGCAGGCCCCTTCACTGCGGACTTCGCAGCCTCCAGCCCCGCTGAGTGGGTTTTTGTGCTCTCTAAATCACCCAGTTCAGGCATCTGGACGGCAGTGCCAATGGACAGACAGGAGCCTGTGTGTGGCCCTAGGGCTGATCAGAGTCGGGTACAAGGCCTGCACTCTGTGTCTCGGCCTGGGCATCTGAAGGACACCCCACCACCACCCCGCGCCTGTCTGCACAGCCAACTCTGCAGGGCCACAGTGCACAGCGCTCACAGGCGCAGAGCATTCCCTGCAGTGCGGTGGTCACAGCACAATCCCACTGTACATGTTTGATGGGCCCAAAGAGCCATGCATAAAAAATGTGCTCCACTGTGAGGTCAAAGGAATAAATGTTGGAACAAGCCCAGGTTATAAACTTTTTGTTTGTTTGCTGAGTGTCTTACTCTGTAGGTCAAGCTGGCCACAAACTGGAGGCAATCCTCCTGCCTCAGCCTCCTGAGTGCTGGGATTACAGGTCTGGGCCACCACACCCCACCCCAGGTTGAGTTTTAAAACTGCAGCTCAATCTCTTCCCTGTCTAGCTGCAGCTTGGTGCCTGTCTCCCACTTCACTGGGTTTCCAGCATCAGGCAGGGACCCCAGAAATCTCTGTTAGTTGGAAGCTACTCAATCGGCTTGTTCCAGGGAGACTGGACCAGCAGCACTGGCCTGAGAGTCGCCACCCTTTACTTTTGGGTTGGTGAAGGGACTGTCTGACCGGATCGCTACCTGACCTTACACTACTTGCCAAGGAGAGGGGCCACTTGCATTAGGTTCCAATTCATACTTGTGAGGCATTACAAGAAACACACATGCATACATTCACAATGTTATTATTGTTTGCCTTGAAACAGTTGCCATGGCTTATTTTTAATTTCTTTTTCTCAAGTGAAGTCCTTGGCATCCTTTTTTGGTTGTTTTTGTTACTGGAGATTGAACCAAGACTGGAAATCACTTCTCTAGTATGATAGCCCCCCCCCACCTCTCTCTCATCCTGCTGGCATCTTCATATGCTTAGGGTGAGTGGTGACCAAAAGCACCAATACCAAATTTCCTTTTGGCAAGCCTGGCGTAACATCTTGTCTTAGGCACTTTCCTGATGCGGGGACAAAATAACTAACGCCCACAACTTAGAGGAGGAGAGATGTTTGTCTTAGGCACTTTCCTGATGCGGGGACAAAATAACTAACGCCCACAACTTAGAGGAGGAGAGCTCCTCTAAGCTTTAGCTCCTGGCTCTAAAGCAGGACGGGCATGGTGGAAGGGCCTGGCGGAGGGAAGCTGCTCACCTCAGCAGAGGACAAGAGCCCACCCATCCAGGTCTCACCTCAGTGACCTCCTCCCACCAGGCCCCACCTCCTACAGCACAGTCAGCCCTGACCTCACCCACGATGGATCCACTGGATGGAACGCAGTGGAAGTAAGGAAAGGCCTAAACAACTAGTGATTTCTGCCAAAAATATTTCACACCTAGGAGTGCCTGGCTGTCATTAACCTTGGCTCCTGGGCAATAAACAGTCTGCGGCTTAGGTCGTGACACCCCGTCCCCCCAGGCCTGCTCATACGTGAGTCTGGACAGGACTAAAGAAAGTGAGACACAGGTGCTATGTAGGTCAGCCTGGTGCTGTTTGACTAACCATCAAACAATCTGCTTTCTTGTGTGAAGAAAAGTGACGCTGGTGACATGTAGCGTGTGCTAAATAAATATTAACTAGTTAGGTGGTTCATAATGACTGATCCAGGCAAGTTACAAAGCTGCACAAGTCTGCGCTATGGGGGGAGGGACCAGGGGCAGGCATGAGCATGCGCACAGCGGGCCGGCGGGTCTTTTCTTGCCTCGGTACCTTTTTCCAGGGATCCAGTTCCCGCTGGGCTGGACTCGGAACCACGCAGACCGAGGGCCGGAAGTGCGTGCCGCACCGCTACGGCGCGTCAGTGAGTACAGAGGGAGTGCGCTGGCGGAGCCGCGAGGACCGTGCGAACATGGCAGCCTTCTCCGGTGCGTTTGCGGACGCTGGGGGCGATGGGGCGGTCGCTGCCGGTCTCTGCTGGGGGGGAGATTTCTGGGGACGCGCGCCGCATTGCCTTCCGGCGCCGTCCTCTACCCGCTTCCTCCTCTATCTCCCGCACGCTCTCTCGGTTCGGGCGGCGGCGTGGGCGCGATGCTAACGCAGCCGGATCTCTGCTGCCTGCGGGCCTCCTGTCCTGGGATGTGGCGGCCGCACACCAGAGCCTGGCCCGGC
>NW_022900937.1:28674434-28677871 GCF_012274545.1 Fukomys damarensis | reverse complement strand
TAAAACAGTTTTAGAGCCAGCAACCATAGGGGAGCTGGAGATTGTTATTTTATAGGTTCCAGCGTTTGGGAGTCATTCACAAATTTCAGGAATGTTAGGGTAAAGGACTGGAAGAAGAGTGTGATTTCCTGAAATGGAGACAAAGGAAGAGGTGACGAACATTAACATTACTGTTTTCCCCTTAACTATCACAAATATTATACTTGCTAGGTATGGTGGTGCACGCCTGTAGTCCCAGCACTCAGGAGGCTGAGGCAGGAGGTTTGCCGTGAGGTCGAGGCCAGCCTGAGCTACATAGTGAGTTCAGAGCTGTCCTGAACTGTAAAGGGAGACCCTGCCTCAAAAAACAAAAACAAACAAAAAAGGTTAAAGAACAGACATCATTTCAAAGAAAACATGTAGAGCACCCGACCACAGGGTGGAATTTGCCGAAAGAAATCCATGGTTGTTGTTTGTAATATAACAGTTTTTTCATGCAGCTTTAGCTCACAGTATTGTTTGTACCTATTTAAGACTGTATATACCCCCCTTTTTATGCAATTTGTGTTTTAGGGGAAGAATTACAGATAGACGGTAATAGAGCTAATCCTTAGAAAGATCTGCCTGGCTTTCTGACTTTAGGGTTTGATTCATTTATCTATCTGTGGATTTTCTTAGGGGTATTTTAAAGGTAGAAGAGCTTTCTTTATTGAAAATGATAATTCTGCTCACCTTATGCAATGAAAACTTACTGTAGCAAAGAATATATTCATTTTCTAGATTTGCTTTGTGCCTTTTCACAAACAGAAGAATTAGAAAATTTCAAAATGGTTTATTTCTGGGGCTTGGTAATTGAGTATTTTTCATCTTTTTTAAGGATATATATATACTTTTGTAAACAAATATTAATGAATGCTGTATTTTATAAATACAGGGTCAAAATAAAAAATGCTTCTTTGGAAGAGAAGTTTAATCCAATTAACTATGTGTATAGCTACCCTTTCAATTTCATTTGACAAATAAAATTACAAAGCCCTCTCTGAAACAACTGGTACATGTAGACCTGGCCTCCTGGTCAAATTATTTAAATATATGCGCAGTTTTTTTTGAAAGGCAGAGCTCCAGCTGACATTTGCAGTTGTTCGTTTAGCTACCCTTTCAATTTCATTTGACAAATAAAATTACAAAGCCCTCTCTGAAACAACTGGTACACGTAGACCTGGCCTCCTGGTCAAATTATTTAAATATATGCGCAGTTTTTTTGAAAGGCAGAGCTCCAGCTGACA
The DNA here is from genome assembly GCF_012274545.1 of Fukomys damarensis. Taxonomy (NCBI): domain Eukaryota; kingdom Metazoa; phylum Chordata; class Mammalia; order Rodentia; family Bathyergidae; genus Fukomys; species Fukomys damarensis. The sequence goes on along the minus strand of NW_022900937.1, from coordinate 28,676,606 downwards.
TTTGCAGTTGTTCGTCTTCAGTACTGGCCTTTTCCTCTTATTGGTTAACAGAAATTTTAAAGTCAGCCACCAACAACTGTGGGCTGTTAATTTTTCTCAGATCCTTGACGGTATTCCTATGGGTCTGCCTGTGGAAGAGCCAGGTCACTTGCCTGCTACGTTATCACAAATGAAACAACTGAAATGCTGATGGAACCCTAACTGGGGTAGATCTTCACTAGTCCTGCAACAGGTGCACAAGCGCGGGGGGGCTCCTACGTATTAAGTGACAACCATGTGCCAGGTGCATTATTACATTGTTAGCAGTAATTTTCTGATGTCTCTATGAGATAGTTTTGTGTAGAAAAAGCACATTTGTGGTCTGGCCCAAGGTCACTTACTAGTGAGAGCTTGAATTTGAACTTCCATTGGCTCCAATGTTTAAACTCTTTGAGCAGTGCCACACCCAGTAGGTATCTGAGTCACACTTCATAGCATCCCCTCAGTGCCATCAAAGTCATTTTAAGAGCAGTGCTAGGGCCGGGAATTTAGCTCATTGGCACCGCACCTGCCTTGCAGGCACAAAGTCCTGAGTTCGATCCCTGGTACCAAAAAATAAAAAGCAATGTGACTTATGGTGAGTTTGGTCTGTGTGGTTTTTAAAATTACTTTTTCTTTGCAGAAATGGGTGTTATGCCAGAAATAGCCCAGGCAGTGGAAGAGATGGACTGGCTGTAAGTACAAAGAGAAATGCCCTTGTTTCCAAGCGCATTTTATGATTTAAAGTCATGTCGTGTTTTTAGTCAAGCTGGGTAAGTGAAATTCAGCATTTCTGTTGACTTTACGATATGGAATGTTTCTTTCTTTTTTTTTTTTTAACTCTGTCATGCTTCTAGCAGAAAAAAATGGACTGTGTTTGCCAAGTAAAATTATCTTTTTTTTTTTCCATTGTTTATTGGTACATTTAAAACAAACAATGCAGTTACATTCATCATTGGGATCTTGTACCTTTATAAAATTCTCTTAAATGTGCAATTGAACGAGACTGAATTGACTGACAAGAGCCCCCCTGCATGCCTCTGTAGGCTCCCCACTGACATCCAGGCTGAGTCCGTCCCGCTGATCCTCGGAGGGGGTGACGTGCTCATGGTACGTGACCTTCGGGTGCCTGGGGGCTGGGGTGCACAACTCAAGGTCTACGTGTTTGTAACCGCTTTAAGAACTCCCTACACTTCTTACCAGATCGATTTTATTTATTTACCAACACTCATTGTACACGTACTGTATCCGAAATACTGGGGAGTAGCTGTGGGTACACAGAGGTGGCGCAGATGTGGCCTTTACCTTGGCTGAAGCCAAGTAAGGCAGTGGCCATATTGAACGAATGAAGGCTGCTGGGCTATGCCAAGCGCTCCAGGGTTCCTGGGGACTGGGAGAGCATCAGGTGTGATCCTGGACTGCTGCACATAGCAGCGTAAGTCCACATGTCTGGGTGGGAGGTGTGACCTTTGGTGAAATGGGAATTCCACGTGGGTCGGGTGATGGGTTCTTCCGCGGGGCATTGTGGTGAAGAGTGTGGGAGCTTGTGTGCAGCAGGAATGTCGTCAGGCAGGCGAGTACGGGTCAACGTTGTGTGGGTTCGGGGACCGACGGGGCAGACGGTATTGGCTCTGTGGGGTGGTCCTGTTCAGCGCGTCTGTGTCAGGTTAGAAGGATGAGGGCTTTCGATTGCTTTGCCTGGGGGTCACCGGAAAGGAAACAAGTGAGCAGGTGCTCCAGGGTCAGGCGAGATGACCAGGTTGGCAGGAGCCTGGTCAAGGGTTAAAGACTTCTACACGCTGTGTTAATTCGGCCTCTTTAATTGGCAAACTGTAATATCAACTTTTCCTTCCCATTCAGGCTGCGGAAACAGGAAGCGGGAAAACTGGTGTAAGTAGTACGTTTAAACTGACTCCCTTTGCAAGAGGTGAACTTCAAAGTGATTTTGAACAGTAGGTTTTCCTTTGAAATACTATTAAAACAACCATGGAAAGTAGATGGTTTGCCATCAAGATTGGTATCTTTGTTGCCAGCAAACTGAAGATCTATAAAAGAGGATGGAAAGTTGTAGTATCACTAGGGTCATACTCAAGGATTTTAATGAGTGTCTCTTGTAACGAAGAGATTGCACATTTTTTTTTTTTTTTTTTTTTT
>NW_022900937.1:28652842-28674360 GCF_012274545.1 Fukomys damarensis | reverse complement strand
CTTTTTTTTTTTTTTTTTTTTTGAGACGGTCTTGTTAGGTAGTCCAGAATGGACTTGAACTCACTCTGTAATCTAGGCTGGGCTTGAACTCACAGTGACCCTCCTGCCTCAGCCTCCCAAGAGGTGAGATGCCAGGTGTATTCCACCACATCTGGCAATGATTAACTTCCTTAATAGCTAAATACTAACACAGAGTACTTTTTCTGACAGGCATTTAGCATTCCGGTCATCCAGATAGTGTATGAAACTCTGAAAGACCAACAGGAAGGCAAAAAAGGAAAAACAACAATTAAAACTGGTGCTTCAGGTAACTTTTATAAATTGATGTTTGCTTGTTTTTGTATAAATCAGTTGTACTCATTCCTAGCATTTAGAAACGTGGAGTTTGAGTAGATGTTTTTCTTGTCAGTATCTCAGGGTGGTATGGAATTGGTACCCTGGAGCCAGGGTTGCTAAATGTTGAGACCCTAAACCAAGAAGAGTGCTCCCCGGAAATAGGAAGTCTCTTTAGTTTCCTTAGGAAACACTGGCACTTCAGAAATGGTACTTACTTTAGGATTTTCCTTAACCTTGATGCTTTGCATCTAATATAAATTGGTACACCATACAGCACAAACACTAAGAAAGGATTTTACAAATAACTGATAGAGTCATGATAGGAAGTACTGTATTGCCTTATATACAAGAAAGACTGACTTAGGGTTGGTGATTTAGTTCAGTGATTCTGCCGCCCGCCTCAAAAAAGACTGACTTTTTCCTCATAAGGTAACAAAGAAGTACCTGCAAGGTTAAAACGTACATGGTGAATTGTAGAGTAAGTTTATTCTCTATCCTATCTACAAAGAAATCCTTTTATTAAGTCTCTGATCCTGTCTCTACAGTCTTCAGTTTCTTCATTTTTAAACTTGCTTTTGTTAAATAATTTCTAGATTCCATCCTTTGTCTTAATCTGTGGTTTTGCCATATTTTAACAGTGTTCCCTATAAAGTTACTTTCGTTTTATGATGGGAACAGGACTGTGACAGAATAGCAAGCGTGAAGTGGACTTTATCTACACTCCTTGTCACTTGTTTCAAAGTAATGTTACATCGTTCATAGAATGAACTTACTCGTGGATGAGTTGTGACGTACTGGAAGAGCTATTCAGACTTTTGGACTCTTCTAAAACAGTTTCAGAGTATGTGACTGTCATCAGTTGTGAGAGCTGGCGATGAAGGCGACACTTTTAAAGGGATGGTGATAGTTCTGAAAATCATGCTCTCCAAGGAATAAGTAGAGAAAGATGGAAAAGAAGTGCAAAAGGCGATAGCAAAATTGTTGAATTGCTGGAGAGAAAGTAATTGTTCTAGAAAGTCGGATAGAGAACCAGTGAGAAATGATGTAGATAGCGACTTCTGTTTAATGTCCGCCTTCCTCAGAGCTAGACCTGGCCAGCAACGGCGGGGAGATGCTCAGGAGAGTTACTTCTCCCTCGATCAGCGTGTCTGAGCTGATGGTGGATATTTCCTGAGCAGGGATGAGCTAGAGGCGGTTTCTGTCTTGGATGAAAAGTTGGGCTCGAGGACGTGTAGGGTTTTCATAGGCAGCTGCAGTTCCCTGATTATCTACACCACTAAGATGCTTCAGAAAGCAGAATGCCAATCCCAGGAAGAAAGGAGAAAGAAATGAGTGACTTCTGAGTAATACACTGAATTAAGGGGAAGGAGCTGCTCATCTTTTAATCCAGATAGAGGTCATGGAGGCTTTGAGGTACTGGTCAGCTTTTCCCTCATGGTTAAAGTCCACTTACGTGGTGACCTAAAGGTCGTGTTGGCGACGGGAGAGCAGGGTGTGACTGTCGTCCGGTGCCGAGTGCACTGGAGTGAGTGCCGAGAAGGTCCAGTTCCAGATGCGCCAGTGGTCGTGGTCCTGACGTGTTCGAGTCTCACTTTTCCATTTTTGCTTTTAGTCTAAACGGCACCCATCTTACATGTATATTCTGTGTAATTGTGAAACCATATTGAATCTAGAAAAATTAATATCATATAAAATATCAAATGTTGGCTTTCAATTTTATAAAGAATTTTCAGCTTCATATGTTTCTGGGTAACTTTTCTTATTTTAATTTGCTTAGTGCTCAACAAGTGGCAGATGAACCCATATGACAGAGGCTCTGCTTTTGGTAAGTAGATTGGCTTCCCCAGCTCATTTGGAATTCAGAAACTTCTTTTAAAAAAATGCAAGAATGTGAAGAAAATGATGAAAAAGTATAGTAAATGATTTAATTTGCCAGGTGCTAGAATACAGTCACTGTATCATTCAACAGCATAGCTATGCGGGAGAATACACGGGGTGTGGGCTCAGTGCTTATGAGTAGTTGATTGATACGCAGGAAAAGTTGCATTCATTTCAGTGGGGGAAAGAAGATTTGTTTAGTAAAGGGTGTGTACTCTGATGAGCCATCTGGAGCAATATAAAATGGATTTAGCTTCTGTTTAGAAATAAATTCCATGCACATTAAGATTTAAAATGTAGCTGGGAGTGGTGGTGCACACCTGTAATCCCAGCACCCGCACTGGGAGGCCGAGGCAGGAGGATCGCTGTGAGTTTGAGACCAGCCTGGGCTACATGATGAGTTCCAGGTCAGTCTCAACTGCATAGTGAGATCCTGTTTCAAAAAAAAAAAAAAGATTTAAAATGTATGTGTATATGTGTGCACGTACATATAAAAAATGTAAATGCAGAAAATCACATGTACAGTTTACGAGTCCCTAAAATGGGCAAAGGCTGTCACAGGCTGCTCACAGATGAGCCGATCCGCATGGTCACACAGCAGAGGACGGTAGAGAAGCGGGGTGCAGGTCTGTGAGACGGTGCTCTGTGCCCGTCTCATTGGCACGAAGTCAGTGTGACCAACGCAGATATCACTGCCTTTCTGGAAAGCAGCCTGGCCTCACTGCCCAGTGGAATGTCCTGCAAGGCCTTGCCCGTGGGGCTGAGAGGACACACACAGAGCTGCTTGCCTACCGCTGCCCGTACCAGGAAACCTGCTGGTCACATCAGTGCTGCAGCTCAGGGAGTGGCCGCCCAGTCACGGCGCTGCAGGGAGCGCTGTGAACCGTCACGGCGCGAGTCGGTACAGAACTGCGGAGTGATGAGTCGCTGCTGGGGTTGAGTAAGGAAAGTACAGAGACGCACTGAGCGGGCAGAGGAATCAGGCAGCGGCGGCAGACACTGTAAGGGCTCACGAGGGCGATTGGCCTTTGGGAGCGTACCACGGTCCTCCGGGAATCAGCCAGTCCCAGCCCCCACGGCCACTCGTGACACCTCACGTACAAGTTCGTTTCTGAGTTTAAATACAAAAACTTCCAGGATTTGTTGATGCTAAAGAACTGTAAGTTCAAATTTTGTATAACTCACTACCCCATGAGTATTTATGCTTAGCGTCGTTCAGTCTTTGAAAAGTGAAATGACATGTGTGATGAGGTAGTTTTAAAAGTTAGTTCTGTATCAGGTGACAATTATAGTTCATTTCTAGTATAGATAAAAATGAAATCTTTGCTTAAGGCCAACAAGCACTTAATATGTGAGCGATTGACTATGATGCATATATAGAACCTTTGCTTTTTTTTCTGAGACAGGGTCTCACTATGTAGTTGAGACTGACCTGACCTGGAATTCACTGTGTGGCCCAGGCTGTCTCGAACTCACAGCGATCCTCCTGCCTCAGCCTCCTGAGTGCCGGGATTACAGGGGTACACCACCATGCCCTGCTCATAGAACCTTTGCTTTTAAAGCTCTACTAAGCACCTGTTTGTTTATAAGCTCTTTCCTACTTTTCTATTAGATTACTGGATTAGAGAACAAGCCAGGAAGTTCCAGCTACTGCTAGTGTAGTGGTCACTCCAGTTATAAACTAAGTGTGGGATCAGTAGGTGCCATGTGATCCCTGACTACCAGTTTCTTTAAAGGCTTCTAGAGAATTGGTCCAGTGCATTTGTCTCAGTGATGCAGTCAGATTGGACTGGTGTTGGGTTCTTTTTGAGATTTGTCACTATCAAACCTTGTCCTCTAATAGATGACAGTACAGAAACTAGCTGTCATGGAGCCGAGGACATCCGGGGGCTCTAAGAGCTGTTTACCTTTGGGGACATACCACTGTCACCCAGGAATTGGCCAGTCTCAGTCTCTGGAATAGTGAACAGATTCTCTTATTCAAGAGGCTGATACTGTTGTTGTGTGTTTTGTGGAAGTGGGGATTGAACCCAGCCCCGTGCATGCCAGGCGAGTGCCCCAGTGACTGAGAGAATGAGGCTGATTTCCGATGGTTTGTGGGGCCTGCGCTGATGCGTCTTGTGTGTTCTTTCTCATCCAGCGATTGGGTCAGATGGGGTTTGCTGTCAAAGCAGAGAAGTGAAGGAGTGGCACGGATGCCGAGCTACCAAAGGACTGGTGAAAGGTACTGGGACGGCACCGGACTGGTGTGGTTGTGGGCCCTGTAGCCTGCATTCCTCTTCCCTAGATAGCTTCAACTCCAGGATCCGAAAGGTCTCCATGTGTGCACACCGGGTGTGATTCAGAAGCAGTGCGAAAGTTGTTTCGGGTGAAGGAGTCATTGTACAGTGTGTGTGGCTTACATGAATCGGCGCATTTCACCTCTCTAGGGAAACACTACTACGAGGTATCCTGTCATGACCAAGGGCTCTGCAGAGTCGGCTGGTCTACCATGCAGGCCTCCTTAGACCTCGGTGAGTGTTTCTAACATTTGTGGGATCAGTAGGTGCCATGTGATCCCTGACTACCAGTTTCTTTAAAGGCTTCTAGAGAATTGGTCCAGTGCATTTGTCTCAGTGATGCAGTCAGATTGGACTGGTGTTGGGTTCTTTTTGAGATTTGTCACTATCAAACCTTGTCCTCTAATAGATGACAGTACAGAAACTAGCTGTCATGGAGCCGAGGACATCCGGGGGCTCTAAGAGCTGTTTACCTTTGGGGACATACCACTGTCACCCAGGAATTGGCCAGTCTCAGTCTCTGGAATAGTGAACAGATTCTCTTATTCAAGAGGCTGATACTGTTGTTGTGTGTTTTGTGGAAGTGGGGATTGAACCCAGCCCCGTGCATGCCAGGCGGGTGCCCCAGTGACTGAGAGAATGAGGCTGATCTCCGACGGTTTGTGGGGCCTGCGCTGATGCGTCTTGTGTGTTCTTTCTCATCCAGCGATTGGGTCAGATGGGGTTTGCTGTCAAAGCAGAGAAGTGAAGGAGTGGCACGGATGCCGAGCTACCAAAGGACTGGTGAAAGGTACTGGGACGGCACCGGACCGGTGTGGCTGTGGGCCCTGTAGCCTGCATGCCTCTTCCCTAGATAGTTCAACTCCAGGATCCGAAAGGCCTCCGTGTGTGCACACCGGGTGTGATTCAGAAGCAGTGCGAAAGTTGTTTCGGGTGAAGGAGTCATTGTACAGTGTGTGTGGCTTACATGAATCGGCGCGTTTCACCTCTCTAGGGAAACACTACTACGAGGTATCCTGTCATGACCAAGGGCTCTGCAGAGTCGGCTGGTCCACCGTGCAGGCCTCCTTAGACCTCGGTGAGTGTTTCTAACATGACTGGATTGATTAGTTTATGTTTATGGATTGTTAGCATTTTCCTATTTTGGGAAACAAAATGATAGAATTAACCATTTATTACAGGTTTGCATTCTAGGGATGTGCAGATAATATTTATCTGTACCTCACTGTGTTCTGGGAAACATTTGAAGGAACTCACTAAAAAAATACATAAAGCTGTATGAAACTAGGAGGTATAAGATTAAGAATACGAGGGGAGGGCTGGGGATTTAGCTCAGTGGCTCCACCGCCTGCCTTGCAAGGGCAGGGACCTGAGTTCTCTATATTTTCCACAGAAAATCCGGTACCAAAAAAAAAAAGAATATGAGGGGAGTCAGGTACATTAGCTTTCCTGTCACTGGGGTGCAATACCTGATACCCACAGCTTAAGGAAGGAGAGCTTTAATTTGGTTCACAGTTTGGGGGGGTTCCGTCCATGGTCAGCTGGCTCCAAGGCAGAAACATCATGGAGGAAGGGGTGAAGGAGGAAGGCTGCTCACCCTGTGGCAGCCAGGAAGCCAGGAGAGGAGCACTGGAAGGAGCTGTTACCTATACCCTGCAAAGGCCCCCAGTGACGTACCTCCTCCAGCCAGGCCCCACCTCCCACAGCTCAGCCAGCCACGAATTCATCCACAGAGAAATCTGATGAGCACACGCCCTGTGATGCATCTGAACCCAGGAGGCTTTTGCAGGACACTAGATCTAAATCCTAACACAGGGTGAAGTTAACGTACACGAGCATGTACCACACAGTACCGCATAGGTGCTTTAGTCATTGTAAATTCGGTTCTGATTTTCTTAGTGGTGAAAGCGGGTAGTACCGCAGTATAGCTTATATTGAGTATCGCATTGCTTCCATAGGCTAAAATTACTTCAGTTATGCACAGACTCAGAAACTTCAGGGGAAATTTTCCTGGTTTTTTTGACAGGGAGCTATAAAATTACTTCTTTCACCAGGCTTTTAATTTTCCATTTCCTCTTACCAGATAACTAAACTGCTTTATCCTTGTAGGTACTGACAAGTTTGGATTCGGCTTTGGTGGAACGGGAAAGAAATCCCACAATAAACAGTTTGACAATTATGGAGAGGTAAGCGCTAATGTTTCTGTCTTAATCAGAATTGGTGCTTTTTCTTACATATTGACCACTTAATGATGTAGAGATGTTTCTCACAGGCAAGTGGATTTTCTCTATATTTTCCAAAGAAAATCCAGATTTGGACTCCAGTGAAGAAATAGTATAAAAACCAGATAAATATGTCATAGTTGTAATTCTTCTTTTGTGCTATTTATTAGGTCCTCCAAAATATATGGCATTGTCTTTCTCCCTGTTCTGACTGTGGCGTTGGCTCATAGAAGAGCTCCTCTCGTTCTTTGGTTTTGATCACGATGACTGTGAACCCAGTCCTCTGAGTCCGCAGCCACAGTACTGAGCTAAATGCGTGACTCTGAAGAGTCTCCTGGGTGTGACCCGCCCCGACGGGCGCTTTAACACCTGTTACCATCTGGAGAAGTTCCTTTGAAACACTGGCATGCGGTTTCGATGCGGCCTTATTTAAACTTCTAATTTCATGGAAGATTTTGCTTTCTTTCCACATTTCTAGGAATTCACTATGCATGATACTATTGGATGTTACCTGGATATTGATAAAGGGCATGTAAAGTTTTCCAAAAATGGTAAGCTTGCTGTAGGTCTTATAGCAGAAAGATGTATTCGTCATTTGTGATTTGTTCTTCATCCCCTCATCCTCCTCTTCGGCCCTCTGTCCCTCCCACACTGCCTTTGGTTTGCACAGGTATTTACAAAGTGCTTGCTCTTCCAGGTGGGTCAGTGCCGATGCCTGCAGGAAGTGGGTGGGTAGAGAGCAGGGATGATATTCTGGTGGGGAGCCAGAGGCAGAAACACCATCTTAGCTGCTAGGAAGTGTCCGAAGGAGCACGTAAAGCAGGGGCAGGGGTCAGTAGCAGTAGCAGCCCTGGACACTGAATTCTGCGCTGGGCTTGGAGCAGACGCTGACGGGCGGCACTGCAGCAGGAACGGAGTCGGTTCGGTGGTCTGGGTTTTGTGGGAGAACGTGCAGGGCACCGTGACTGTAAGAGGCCTGAGGTGCCGCGTAGCAGTGCAGGGGTCCGCGTGTCCGAAGCCCACGGAGCTCGGAGCAGGTGGTAGCGTTAGCTTGGTGACAGTGGGGTTTGTTTTCAGTGGGGTTGGGCAGCGGAGTGGCATGCTCTGAGTGTAGCTTCACAGTGCCCTCCGGCTGCCGTGTTGCAGATGGCCTGGGAGGGCCTTGGCTGAGATGCCAGGGAACCTGCAGGGAAAGGGCGGCAGTGGAGCAGGAGGAGGGGGCACGGCAGCGCGGGCAGAGAGAGCGTCTCCAGCAGGAAGGAGAAGTTAGGTGGTGTCCCTGGAAAGATGAGGATGAGCAGGAACTGCTAACATAGCAAGGGGAGAGCATCTGAGCAGGAGGATGGGCGAGGGGAGCTGCCTGAGAGTCCGTTCAGCAGATGGCTGTAGTGGCAGTGGCAGGGGGATCAGGGAATTCTGCTATGGAAAGGAGAGGCAGAACAGAAGCAAAGTGGAGGCCAGTGGGTTTGCCTGTTCTGCTGTGGAAGGGCTCGTGGCGCTGAGCTGCATAATTGTGTGTATTGGCAGAGTGGGCCGGTGTTGGGGAAAGTGCAGAAGTGCAGCGGTCGGCTTCGGGCAGCACAGTTTAGTTCAATTTCCAGAGGGACGCGTGAGCGTGGGAAGTTGGCAGACGTGATGGATGTGAGTGCGTGGCAGCCCTTTCCTGACTGTTTCAGTTTCTCTCTAGGAAAAGACCTTGGTCTGGCCTTTGAAGTCCCCCCACACATGAAAAACCAGGCCCTCTTTCCTGCCTGTGTCTTGAAGGTAATTCCGAATCTAGTTAGAGTTCTTCTGGGATCCTAAGCTGTTTGGTTGTCATTTTGTTGTACTGGGCAGTTCACTATTAGATAAAGAATTTTATTTTCCTTCTTTGTTCAATGCTAGAATGCTGAGCTGAAATTTAACTTTGGCGAAGAAGACTTTAAGTTTCCACCAAAAGATGGATTTGTTGCTCTCTGCAAGGCGCCGGAGAGCTACGTGGTCAAGTCGCAGCACACAGGTATCCCTGGGAGGGCGCGGAGAACACAGGACAGGGCTTCTCCCAGAGACCGCGTCTTCCTCCTCGCTGTTCACTCGTACTGCTCTGCCTAACGCAGCAGCCCTGGGCCCAGTTTACAAGCTCTCTTGGTTTCGGGTGGGCAGCAAGGGTGTCTTGGTCACCTGGCGAGCATCTGGACCATGACGGCTGGGTAAACACCCTTCTTCCGATGTGTACACAGAAGGCCTGAGGAATGGGGCTGGAGGGCCTCGCCCAAGGTCATTGCGGGAGCGGGGAGCCTGAGATCTCCGCAGCCGGCTCAGGAGCAGGCAGTCGAGCCGCTGCGTTGCCCAGTCTGTCGAGCTATTTAAACAAGTGTATTTCCTATCTAGTTTATCACAAAACACATGGGTCCTTTTTACCAACACGTTGATCACTTGCCATTATTCCACATAGATTTAATTTAAAGGAATTTAATTTCCTCTTAGGAATTTTAACTTTATTTTGTTTTATCACCTCTTTGCTTTTGGACAATTGGAATTTAACATTTTGATCTTCAGCACCTTTGTGTTCACACTGTAAACATGGCCCAGGGTTTGTAGGTGTGATTGAATGCATTCTGGTCTTTTTACTTCCCCTAGGCAACGCACAGGTGACTCAAACGAAGTTTCTCCCCAATGCTCCGAAGGCTCTCATCGTCGAACCCTCCCGGGAGCTCGCTGAGCAAACTTTGAATAACGTGAAGCAGTTTAAGAAGTACATTGATAACCCTAAGTTAAGGTAACCCTTCCATCGCGCTCAGATGTCTGTTGGAAGATGAGGTGGCTGTCCAGCGCGTGTGTGATGCATCTGTGGAAGTGTATCGGTCTGCCTAACTGCAGTAGACAGTACCAGTGTCTCTGTGTGCCAGACATGGTGGTGCACACCTACGATCCCAGCACTGGGGAGGCTGAGCCAGCCTGGGCCACACGGGGAGCTCGGAGCCAGCCTCAACACATAGCAAGACCGTGTCTCAAAAAGGTGAAAAAAGGCCCGGAATTTAGCTCAGTGACACTGTGCCTGCCTCGCAGTCACAAAGTTGTGAGTTTGATCCCTCGTACGAAAGAAAAAAGCAAAAAAAAACCCCAAAATAAAACTTTATGTGGTAAGTAATTTTAACAGATTCTACATGAAGAGTCTTGGATAGTCACACAGCGGTGGAGTAAAAACAAGGTTTTAAAGGGAGTATTCCATTCCACGTTACATTCATGTTATCGCTTCATCTGCGAAGGACACACGGCTCTATTTCTGTGAGACACTCACTGGAGAACCCAAGTATTTTCTCCCATTCTGTGACTTACACTTTTACTCTTGATCTTGTCCTTTGATATTCTGATTTCCCAGAAGTCAGGTTTATCAGTTTCTTCTGTTGCTGCGTTTTTGCTGTTGTATCTCAGGTAGGCTTCGCCCAAACCCAGGCCTTAAATCTTCTCCGGTGTTGCCATGTTGTAGGGAGGTAGTTTCTGGGCCTGGTGTGAAGAAGGGCTGGGCTCATCTTCTCCATGTGTCCATTTGCCTCAGCATCATGTGTTGAAATGAGAGAGATTCAAACGACATAAAATGCTGAGAAAAGCAAGTCCTTTCCTGTCCTCGAGTCCTACTAAGTGTCCCTGGCGACAGCCTTTTAGATGGACTTTTACCTGTGCTTTCAGAGACAGGTTATACAAGTATGGATGTGTGAAAAGTAGATGGAAACCAGGGTTAGAGACCCTTGAATTGCCCTGACTTAGAAGTCTGTGTCGATGAGGACTCATTTTCTCTGTTCTGAGCTTTCACACATTTTTCTCCAGTTCTGTGATGCGCGTGGCTCCTGGGAATGAAGTGCTTTGTTTCCAGTTTAATTTGGATTCTTCCTCAGTGATTTACTCAACCTTAATTTCCACCAAAAAGAAATGGATAACAGTAACCCGGCAGTGTAAAGCAGACTGTCTCGGTCACTCCCACATCGCTGGGGCACAGTACCCAGCACCCACAACTTAAAGGAGGAGAGGTGTGTCTGGCTCATGAGTTCAGTCCATGGCCAGCTGCTCCGTGGCAGAAATGTGATGGTGGAAGGGCCTGGCGGAGGAGAGCACTTGCATCATGGCAGGCAGGAAGCAGCAGGGAGGAGGTGGGACCAGAACCCATCCTCCCGGGTCACACCCCAGGGACCTGCTCCAACTGGGCCGGCTCCTACAGCACACAGCCCTGAGCTCACCCATGTGGATCCACTGATGAGCACAGCTCCCTGTGGACCATCGGCTTCCACACAGGAGACGTCGGGGTACCTCTTAGATCCAAACCAGAACACAGACGTTAATGTTGTCGTTGTCATCTGGTGTTGATTTCAGGGAGCTTCTGATAATTGGAGGCGTTGCAGCACGGGACCAGCTCTCTGTTTTGGAGAATGGGGTAAGTTGTACTTTCAATTCTTAAAAAGAAGCATTAGGGGTTACTGCTGGGCAATGTAGTTCTTTTTTTTCCAGGAATAATCAAGTGGGGATGAAATTAGGACTCCAGGGTGTGGGGGAGGGCCGGCTGTTATTTGTGAGGGCGGCAGAAGCAGGGTGCAGGTCACTGCTACTTTCTTTTGTCTTCGTTTGGAAAGTTGTGTAATAAAAAGTTAAATCACACTTGCTGTCATTTGAATTAGACCCTTTCCCACGTTGGCCGGAGTCCTAGTGCGGCACTGGCCTGCCATGTCCTCTAAGCGTTTGTGATTTCAGTGTCCCAAACTTCGGCTTCCCTGTTTGAAAATGGGAGTCAGGGTAGTAGTATTTGCTGTAGTGGTAACAAAGTAAAACTTAGAAGTGTGTGGCAGACAGTTGTTACTGTTGTTACCCCGGCCAGTGATCACTGACTGTTGATGATAAGCCTGCTTAGCGCACTCACGTCCTCTCTGGATTATCACCCTCTTCCAGAGCAGATGGCTGGGTGAGACGGCCACAGCTCAGCCATGGTGGAATTTGGACTTGAGAATTCCTGAAAATTCATCTGATTTTTTGTTTTGTTACTGTTGTTACCCCGGCCAGTGATCACTGACTGTTGATGATAAGCCTGCTTAGCGCACTCATGTCCTCTCTGGATTATCACCCTCTTCCAGAGCAGATGGCTGGGTGAGACGGCCACACAGCTCAGCCATGGTGGAATTTGGACTTGAGAATTCCTGAAAATTCATCTGATTTTTTGTTGATCTATTAGACTAGGCATAGCAGTTAAGATTGTCCAGACTCGACTGCTAAAACCCTCTTATTGATTCAAACCAAACACAGGTTTAATTATGGCCCAATCTCCAGTCCTTTTAAAAACATTAAGAGTCGGGCATGGTGGTGCACGCCTGTAATCCCAGCACTTGAGAGGCTGAGGCAAAAGGATCACCCTGAGTTCGAGACCAGCCTGGGCTACATAGTGAGTTCCAGGTCAGTCTCAACTATATAGTGAGACCCTGTCTCAAAAAAAAACAAATAAAAAAAATTCAGCGCTGGCTGTAACTGCTGCAGCAGGTGTGCTGTTGTTCGAGGTGTAGCTGGTGGTTGTCATGGCTCTGCGGGCTCCATTGGGCACTTTTGCTGTTTTCAGGTGGATATTGTCGTAGGGACTCCTGGAAGGCTGGATGACTTGGTGTCAACTGGAAAGCTGAACCTGTCTCAAGTTCGGTTCCTGGTCCTGGATGAAGCTGTACGTTGAAATACAGTCATGCTTTGAGAAAAATTTGCTTGTGTTTTTTTTGAAAGGATGTAAAATGAAGAAAACCGTGAGTGAGTTGATAGCGTTGATACCAGCTCGGTTATAATCACTGCCTCTGCCAGTGCAGGTGTGGGCAGCCCTTTTAGGCCGTGCACCCCTCTTCTGCGATGCACCCAAGCCTGGGTGGAAGGTGTTAAGAGAGTCACACCTGTCCTGGACATGGGCACCTTCTCCTCATTTCCCTGCCTTTCCCAGCAGCTGTTCCCCTGGCATTCATGCTGTGTGGGGACTGTGAGTAATAAGAATAGTGGAGTCACCGACAGCACAGGCCCTACGCAGACACCAGTGTTTGAAAGGGACGTGAGCCTGCCCAGTGCCCTGTGGGTGTGGCATTGGAGTAAAACTGTTCCTTAAGTACTTCCGGTCATTGTTAACTTCCTGGTTCAGTTAACTCTCTTGCCCAGTGCCCTGTGGGTGTGGCATTGGAGTAAAACTGTTCCTTAAGTACTTCCGGTCATTGTCAGTCCAAGGCTGATGATCTGTTATATGGACACTTCCTGGTTCAGTTAACTCTATTACTAGATCTGTAGATTGGTTTTTACTCACAACAGCTACCTTTTTACATAAATCACTTTTACACGCTGCAAATTATTTCTTCGTGTCAGGAGTTGCAGAATGCAGACCGTCTGTCTCATAGGATGTAAGTGTGTGTGAGGCTTTTGTGATTGGCTTCCAAATTATGTTCAAGATAGGTTGAACTAGTTTCTTAGCACTGAAACTTTTTAATTTTCACATTAATCCTACTCTTAAGGCATTTATTAGAAGCTATTAACTTTTTGTTTGGTACTGGGGATTGAATTCAGGACCTTGCACTTGTGAGGCAGGTGCAGCACCACTGAGCTAAATCCCTGGCCCCTCTATGAACTCTTACCTTAGTCCTAAAATACTAGAGTATGGTTATGGAATGTTTGCTTTTGCGGGGGTGGGGGTGGTACTGGGGATTGAACTCAGGTCCTTGTGCTTGCGAGGCAGATGGCAGGCGGCAGAACCACTGAGCTAAATCCCCAGCCATGGTTTTGGAATGGAATATAGCTTTTTGTATTTTAATCTCTAAGGGCTCAAAAGTTGAATTTGTACCTTGTCTGTAAATACTCAATAAAAATAATCCTTTTGAAATACGAGAATTTGGGTGGATATGGATTTCTTACGTTACATGTAAATTGATCTAGAAAAGATAGGTTTTAAAGTAATACTGACTAAAAACATTTCTCTTTGCTTCTCCTGCAGGATGGTCTTCTTTCTCAAGGTTATTCTGACTTTATAAATCGGATGCACAGCCAGATTCCTCAAATTACCTCTGATGGAAAAAGACTCCAGGTACTGATGGCTAACAGCTTGCAAGACACTGTTTTATAAAACATGTTGATAATACGTACAAAGATAGCACTCTTAAAAGTTGCTTTTAGAAATAAAAGAAATTGTTTTTTTGTTTGTTTTGTTTTGTTTTTTTCAAGAACCAAGACACATCTTGTAAAGGTATAAGAGCGCAGTGATAAATGTAACTGTAGTGTTTGCTTTAAATGTACCAATAAACTTAATGGGAGGATAAAAATATGACTTCCAGATAAAATAAGGAATTTCTTATGCTTTATTTTTTTTTACTTTTTATCTTTCTATAATCAAGTTTTTATAAAGAGTTTAAAACTTGTTTTTATTAAATTTTTCTCATGTTAAGTTTCTCTCATGATTTATGGTAGATTTGTTTTATTTTTATAATTACATATACAAGGTTTATTTACTTGGGCTTTTTTATTGTCTTGCATCTAATTGTTTTATAATAAATGACTTATTCATATATTCTTGATTTTTAAAATTCATTTCTCAGATGAAATATGTCTTTGAATTTTTTTCCAAGAAGGATGTGTAGGTTGGTTTACATCAATTTATGTCTTTACAAATAAAGTTAATAGGAACTACAAAAAAAAGAAGAAGAAGAAGAAGAAATCACTTAGGCATTAGGTCTGTGTAAAAGCTGTTATTCTAACAACAGTTAGGGTTATATTCCAGATTGTTAGTACTGCTTCCTGTTTGAATGAAAAATAACTTCAAACATTGGAAAACAATTATCTCTTTTTTTTTTTTGGGTACCAGTGATCGAACTCGTCCCTTGCCCTTGGGAGGCAGGTGGCGGAAGCACTGAGCCAAATCCCCGGCCCTAAAAACAATCACCGCTTTAGTAAGCATGTCTTCAAATACCGCTCTCGCTTTTTGCCTTCCTCTTCTGTAGGAAGCGTTGGAGAGAAGGGTGAATAGTGACTTGGGACCTTTGGGTTCCTAAAGCCTTCTCAGCTG
Organism: Fukomys damarensis; assembly: GCF_012274545.1. Lineage (NCBI taxonomy): Eukaryota > Metazoa > Chordata > Mammalia > Rodentia > Bathyergidae > Fukomys > Fukomys damarensis. The sequence goes on along the minus strand of NW_022900937.1, from coordinate 28,659,610 downwards.
GTGTACACGTGGGAAGGGAGGGCCGGCATCTGTGTGGATGGACTGAGCCTCAGCTCGGCTGCTGTGTCTGAGCCCACACCAGTGTCCGTGTGCTGTCGTGGTTACATCATAAACGTCTGTTTACACTTGTGTTTCCTGCTCTTAGGTGATCGTTTGCTCTGCTACCTTGCATTCCTTTGATGTGAAGAAGCTGTCTGAGAAGATAATGCATTTTCCCACATGGGTGGATTTAAAGGGAGAAGATTCTGTTCCAGACACTGTGCACCATGTGGTTGTCCCTGTGAACCCCAAAACTGACAGACTCTGGGAACGGCTGGGGAAGAACCACATCCGGGTGAGCCCTGTCCCGTGGTCCGGGTTGAAGGGAGCAGCTTGGCGCAGGCTGGCCTGGGCCTGGGGCCTCAGTGTCAGGCACTGGGGGAGGAAGTGGGGGTGTGACTGCAGACGCCTGGGCTTTCAAAGGGCACTCAGTAAATTAGAGACGCCACATTTTATTTTTTGCTCTATGAAATATTGTCATCAGCTTCCCTGGCATAATTCTTACAAATGAACAAGATTATTTGTATCTACTTTCAGATCAGTGATTTCCATTTTTGGTGGTATTTTAGTAGGACCCTTGATGTGTCTTGTTCTACAAATCCATTTCATGTGGCCACCTGTCATGTATCCACTGTGACTCTGTTTATTTTATAGAATAAGGAAAAAGTTACTGTAAATATACATCATTCTGAGGGCTGGAGATTTAGCTCAGTGGTGCCACCACCTGCCTGTCAAGTGCAAGGTCCCAAGTTTGATCCCTGGTACCAAAAAAAAAAAAAAGACCACATCATTCTGGGAACCACATTTACATTTTTAATGTTACCTTTAAATTAATTCTTTAAATTAATTTAGATATATAGTTAGTAAAGGGTTTTTTTTCTGAATCTGAAGAATGGTTTGCCTACAGAATATAAAGATGTATAAAATGCAGTCTAAAGACAAATATCGTTCTTCCTTTAAAAGGAGCCCCTCTTCTGAGTCCTCCTTTCATACTCCCTCCCTGTTTTCTTTCCTGCTTTCCTGCGATAGACGGATGATGTTCATGCAAAAGACAACACGAGACCTGGGGCCAACAGCGCAGGTGAGCTGCAAGCATGGAGAGAGATGGGGTTTTGGAACTGCACGTGGCTGCATCAAGTTTATGCCCCGTGGGTTCTCATCAAGGATGCAAGGGGACCTGCCAAACTAGAATAGGAAGTTTGAAAAGAAAGCAACACAGCTGGGCATGGTGGCACATGCTTGTAATCGTAGCACTCAGGAGGCTGAGGCAGGAGGATCGCTGTTGAAGGCCAGCCTGGGCTACACGGTGAGACCCTGTCTCAAAAAAGCAAACAAAAGCAACACAAAGGAATGGAGGAGACCCTGGTAGCGCTCAGTTTGGGGAACCTCGATTACTAAACCTGGGTGTCGGTCTCCTGCCTTGGATTAGAGTGTGCTCACGGCATGGGACCCCAGCACGTGTCTCTGGAGGTTGCAAAAGAAGGGTCCTGTTTTAGGCCCGCTAACAATACCTTTAATTACAACCGCAGAAGAGTACTGCAGCGATCTGGTTTTGTTTATTTATTGATGGGTTTTTTTAGTGATAAAATACACATATAAGCTTCACTGTTTTAATGGATTTTGTGTATAAGTAAATTTATATCGCACCGCCATCTCCTCTGCCCAGCCCCAGAACTGTCTCTTGTTCCTAAACTGAAGCTGCATCCATTGGGTGTTTATCATATCAGTTCCTGAAAACTCCTAACATTAAGTCTCAGCTCAATGATGCGCCTGTGTACAGAGCTGAGGCAGCTTGTTTCTTTTTCTTTTTTTCCTCAGTTTAATGGTACATTTTAGGTATAAAGTACAGTTACACATCATTGGGATCTTGTACCTTTACATGACAGGTCTTGGTTCTCATTTTTTCCTTGTCCCTGCCCTCCCTTCACCCCCTCCTCTCTTCCCTATTTACAAAGACTTTATTTCCATTTTTTCATTTTCTCATGTTTTTCTTTTCCCCTACCCTTCCCACTTCCGCTACACCTTTAGCCCCTTTCTTCCTATTTCACATTGTCATTTATACAATTTGGATCTTATTTACACTCTTAGTTTTTCACACCAGAGAAATTATTCAGTATTTACACCTGTGTGTCTTATTTCACTTAAGAGTATGCCTCAATATGCATCCATTTTCCTATAAATAACTCCAGTTTCTCATTCTTTATGGCTGAGTAATACTCCATTTTATAGAAAAACCACATCTTCTTTATCCAGTCTCCAACTGATGGGCAGTTGGGCTGTTTCCAAGTTTTAGCTATTACAAACTGTGCATATATCTCTGTGATATGATTCTTTTAATTTTTTTGGAAAGACACCCAGCAGCGGGATGGCTGGGTCAAATGGAACCTCTCTAATCCTAGTTGCTTGAGGTATCTCCATATTGATTTCCATAGTGGCTGCACCAGTCTGCACTCCCACCAACAATGAAGAAGGGTTCCTTTCTCCCCACAACCCCGCCAACTTTTGTTACTGGTTGATTTCTTGAGAGCACCCATTCTTTGTGGGGTGAGGTGGAATCTCAGTGTTGTTTTTATCTGCATCTCTCAAATGACCAGTGTCGTGGAACATTTTTTCACATATTTACTTGCTGCTTTTACTTCTTTGTCTGAGAAAATGTCTGTTTGTTTCAGATGCCCATTTTTGAATTGGGTCTTTATATTTGAGGGGTGCTGATTTTTTTGAGGTCTTTATATATTCAAGATAAGAGTCCTTTGTCTGAGGAGCAGCTGGTAAAAATTTTTTCCCACATTGTAGGTTGTCTCTTAATTCTGTTGATGGTTTCTTTTGCAGTGCAGAAGCTTTTTAATAAAATGAGATCCCAGTTGTTGATTCTTTGTGCTAGTTCCCATGCTACTGAGGATTTGTTCATAAAGTTTTTCCTACGCCAGTGTCTTCAAGAGTTTTTTTTGTTTTTTGTTTTTGGTACCGGGGATCGAACTCGGGTCCTCTTCAGGAGTTTTGAGGCAGCTTGTTTCATGCAGTGTTTCAAATGCTGACAGAAGTGCAGCGGGTGCAAGGGCACAGTGTGGTTCTTGAGCCCGAAGGCTGTGCGTCTGGCATCAGGCACCGCACTTGACCTCCGGCAAGGTCGGCCCGCATTTGGTTCTGGGTCGAGTTCACGGGCGTGTGTGGGACGCATGTCCCAAGACTGGGTCGTCCAGACTCTGAAGAGTGATCCTTGAACTCAGTTTTATGTGCGACTAAGTTACACGGTGCATGTGCAGCCGCACTTCCGGTTAGGGGTGCATTTCTAACACGGCAGCTTTCACTGCACCCTACGTTTCCCTTGTAGTTTTGTTCCTTGGCTTATGCAGCAATGAGAGAGGCCCAGAGGGAATTTAGAGAGAGGTCGGGCTGTGGAATTATGGCGCTGCCTCTCGTGGAGAAGGAGGCGGAGGTAGCCACGAGGAAGTTACTCATCTGGTTTGATGTTAAGTTTTTTATATGGAGAATGCACTGGATTTCCTGGTGTTTAAACCAAGAAAGTAGATTATTTCTAAGAAGGGTTAAAATAATCAACGTCACAACCGCTCAGGGAAGTGAATGCTGGGAAGATCGTGACTGGCTCTCCCCGGTGTGTGTGTGTGTGTGTTCCCTCGTGAGAGACACGCTTGTGAGTGTTTGTGTAGCCTACAAAGTGGCACAAGAAATGGCAGAAACAAAAATAAGTGGCCGGCTTTACTCACCATTTCTCCCTTCTCGCTACATCTTGTCTAGATCACTTAGAGCAGAGTCTTCTAGGAGAGCTAAGTAAGTCTGTAGCAAGCTCAGGCTGGGAGTCCGTTGATGTTGTCACTGATGTCAGGGGGCTTTTGTTCCAGAGATGTGGTCTGAAGCCGTCAAAGTCCTGAAGGGGGAGTACATCGTCCGGGCCATCAAGGAGCACAAGATGGATCAAGCCATCATCTTCTGCAGAACCAAGATCGACTGCGATAACTTGGAGCAGTACTTCGTGCAGCAGGGAGGAGGTAATGCCCTACTTGGCGTGGCATTCTGCCCGCGCCTGTGATTTGCTGGGCCTCTCCCTGTGAGGGGCCTAGGAAAAGCAGCTCACTTGCACACGGAGACGTCCTCATTGCACAGCCTGCAGCAGCGTGCTGAGGCCTCACGTCATTTGTGAGCAGCAGAAGGTCTTTAATGCTAACGTGCGGGGTGATTCCTAACTTCACGGAACAGGTGTCTTCTAACCAGTAAATGGCAGGGATAGCGAGGGAAAGCCCCTGATCCAACATGGCCGAGAACGGGAGAAAGAAAAATGGGAAAAGGATGGTCAGGAATTACAGAGAAGATCAGTCATGGAAAACTAAGAAATGTGTGGGGAAACACTTTCTGTGGACCAAAGTCGTCAGCGCGTGCTGTACCCCATGACACTTAGCCGTGTGGTGTCTCCAGGGAACATCCCTAAAACCCGAGCGCTGGGAAAGCATGAAAGGAACGGGGTAAAGTTAATCTGCAAAATACCAATCAGACGTAGCTAGCCTGGTTGTATGCATAAGAGATGCAGTAGACGGTAAGACAAAATACTACCCAAAATAGAGACGGTCACTAGTGTAGAAAAATAGTCTGCAATGAAGACGTAATTTTAATTGTGTGCATCTCACAATATTCAGTATGTGAATCAACAGGAAAAATGTCTGATCAGTTCTGGAAACGCAAAATACAGACACAATGTCATGTCACTGTACGTGCTAAACTAAAAATACACCAGCAGAGTTCGTCAAGGATACGGCAACTGGAATATTCCTGCAGCACTGAGCAGAGTACGAAATGGTATAAACATTTTGGTAAAAGGGTCTTAAGGTCTGTTACAAAATTAAACATTGCTGTGTAATGGCCTAGCAGTTCAGCTCTTAAGTGTTTACTGAAGAGAAATGAAAATACGTATTTACCAAAGCTGTGTGCAGGAACAGTCACAGCAGCATTACTTAAATAGCAAAGCATATGTGGGATCCTCGGAGAAGCATGAAGCCGGATGGGAAATGCACGGGTCCTCGGCAGGGGACAGGAGGGACACGGCGGGGCAGACCTGTGGATCTGACTCGGGGCATTCTGCAGTCACATCGATTAGTTCGGGCAGAAGTCTGGTTATTCCATGGTGGAGCGACGGAGGACATGGTTGTCCCCAGGAGGGTGGGAGGAGGGCGCAACGGGAAAGGTCACGGTGCCCTTTGTGGGCCTGGTGGTCTGTGCTGTGAGAGCTCAGCAGCCTGGGCAGGGTGGTGTCAGCTCTCCCAGGAAGAGAGCTGAGCACACTCAACTCGACAGACCAGCTGCACACTCACTGGTCTTTTACCTGCAAGCCAGAAGCTGGAAGGTGATGGAGGGAGGGAGGGAGGGTGACGCCTGTCGTGCTTCGAGGATGGTGAGGCGTCAGTGTGGAGGCCGGGGAGCTTGGCTCCTTCAGTTTTGCTCCACGTCCGGAAACATAACTTTGACAAATAATCTAAACTAAAATCGACACCTGCGCAAGGTAACAGCCGAGGCCCCTTATAGAGGGGAGCCTAACACCCTCTTGGCTGTATTCATGTGTTGACGCCAGACAGAGAGAAAACTCAAAAGGTACACGGAGGACCTGCACAACAGCGTGGAGGTCCGATCTAACGGTCCTGTAAGGATCTTGCTAACCGCTCATCATGGTGAGCAGTTTGGTAACACTTTTCCCAAGCCCTGCGGATGGATGGCTCGGTCGTTATGGTTAGTGATGGTTTCGCAATGTCTTCTGGTCGAGCTCTGAGTGGAGCCGTCATCATAAAGGTGGGAGTTCAGAGTGTAGGAAGAGCTCGGCTGTGTGCCGCTGGTGGTTCTGGTCGGCTCTTTTCACCTCTACATACCTGGTTTTTGTGCTGCTTGTTTTGAGTCAGCCCCTTTAAAAACATTTCATTCCCTTGAGTCCTCGGGCATGCCTCATTGAGCCTCACCTAGCACCGAGAGCGAGCGGTTCCACCGTCCTGCTAGGCCGTTTCCTGTGCTGCTCTGGGTTCCTGAAACGCATGTGGCCCGACCCCATGTGTACCGCGCACTCTGGGCACAGCTGCTTGCAGTGCTTCCCGCCTAAGGCGGGCTGTGCTGCGCCGGCCCCTGAGGTAGCCCCTGAGCATCCTCCCGGGCTGCCGCTTCTAGTCTGCTGCGGCCGGGGCCTGGATCACCCCGAACCACGCAGGCCTGGCGACGGTGCCCTTTCGGAAAGGCGAGGACTTCATGGCGCGCTCCTTCCAAGAGCGGGCGCTTCTGCTCAGTGTTGTGCAGAACAGCGAGCTTCCCTGTGAGTCCCGGCGCTTCCGCTGGCTCTGCTCCATCTGCAGACTGGGAAGGGGCCATTTTCCAGCTCCTCGGAATTCATTTGAATGGCATTGGCCTGTGACAGAGATGGTGTTTCCCACAGTTGATGGCAAGTCGGGATGTAGACTTTCAGAGAACTCTGGCAAATCAGAGCCTGAGTTTTACTGGCTTTCTGATCGTCTAGGGCATTCTGTTTTCCAAGGTCACACTTTCGGTGGGTTTCTTTCTAGGCCCTGATAAGAAAGGACACCAGTTCTCGTGTGTTTGTCTTCATGGCGACAGGAAGCCTCACGAGAGAAAGCAGAACTTGGAAAGATTCAAGGTACTCATGTTCAGTTGTCAGTATTTCTGTCATACCTAAGAGGGGAATTGACTCCAGTCTTACTGGCAGTTAATTTTTTTTTTTTTTTT
>NW_022900937.1:28651000-28652481 GCF_012274545.1 Fukomys damarensis | reverse complement strand
TTTTTTTTTTTTTTTTTGGTACCAAGGATCAAACTCAGGACCTTGTGCTTGCGAGGCCGGCATGGTGCCACTGGCCCCATTTTTTTTTTTTTTAACCAGTTAATATTATTGAGGCAATTGTTTTTTTGTTTGTTTGTTTGGTACCAGGGAATGAACTCGGGTCCTTGTGCTTGTGAGGCAGGGCTGGAACCACTGAGCTTTTTAATCCCTGGCCCCTGTTGAGGCAGTTCTTGACTAGAAATTCCAGAATATTCCTACTCTGGCTGGTTTGTCCTTGTCATGGCAGGGATTAGGCATCTGACTCCGATGCAGGACTTCGTGTTCTGTCGGCGCAACACCATTGTTAGGAATTTTCCCTTAGAAATGTTTCAGTTTGGGGGAGGTATTTGTAGAAGTATTACTGGACAGGTAAGCCAAGTCTGCAGTATTATCTGTAGAGAGCTTAATTTATAGATCAGTTGAAGACCGGAATTAGAATTGTTTTTTTCCTATCATCGATCCTTTATTTTGCTGTATGTTTTTATTTTGGGTCTGATACTTGAGCGGGTGTGTCTAGTTTATTTTATTAACACTCAAGGTGGATCCACAGAATGAGGGCTGTGGACTCGGCCAGGCCTCGTTTTGGGTGGGCCTTGCCAGGCTTGGGCCGCTGAGCGCCAAGGGTGAGCGACTTCTCCCCCACGCCTCCTCCTCCTCCTCCTCCTTCCCACGCACGCTGTTCGGGACGGTTCTGCTTCTGTCCTCAGCCTCACGCTCTCTCTCGGCAGAAGGTCCCAAGGCGCCTGTTTCCTTGGAGAGCGCCAGAGGCTGCTCCGTCTCCCCTCTGTCAGGCCAGGACTGTGGTCACCGAAGTGTGACCTCGGAGAGCCGCATCTCAGGCTCCTTCAGTGTCTGTAAAGACAGTGCACACACGTTTTGTTCTTTCTCCTGAAGTCCCAAAGGTATTTCTAAAGAGTGAGGGTATCTAAAGATAAGGCCCAATTTAAGCAGTGGGTTAATATCTTTGATGTCAGAGAAAAACAAGTTTTATCCAATCATTGCCTTACTCACCTTTAATGTCATGATTCATAGCAGAACTTGTCCGGTAAATTATGAGTCTCTGAACCTCTTATTTGGTGGTAACATTCAGATGTCGGGGGTCTTGTGTAATGGAAAGGTAATATTTGCTGAATTTCACTTTTAGTGTATTTCCTAACAGATTACATTTTTCTGTTCTCTTCAGAAAGGAGACGTGAGATTCTTGATCTGCACAGATGTAGCCGCTAGAGGGATTGATATCCACGGTGTTCCTTACGGTAAAACAGACTTGGATTTCACAGTCTAAGTAGCGCCCCCTCGTGTTCTGAGAATTTAGAGCTGATGGCACTGGGTGATGGTTTCCATTTAGTTATAAACGTGACCCTGCCTGACGAGAAGCAGAACTACGTGCACCGCATCGGCCGCGTGGGGAGAGCGGAGAGGTAGCGCCCTCCCCTCCCCTC
>NW_022900937.1:28649268-28650924 GCF_012274545.1 Fukomys damarensis | reverse complement strand
CGGGCTTCGTCTCTCCTTTCCTTCCAGGATGGGCCTGGCCATTTCCCTGGTGGCGACAGAGAAAGAAAAGGTAATCTTTTCCCAGTTCTGCTCTAACCGTCGTGTGGATTTGGATTCTAGATGTTGGAAATAAAAGCCCGTTTGGTTTTTTTCCTTTTTTGTTTTGGAACCAGGGATCAAACTCTGGTCCTTGCACTTGTGAGGCAGGCGGCGGCAGCACTGAGCTAAATCCCCGGCCCTGGTTTTTTTCCATTTAAATTGGATTCAGTTCCATATGGGATAAAAAGGAACTTTTTATGGCATCTTTTTCTCTATACTCATTGAGTAGAAAAACAATAGGATGAGATTTAGAAAAGAAAGCTACACACTGGCTTTCCCTAATATCCTTAATGTAATTCCAGGAAAAACACTGAAGTTCCTGGCACGTTTGCACAGAAGGCTGTGCAGGGTGAGGGAACCTACTTTACTGTAACTGCAGACTTACACGAGAGTTTCCCGACTACCTCTTGCCCAAATTTGCCAGTTGTACATACATTTTGCTGTTTGCTGTATTCTCCTCATATCCAACATATTTCTGCTTTACTTTTGATCCTGATTTGATGGAGCCTTGGCCAGTACTTCCTGTTCGTCGGTGCTTTATCTGAGAGCTCCTTTCTGTAGTTTTAGGAAAATCTCTGATTGTTCCCCCAAGACCCCTGAGATCTGCGTACCGAGCCCCTTCCCCGCGGTGGTCAGGGAGGAGGGACCGTCCACAGGGCAGGGCGCAGGGGGGCCTCCCGCCTGCTCAGCCCGGCTGTGCCCCCAGGTGTGGTACCACGTGTGCAGCAGCCGCGGGAAGGGCTGCTACAACACCCGGCTCAAGGAGGACGGCGGCTGCACCATCTGGTACAACGAGATGCAGGTGAGCGCGCGGGGCGGGAGCGGGAGCCGGAGCCGGGAGGAGGGCGTCGCCACCCACACGAAGCCTCCTGGAGGAGGGGCTCGTGGTTTGGGTCGGGGCTGCTAAAGTGCACCCCTGTCCAAGTGAAATTCCTGCTTGCTCCTCTCTCGTAGCTGCTGTCTGAGATAGAGGAACACCTGAACTGCACCATTTCTCAGGTGGAGCCGGACATAAAGGTTCCGGTGGACGAGTTTGACGGGAAGGTCACCTACGGTCAGAAAAGGGCCGCTGGGGGTAAGCGCCGACCATTTCCGGTCTGACTGGCTGGGTGGAGCGCGGTCCGCGGCAGGGCGCCTCTCGGTCCTTACTGCGCTCCTGCTGTGGTCACAGTGGGCGAGGGACAGCAGCTTCGCTGTTTCCGTCAGGCTTTCCTGTCGCGCGTACTCGGGCCTCGCGTGGAATTATCAGGAGGCGGCAGTACACTGGGTGTTGTGAACGAGGAGTCAAAAGTCTTTTCGGGGGTCGGGGATTTAGCTCAGTGGTTCTGCTGCCTGCCTCCCAAGCACAGGGACCCGAGTTCAATCCCCGGTACCAAAAAATAAAAAAAAGTCTTTTTGGTACCGGGAATTGGGCTCAGGACCTTGCACTTGCCAGGCAGGTCCGGGGTCCAGCGCTGCTGAGCTACATCCCCGGCCTGGAAGCCTTTCACTAACTCCGTGACAGCCCGCTTTACATTCTCTGTGCCCAAGAGAGCTTCTTTTGCTTGCTCTCAATTG
>NW_022900937.1:28642480-28649089 GCF_012274545.1 Fukomys damarensis | reverse complement strand
AGCGGTGCCACTGAGCTAAATCTCCGGCCCTCTGCATCGCTCTCGACTCCTAAGCTGCTCCTGTGCAGCCGGAGAGGCTCCGCCTTCCCTCCTATTGGGATGGCCGAGCCGGCAGGACCCTCTCGGCGGTCAGCAGTGTCAGTGTGAGCCAGCCCGAAGGTCAGGTGTGCCCCTGACGCCCTGTGCCGTGTGTGATGCAGGTGGGAACTACAAAGGCCACGTGGACATCCTGGCCCCTACCGTCCAGGAGCTGGCTGCCCTGGAGAAGGAGGCCCAGACCTCCTTCCTGCACCTGGGCTACCTGCCCAACCAGCTCTTCAGGACCTTCTGAGCTGCGGCCCGACTGTGCAGCCCGGGTCTGCACCTGCGCCTGCCCGGCAGCACACTGCACGCACACCGCACCTCACACGAGCTCTGTAGGCCAGGAGCCGCCAGGCGCAGGGGTCTTTAGGAGACGCTCGGGGAAAATAAACCTGCCGCGTGCATTCTCATGGCCGTGTGTCTTATTGCAAAGCTACAGTTTACTCGTCTTGGGAGGTTGGTCCATGCTCATAACACATCTTAACTCGTTACGTCCCCTCCCCTGAGCTCCCCTCTCTCCATCTCTTGGTCCCTTACTATGGTTTTTTAATTTATTTTTATTTTTTAAATTTTTTGAGACGGTCTCACTATGTAGCTCAGACTGGTCTCGAACTCAACAGCGATCCTCCTGCCTCAGCTTCCCAAGTGGTGGGATTACAGGTGTGCGCCACCACACCTGGCTACTTTAAAATTTTTTTTTTTGGTACAAGGGATTAAACTCAGGACTGTGAGCCTACAAGGCTGGTGTGGTGCCACTGGGCTACATCCCTGGTCCTGGACCCATCCAATTTGCAAAAGACCTTCCTCCCACTTCCTCCTGTCCTTGCAGTTTGAGTTTCTCATAGAAGAGTAAGCATAAGGTCCTGAAGGGTCTGTCTTCACGTGACAACCTGGTCTCCGCCCACACCCTTTTCCTACAGTGACGCGGGTTTCTCCCCACGGCAGACGTGCCAGTGTTAACTCTCTGTAAAGAGTACTGTGGGGTACGGGGTAGCATCTGGGGTGTGGGTGGAGGGGAGGCCCAGCGTGGGTGGGAGCCTCCCTGGTCCGAGGGGCATGCAGGGTGGGCCGGGCCGTGTGGGCGGTGGTGCAGCCCTGTAGGAGCGATCCTGGTCATCAGGCTGCTCTGCTGCCCCCCACCCAAAAGTCGGGGTCAGTCAGCTCTCTGGAGCACACTTTTTAAAGGTTTGTCTTGCCTCGGACACCACAAGGAAAACAGTTTAGGCACATTTGCGTTGCTCTTTGCTCCTTTTGACTTAGTTTATAAAGTCTTTTTTTGGAAAATTATTCTTGCTCTAGGTTTTTGTAAGAGCACAGGCTAAGCTGGACATAGTGCTACACACCTGTAGTCTCGGATCGCTGGGCGGCTGAGGCAGGAGGATCCCGAGTTCAAACTCAGCCTGGATAACTTTGCCCTGTCTCAAAACAAAAGAGCTGAGGCTGTAGCTTAATGCAGAAGCCCTTCATTCATTTCAGTCCTCAGCTCCGAAGGCAGACGCACACAGGCTGCTCTATTTTCTTCGGGCTGGTTTTTAAGCAGTCAGCACTGAAATTTTTCTTCAGTCTCAGGTGGAACTGTATAAGGGTGGTGCGGCAGCGGCAGCCCCTGCCCAGGTGCACCGAGCTCGGAGCCTGTGTGAGGGGCCGTGGCTGTCCGTGGGGCAGAGCCCCAGCTGCAGGTTCACACCCTGGCTTCCAGGAGCAAGGACTGGAAACCCTGCTTTCCCGGTGACTCCCAGAAGGGGCGTGAGTCTGAGCGAGGGTGTAGGCCGGGGACAGAACCGCTGAGGGGCTGCAGGAGACCGGCTCCACCTTCCTCACCGCCACCCACCTGACTGCGAGACTTGAACCAATCAGAAGCCTACATTTGGAGCCGTCAGACGCCAGCTGCTTGCTGTATACGCGGCCATCCTGTGGACTCCTAACCTTTACCAGCCCGCACCATGTGTCGCTGACCCCGGTCTCCCAGTCTACTGCACTAGCTGCAGGTCTGCCAGTCTCTAGAATCCTTCAGCCCCTACCCTACCCTAGTGTCCACAGCTTTTTAAATAAACAACCCACTTGGCCCACCCTGCACAGTGGGAGAATCCCAAATACACTCACAGGACCTTCCCCAACTTACTGGACCACCACCACAGCGCCCAGCAGACAGGACTGGCTGGGTCAACGACCTGAGGAACAGCCAAGAGGCGTTGCTTATGTAGCAATAGCAGGCCTGTGATTGGTCCACGTTTGAGACTGCTGATTGGCCCAAATCCTAGGCTGCTAATTGGTATAAATTCAAGATTGCCGACTGATCCAAATTCTAGACCTCTGATTAGTCCAAAGTGATGCAAAGCCTTCTGGGGTCACGGCAGCTCTTCCTGGAGCAGTTGAGGGGCATCCAGGTCAGGCCTAGCTCCAGCTGTCAGTCAACGCGCGCCCCTGCTGATTGTCGGGGAAAAGGGGGGGGGGGCCTTTCTGATCTCACAGCAAGTCGGGGCTGCTTCGCAGCCTAATCTTAGATCTGATATCTGCTCACCTTACGCCAGGGCGCCAACAAATAAAGAGTCCCGCAGCCTCAGAGAGCCTGAACAGCGCCCATCACATCCGCCCCTTTCTTCTCTGAACAGGAATATGCAACCTTCTGACTTGTGGACTGGGAAGCTGTATTGGTGCTGGAACCCAGGGCCTTTACACGGAGCTACATTTCTTACTCCTTGCTACATTTTAAGACCGGGTCTCGCTAAGTCATTAAGCTGTCCAGGCTGGGCTCAAATTTGACAGTCTCCTAACAGCCTCTCAGGTGTGCACCATCTCGCATGGCCAGTCAGAGTTACACACTCAGGAAAACCAGGAAATCGCTGTGGGCACCCGACACAGCCGACAGTCCAAGACTTCAGTCCTGTGTGCGACCTGCGCATTTGTGCAGCTGCCTGACGATCATTCCTTATTCTCAGGCCTGCAAATTGGGAAACAGTGTCTCTGGGCTCAGATACACTAGAGGGGAGGCCAGGCCGCAGCAGCAGAGCGCGGCTTGCGCTAACTCCTCACCCTTTTCCAGCACAGCCTGCCCTCAGTAAAGCGCGCCAGCTCTGACGCATGCGCACGCTCCTCGGCGCCAGCCGCAACCCGGCAAGGCCATCCCTGACGCATGCGCACTCCCCCGCTGCGGCCCCAAACCGGCTGCCAACCCTGGCGCATGCGCACTCCCCTCCGAGTGCGTCAAGGCCGAGGACTTGGTCTTCTGCCCGAGACCGGAAACCACAGCCTGAGCGGGCGGCCCCAGGCGCGGTGCGGCGGCGCCCTCGTGTGGCTAAACTCAGCACTGCACCCACAGGGTAGCTAGGGCGTTCCTGAAAAAATGTGTAACCTCGCTGCCCAACATCGAAATGCAGTCCAAAACAGCGCTCAGATCCGTCTCACCCAGGAAGAACGGCCATCACCGAGAGGTCCGCCAATAACAAAGGCTGGCGGGGAGAACAGAGCTCTTCCCCACTGCTGCTGGGAGTGTAAACTGTGCAACCACTGTGGAAATAAGCGTGGAGGTCCCTCAAACACTGCACCTGAAACTTCATTTGACACGGCTGTGCCCCTTATGGCCGTCCCCCCAGAGGTTAAAGACACCACATCACAGGGCCCGTGCACGTCGTGTGTACAGCAGCACAGCTCGTCTCAGCTGACTCTTGGAAGTGGCCTGTGTGCCCATCAGGAGATGAAGGGGTAAAAGAAAGTGTGGTGTTTACACCCCGTGGAGTACTACTCTGCCGTAAAGAAGGACATGCCTGAGTCATCTGTAGGAAATGAGACCATAACGTTAAGAAAAACACATGAGGCCGGACGTGGTGGCGCACGCCTGTAATCCCAGCACTCGGGAGGCTGAGGCAGGAGGGTCGCTGTGAGTTCGAGACCAGCCTGGGCTACACAGTGAGTTCCAGGTCAGTCTCAACTACATAGTGAGACCCTGTCTCAAAAAACTAAAAACAAAAACAAAAAGCAAAAAAACCCCACATGAGACACACAAGCTGAAGTATCACATGGTATCTCTTTATGAGATAATAGGAAACCGGGAGGCACAGCTTTTGCAAACGGGAAGGGACCAAAAGGTGGAGGGAGGGGAAGGCAGTAAAGAGAATGAATATGCGCACTGTGTCCATGCACCAGCGCCGCCTCTGCCCAGAGCGCTGTGCTGCCCCAGGGCCGAGCCCTCTTCCAGGCTGAGGTGGAGATGGGGCTGGGATCCGCCCCCCAAGGCCGCTCCTGGGTGATCTGTGAGGGGTGAAAGCGATTGTTTCTCACTGGTGGCGCGGCTGGCCGGGTTCACAAAGAGGGGAGCGCCCAAAGAGCGGGGCTCAGGAAGGCTTCGCAAGTGGGCCATTTCAGCTGGGCTTTACGGGAAGTGTAGGAGTTTTCCAGTGAGAGGGCGAGACCAGTGGGGCGTGGTGGTGCAAACCTGTAACCCCGCATTCTGGGAAGCTGAGACAGTAGGGTCGCAAGTCCAGGCCCAGTCTGGGCAACTTAGGGACTTGGGCAAAACTGTGCTCGCAATATAAATAGAATGGTCTGAGGCTGGGGCTGGGTGGAAAGACCCAGAACGGGGGCTCGGTATTACGCTGAGCATTGAGCACAGCGAGAGACTCGCACTGTATCCGTAGTACAGCGTGTCCGAAAGTTAGCCCTAAGCAGAAAGGCGCCCGGTTGTTGCCATGGTGATAGGTTGCGCTCACCGTTCCGCGCGGTGGGTGAGGGGAGGAGGTGGGGGCGACAGTTTCCACCTCTAGTTTTCAAGGCTGCTTATTTTCCAGCTAGGTCTTATTTGGGGAGAAACACAGATTTTACCTTTTTCCTGTGCGACATATAATATTGCAGTCAATGTCTTTCTTCCCTCTTTTGGATTTCTGTTTTGTTTTTGAGACAGGAATCTCACTATGTCCCCCAGGCTGGCCTCAAACTTGGAGCGATCCTCCTGCCTCAGCCTCCGGAGTGCTGGGATGACCGGGGAGCACCACGACTCCCAGCTCAGGTTTGTTTTAGGTAAGATTGCAGGCTTCCGTCTAGTTTCTTTCTTTTTTTCTATTTTATTTATTTGTGCCAGGGATCGAACTCAGGACCTTGCATTTGGGAAGCAGTTCGGTGGCACCCCTGAGCTAAAACCCTGGCCCTTTTTAAAATTTTCTTTCCTTTTTCCACTTTTGAAAAGACAGACCTGCATGGGGCACTCGGTACTGCCGGATTTAATAAACAAGTTTGTTTGTAGCCAGCCTCCGAGGGCAAAGCCATGGAGTCACTCCGCCCGGTCCCCCTGTGAGATGAACTGAGGGACGCCCAGCCCCTGTGGCTCTCGAGAGCAAGCGTCTCATCCGCCTGTGGTTGTTGTAAAAGGAACATTTGGTCAAAGGGAAAAAATGCAGAGGGCAGGAAGGAAAGGGAGGTCAGCTGTCTCGCTGGCTCTGCGCCCTGTGGGGCCCGGGGCTGTGAAATCCGTTGTGTCTTCCCACATAACCGCCGTGCATTAAAGTGGCCTGACAGCCCCTTGCCTCCTCTTGGTCACCGCACGGAGGGGGACCTGAAAGAACTTGGAGTTGGAGAGACCCGATCGGTTCTGCAATTGCTCCCTACTTAGGGATGAGGGGGGCCCAGGAGTGAGCATTTTAACAAGTCCCTCAAGACCCACACTTTGAGAAACACTGCCATCCACAGGGTCTCGCTCTGTAGCCCAGGCCGGCCTCCAACTCACAGCGATCCTCCTGCCTCAGCCTCCCACGTTGGGATGAAAGGCATGTGCCACTGCACCCGGCTCCTGGGAGCTTCCCTCTAAGATGCAAGGGCACAGGAGACAGGTGCTTGCTGTCCTCAAGCCTGGTCCTTCCCTGGGCCACCGCCTCTGTTCCAGAACTGCTCCCCTCCGGGTGGGCGGCGTGGAAACTCTGCTTTTCAGGAACTCCGCCTTCCGTGCTCTGAACGGCCAGGGAGGCCCAGGCTGCCTGACACGGAGCCCAAGCCTTGGTGCTTCTCGGCCCTGCTCGGTCACTGTGTGTCCAAGTCCAACACAGCCAGGCCCACCGGATCCCTCGCTCTGGGTTATAACATAGCAGCTTAGAGAAAAACTTCCATAAAAATATGCTACCTTGAGAAAGGAATATTGATAATTATTTTAAAAATGGATTTTGTGCCGGTGAGGCATAGCAGCGCATTCCTGTCATCCCAGCACTTGAGAGGCTGAGGCAGGAGAATCTCAGAGTTCGAAGTCGGCCTGGGCTACAGAGAGACCAAACAAAAAAATCAAACAAAAACATTGAATGTTAGTTCTGTGCGCTGCATAGGTTTTCATCCACAGACTCCTCATTTTCCCTCTGTGTCTGCCCCCGACCCTGTAACATCAGAGACGCCCCGTGTGCTTGTGCAAAACACGAGCGACGTCGGTCACTTCCCAGACTGGGCACCAGGCGGCGCTGGTGTCACGCCGTCCCGCCGAGCCGCGTTGTTCTCCGACCTCTTCCGCACCTAAGCGAATCCCAGACTGGAGGGCGCGTTTCCAGGGCTCCTGCC
>NW_022900937.1:28630050-28642132 GCF_012274545.1 Fukomys damarensis | reverse complement strand
AGCCGACGGGGCAGGACGCGGTCCGGGGTGTCCGGGGGTGGGCGTGGACCCGCCCCGGGGGACCTCAGGTACCAGCGCCAGGCTGCGCTGAAAGCCAGGGGCCGGGAGTTGGCCCTGAGCTCTGACGTGCGTCTGTCTCTGCCCCGTCTCCTCCAGACTTCCACCCTGAGGGCTGCGAGCCGAGCCGGATGACAGCCTCTTCTCAGACCGCACGCCTTCGATCACAGCACTCTGGGAGGCCGAGGCAGGAGGGTCGCAAATTCAAGCTCAGCCTGGGAAACTTAGGAACTTAGCGAGACCCTGTCTCCAAATAAAAAATACAAAGGGCTCGGGGGCAGCTCAGTGCAAAGACAGTGAGTTCAGTCCCTAGGACTGGAAAATAAAACCGAAGAACAATGTCTTCTGGTACCGTTTACGCCCGCGGCAGGAATGCATGTGGATTCCGCAGTGTTGAGCTCACAAAGCGTTTACGGTCTCCCCTGCGAGGACCTGGAGGAGGGATGAGGCCGCTGGGTGCTCAGGGTCCTGTCCAGCCATCCGGCCTCCACTCCACATCCCTTACTCTTCCTTGCGAGGCAGACGGGCGGCCCCTGCTCCTCCGCCCGGAGTGACAGTGGCTGCCCCTTGTCCCTCCGCTGGGAGTCGGGGGCTGTGTCCACCCTGCCACGCGCACGTTCTCTTGTCTTCCCATACGCTTTCAAGGCAGCCCACCCCACTTTTTGGTTTGATACTGGATCTCGTTATGGAGCCCAGGCCTCAAACTCACAGCGATCCTCCCGCCTCAGCCTCCTGAGAGCTGGGAATGACAGGCGTGCGCCACCACGCCCGGCTCGGCTGATTTTTTATGTCATTGCTGGCAGTTGGCATGGGAGCCACACGACTCAGGGGGACAGCGTATGGCTTCCTCCTGAGCCCCTGCCCAGATCCGAGCCCCTTCTGGTGTCCAGGCTGAGGTGGCCGCTGCTGGGGTCTGGCCCGGCTCACATGGGAAGGCGGGGAGCGGAGTCCAGGCTGAGCGCATTCTGGTCTCGTGGGCGCTGCCCTCGTTTCCCCTTCCCCCCCACAGGGCCGTCCACAGCTGTGAAACTCTCACTGGCCTCCAGGTGGCCTCAGCACTCTGCGGCCACCTCAGCTCTGTCCCCCAGTCCGGACACTTCTTACCACGGCCCCCTGAGTTTGTTCTTTCCCTGACAGCATTTTATCATCCTCTAGTTTATCTGTATTTATTTACTTTTTTTTTTTTTTTTTTTTTGAGACAGGGTCACACTGTGTAGCCCAGGCTGGGCTTGAACTTGAGATGACCCTCCTGCCTCAGCCTCCCGAGTGCTGGGATGACAGGCGTGCGCCATCACGCCCCCGCTCTTCCTGTTTTAGTTACCCACTTGGATGTGGGTGTCCCTGGCTAGAGTGTCCCTGTGGTCCCCGGGAGGGTGACTCGGTAGGGATGTGTTGAGTCGGAGGAGAGAGGGCAGATGGTGCAAGGGACCAGGAGACCTCTGCAAAGGGGCTCGGGCGCCGGGCAGCACTGCCAGCAGGGAAGCTCGGGTCTTTATCTGGCTCTGTGTTCTTCCCGGTGACGGGATGATGAGGCCACACGGGACGGTGGCTCGGGCCTGGGGGTTGGAGGAGCCTGGCTGGGGTCACCTGGCCGCCTCTCCGCTCCTCCAGTCCAGCAGGATGGACAGGGCACCCCCACCTCAATCCCCCCGCCGTCCAGCACCGGTCACTGTCTCCTTTTCCCCCAGGGCCACCAGCGTCCCCATATTGAATCCTGGGACCTCTCAGATCCTGCGTAGCTCCATAGGATGCTGTTCAATATCCATGGGTTCACAAATCCCTCAAATCTCTTTGTAAATGTTCTTGATTTCTAATTCCATTCTAATGTGATTGGAGAATAAACTCTGTATTGCTTTCATCCTTTTGTTTTGCTTTTTGTTTTTTGGGCCAGGGGCTTGCTGTTTAACCGAGGCTGGCCTTGAATTCACTGTGTAGTCCATCCTGGCCTCGAACTGACAGAGATCCTCCTGCCTCAGCCTCCTGAGTTCTGGGATGACAGGCACACGCCATCATGCCTGGCTGAATTTCATTCTCTTAAGTGCACTGAGGCTCGTTCTGTGGAGCAGCGCCAGGCCTGTCCTGGGCAGCCGTGCACCCGGAGAAGGTGTGCTCTGCAGTGGTGTGGGCTGGATCTGCCCAGGTGAGGGCTGTGAAATCGTCCATTTTCTCCAGAGCCATTGTAGCTGGTGCTGAGAGTGGAGCACCAAAACCTCCAGCTCCTATTCACCTATCTATTCTTTCTCCTATCCCGCTTCCGAGCCTCCATTTCTGTGGAGAAAAAGAATTATTCTGGTACACAGAGAACAGGGACACAGGACACCCATCCCCAGCCCAGGCGGCCCAGGCTCCTCCAACCCCCAGACCCGAGCCGCCGTCCCATGTGGCCTTGTCGTCCCGTCACCGACACGCCGCTCTCCCGTCACCAGGAAGAGCACAGAGCCGGATAAAGACCCAAGGCTGAGGCAGGAGGATCACAAGCTCCAGCCCAGCCGAATTAGCGATTTAAGGAGAAGCCATCTGAAAACAAACACATGGGGGAGGGGAGCTCCATGCAAAGGAGATTTTAGAAGGGAATCAGGTGAGGCGAGGGGCAGCAGGAGGGCAGAGGTCTCTTCTCTGGAATCCCTGCCACTCTGCCCTGCTGTGGTCTGTGGACACTCCTGCCTGGTTGCCAGGGGACGCAAGACGGACCCTCCTGTGCCCAGTGCCAGGGCTCCTTTGTGGCCCCAGGTTGCAGACTGGAGATGGGGGAAAGTTTCCAGCAGCTGGTGGCTGCGTGGTATTTTAAGCTGCTGACTTGGACACTTAAAAGCCACTGAAAATAGTTGGGCCGGGGCCGTGGTCCGTAATCCAGGACACCACAGCACGGAGTCGCCCCTTCCTGCCGCAGGGACACACAGTGAGCTGCAGAGCGGTGGCCGCAGTGACCTAGGTCCCTCCGGGCAGTCGGGAGGCGGCGGGGGCACTGCCCCTGTGGTCGCCAGGAGAAGCTGGGAGCTGAGGTTCCACAAGCCCAGCCCGGGCTCATCCTGAGGAGGAACTGGGGGCCCCCTGGAGGGAGGGGTTCACGAAAGCAAGGAACCTCACAGATGCAGGGAGAAGCGAGGTCGCCGCCCGTCCCCTTCCGGGTCTCTTGTTACCCTGCGAAGGCCTTGAGAAGTGCGGCTGTTCTGGTTTCGACCTAAAACGTCCCCAGAGTCTGTGGACGGTGATGGATCGCGGGTCGCTGTGCTCATCGGTGACCCATTGTGGATGAGCTCAGGCCGGCTGGGATGGAGGGGTGGGGTGAGACCGGGAAGGGTGCGTTCTGGTCCCCAGCTCGCTCTCTCCCTGCTGCCGGCTTACCGTGAAGTGAGCAGTTTCCCTCCGCCAGGCCCTTCCGCCACGGTGCTCCTGCCGTGGAGCAGCCGACCACGGACGGAGCCCCCCGCACCCACGAGTCAAACCGCACCTCTCCTCCCATACACCGGGAGTGGGGCACACAGAAAGAAAGAGACCAATCCAGGGCTCCGTGGGCTCCTCTTCCCCAGACCCCACCGCCAGCGCCCCTCTCTCTTCCTCCTCATAGGTGGAAGGCTGGGGTCTTGTCACCGAGTCTTGTCACTTTGCTCAGAATGACACAGGTAAGCCCCAGGGACAGCCGATGCCCCAGAGGGTGGAGCTGGTGTGGGCGAGCACAGTCCTCCCCTCTCTGGACTCAGACAGTCTCCTCTCTCCTCAGGCCGCCTGGGTAGGCACAGGTCACACGTCGTGCCGCCCCCCGCCCCGGACCCAGGCTCAGCTGTGTCAGGACGGGAACCCGCTCCCTGCTCCCTCCTTCCTTCTTTGGAAAACTTTTTTTTTTAACCAATAGGTATTTAATGCAAAAGCTCATGTTCCCATAGCATTTTTAATTCTTCCTTTTTTAGAGAGGTGTATGTTGCTATAAAATAGAGCATTTCATTTGGAAAACGATTCCATGAAGGACATTTGATCAGTAGCCCATCATAGTGCCTGATTTTCTTCTTGTCCTCAGTGTTTAGATTCTACACATCAGGGAGAACAGGGGATGTTTAACTTCCTTAGTCTGGCTTCTTTTGTTCAACATGGTGGTGTCCTGATCTGTCCATTTTCCTGTAAATGACAGAATTCTGTTCTTTTTTGTGGCTGAATAATACTCCAGTGTGTGTGTGTGTGTGTGTGTGTGTGTGTGTGTGTGTGTGTGTCTGTGTCTATAAAAGTGCACTTTATCCACGCATCTCCAGGGGGGCGTGGTGGCTGGCTTCATCTTTGTCACCACAAGCTGTGTGTAGATGAAAACAGCCACTCGATACCCCTGTGCCGTGCTGACCTCATCTACTTCAGGGAGATTCTCAGGAGAGGAATCACAGGCTCTATTTTTAGGCTCTTTTTGTTGTTGTTTTGCTGTTTTGTTTTTTGAGACAGGGTCTCACTATGTAGTTGAGACTGACCAGGAACTCACTATGTAGCCCAGGCTGGTCTCAAACTCACAGTGATCCTCCTGCCTCAGCCTCCAGAGGGCCGGAATTACAGGTGTGCGCCACCATGCCCAGCTTTATTTTTAGTCTCTTGGGGAGGCAGCTGCACACTGATTCCACAGCGGCTGTACTGATCTCCTTTCCCAGCAGCAGTGTGGAGGGGCTCCTTTCCCCACATCTTTACCAGCGCTTATTTATGTCTTTGTCTTCTGAGACAGGGTTTTGCTATGTAACTCAGTCTGACCTCAAACTCATGGCGATCCTCCTGCCTCAGCCTCCACAGAGAGTGTTGGGATTACAAATAGCATGTGTCACCACACATGATTTTCTTTTATATTCTCGATGACAATCATTCAATTTCTTTTTGCCTTTCTAAAAAAGACTGACTTCCCAGATGGTGGCTTGCGAGCCCTCCATCTTTTGAGACAAGCTTTCGTTTCAGCACGTTGCCCCGCTTGGCCTTGAACTCCTGGGCAATCTTCCTGCCTCAGCCTCTCAAGTACTAGGATTACAGGAGTTCCTGCCACGGTCAGCAGAGCTGTCTCAGTCCTTTCCTGCCCTCCCTGTCCCTCTGTGGCCAGGGAGGGGCACTCAGAAGCCAGGGATCTGGGTCTGGGTCTGACCCACGGCCCTCTGACTGCTCTCCCTGCACAGGGGACTCCCACGTTGCCACCTGGAGAAGCCCCTGCAGTGGTCACCATTTCCTGTCCCTGAGGTTAGGGGCGGGATGCCCCCCCAGGAGCGACACGAAGGTTGACAGGGCCTCCTGAGTGCCATCGTCTGTCTTTATGGCCCTAAGGCGGCACCTCCTCCTCCTTTCAAAGAGAAGTGTGCTCAGCAGGGACACAGACAGCCGGCTCAGGCAGGGGCTGGGCCGAGCGAGCTCTGTGCAGCGGAGTCACCAGTCATGGGGCGGCCTGGGGGGCTTTGCCGGCTGGAACACAGGATGGAAATAACTGGCTCAGGGCACAAAACCACCGCTGTGTGGCTCACCTTCTGTACCCCGCGACAGCTTTCTGTGACCATTTAAACTTCCTAAGCCTGGGCAAAATAGGTATTACTATTTGTATTATTACCCTTGATTTCTTGAGTCTCACTATGCAGTCCCAGCTGACCTCCAATTCACATGGATCCTCCTGCCTCAGCCTCCCGGGTGCTGGGACTGCAAGTGAGTGACCCCATGCCAGGCACCAAAGGCCTGGGTGCAATGGGGAAGCCTGGGTACCACATCCCAACCTGCCCCAGGCCGGAGGGGAAAGGGATGTGACATGAGAGGCACCTGGGGGCCCAGTCAGGTCACCGCCCCAGCGGAGCCAGGTGGTCAGCACTGACCAGGGCCAGGGCCGACTCCGCGGATCACGGCAGGGGCGTCCCACGCTGTGCTACAGTCACCGGGAGCCCTGGGGTGCCCTTCCCGTGGCTGCTCCTCCCGGGTGACCCAGCTTCCCCCTGACCAGCCCCAGCCACCTGCCAGGTGTTCCTGCAGTGGCCGCCGGGCAGCTGAGGCTGTGGTCCTGTCCTAGCTCCCGCTCCGGTGGTCAGCTGCTCCTCTGCTCCCAGCTCATCGGGATAAGTGACGGGCTGTGGGGTCACCAGACCCGGGCCACCAGCCCAGCAGGGAGCCCTGGGAGGTGGCTCGTCCCGCAGCAGCTCTGGAGTCCTCTGTCCTGGGGGTCTTTGGCTGCACCGGCCCGGCTGCCGTGATGTCCTGAGTGGATTCAAAAGTCTCCCTTTCTGGTCATTTTGATTTGGGGAGGAGCTGGAAATCACACAGGGCCAGATCTGGTGTGCGGTCCCATCTGGTGAAGACTCTCAGGAAAGAGGGCTCAGAGCTGCTGCGGGAAGAGGTGAGGATGGTGGGGGTGAGGATTTTGAAGGGATTCCTGGCCATGTGTCTTTTACTGTAATCAACTTTTAAAATGTAAACATTCCTGGTGACCCTGGTTTTCTGCATTTCGCTGGCCGTGTCCCACACAGAGAGTGGAAGCCCTCTGCTCTGGTCCCCTGTGCTGTCCCCAGTCTCCGGACCTGGGTCCCCTCCTCTGCGTCCTTGCTCCAGTGCAGGCAGCAGACACCGGCATGGTCTGGCAGTGCCTGGAGAGGCTCCTGGGGGCTCCTGTCTGCTGGGGGCTGGAAGGTGACGGAGGAGACGCTCGCAGGACAGAGAGGAAGAGCTGGGCAGGAGGTGCTTACTTCTCAGGCAGTGCAAACTGCAGAGTGCTTTATTTTTATCTCTGGTTCTGGGCCTTGAAACCAGGGCCTTCACAGTGAGCTGCTTGCCCAACCCTTTTAATTTTCTGAGACAGGGTTTCACTAAGTCCCTAAGTTGCCTGGCTGTGCTGGAACTTGTGATTCTCCTGCCTCAGCCTCCCAGGATGCTGGGATGACAAGTGTGCACCACCATCCCTGGGTTGTAGAGTGGTTTTAAGCAAGAATGAGACCCCTTCTGCTTCCGGTTTTAGAAAGTCAGGCTGACACCTCTGCACAGCATGAACTGGCGGAGGCACAATGGTGGCCAGGCAGAGGAAGGTGGGGCAGCCGCAGCTGTGTGGTGGGGGTCCGGGAGGCTGGAAGGGCCTGGACCTGTGCTGCAGATAAGGGAGCGCCCTGCTGGAAGGGGCTGCGGTACCAGGAGGTGCTCTGGGTGGGGAAAAGATGCAGTCATCCATTTATGTCAGGATCTCCTGAAAGCACTGCGTAAAAACTTGTAGCCGTCGACCCAGCACTTCTGGAGACTGAGGCAGGAAGATCGAAAGTTTCTCCCAGCCGGGGCAACCTGGTGGCTTGGTGAGATGGCATCTCAAAAAATACAAAAGGCTGGCACTACAGGTCAGTGTGCAGGCCTGGGCTCAGTCCCCAGAACCACACACACCCACCCGAAACCTTGGGGAAGCCTGCCACACCCTCATCTCAGAACTTGTGGAGGCGGCCCTGGAATCTGCTTTTCAAAGTGCATCTCTGGGGCCACACTGCTCACAGCGGTGGGACCCACAGGGGCCTCCTGGGCTCTCCCGAGACTGTGTGCCCCGGAGGGCCAACGGCTGCCTCCCCAGCTGTGTTGGCCCCGGAGCTCAGCTCCCGCCCATGGCTGGTGTTTGTTGAATTCTCGCGTGATCTCCTCTCGGAGATCGGTACAGGGCAGTTTGTCTCCGCCGGCTCTGACCCCCGGGTCTGGTTCCTGGCTCTCGCGCTATTCCGCCCACATTTTATTTGAACCTCCCTGCTTCCCAACACCTTCCCTGGGGTTTGAAGTCTTCCCCGACTCTCGTGGGCTCCCTGTTTTCAAATGTGAACCCCAGGAACTCCCACCTCTCCGACGTCAAGTTGAGCAACCGTGAAAAACAATTACTTGTCTTTTTTTTAAATAAGAGCAGCGAAGTCAGCAAAGGCTCCTGTGTACACGCCAGCCTCGGCCGAAAGCCACACTCTGGCGGGGAGAAGCAGGGCCTGGTGTCTGACTACGCTGGTGACCCTCGCCCTGGAAACCCTTTGTAGATGCCCTTTCTTCCTAGAGACCCTACTGATGAGCAAATGATCTAACAGATTTCACACCACATAAATGGAAGCCTAATAAATGGCTGCGAAGGCAGAGCTCCTAATTCTGGGTTCAGAGATGTAGACCCCTTACAAAGGAAAGCATTTAGACAATTCATAAACCCACCCACAGCCCTGGGGAAGGACGGACTCTAGCTCAGCCCCCTGCCACCAAATCCGACTCCAAATAAGTAGGTTTAGGAAATACAGATTCCCCATGAGCTTCTGTTAGGGGAGAAGACCTGGTCTAGAAAGAAGTCACGTGTTCATAATCATCTTTCACTGTGCCCAGTAACAATAGCAACAAGCTACCATTGCTTAAATATGTGGCTGTTTATATTTAAACATAATCTGTTCTTGGGCATACGGGCCACGTTTCAAGGGTTTACTACCACGTGTTGACAGGAGCTACTAAATTATAGCGGAGGGCAGAATATTTTCTATGATCACAGAAAGTTCTACTGCGAGCGCTGCTCCATTGTTCAAGCCGAACCTCCCAGGGCCCAGATTGCTTTGGTTTTCTCTCAATTATCAGTGATTGTGCCTCTCCTGGGGGGGGGGCTGTTTTACTGTATTCATGCACATGAGCAAAGTAAAGTTCATACTGAAGAAAAATACAGATTAAAAAGAAATCCTATTGTTAATGGGAAGAAAGGGAACTTTGTTTAAATCTGCAAAGGAGCTGTTTTCTCAAGCTCTTTGCTATTTTGGGTGACAGACTTACAGCTTCGGGTGGTGAACAATCTTGATTACTCAGGGCCAGAAAATAAAACCTGCTTTCTCGTCCTAGTTAGACACTTTCAGTCTGAGTTCATCAAGGGAAAGCACATGTGAGAGGCGGCTACTGGGGCGGTGCAGGTCCTGGACCTTCTGATGTCCAAGATCTGGGACAGGTGGCGAGGCACAAACCAGCGCTTGGCCAACCGAAGGGCAGGCACATAGCAGAACAGCATGTTCTCTTCAACAAACAGTCGCAGTACCTCTCTTTCAGGCCCTTGAGCCTCAGTTAACTTAGCTGAAAGTCTAAGAGGAAGACAGACTTTCCACTGCATGGCAGAGAGAGAGCTAATGCAATGTGGAGCTAAAACAGAAACTGGTGGGACCTCAGAGGTCCTGGGAGCTGTGTACCGAGATCTAAATCACTGCAGGTCACCTCCAAAGATGGGCTTTCAGCTCCTACCGAGGAGGTGGGCTTCGATCCCTAACACAGAAGAGTCTCCAAGCAGGAAGAGGCATTCAGGAGTGAGGCAGCCCCACAAGAACAAACAATGTTAGCATCTCTCCATACACAGGGTATGGAAACTTCCCAGTCATTCTAGTCCAGGCATTGCTTGTAAACCCTCTGCATCTTACTGCTTGTTAATGTCTGCGCACACGGTAGTTTAAAGGCATTTTAGAGTGTTAGTCTGTGGATGTTTCTACTGGTAAACTGAATTTCTTGCAGGCAGCATATAGTTGGGTCTGTTTTTCTTATCCATTTGGCCAGTCTATTTACATTCAATTTTACATTCAATTTTAGTCTATTTACATTCAAGGTCATTCTTGATAGGTAAGGACCGACTCCTGTCATTTTAAAAATTCACTTCTGTCTGTTTTGGATATTGCTTGCTCATCTTTGTGCTTTGGTAGTTTATTCACAAGATTTGATTCTTTTCTATTTCTCCTTTGTGTATCTGCTGTTTAGTGGGCTTTATACTTTAATGTGTTTTCATGATGGTAGCAAATTTTTTTTTCACTTCTGAATGTAGGATTCTCTTAAGCACTTTTTGGCCAGGCACATACCTGTAATCTCAGCAATCTGAGAGGCTGAGGCAGGAGGGTCACAGGTTTGAGCGCAGCCCATCCTGGCCAATTTAGTGAGACCATTTCACAATAAAGAATCTTTTGCTGGGCGTGGTGGCACATGCCTGTAATCCCAGCACTTGGGAGGCTGAGGCAGGAGGATCGCTGTGAGTTTGAGACCAGCCTGGGCTACATAGTGAGTTCCAGGTCAGTCTCAACTACATAGTGAGACCCTGTCTCAAAAAAACAAAAACAAACAAACAAAAAAACAAAAAAGAAAGAAAAGAATCTTTTGTGAGTGGTGTAGTGGTGGTAAATTCTCTTTATTTTTGCTTGTCTTGAATGGTCTTTATTTCTGCTTCATTTCTGAAGGATAGCTTGGGTGTGTATAGTAATTCTTGCTTGGAAGTTTTCTTTCAGTACTTGAACTACCATGTTTCTCTGAAAATACGATTTAGCTGGAGTAGCCACAAAGCAAGGAAGTAGAGATGGCAGGTAAGGAAAGGACAGGCTGCTCAGGGCTGACATTTTTGATCTCTAGTATTGAAGACTGATTATTTTCCAGTGAGGTCTCATTTTCAGGGAAAGAGGGTGTATCATTCCATTCCCTCCTGGCACATAAAGTTTCTGTTAAGAAACCTGCTGTTAGTCTAAGGAATGTACCCTTAATGTGACTTGGCACATTTTTCTTATAAATTTTAAAGTGTTCCCTTTGTCTTCTTATTTTGACCACTTGACTATAAAATGCCATGGTGAGGGTGTTTGATGGTTGTGTATATCTTGGTTTCCACAGGCCTCTTGTCTTTGGATGTCTGTGTCTTTTCCCAGATGAGAGAAGTTTTCAGCTATCAATTCAAAGGCATAGTCTCCTATGCCTTTCCCCTCAGCCTCACCTCCAGGCACTCCGAAAATTGAAACATCTGCTTAGTGCTACATGAAGGGTCTCAATTGCTGTCTTTATTCTATTTTCTTCTTTCTGCTTCATCTAGTCTATTGTTTGGCTCGCAAAGTATTTTCAATTTCACTTGTGGAGTTCTTAATTTCTAAGATTTCTGTGGTATCTTTTTATAGTACTGGGTATTAAAATGAGGGACCTGGCACTGAGCTATGTCTCTGGCCCTTTTTATTTTGAGACAGGGTTTTGCTAAGTGGCTAAATTGCACAGGGTTAGCTTGACCATTCATTCAATCTGGCCTCAGCCTTTCTGAGTGCTGGAATTATACGAGTATGCCACCATGTTTTTCTTAGAGTCCTTCCTTTGACTTCCTTTTTTTGAAACTGTAGTTCAGGTTGGCCTTGAACTCACTGCGTAGCCCAGCATGGCCTCAAACATAAGGCAATCCACGTGCCTCAGCCTCCTGAGTACTGGGATGACAGGCCTGCCTTCCAGGTGTCCGGTTTCCTTTGACTTCTTTATCAGGGGTTTTGTCACTCTTGGGTCTCTTGCTAAAGCATTGTGGAGTTTCTGGTAGACATCACGTTATCCTGGCTTTACATCTTTCTTCTGCCCTACACTGAGGTTTACACAGTGGGGTAGCAGCTGTCTCGACTCCGTGTGTGAGGTGGTTGGTGGCAGCCGGCACACTCCCTGGCGGGTTGCCACTCTGGCTCTGCTTTTGGTTGGTACCACAGCCCTGTCCCCTGAGCCTCTTCAGCTGTGACCTTTGGGTTAAGGCGCAGGGTGTGCGGAGGCTGAGTCTGTGATCACTGCTGTCTGCAGTGAACACTGTGTGGGTCAGACAGGTGTGTCACCCACAGTGGTAGGCGGTGCCTCCGTGTGTCCCCGGGGGCCATGCAGGTGCCTCGCTGAGCAGAGGAGCAGAGTGGGTACTTTGGGGCAGTGACACAGCAGCTCGGGTACCCGGACTGTGCGAGGCGGCAGGACACGGGTGGGGGCAATGTGCTCCGAGCCGTCCTGATTCCGTGGTCACCGGGCCGCAGCACAAGTCCCGCTGTGCCACTGTCCTGGGCTGTGTCTCAGGCTGCCCGCGCCTGCCCGCTGGGCTCCGGTGCCCCTCACAGGTTGCTGTGGGTCTCGGTGCAAGAGAAGGCAGCGCCCGGCACCTCCCACTGCCGGTGTCGCCTTTTCTGCCCTCTCAAAGGTGACAGGCCCCAAACGGCAGTGACATCGCCGTCCCCAAACCTGAATGTCCCTTGTGACGAGTGGCGCCGCCTCTGCCCGAAGACACAGGGCCGGAGGGCAGGCTCTGTCCCGGGCTCCGCCCTCATCC
>NW_022900937.1:28585688-28629908 GCF_012274545.1 Fukomys damarensis | reverse complement strand
CTTTAGGACAAGGTCCGCTCCTCCGCCCACTGCAGACGCGGCCGCCCCTGTCAGGCGCCCACAATCCTCTGCGTCTTCCCCACAGACCTTTGCTGCCGCCTCCTCAGTCAGCGCGCTCCACCCTTGGGTTTTAGCCCCTACACCGTTCACATTTTTCTTTGGGGGGGACAGTGTTGGAGTTTAATCGTAGGGCTTTCTCACTGAGCTGCATTCCCAGCCCTCTTTAATTTTTACTTTAAGACCAGGTCTTGCTAAGTTGCCCTGGCTGGCTGGAACTTGTGAGCCTCCTGTCTCAGCTGCGCAGAGTGCTGGGATCACAAGTGTGTACCGCCATGCCTGGCCTAGGAAGTGGCTCTTTGTGTCAGATTCTTCAATGGACAGTGAGTAGGAATAGAAATAACTTCACATAAATAAATTACTTGGGAGGCTGAGGCAGGAGGGTCACTGTGAGTTTGAGGCCAGCCTGGGCTACATAGTGAGAACCTGTCTCAAAAAGAAAAATAATTCCAACTCTCATTTTAAACAAACACAAACAAACAAACAAACCCAAGAGATTTTCCAAAGAGGAAATAACACTTCTTATGAGTAGCTTGGTCATTTGTTGCTTAGCTTTCTGGAGTAATCTACCTTTCAGACAGAGCTATATATGTGTGAGGTTTCCGGAAAACGCTCGAACAACCTTGTGAGTCTGTGTCCTGTCCTGCTCAGATTTGTCTGTTCATTGAGAGATTTGATTTGGTTTTCATTTTTGAGACGAGGTCTCTCTAGGTAGCCCAGACCAAGGATGGGAGGAGGCTCTGGATTTTGTGGTGCACTGTGAATCCACTTTGCCAAAACCTTCTAAAATGGGTATTTTTTAAAAAAAAATTATTATTTTATTCAAGGCAGGGACTTCCTTTGGAGCACAGGCTAGCATCCAACTTGCAGTGATCCTCTTGCCTCAGCCTCCAGAATGCTTGGATTACAGTTGTGCTACACTGGTGATTCCAATGAAGGCCTTCTGCAGTGTGGACTGAGTAGAATTGTTCTGTTGGAGGTACAGTAGCTCGGTACAAGCTGTGCTCTCTGTGACAAGTCAAGAGGGGAGCAACATCGGCCACTTCACGGACCCATTCCCATTTAAAGTGCATTATTCTGGGCTGGGGATTTGGCTCAGTAGCGCTGCCACCTGCCTCGCAAGCACAGGGACCTGAGTTCGATCCCCGGTACAAAAAAAAATTCCATAAAGTGCATTATTCCTTTTATGGTTGCTCTTCTCCCTACCCCCGCCAAAGAAGGAAGCAAACAAACGGCATGGTGACTGTTTGCTCCAAGCCCAGGGCGACGATAGCTGCTGGGACTTTAGAAACACACTATTTCACCACGCTGGTACTGTGCCCTGCGTGATGCACCTTAAAAGGACAGGTGAGAGCTGGAGGCTGAGATGGGCTGGACGTGTTGCTTTAATCACCCAGGCATAGCCCTCCTGGAGTTGGGCTTCAAGGCGGATTTCACGTTGGCAAAACCTGGGCTGCCCTGCTTCTATTGTAGGAAGTGACTGGTGACCAGGAGGTTACAGATGAGGTGTGACCGAAAACCACAATGAATGTTTACATTTTAAAAATTATTACAGGGCCAGGGATTTAGCTCAGTGGTTCTGCCTCCTTCCTCGCAAGTGCAGGGACTTGAGTTCAATCTTGGAACCAAACCAAACCAAACCAAAACAAAACAAAAATGATTACAAAAGGAAATAGGGAAAAGAGAAAAATATGAGAAAAGGAAAAAATGGAGACAAAGTCTTTGTAAATAGGGGAGGGGGAGGTGAGTGAAGGGAGGGCATGGGTAAGGGGAAAAATGAGAACCAAGATCTGTCATGTAAAGGTACAGGACCCCAAAGATGAATGTAACTGTACTGTATACTTAAAAAGTACCAGTAAACTCAATAAGATAAAAATAAAAATTATTACAGTAAAGGGCACTGCCATGAATCCCCTCAGAATCCTCCCTGGCTTTGAGCACACTCCTCCCATCTCCTCACCCCTTCCTGCAGCAGCTCTGTAGTCCTCTTTCATGAGGGTCTTTAGCTGTGCTGTCCTGGCTGCCTCGATGCCCTATAAAACGTCTCCCTCTCAAGGTCATTGTGACTCTGGGGAAGAGCTAGAAGTCTCATGGTGCCAGATCTGGTGACTGAGGTGGACGAGGACACAGCGTGATGTTTTACAAATTGTCTTTCTGTTGGATGGCGCTTGGCTGCGGTCACTTTTTTGTGATCCCACCTGGTAAAGACCCGCAGGAAAGAGGACTCCAGAGCTGCTGCAGGAAGTGGTGAGGACAACGGGATGAGGGTGTGCAGAGTGAGGGGAGGATTCTGAGGGGATTCATGAGCAAGTGTGTTTTACTCCAACACATTTTTTAAGTTGAGTTTATTGGTACATTTAAGGCATACAGTACAGTTACATTCATCATTGGGATCCTGTACCTTTACATGGCAGGTCTTGGTTCTCATTTTTTCCCCCTGTCCCTGCCCTCCCTTCACCCCCTCCTCCCCTCCCCATTTGCAAACATTTTATTTCCGTTTTTTCATTTTCTCCTATTTTTTTCCAACACATTTTTTAAACATAAGTATTCACTGTTCATTTTGATGATCAACAGGCATTTAGGGGCTGGGGGTAAGTGACTGACACCCAAGGATTAAGTCAGAAAGCACAAATTAGTTTGGAAGATGCTAAAAGGAATACCTGGGCTATGGCAGCAAGCCTAGGTGAGAAAGTGAAATAAACAGCAAAGCTGGGAAATTGCTCCCCTTCAGAGCTACAAACACCACTTTAACGTCTGGAGAAAAGCAGGTCCCTGTGGCCCAGAATAAATGTGTGAGCGGGGTAGCCTCTCCCTGTATCCTCTGAGTGACTGCTGCGCTCTCCTGGCCTCTGGGGCCCAGGGCTCACTGGCTGTTAGCAGTGTTTAGGAAGTCGCTTAACAACTTGTCCAGACCTTGTGGCCAAGGAAATGCACACTAATCCCACAGACCCTCAGGTCAGCAGGGAGACAGAATCAGTAGGGATCCTGTGTGACCCAGACCCCCCAGAAAAGTGGAGATAGAGGGTTACATGAGAAATGCCTCTGCGTTCCTCAACTTCCTGCCGAGTACAAAAGGACACAGCAGGTGGTTGGGGCTTCGGTGAGTTCAACACAGGGTTATCACAGACCAAGCAATTCCAGTCCTAGGTAGATATATATTCACGCTGCAAACTGAAAACATGCGCTCAAAAACCAAAACTCACATATAAATGCTTCCAGTAGCACTGAAGCTGGCCACCAAAAGGTAGAAATAACCTTGTTTATGAATGCATAAACAAAAATGTGATCTGGCCACAAGTGGAGTATTATGCAGCCCTGACAAAGAATTGAATAATGTTTGCACCATGACACAGATGAACTTTGAAACCATTATGCAGGGAGCAAGTGAAAGACACAGAAAGTGATATATCCTATGATTCCATGTATCTGAACTGTTTGGAATAGAGAAATCCATAAAGACAGAAGGTGGATTAGTAGGAGTCAGGGACTGCACAGAGAGAGGAACTGTTTAATGGATATCCCAAGCTGGGTTTAGTGGCACACACCTGTGATCCAGCACTCTGGGAGGCTGAGGCAGGAAGACTGAAAGTTCAAGTCCAGCCTGGGCAACTTAGCCAGGTCCTGTCTCAAAATAAAAAATAAACAGAGGTGGAGGATGTAGCTCAGTGCAGCGGATCCCAGTTTGACTCCCAGTAACTACAAAAAACAAAAGAACAAAAAGTGGGGTGGGTACAAGATTTCCTTTTGGGGTAATGAGAAAGTTCAGGAACGAAAGTAATGCTGGTTATATTGTACCATGAAAGTACCAAACGCACTGAATCATACCTTGAAGACAGAATGGTGAATTGTATATTACATGCATGTTACAGTAATGTTTTGTACCAGGGATTGAACTCTGGACCTTGTGCTTACAAAGCAGCACCACTAAGCTAAATCCCCATCCCACAATGCTTTTTAAAGAAAGGGAAAGTTATGAAGATTCCATAATACTCTGGGGGCATCCTGGTGAATGCTTTTTTTTTTTTTTTTTTTTTTTTTTTTTTTTTTTTGAGTTCTGGGGATTTAATCCAGGGCTTTCACACGGAGCTATACAACCCCAGGGCTCTTTTCACTTTTAATTTTGAGACAGGGTCTTGCTAAGTCATTAAGCTGCCCAGCTGGCTGGAACTTGGAATCCTCCTGTCTCAGCCTCCCAGGTATTGAGCTGACAGACGCGCCGAAATGACTGTACTCAGCTGGATGCTGGTTCTGAAGCCAGCAGACCTCGCCCTGCCAGCCCATGACTGCCAGCCGGGGGTCCCCCTGGAGGCCCTGGCAGCTACCAGGTCTGTCCGAGCCAGCAGGGGTTGCCCTTTCCTTCCGTGCTGCTGGCGCTGGGGCTTGGTGCGCACATAAACACGGGCAGGAAGGCCGGCCGCCGGGGAGCTTCCAAAGCCCCCTTCTGACAAGTGAAAAATGCGGGCGACTCGCAGTCCAGGCCAGGCTTTTAACAGCCGGCGTATTTATTTAACCCAGTAAATGCGTTTACGGGCGGCCGCCGCCTTTGTAGGCAGGTAATGGGTTTCCCATCTGGCCCTGCTGCAGGCCGGTGGCTCACACCTCACTCCCTCCCGCCGCGCCTGGGGCCCGGTGCGTGTAATTACACCCACCCCACGGAGGGGGCCGGCCGCAACCCGGGAGCGACCAAAGGGCACGGCTGGGGAAGAGGGCTGTAAACCGCGGTGTTCACCTCTCCCTTCTGTAGGAAAGCCTGACAAATGCCATCGCACCACATTCAAGGCTGCGTGTGAGACCCACCTGAAGGGCTCTGGGGGCTCTGGGCCCTCCCTGATTTTTGTAATGCTGAGGATGGAACCCAGAGCCTTCCCCTGGAGCTGTGCCTCCAGCCCTTTTTGTATTATATTTGAAGACAGGGTCTCACTAAGTCGCTAAGTTGCCCAAGCTGGGCTGGAACTTGGGATCCTCCTGCCTCAGCCTCCCAGAGTGCTGGGATCACAGGTGAGCTCCAGCAAACCCAGTTTTCACAGTGGTTTTAAACTAGACTGTGACCAGCTTCTGAGGGTGCTTTGGTGTGGAAGTTTGGTATCCTGACAGACCTGGGCATGTGGGCGCGACGTTGGAGGGGCTCCCTTGTGCCCTACACAGGCAGGGGTTTCCAGCTTTTGGCAGACACATGGCCCAGGCCAGCAGGACACCACCCGGGTGAGCAGTGCTATGCCAGGCGCTGGGCCATGGAGGAACCGCGGTCTGGGGAAAGGGCCGGGCAGGCGTGGCCGTGGAGACGCCTCCTGAGCTGCTCTGTCTCTTCTGGCCGAGGCGCCCAGGAGCCTGCAGAGGGACCCAAGGCTCTCAGAGTCTGCAGGAGTGCAGGAGCAGGTGCAGCTCCGGGGCTTTCCCCGCCCCCTGCACCCCAGCCACGGGCCAGCAGCGGATTTCTAGCTATGTGACACGTTCAGGACAGGGTGAGGCCTCTTCCCAGCGTGGCAGTAAGTCCAGTGGTTTCCTTTGGGCGCTGCGGACAGCGCAGTGACAGCCGTCAGTGAGCAGCCGCACCAGGCTTTGCGCGGTGAGGGGGTGACTCGGCCTGGGCGGAGCCTCTCTGTTGTGGAAGGCGCCTGCCCTCATCAAGCTTTGGGCAGCGGTGTCAGGCGGGCCCGGGGCATTCCCCACCCACCCGTCTATCCATTCCCTCGGCCCGGCATTGTTACTGGCTGCTCCCCCGACAGCCCTAGGGACTCACTGCTAAACAGCACCTCAGTCTCTGCAGGCTAAGCTCCCGGAGACGATGGGCACAGCTCTGGCCACAGGGACAGTGGGCTTCTAGCCTGGACTCCCGCCCGTCCCCCAGGTGCCCTTTGCTCGTCATACTGGGACCTCCCCCGGGTACACAGGGTGCCATCCTGGCCTGGGCGGGTGAGGGCGCTGTGGGAAACCCCCTGGTCCCTGCAGGACACCTCCTGGGGGGTGAGTGAGGGACAGGAACTCCGCCCCTGAGCCCTGTGCACACCAGCGCTGTCCCCGAGACCGTCCCTGTCACACCCAGTGCTTCCTGTGCCCTGCATCACCTCTTCTTTACCTACAGGGCCAGCAGAGAGGCGAGGGCCATTTCCCGCTGCGTGTGACGGGTGCGGGGGGGGGCTCGGCAATGGAGCCACTGCTGTCACTTGGTGCAGGCGTCTCTCTGA
Organism: Fukomys damarensis; assembly: GCF_012274545.1. Taxonomy (NCBI): domain Eukaryota; kingdom Metazoa; phylum Chordata; class Mammalia; order Rodentia; family Bathyergidae; genus Fukomys; species Fukomys damarensis. The sequence continues at coordinate 28,623,666 of NW_022900937.1, read as the reverse complement.
CCTGCATTGCAGGACGATAAACTGCCATGGATCGGGACAGGGACTCGCTGTGGAGTCAATCCTCCTGCCTCAGCCTCCCGGGTGCTGGCATTACAGGTGTGCACCGCCACACCTCACCCCTCTGTTCATACGTGTCATGATTTCACCAAATTTTAAGCCAGGAAGGAACATGTTTTTGATTGCAAGACTCAGCTGCCTGCCAAAGTCTTCCCAGCCTCATCTTGCAGGAGTGACTTGCAGTGGGTAGAGGGCGTGGTGGTCTCAGTAGGAACTTTCTCAGCAGGACAAGCAGCCTTGGTTGGTGTGGAAGGCCCCTGCCTCCTGCAGCCATCCTTACAGCTGATGGGAGGCATCGGAATGGACGGCAGTCCGGCCACAGTCCTCTCCACCCGAGTCGCCGGAAGAAGAGGTAATGATTCTGGGAATATCGAGGGCTTAGGGTTTCAGCTCTCACAGAATCAGCGGAGGCCAGGTTCAGACCATGTCTCCTCGTGGCCACATATTTCAAAGCTGAGTGTGGTGGCCACACCTGTAATCCCAGTGCTCTGGGAGGCTGAGGCAGGAGGGCCTCTGTGAGTCCAGGCCAGCTTGAACTACATAGAGAGGCCCTGTCTCAAAAATAAAAACTGAAAAAAAATAAACAAAACCCCAAAGTCTGATGTTTCAGAATCCCAGGGATTTGTAAACCAGAAAGTGTTACCAGGTGGCAGGCAGACATGGAGTGCACACGTAGTAACAAAACTTTGCACGGTGCTGGGCAGGGCCTGGAGAGCCAAGCTCTGTGCCGTGCAGGCCAGGCTCGCCCTGGGGCCTGTGCTTCTTCCTGTGCCGCGAGAGGTCGACCTGAGGTTCTGCCCCCGCCACCCCACCGGGTCTCCGAGGATGAGGGAAGAAGGGAGGGAGTGGCCTGCAGGAGTCGGAGGGGCGACGTTGGATCCCTCCCTGCAGAAGAAGAGCTCAAGGCTGCAAGCTAGAAGAGCGGCTGTCACTGCGCAGGTAGCCGTGCTCTTGGGCCCACAAAAAGTATCTGGAGTGACAGGAAGCAGAGGCGAGCAGGTGAAGAGGCAGACAGACCCTCCTCGGTCAGCGCCTGACCCCGCAGCCCCGCCAAGCTGCTGGCGTCCTCTGCAGTCCTGAAGCCCTTCCGACTCCCTCAGCAGTCAGGCAGCAGACGCCGGTGTGGGGAGCGTGCGCTGGGGGTGATGATGGCGCAGGACGTCCCTGTCGGACTCACGAGGAGGCGGGGATGGGGAGGAGCCTTGGGCAGCCCCCCCCACGCGGGGACTGTGAGTCCGCGGGTCAGGGTCCCCCAGTGGGAGAGGCTGACCTCGAGCAGAGGGACAGTGTGGTCCGGGAGGGGCCTAACATTCTCAATCCGACCTTCCGGCCGGCCTAGCCTGCCACTTTCCCAGCGTGTGAGAGACCTTAATGGCAAATGCCAGGCCTTCGGTTCTACTTTTACGGGTTTTGATTGATTTTGTCTCCTGTTATGTACTAGGCACTGAACACAAGGCCTTTGCATTGAGCTACATACATCCCCAGCCCTTTCTGTTTTTTATTTTGAGACAGGGTCTCAAAGAGCTAAATTGCCCAGGCTGGGCCAGAACTTGAGACCCTCCTGCTTCAGCTTCCCAGAGTATTGAGATTGCAGGTGTGCACCAGCAGGTCTGGTTTGACTGGCCAATTTTAAAAGCAGCTTTATTGGGGCAAAACTGATGCGTACAGAACTGCACATACTGAATATGTATAACTGAACAGGATTAGGCAAAGCATACAGCCACGACAGTGTCCCAGAATGCAGACAGAGCCAGCTGGCCAGTTTCCTTGTGGTGTCACCCGTGTGTGTGTGTGTGTGTGTGTGTGTGTGTGTGTGTGTGTGCATGTGAACTCCTGTGTACATGTAATAAGAGTGCTTAAATAAGATCAGAATGCAGACAGAGCCAGCTGGCCAGTTTCCTTGTGGTGTCACCCGTGTGTGTGTGTGTGTGCATGTGAACTCCTGTGTACATGTAATAAGAGTGCTTAAATAAGTTCCACCCTCCTTTTGGGGTGGTGGTGCACGACTGTCACCCCAGCCCTCAGGAGGCTGAGGCAGGAGGATCTACGCGTTGAGGCCAGCCTGGGCTACACAGTGAGTTCAAGGCATCTTTCTGTCTACCTGGGCCACTCTCTTGGCTCCTTGGAAGAGGCTCAGAGAGGCAGTATGTGCGTAAGTGACCCCTCACAGGTACGGTGCAGCCTCACACTCAGGGCCCGTGTGGCTCTTGCCTGTGAACAAGGGGTCTGAGGAGGAGCCGGCAGAGGAGTGAAGGGAGGACACCCCGGGAGGCTCAGGTAGTGGGATTTCCAGCCCCCACCCCGTAAAGACCCTGACTGCCGGTGGCTGGGGCGTCCCTCGGGCCTCCGCTTCCTCCCCGCCTGGTGCAGCCTCTGGCTCTAGGGTGAGTGGAGGGGCAGCCTGCCCAGCTGGACACAGAGTGTACAGATGGCTCCAGCCCTGAGGGAACCACCGAGGTCTCCCCTCCTGCTGCCACCCTTCACTGGGGCCAGGAGGGCTGAGGTTTTGATGGTTTTGACACCAGGGATCCCTGGCCTTGGACCCGGCTTGCTCCTTGTTGGCTGTGTGAGCTTGGCCACCTTGCTGACCAGCGCCTGCCCGTTGTGTCATCAGCTTACAGACCAAGGGGCTGGCTCAGCAGGGGCATGGACTGTAAACCCCTTTTCAGCCTGGTTCACACAGTTCACAGTCACTGGAGGGAGCGTCAGGTGACTTGGGGGACCCCGGCAATCTGATATCAATGAGGATCTTAGGTCACTGAGAACCTCATGTTGGTGAGGGGGTGAGGACAGCGTTCTTACGATAGCAAGTGGGCCGAGACAGCAGGCTAATCAAGAGTCTGTCGTTCCCCAGGTGAAGCCTTTCTCTTACTGCTGCCTGGTGGAAGAGCCAGGGTGTCTTCGTACAGCCTGCGTACATTTGCCCTCATCGCTGTATCACGGGACCATGGAGGGCTCAGCCGGAGGCAAAATAGAGTGATGATGCTTCCGTACCATAGCTGGCTCACTGGCAAGGTGACAGCATTACTCATACTTTAAGAAATGATTTTTCAGCCAGGCGTGGTGGTGCACTCCTGTAATTCCAGCACTCTGGAGGCCGAGGCAGGAGGATCGCTCTGAGTTTAAGACCAGCCTGGGGTACATAGTGAGTTCTAGGTCAGTCTCAACTACATAGTGAGACCCTGTCTCAAAAAACCAGAAAGGAAAAAAAAAAGAAATGATTTCCCCCAAAAATCTATGTAAGTGGCTCTTGACAGCCTCCCCTAGTGCTGGCCTTATGGGTGTTCACTACTGAATCTGGATAAGCATCCTTTTAAGACTTCACCTTGTGTGATACTTGGAGATTAACAGCAAACATTTTTATGTATTGATTTCTTGATTTTCGTGGTACTGCAGATTGAACCCAGGACTTTTACACTAAGCTACAAGTCCAGCCTCTTTTTTATTTTGAGACAGGGTCTTGCTGAATTGCTAAATTGCCCAGGCAGTGCTGGAACTTGCAACCCCCCTGCCTCAGCCTCCCTGAATGCCGGGATTACAGGCGTGTCCCTCCATGCTGGCTGACCTCTCAGGGTTGGAGAGAACTAACATTTATTCCATCATTTATATCATCAGCCCGCACAATCTCTGCAGTGCTATTATCCTTCACATTCTAACTGTGTTCTAAACATCAGAGCACCAGGGCTCAGATCGGTTAAGAATGAGCCCAGGCTCGTTGGGCCGGGGAGGGAGGTCTGCGTGGGACCCTGGGTGTGCACAGCAGAGCTCACTGCCCAGGCTGGGGCTGCTGGAGGTGACTTTGTTTGGAGCTGGCTTTGGGCCAGGTCTCTGAGTTTACTGAAATGTTCTGTGAGTTACTGGGAGAAATGGAGCTTTGAACTTGCCTAATATAACACGGCCTGGTTCTCGGGATCATAAACGTGTTTCTGAACCTAATTAAAGAACCTCGTGAGGAGGACGAGGGTAGCGCTAAGACCTGAAGGTTGGTCTGCAGACTCCTTGAGGGCCAAGACGAGACCAGCCCTCTCCTGGAGGAGAGTTAAGAGCTTCGCAAGAAGAAAAGACCCTTTACAGTGCTGGCGGGGGACCCCGGCCAGGGAGGAGGGGCTGCAGGAGGCGTAATGGGGGCTTGTAAAACATTTCCAGACGAAATCAGTTAATGTGTTTTAGAGAGGAAGAGGCACCAGCGCCTGCTCTGTACACGTGGGTAGCTTTCTGCAGTCTGGGCGGGTGGAGGAGAGCAGAGGCTCCCAGGGCGGGGCTCCCTGCACCCCACACAGCTGCTCTGGGCACGGGGGCCCCCAGCAGCACGCCCTGGGCTTGGCATTCCCGCCACGTGAGCTTGGGCAGCTCCTTCATCCACGTTCCTCCATCCTGCTGGGCCTCAGTTTTCTCCTGCGGAAAACAGAGTGCTCTCGTCCGCCGGAAAGAATACCCCACACCTGCAACGTACAGAAGTTTGATTGGGGTCACGGTCTGGGAGGATTCAGTCCACTCTCGGCTTCAAGGCCGGGACAAGACGGCAGAAGGATGCGGTGGAACAGAACTCCTTGGTTCCCCCCGGCCCGGAAGCAGAGCCGGGAACAGTGCTAGAAGAGGGAGAGAGGAACCAGATACCGTCCCCAAAGTCACACTACCGTGACCCACCCAGACACACCCAGACGTGTGCTCTGCTGACCCCGACCGCACTGCTAAGTCAGTCAAGTTGACAGTTAAGCTTGCTCCTCACATGAAGATGAAATAGTGCCCACGTCACACTTAGGCTCGTGGCGAGGGTGAGACTGTACCCACAGTGTTCAGGACAATCCTGCTTGCAGGAGGGAAGTGCTTCTGTAAACGCTCTCTCTCATCACCCTGCTGCCAGTGCTGGTCTCTCCCATCCACTGCCGACAGCCCCCTTTCCAATATGACTTTTGGACCTGTCTGTTCCCTCCTCTCAAAGCCCCAATGACATCCCAGGCCTCATGGGACGAAGTTCAAACTCCCAGGTATTTCTGACCCGATTTAAGTTTCTGGGTGACAGGCAGCGGTATCCTCTGTTGGTGTCGCCCTGTGCCAAATGGTTCAGCTTTCCCCTCCTTCTAGACACATGGTAAACATTGTACTTCCTGGCTCCCTGGTGTTTGGCTGGGACAAATGCCTGGTTTGGGCCAATGAGTTGTGAGCAGAGGGAGCGTGTGGGTTGGGACTTTTTCCCCTCTCTATAAAAGACTAGGCAATGGTCTAGACCAGGGCTCAGCAAACTTCCTGTAAATATGTTCAGCCTCGTAGCCCACATGGTCTGCTGTTGCTGTATTGGAAGAATCAAAGATTGTACTCAAGGGGTAAGCAGGACTGTGTTCCAGTGCAATTTTTGTTTGAAACATTGGATCTCGCTCACAGGCCAGAGTTTGCAGACCACGATTCTGGGCCAGGCTAGCCGGTGGAACGCTCCAGCAGGCCGTGATGTCTGTGCCGTCCAGTGTGGTGACCCAATGAACCACCTCCCGTGGAGTGGCTCCCCTACTGGACATCAGTTCTGGCTCTGTCGGGGCTCTGGACTGAAGACAGCACGGACAGTTACTGCTGACCACGTGGCCGTGTGGTCTAATTCTTGGCACTAGAACTAAGATTTAGGGCTGTTTGTTACTGTAGCAAGATATATACCGTTCCTGACTTACTCCTCATCCAAACATTCCTTGTCCATCCAGGCCTCCGCTCACACTGTTTACCTAGAATGCCCTCTCCTGTCCCTTACTGGACTAGCGGATGTTGCCTCTTTGTTTAAAGCTCAGCTTTTTCTTCGTGGTTTCCTAACCCTGCACATTATCTGCATGGTGTAAGCATCGCCTGAAGTCTCCTTGGGGTACTTTGCAAGTCCATTTCTACTATAATGTTGTCATGTGATCACTTATGTTTTTCATGTTTTCCACTAGAAGGGGAACTCTTGGGGAGCCCCTATCATACTTTAACCTTTTTGGTGGGAACCTCAACAAGTGTTTGTCACACTGAATGGAATATGCTTTGGGCCCAAGCTTGGTGTCTCTCACAGTCCTCCCCTGGCCCTGGTCCAACTTTGGAACATTTCCCTGTGTCTTCTTATTCTCTTGCCCACAGTGATAAACTTTAGATTCCAAAAATCAGGCAACAACAATGGTTAAGGACGAGGATAAGGGAGAAAAGAGATGCTAAACGATCTCACCTATCAATGTAAACATATCAGTTTTGTTGCTTCCTAAAAATGGGCAGCTGTGACTATGAACAGAGTTGTAGCCCTGCTGATAGTTCCAGTGCTCTAGGAGTTACTGTCCTCAAAGTGCGATGGGTTTGGGAGGCTGTGTAGTTCAAGGGCTTAATTCTGAACATTTTTTTCCTGTGTGTGTGGTGTTATGGTTTAAATCTAGATGCCACCCCAAAGCCTCACTGGGTGATTGACTCATGGCCGTGTAAGACTCACACTAGATTTTCCCACTGATGAGTTAAGAGCTAAATGTATATTGGGAGGTGGAGACTGATTGGAAAAGATGGGTCTCTGGTGGCGTGGCCTGGAAGGGTCTATCTCTGTCCTCCTCCCTTGATCCTTTTGCTTCCTGCCTACCGTGCCATGGACTGTTCCTGCTCTGTTGTGCCCCTCTACCATGCTGTTCTGCCTTGTAACCAGCTGACTATGGACTGGAACTGATCCAAACTATGAACCAAATTAACTTCTCCTCCTTAGAGTTGTGTCAGATACTGTGTCTCAGCAAATAGAGACGTAACTAAGATGTGGCTTATCAAAATCCCATCTTCTTCTTTCAGTTACTTTTGCTCTAGCTGACGAAAGAAAGAAAGAGGGAGAAAGAGAGAGAGAATATAGATACAGCTGAAGTCCCTTGGCTGAAAAAAAAAGGAGGCTTTGTTTAATATCTCAATTATTTTGCCACACCATATGTTTATGTTGATAATTTTCAAAAGGGCAGAGGAAGCTAAGTTTAAATAGGGTTTGATTTCTCTGATCAGACCAGGGCTCCCTCTGTATGTGGGACTGTGCACATGTTCTGTATATCTTAGCACTGACATTGGGCCAGTGAGTTAAATGATCTGATCCTTGTTTTTCTTGCTTATAAAATTCGGGGGAAAGGATTTGCTATGGTTTAAATCTCGACGTCCCCCCATCCTCCTGCTTTCGAAAGATGATTAGGTCATGGGGTGGGTGCTACCCTTGTCAGCGGATTCATCCACTAAAAAGCCGTAGCTGACTTGCTGATGGGAGGTGGACCCGATGCAAAGATGCAGCCTTGGGGCGTGGTCTGTCAGGGTGCAGCTCCCTCCTCGGCGCCTCCCTTCTCTCTCTGCTTCCTGTCCGCCATGAGGTGAGCGGCTCTCCTCTGCCAGACCCTCCCACATGCCCTTCCTGCCTTCGAGCCAGCCACCTGTGGACTGAAAAATTAAAATCTGCAAAAGCAGTGAGCCAAAATGATCCTCTACTCCTTCAAGTTGTGGGTGTCAGGTATTTTATCCAGCAACAGGAAGTACCTAGGACAGGATTCAGCATACATGGAGGGAAGGACAGAATAAATGGGGTCGTAATAGTCCCCCTGGCCTAGGTCTCAGATCGGTGCTCAGGGAGAGGGAAAAGCCACCACCATCACCCAGAGTCTTGGCTGTGCCGCGGTGGCTTCCCAAAGCCCTGCCTGCCCACATGTGTGTGTGCCCGTGTCGGTGCTTTTCCCTCAGCCTCAAACTGTCCTTCTCTCCCAGAATCTTGCCCCGCACGTGTTGCAGCAGGGACTCTAATGAGCCTGCTGTGTTCCTGCCTGACGGATGACACCTGGCTTTACACGTGTCCCCCACACCTGCTTGGAGGAAGCCTCAGGCTGTGACTGTCCAGCGACAGAGTGAGGAGGGAGAAGGGAAAGGCTCCCATGGGCATCATTCCATGGACTTCTCACAGATGCAGGCATACTCCCGATCCAGCTGGAAGGAAGGCTGTCCTTTGTGCTTCCTCCAAAAACAATCCTCAGAGAAGGTGAGAAGGAAGAGGTGAAGAAAATCCTAAGCCACGCCTGTGATCCCAACACTCTGGGAGGCTGAGGCAGGAGGATCCCAAATTCTAGCCCAGCCTGGGCATCTTAGGGATTTAGAAAGACCATCTCAAAATAAAATATAAAAGGGCTGGGGATGTAGCTCAGGGCGAAGGACTTAGGCTCAGTCTCTAGTACTGCAAAACGATCTAACTAACTACTGTGTATTTTAAGAAAGTAAGAATCCTTCGCATTTGTTCAGCATTGTTGTTCCTGAGACAGTTTCACAGCCATTCCCATATCTGATGTTGATAGCTATCCGTGGTGTGCGAAATTCTAAAACAGACCCCACACCTATGCCTCTGGTGGATGTGGGCGTGAATAGGGTGGAGCCTACTCCCCCTGCGTCGGATAAGGCACGGAGGCAAGGGAGACTCTCCAGCAGGGTTCCCTGTCACACGAGCTCTTTAAACTTGGGGCCTGAGGTCAGAGAAAGAGTAAGACAGAGCTCTGCAGCCTGAGAGGGCTTCGACCTGGCTGTGAAGATGGAGGGACCCACTTGGCACAGACTGTGGCTGTCGCTGTCTAGGGAACAGGGGCTTCAGCCCTTCAGCTGCTGTGAGCTCCAAATGGACCCCGAGCTGCCAGTGAGTGTGTGGCCAGGCCAGGCCTTGGTTTTGGCCTCTTGAGAACCTGGGCTTCCCACCTACAGAGCGAGAAGATCATGCACGGGTTTTTGTTTGAAGCTGCCAAATCTGGAATAATTTGTTACACAGCAGTAGACAATCATATTGGCTTCCTAGGGCTGACCGAACAAGTTGTCCCAAAGTGGATGACTTTGTGCAACAAGAGTGGATTCTTTCCAAATCCTGGAGTCCAGGAGTGTGAAGTGAAACTGTTGGGCCAGGGTTATGCTCCCTCTGCAGGCTCCAGGGAAGAACCGCCTGGTTTCTCCAGGTCTGGGTGGTGCTCCATTTCCTCACCTACGCAAGGCCTCCCCCTTGAGTCCCCTCTTCTCTAAGTACCCTTGTCATTAGATTTAGCGTTCACCCGGGCAAGCCAGGGTGATGTCCTCATCTTAACAGCTTGTACTAAGGTTTTCAAGAGGAACGGGATCAATGTGAAATATATGTGTAATTATATGAAGGATTTATTAGCTAGGCTCACAGGGTCAGAAGAGGAGGAGTCACAATGGCTGCCTGTGAGAATCCAAAATGGCGGTCTATGTGCTAGGGAACCGGAGAAGCCAGGAGCAGTTGAAGACTGAAGGCTCACTGTGGAGTCACAGGTGTAAGTCTACCTTGAAAGGCTGAAAAACTGGAGCCCAGTGTCCAAAGATAATGGTAGAAGTTTGGAGCTCTTAAAAAATAAAGGGAGAGGCTCTCTTCTTTCCCTTTTTATTCGGTCCAGGCTACAAGCCTGTTGTTTGGTGCCACCCACATCTGAGGCACCTTTTTAGTTGCCGGCTTACATGTCAGTCATCTGCAGACACACCCAGAATTCACCAGTCTGCCAAGTGGTTCTTACCCAAGTCAAGGCAACACATGACCACTGATGATTACACAGCCGTAATTCAATTACCTCTGCAGATCCTCTTTTCAAATTATTTGCATCCACAGAATTAGGTTATGAGGGCATGGTCCTGTCTCTTTGGAGATACCATCCAACCCCCTCCAGTAACTAACAGCAATCAATCTCTTTTCACTGTTTTTCTAAGCCAAGAGGAAAGTACAGAGTGAATGGACAGAAATAGGGTTTTCAAATTCAAGTCCAGTGGATTTCTCACTGTCCCACAGATGTCTGTTTCTCTCACAGCATTTAGCACAATGCTGAGTAGAGACAAGTGCTAAATAAATACTTGTTGATTAATTGAAATTGCAAATTAGTCAAGAGTGAAGTTGTACCATGTTCAGAAAAAGACTCAGTGTTAAGGGAGAAATGATCTCTTCTGGAAGTCCTTTGAATCCCTCTAAAGAGGTCTACGTTGATGAATATTTCCGTCTTTGATTAAAATGATGAAGGGTCCTTGTGAATGGAGGGTCTTGGAAGTTTTCCAAAAGACACTTTCTCAGAAGGATTAAAATAAGAAATGGAGGAGGGAACCTTCCCTTGTCTTGTAGAGTTTGGAATCAAATTACTGTAGGATCAAATTCAGCTGGAACTTCCCAGCCAGGTGGCCCTGGGAAAGTCACGTAATCTTTCTGAATCTCCTTCCACTGACTGGTGACTAGGACATTTTGCCCTATCACCATGTATTTAAGGACAAATGGAAATGCCAGTAATAGAAATGCCCATGGATGCGGTAAACACTTCTTCTTCCCATTCTATACGGGGAGAAACTGAGACAGAATGGTGAGATCAGTAGCCAGGCCTGGTGGCCTACGCCTGTCATCCCAGCACTTGGGAGGCTGAGGCAGGAGGATTGCTGTGAGTTCAAGACCAGCCTGGACTACATAGTGAGTTCCAGGTCAGTCTCAACTACATAGTGAGACCCTGTCTCAAAAAACCAAAACAAAAAAAAAGGAATGGAGAGATCAAAGGCCAATAGTTGCCAAGCGGTAGCATTGTCAGGCTCTGAACCCAGGATGTGTGGTCCTAGAAACCACCTTCTTAGCCATGGTGGTGCACTAATATCCGTTAGGGTTCCTAAAGGACTGGAGTAAGTGATGTAAAAGAAGGATTTGAGGAATAAGAGTTAGGCTTGGCGGAACCAATGACGCTGAAGGCTGTCCATGCAGGACTGTGTGGGGCATTGGCCTTGGCCTCAGCAGGCCCCGGAAGGTTGGGCTTGAAGTAGGAAGACCGAGGCCATGCTGGAACCAGAAAGGATCCACACAGGGAGCCACTGACCCCCACCACCTCCAACCTGGGCAGAGCAGGTGATGTGTAGGGCGACTTCACACACAGCTGTGCCTGCACCCGGCCAGGCTGAAGAGGCTGAAGGAGCAGTCAGAGCCCAGGCAGCGTCTGGGGAAGGGAACTCTGGGAAGCACAGTCCGGTAGACACAGCATGAACCCTCAAGCATGAAGCATCCAGAGGAGCAAGCAGACCGTGGTATCTTCCCCATGGCTTGGGAAATGTTTGTTCTTTTTATTCCTGCTGCTTGGGCAGGGGAGCAATGGATGCGCCTGCCCATGTGGCAGGGAGGCTTTGAAGGATCTGTGGATGGGGGCCAGTGGGTACTCCATGACGGCAGAAGGGGTGAAGGCAGTGTAGTAGGTTTCACTAGCAAACAGAATCAATGTAAAATATAAATATAATTGCACAAGGATTTACTGGGTAGGCTTAAGGATCAGAAGGGGAGGAGGCCCAGTGGCTGTCTGTGGAATCAGAGGTGAAATAATCCAAAATGGTGGTCTGTGTGCTGGAAAGATGGAGAATCCAGTAGCACTGGAAGGCTGAAGGTCTGGAAGCTCCCTGCAGAATCGCAAGTATGAGTCTCAGCCAGAAGACCAGAGTCTGCTCTGGAAGCCTAACGAACCAGAAACCAGCCTCCCAAGACAACAGTAAAATCCAGAGCTCCTCCAGAGAGAAAAGAAGTTTCCCTCTTTCCATTTTTATTCCACCAAAGCTACAAGCCTATTGGTTGGCACCACCTACATCCAGGGTGAGTCTTCGCTTTCAGTTTGCTGGCCTGCATGGCAATCATCCACAGTCACCCAGAGTTGACCAATCCGCTCAGTGGTCCTGCTCATTGGGATGAGCCATCACGGTGAGGGGCCCATCCTCTTCATATCCCCTCCACTTTCTCCCCACCCTCTCAAATAAGCCAACCGTGAAGAGAGATGCTCCCTGACAAGTCTTTCAGTGATGCCTTCTCTCCCGCCACGTCCCTTTCTTTTCCTAGGCAGAAATTCAGGGACTGCAAGGCTGGGGACTCGACTTCAAGGAGCTGGACTAGGGGAGGGGTCCTCCCTGGAGCGATGGGGGGACTGGGAGGTGAAGGTCTTTAGTGGATGGGTGGGGATGGGGGTCCAGAGACTGGGTGCCCAGATGAGCTGGCAGCATGGGGAAGGACTCAGAGCCTGGCTGACTCGGGAGAAGCAGGTCGGTCCGGCTGGCCTCCGACTGGGACTGGGGCATGTGTGTGAGCGCGCCTGTGGGCACTGATGACCGAGCCAGCACAGGTGACCATCATGTCTCACCAGGTCCAGTCCCTGAGCGTGCAGGGAATGTCTTTCCCTGTGCCACCCACGGCTACCCCGTGGCTCTTCCCAAGGGAAACAGCCGGGTGCTGTTCTGAAGCCTGGCCAAGATTGCAAAAATGAATCCTTTCCTTAACTCTGCAAGGTGTGATCACTGGCTTTCTGTACACATTGTAGACTGAACTCAAGGTCTTAGCACTGAGCCATCCCCAAGCCCTTTCTAAATTTCAATTTTAAAATAGGATCTGGCTAAGTTACCCAGTCGGGGCTCAAACTTGCGATCCTCCTGCCTCAGCCTCCCAGAATGTTGGATGACAGCTGTGCACCACCACGTGTGCTTTTATCAGTTTACAGAATTTTGGAGCAGTTGGCAAAGCTGAGATTTGAACCCTGGCTGGTCCCATTTCAAAGCTCTTGCTTTCTTCAGCCCAGAAGGATATGGAAGGGGCTGAACAATGGCCTGGAGTCTTTTAAGGCTTTTCCAGCAGTGAAGGTCTGTGAGGTTCTTGGCATGGTGAGGCTGCATCTTAAAAATATATTTTCAAATATTTCACTGAGTTGCTTAGGATCTGAGAGGGGAGGCTGCCCTGTTCCTTTAGACATGAAGCATATGCATTATAGCTTTTCCACTCCAAGTTTTCAGTCTCCAATTCAAAGCGAAATGTTAACAATAAACTCTGGCTCTCTAGAAATCAATTGCAATTACCCTTTTGTTCTTTCACTTGAGCGGCTTTGCAGTTTTTCAGGTATTTTTGTTAACGAGCGTGTTTTGTTTCTCTCACGTGACAATTTGGATTCTTATTTTGAGATGAAAAACTAGACCCTAACGGGTGCTTTGGGTTAAGATCACAAACAGTCAAGGAGCGACAGAAGTGTCATTAGCAGGGCCTCTGCGGCCAAGCCAGGGGTGGTCTGGCTGTGCTGGGACCCAGCCTTGAGGTGCCCGGAGGGAGTCCCCAGCATGTAGCCCCGGGGAGCCCAGCGTGGCCCAGCACTCCGTCTGCTCTTTATTCCTCATTTATGGTGGGGTCTTTCTCGTCTGACAAAAATCAATCCCGTGAAAGCAGAATCTTTGCCTGCGTGCAGCCAAGGCGTGGGCTGCTGTCATGGGCACGGAGGTGACAGTCACTGGCTTATCTGATGTCGTTGGCACCGGGCTGTCCCGTGCTCCAGACACAGCTGTGGGCACTCACACGTACGCTCTGCCCTCTCGCAGAATGGAGAAGACAGCCCTGCCTGACAGCCCTGCTCCCCGAGTCACCTGCCACACGGATTCCTGCCGTCCCGCATGCAGACAGCACCGGGGCCCGAACTCATGGAGGGGCCTGGATATCAACCGAGCCGCTCTGGGATCCCAGAGTCTGCGGCATGGAGCCTCTCCCACCAAGGTAGGGAGACCTGTATCCCTCTCCAGCTCCCGTCATAGCTGTCAGCTGGGACATAGCACCGACGCCCGCAAATTAGAGGAGAGGTTTATCTGTCCCAGGATTTCAGGGGATTCGTCCACGGTCGGCTGCTCCGAGGCAGGAGCATCATGGCGGAAGGGTGTGGGGAGCAGAGCTGCTCGGTTCATGGAGGCCGGGAAGCAGAGAGGGGAACAGGTCGGAGAGGGAGGGGAGGGACCACCAGATAGGGACCCAAGGCGACCTTCCAGGAAGCACGGGACACAGTCCTCCCCTCCTCCTGCTGTCTGGAATGTCACACCCTATCCTGGGGCTGTGCCCGCCCCCCAGCTCTGGTGCAGAAAGGCACCGGTGGTGACACTGAGGGAGGAGACACAGTCTGTGATGGCGCGACCCAGGAGGGTCACCGTAGCGGGAGGAGCCGGATTCCGGGAGGTGCATCACCGTGTGACCTGGCAGCGAGGGACGGCGCTCTTTGACTGCGCCTGGTGAGGACGGAGGACAGTCTGACGGTGGCAGGCGTCACCCAGTGGCAGGGCCTCGTGTGGCTGCCTCGAGAGGGGGCTGCAGCCTCCCACCCAGCACCTCTGCCCTCCAAGCGGTGCTGCCAGGGCGGACGACCAGGTGCGTGAGCCCAGCTCCTCGGGAAAGGCAGTCGCCTGCGGGAGAGGTTTCTAAAGCTGCTTCCATGGCAACCGCAGAGGCTGCAGACTCAGCGCGAGGCTGGTTGCTTAGCAAATGCCCACAGCTGGGGAGGTGGCATCCATGCGGTCGCTGCCTTAGCACCTCTGCGAGGCTCTGCTGGCTGTGCTGCCGACACCCAGGTGGGGCGGTGTCCTTAGACTGTCATCCCCAGGCAGCCTAAACCTAGCACCGTATCTGGAAGCCATGGGCTCAGGGTCTGGGCCTGGCCGGGGCTGCCAGAGACGTGTGCGGGCCGAGTGACACCTTTCAGCACTGCTCACCCAAGCTGCTGCTGTTTCTCTTCAAAACAGAGACTGTTGGTTTTCAAGGAAGACGCGGTGGCCACAGAGGTGCAGAGACTTCGCAAGTTGACCCCTCGGGCTGGGCCCCTGCCCTGTTGTCCCAGAGCCTGAGCTCACCAGCTGCAGGCGCTGACAGCTGAGGCCTGGGGTCGTGGCCTTTGAAAAGGGGTGGTTTCTGAAGAAAGAGAGGATGGGTCTACGAAACGCTTAAGGTAACTGTGTCTTTACGACGACGTGTGACCGAAAGTATGGCGAACACTGCTGCCCGGCGCCATCCAACCGAAAGGCAGCCCTAGACACGATGCCGCGTCTCCTTTCACTGATTTCCGGCTCCTCCCCAATAGCAAAATGACCACGAAAGGGACACAGCTTGGATCCATTCAGGACACGGAGGCAGCCAGGACAGAGCAGCTAAAGACCCCCAGGAAAGAGGACTCCAGAGCTGCTGCAGGAAGTGGCCAGGAGATGGGATGTGTTCAAAGCCGGGAAGGATTTTGAGGGCATTCGTGGCTGTGAGTCCATTACGACAACACGTTATAAAATGTTTTGTTAGTATGTATGTGTAGTAAGACTTCCATGTGTCTGTGGATTGTTACACACCCATTTCATCTTTGAAATTATTCCAGTCCTTCCCCTCCCTTCCTTGTGTGCCCTTCCCGGCTTCACAGTGCACCTCCCTGATTCCAAATAAATAAATAAAATTTAAACATAAAAACGTTTTGTATTTAAACAGTCCTGGTGTTTTGCAGGCACACCTCATGCCACCCACGTGCCACTGTCGCTGACCTAGGGCCAGGACCAGAGGCATTACTGGAACCATGTTGCAAGGGACACGAATGTTACCCTGAATTCTGCTGTCCTGGTTTGCTGAACTTCCCAACCTGTGAGCGCCCTTGGCCCTGCCCCTCTCCAGGGGATGGTGTCACATCTGGGGCAGATAAGGCTCATCTGGGATGATCATGGGAACTCAGGGCTTCTGGGAAAGGTTTTCTGAAAGAATTTTTTTACTTCCTTGTCCTTTTTGACAAAGAACGAGGAAGGAACGGGTTTCTTTCTGGTCACTTGAATCTGTTGTGTGAAGCTGCGATGTTCAGATTCATTGCAGCCATCTTGTGACCGTGAGAGCACAACCCTGAGACTAAAAGCCTCTCACTGAGGGTGACAGGACTGAACGGCAGAAGGGACCTTGGTCCACTATGATGTCATTGAACTGCTGGATTAACTACCCTGATGCAATCCTACCTCCGGACTTATTACGTCAGATAAACATAATTCCATCTTCTATTTTCAGTTCTGTATTCAAATTGTTTATGCTACCTTCAGGTGAATCTTTGGATTGCAGCTGAGAACAATCAGAATATGTCAGTGACATCTGTCCCACTTACTCTGGGCTTTTGCCC
Organism: Fukomys damarensis; assembly: GCF_012274545.1. Classification (NCBI taxonomy): domain Eukaryota; kingdom Metazoa; phylum Chordata; class Mammalia; order Rodentia; family Bathyergidae; genus Fukomys; species Fukomys damarensis. Next base: position 28,607,692 of record NW_022900937.1, on the reverse strand, counting down.
AGGGTATTCCCATGCACTAAAGCGGGAACTTTCTTATCCATCTGGTGAACTTGTCCCTAGAAACCAGCCCGGATGTCCCTTCCTATAGAAGCCCTTCCCAGAGTGTCACTGTCCAGAAAGCTTGTCATCTCCCTCTCCACATACCCTTTCCCCAGCCCGTGTTTGTGTGGATTGGGCTGGATGTTGTAATGTGTACCTCAGCTCTCCGTCACCACTGTCTTTTTTTTTTTGCTTGTTTTTTGTGTTTTGAGATGGGTCTCACTATGTAGTCCAGCCTGGCCTCGAATTTACAGTGATCCTTCTGCCTCAGCCTCCCAAGTGCTGAAATCACAGGTGTGCACCACTGCACTTGTCTCTGCAGCTCTTGGGACCAAGCCTGGCCCAGAATGCAAGTTGACTGACCCAATTGTGTGCTTCCTGGCCCAAGAGGCTGTGGAGCTGTAAAGGAAGGAGCAGCCGGGGGAGGCATTAACTTGATAAATGCAGTTCCTGGAGCATTCATTGCTTTTTAATGAGCTCCATTCAGTTCAACAGATGCTTGTTCAGCTGTCTGCGTAGCCAATGGAAAGCAGATGTTTCTGAAGTCTTTTTCGCCTCCCAGCAGCCCCGTGAGGAGATCATGGTGCATCCCATGTACTGCCCAGTTCTTTCTTGTCCCCACAGAGGTGGAAGATGCACCCGAGAGGGGACCCCAGGGACATTCCCAGGGCTGCTGTGATGTCCAGCTCCGCACTTCCTGGGCAGGTCAGATCACACGCTGCCCTGAGCCACTTGCAACAAGGGATTATCATCTGCTCAACTGTCAGAACCGCCAGAGAGTCCCAAGATGCCAAGACCTGGGAAGCCGCCCTGTCTGTCTGTCACTTTCTCATCACCGGGACAAGAGACCTAAGCCCAAAACTTGAAGGAGGAGAGGTTTATTTTAGCCCAGGTTCCAGTCCATGGTTGGTGCTCCAAGGCCAGGTGGCACTGCAGAGAGGCCTGGCAGAGAAGAGGTGCTCAGGACATAGGGGATTCACAGCTGCTCAGGAAATGGGGAGAAGGGAGGAGCCAGGAGGGAGATGACCTTTTGGCCACGCCCCAGGACCACCCCTTCCACAGGCCCCGCCTCCTATGCAGTCATCCTCCAATCAGCTGTCAAAGGTTCAGCCTCTGAATGCACCAGGCTTCAGGGGATGACACCAACACGTCTGCTGTTACAGGCTGCTTGTGTGTGTGTCTTTGCAGGATCCATCACACCCTCCCCATGGTGCTCACCAGCCTGTCTACCCTTGACGACCTGTGTGTTTTCCTTCTGACGTTCCTCCACATCTGGGCCTGGTGACCCTGGAAGGCTGTCCCCTTGGCCCCAGGGATACCGGTGCCCAGGAAGAGAAGCTGACCAGATGCAAGCCAGGGACAGCACGTGGGCCGCTCATGTCCCAGAGCCCTGACATCATCCAAACTAACTGATCTACGTGTGTCACCCTCACCACACCTGCAGAACCATAGGGGTCTCCCTTTACAGCAGCCCCAAAGCAGGGAGCAGCAGGTGTGTGGAGCTATGTGTGCGGTCTGTCTTCTTAGGTATGCGGGCATCAGGTGTCCTCTGCTCTGCTGCAGGAACCCTCAGCCAGGAGCTCCCGCAGGCTTCAACCCACACAACAGACCCGCCACACGGAAACAGTGTCCCTTGCCCATGCCTCGAGGCCATTTAAGACTCTTGGGACATGAGCTAAGTGAGCTTGGGTTGTGAAGTTGATCCTTTCAGATGCTTGATACCAAACCCGGAGTGTGCTGCAGAGAGTACGCTGGGAGCCCCTTGACCCTGACCATCAGCCTTGGAACAGTAAATTCTAATCCTGGAACCGGAAGTTCTAAGCCTGGTCCTCACACTCATACTGAAGGTTTTCCCGAGAGATTTGGCTTCCTCTCTTTTCTCTTCCTCTTCTTTGACCCCCCCCACCTCCTTTCCCCTCTTCCTTTTCCTTCTTGCTCCACCATACTGGGAATTGAACCCGGACCCTTCTCACTGAGCTACATCTCTAAATTTTTGAGACGGGGACCTGCTAAATAGCCTAGGCTAAGCTTGAACTTGCGACCTTCCTGCCTCAACCTCCCAGGGTGCATGCAGGATTACAGGTGTACACCACTACTCCCCCCACGATGCTATGCTTATAAACAGTGGCACATTCTCTAGGGAGAAAACCCTGGAGGGCAAGGCTGCCCAGAGGCTCCGGACCCTCGGCTCCAGGGACCTGACCAGTGGTGGAGAACCGTGGCGGGGCCTCTGGTCTCTCGGGTTTCATCGGCTTCCCTGGGGCAGGGGTGGTGCTGCATGCTGAATCTGCTTCCTCTTCTGGCCGGGGCAGGGCCTTCCTGTGCCCGGAAAGGAAGGTCCAGCTGCTTGGGAAGAGCCTAAGCCCAGCCCCCTAAACAAAGGGCTGCGCTGACTCATCTGCTCCTGGGCTGTGACTGCCAATGTCAACTCAGGTGGCGACTTGGGACCTGGGTGGGAGGTTGAGCGGCTGAGCTCAGCTGGGCCTCAGGAATCCGTGCCAAATCTAAAAGCTGTTGCTTCTTCTTGAAGGGGCTCGTGCTGGCCCCCAAGGGCCCCTCCAGACGCCAGCCTGTGGGGGCCCCACGTGCTTCTGGGACGCCTGGACCCTGAGCTCTCGGGACTTGGGGCTGAAGCCTTCTGAAGCCAGAGCAGGGACAGGGCCACCTCAGAGCGCATCCTCATCCAGGCGAAGCACGTCTGCCAGGCATCGCCTGCAGCTGTGCCCCACGAGTGCTCAGCTATTCTTTCCTCTCCACGGGCGTGGAGCTGCAAGACCCTGGTCCTATTTGTCCTGCCCCTTTCTGTCCCAGTTCAGCTGCTCAGATGCCAGGTAGTGGCTGGGGGCTGCTGCTGCTCCTGGCCATGGGAGGAATTAAGCCATCGGCTGCTGCGCCTAGAAACTGAACTCCTAGAGTAACCTGTAAGCCCGATCAGACTCACGCTAAAGCCCCTGCCTGCCCCCCACATGCCACTGGTGGCCCAGCCTGTGGTCTCACCTCCTTTATTTTTTGGTGTTTGGAGACAGGGTCTCACTTTCAAGGCTGGCCTTGAACTCAGGGTGATCGTCTTGCTTCAGCCTCCCAAATGCTGGGAGCAGAGGTGCCCACTACCGCTAAGCCCTCTCCTGTCAAGCCTGGAGCCTAGGGAAGCTGGGAAATGACCAGTTCTTATTCTTGGGGTCTCCACAGGCCCAGGGCACCTCTCGTGGCTTCTGGAGGCCCAAGGCTTCCCAGTCCTCACAGCGTGGAGCCGCCAGCTGTGTGAGCAGGGCCCAGAGGACCTGAATCCCCATAACTCTACGCCGGCGTTTATAACAGAGTCAGAACACTCTCCTCCTATCCACAGCCCCTGCATTAAGCTGCACACCCTGCCCTCCTTCCTGAGCTGAATCCCTGTTTAGAAAGGCACATTCGAGTTTTTCTTTCTCCGCTCTCTCCCTTAAAGCAAGATTGGAAAACAGCAGAGAGCTCCACCAGCGCAGGGCCAGAGCAGGCCTTTCATCACCAGAGGACTTGGAGAACCGTTCAGAGAGCCCACTTCCTGTCCAGAGAGGAAGTGGCAGGGTCTTGACCTCCAGCATACCCTCGCCTCCAGTCACGCTGCAGCCTGGGAGATGGTGATTCAGTTTCCATTTATAAGTGAAACAAGTGCCTGTTGCCTCCTCTGCTGGGGGAGGGAGTAGGAAGGAGGAAGCAAAGCTTCTTCCAAACAATTCAGCCCTGTTTAGCTTCCAAACAAGTCTGCAGGGGGAAGGATTTCCTCATGTTCAAGTTGGGGGGCAGCTTCTCCCAGGAAAGGCCTGGTTGTTTCTCTTCTGTGGTTAAGAAAAAGCAAAAGACAAAGACAAGACTGCAGTGACCACGTGACTCGGCAGAGGCTTGGCTATAATTGAATCTCCTGTTCCCACAGTGCTTTGTGCTTTCAGAGAACTGTCACACATGTTCCTGCAGATTCTGGGGACTTCTGTGGGAAGCAGGCAAGGCATCCGTGTCCTCGTTTAACTTGCTAAGCAGAACAATGTGCTCATGTTGAGCTGCTGTGGCAGTGGGGCCTGGCTTGTGGTCAGAGAGAGCGGTGGCCCAGGGGACGCGGACTGGACAGGACACCAGGAGCCCTGATTTCAGCCTCCGTCTCCCTGCATGACTCTCTGGACTTTGATTCATTCCCTGTGACGCAGGATAACAGGACAGTGTCCTCGGGGATGTGCCGAGCACATGTGCGAGACAGGATTCGTGCTCTGGCGGCCATCACAGTGTCACGTCGCTTCTAGACGGCTCTAGATGGTTCTGGGTGGAGCACATCGGCTCTAGAGGAGAAAAACCTAGAATCCTGGAGGACTCCCTTAGCCACCATCACCCTGTAGCCTGGAGGAGGCTTCAGCTCCACGCTCCCTCTACAGCCTGGTCCAGGGCCTCTGGGACCACTCATTGCCAAGGCTTGGTGAGCAAGGGCCTGAAGCCCAGGGTGCCCCTCAGGTAAAGCAGGGGCACACAGGTCAGGTAATAGCAAGCGGAGCTCTGAAACCAGGATCAGGAAAAGTCCCTGCCTTGCCTTCAAGGATGTGTCCTCTGAGGGGTCATGTGGCCAAATACTGAGAAAGTGACACAGACACGCAGAGTTCGAAGAGACCACTGAGTAGGGCCACCTGTGACCTCTCTTGAGGGGAGCGAGAAGAAAGACATGGGCAGGAAGGCCACCAGGTGCCACTGTGGCCCATGGAGTAAAGCATATTTCCTGAGGAACCCCTGCTAGTCATGCACAGAGAGCTTTCCCTTGTAGTTATGGCTTAGATCTAAAATGTCCCTTGAGAGTCATGTGCTCAGAGGTGGGGCCAGGTCAGAAGAGGCAGGTCACTGGGGTGAGGGCTGGAAGGGTGCATGCTTGTCCTCAGTGCCTCCCTTCTCTCTGCTTCCTGGCCGCCATGAGGTGAGCAGCTCTCCTCCACCAGGCCCTTCCGCCATGATGTTCCTGCCTTGGGGCAGCTGACCGTGGACTGAACCCTCTGAAACCATGAGCCCCATAACCCTCTCCTCCTTTAAGCCACCCCTATGGGGTAGGCATTGAGGGTAGTCAGCGTGGCTGCACTTCCCTGACCAAGGTCAGCTTTGTTTGTTTGGTTGAGTTTTTGGAGACAGGGCCTTGCTGTGTAGTCCAGGCTGGTCTTGAACTCACTCTGTAGCTCAGGCTGCCCTTGAACTCACAATGACCCTCCTGCCTCAGCCTCCTGAGTGCTGGGATCACAGGTGTGTGCCACTGGGCATGGTCAGCTTTTGAAGGTTTGAGTTTCCCACTGGAAAAGGTGTCATCCTTCCATGGAGTCTTGCTAATCACCAGCTAAACCCAGACATCCTTAAAGCTAAATAGTTTTGTTTTGTTTTTTCCTTCCTGGGATTTCAAGGGCGAAATCACTTTCGCCCAGACGGATGATCGTCGTGTGGCCTGGAGGAGGCTTCGGCTCCATGCTCCTTCTGCGCCCAGTCCCCATTCCTTGTCTCCCGTCCACCACCATCTCCTGGCTCTGCCCACCTGGCACTCCCCGCAGGCAGGACACGGCCTCATGCTGTGTCCCCAGGGTGCAGCCAGGGCCCGGCGTGCAGACTGAGCCGGATGAGCACGCGCTGCTCCTTTTACATGACCCAGGGGACAGCACCGGACAGCTGGGGAGTTGAGGCCGAGAACTTCCAGTTGGAAAGCTTTGTGCTGAGCACCCCTAGGTGCCAGCTCCGAGCTGGGTGCTGGGGACACAGGAGTAAGTGTTTGGCCCTGAACTTGAGCAGCTCGGGGGTTCCAGAAGAGACAGATGAACTATTCGGGTTTTGTCAAAGCAGCTGCAGAGGGATCAGAAATAGATGTTCAGGCATCACACTTTATTTCACAGCTAAGAAACTGAGTTAGGCGTGGTGGCACAGGCCTGCTATCCTAACACACTGGGAGGTGGGAGGCTGAGGCAGGAGAATCCTAAGTTCAAGCCAAGTCTGGCAACCTAGAAATTTAGCAACAGTCTGAATGCCCCCCAACCCCAGAAAAAAGAAGCAAATTAAAAAAGGACCAGTGTTGTATCTCAGTGCAGAGGCCCTGGGTTCATTCCCTGGTACTGTAAAGAAAAAAATAAATGAATAATAAAACAAATTTTAAAGGAAAGAAATGGAGGCCTGCCACGACCACGCCAGTAGAGTCTGCGTGACAATGCCGGTCACCTGGCAGAAACCAGACCCGAGGTATCGTCCCCACGGGGTTAAGCCTCCTGGAGGTCCTTGGCACACACCGCATGCAAAGTCAGCCGTGAAGAGAATAGCTGGCCTCTCTGCCTGCAGTTTGGGGACATTGGGTTCATCTATAATTCTGTTCTATTTTGTCTTTATTACTATTTGTTCATTATCTGTAGAATTGTATTCTGGGCCCAGGAAAGGTTAGGAACAATTAGATGTTCCTAGAGATGGGGAGGTATTGAGGCACAAGAGGACGGGCGGCCAAAGTGCTGACCCTGAGCCCCGGACTGTGAAGTCCTGAAGGTGAACCTGAAGGTGACATGCTAAAGCCAGTCCTTTGTCTTACAAACTTCCCCTTCTGACTGCGTATAGGTGTGGTCTTACCTTGACTTAATGGTCTTAGCTTTTGTGATGGTATATAGGTGTGGTCTTACCTTGACCTTGTGGTCTTAATTTTTACAGTACTATTGTCTATCTTATGCCTGCCTGTGACTGGAATCACTCTTGTGATGTGCCCTTGAAACTAGTATATAAACACCTGGAGTTAGAAATAAAATTGCAGCAGCATTGGCAAACTTCACCTCGGTGTTGAGTGCTTTTGTCTGACTGTCATCGCCGAACCTGCTCCCACCTTTCAGAGAACCTGTATCTCCTCGTGAAATCCCGTGTTAGCTGCCCTACGGTCGGTAGCAGAGGCCCAGCTTGGACAAGGTCCTTTGGTGGTGAATCCCTGACCCAAGGTCACACGTCTCTCCTCACCTCAGGCTCTCCCGTCCCAGCACCAGCAGCAGCTTAATGAAGCCATGGCTCACATATGCTCACCAGGGCTGCCAGGGTGCCTGCAAGCACCACCCATGTCCTCTGGGCACAGACCCCAAGCAGGAGGGCCTCTGGGGCCAAGGACACCTGGGGAGGAGGTCAGGGTGCTGGGATCAGGCTGCTAATCAGACAGGAGTGGCTTCCACTTTCACCCACACCCGCACGCCCTTCCTTCTGCTCACATCCTCACCCCTGTGGGAAGAAGGGAGGCAGATGACATTTAGAGCAGCAGGGGAACTTGCAGGAGCAGGAGCGGCTGCTGGGGAGACAGGGTGCTCAGGAATCGCTCCTCTGGCCCTCGCGCCTTCTGTCCCCTGGTTCCCTGGGCACAGGGAACGCTGCTACTGAGTGTCCTGTGTTTGGGGATCCCGGCGACATGGAGCTGCGAGGGAAGCCAGCTTGGTGTCACCGGCCTGCACCCCAACAGAGACTCCCAACACGGACTCCAGGGGATGGAACCCTGCGGAGTCCCTGGGTCTCTCAGGGGGACCCGGAGGCCGGGATGACTGAGATCAGGTCCTGTGGGGCTGGGACATCACCTGAGGCAGCACAGAGGGGCAGGGAGAGAAGAGGTCAAGACCTGTAAACAGGAAGCTGGGCGTGGGGGTGTACACCGGTCCTCCTGGCACTCCAGAGGCTGAGGCAGGAAGACCTCTGAGTGCTCAAGGCCAGCCTGGGCAGTCTGGACTGCATAGTGAGACCCTGTCTCAACAAAACAAAACAAAACAAAAACAAATTAAAAGGTGCTTCTCAGAGAAACAGAGAGGTGCTCACTTCTGGGAGGGGACGGGGCACAAGCCCACCGTGCAGGTGTGAGCCATGTTGGGTTTTTTGGAAGATGGATAACTTGAGCATTCTTTGGATTCTCTCAACCTGGCCTTTATCTTAGGATCAGTCTCCTGCTCTTTACCTTCTCAATTAAGCCGATTTATGGACTTCAAGGATTCCTGAGGAATTTGGGGTGTGTGGGTCGGCAGGAAAGGAGCCTGGATGTAACCAAGGGTTGCTGAGAGGGGTCACCTGGGGGACTTCGACTTCCTTGTAGAAGTTGCACTTTTTTTATTTTTTCTTTATTTGCTTTTTGTTTTTTGAGACCGGGGTCTCACTACGTAACCCAGGCTGGCCTCCAACTCACAGTGCTCCTCCCGCCTCAGCCTCCAGAGTGCCGGGACGACAAGTGTGCACTGGGGTGACGATGTTCTCAGCCACCCAGGCTCCTGTGGCCCACCGTTCTTCCTCCACAGCGAGCAGCAAAGTCCTGCTGTGCTGGAATCTGGGTTCGCTGAATCCGTGGTCTCCACCGCGCCCCGTTTCCTTGGAACGTGTTATTATAGCTCCTTCTGTCCCCGCCCTGTCCCTCCCAGCTGTGACCTCACCCCTACCCCAGGCTTAAGGCCATGGGCCACATAATTGGCTCCCAGGAGACCCAAACCTGGCTCAGCCCACTGTGTCCTAGCTGATCTGCACACCCCGCTCCTTACTGCACCTGTGTCTTGCTGTCTGTACCCCTGAACGTCCCCCATGCATGTTGAGAAAAGAATAAAAGAGCCAACAGATAAGCCAAGGAGTGAAATTGGGTGTGGTAGTGCACACCTGTAATTTCAGCATTCTGGGAGGCTGAGGCAGGAAGGTCTCAGGTTTTGAGTCCAGCCTGGGCAGCTTAGCAACTTAGTGAAACCCTGGCTCAAAAGAAAAACTACACCTGATCTTGGCCAAAAGGCTGAGAAGTGACTAAAAAACAAACAAACAAAAAAACTAAAAAAGGCTGGCCACAAAGTTCAGTGCAAAGGCCCTGGGTTTAGTCCCAAGTAGTGCAAAAGAAAATGAAGGCCACAGCGAGGCTAAACAGTTGGAGTGGGGTTCGTCTGAGCCTTGCAGTGGCCCTGAGGAGCTGAGGCGCTCATGGTGGGGACGGGAAATGGCTGCTCCCGGAGTTGAAGCTCAGGTCCCAGCAGCCTTGAGTTGGGGGGACCCCCGAGCCCAGCCTTGAAGGGGCCCCCTTGCCTGGCACGCCTGGCCCCGCAGTCCCCTGCCCCTCTGCAGCTGGGCAGGGCCACAGCAGAGGCCACACCAGCACTTGCGGCAGAGGACAGATGGTCCGCAGCACCCCGCCCTGCCCAGGTTGGTGGGCTCCTCTGCGGGCCGTGGGGCAGCGGGGCAGAGAAGGCAGTCACCGGGCCATGTGCCCAGCACCCTGGGTGAGCCAGGTAGGGTGCTGGGATAGAGACGCCCCCAAAGAATATGCATCTGGCTGCAGAAAAGCTTATTTGCTGATTTGATTCTGTTTGCGACATTGCTGGGCCCACTTTCCCCACCCATGTCCCTTAGGAGAGAGGTGGGGCTGAATTTGTGCAAGGGGCTGGGCAAGGAGACCCCGCGGTCCGGAGCCTGCCAGTGGGAGGTGGAGTCACCACTAATAGTGGGCAGCAAGGCTGCAGGAGACCGGCTTCACCACCTTCTCTTTCCAGCCACACAGCTGGACTCTCCCTGCAGCCCTGGTTGCTCTCTGCGGCAGTGGACAGAGTCACAGGTGATGGAACTCGACGGCTCCTTCTGCCTGGCACACTGTAACCAAACCCAGTGAAACCAGACCAAACCAGCCCTGCACAACCACAACCTTCTGTACTCCATGTCCCTGAGGTGACAACCCTGGGGAAGGGCCTGGAAGAGTTGCCCACTCATGGGGACCTCGATTGTCTCTGCTCCAGCGGTTCACACAGAGCCTGGCATACAGTAGGTGCTCAATAAATACAGAATCACATGAAATGTCATTTCCAGTTAGCACCGATCCTATGAGAATGTAGAGGTCCTTGCTTCCTGTGGAGTTTCATTGTTGCTGTTGTTGTGGCCTGTTTTGTTTTTTTGAGACAGGGTCTCACTATGTAGCCCAGGAGGGCCTCGAATTTAAGGTGATCCTCCTGCCTCAGCCTCCCTCAGAGCGGGGATTACAGGCTTGTGCCACCACACGTGGTTCAAGTGAGAGTCTGACAACTGGGCTTTGTAAGTAGGTGGGAAACAGTGACTCAGAGAATCAGTCACTTGTGTTGCTGACAGGTGCTGGGTGCACTTTCCCGAGCAATCCTTCAGCCTCTGGGGCACAGTGGGGCTGAAGTTTAATCCAGCTGGCAGCAAAGCCAGCAGAGGCCTGGGATTCAGATATAAGCTGGTCAGGAGATGTGGACCAAGGGGCAGTGGTACCCAGACTTCGGCCCTCGGCAACCCTGCCGGCATGTGAGGGTAGGGCACTGAGAAGCATCACTTTGGAAGCCCCATGCTGAGGCCCCCTTTGGTCTAGAACCTGGCTCTGGAACCCGCCCGTCAGGGCCCCGGATGCGGTTGGGTTTACCAACCGGCTTGTGGGAACCAGCACATCCCCAGGGATGGGGACCCTCAAGTTCCTCTGTGGGACCTCTCCTTGTGTGCTGGGGGGGACCTCGGGGCCACTTCGGGGGCTGGGCCAGCAACAAGACGCCGAGTGTCCCCTCCCAGGGTCCCCAGTCAGCCGCAGCCACCTCCCCTGGGACTGCGTCCCGCAGCCCTTCTCGCACGCAGCAGAGTGGCTGGAGGCCAAGGCACTGCGGGGCCCACAGTGTGGCCGGGCAGCTAGAGACGTGAGCGCCCTGCAGGCGAGGGAGGAAGACTGTGCCCAGTGCACCCGGAGGGTGAGTGCGCAGGGTGAGAGCTGGAGACCGCTGCTCGGTTCCCCTCCAGGGCCTGGTAAACCGGGCGAGGAGACCTCCGCGGGCTGCAGGCCTTGCAGGAAGCCCGGCTCTGCTCAGCATCGCACAGTCCCGCTTACCACTGCTCGGTAGTTCCGACCGCCTGACTCCACTTACGACTGGGGCCTCCACTTACGAAGGCGCCACTTACTTACTGACCATCGCTGCCCGACTCCACTTGCTCGATGCTCTCAGAAAAAACAAAACTGTGGAGCAGGAGGCCCATGCGCGGTTGCCAGGAGGTGGGAGGACGGGGCAGGAACCACGAAGGGGGAGCAGATGTCTGGGGCCGGGCCCTGTCCGACGTCCTGGCCACTGCATTGCTCATAGGGGTCTCTGCGGGCGCTGAGACCCGCGGAACCTCACGGCCCCTCCAGCCGCAGTGGTGGGTGCGGTTTGCGTTTCCCTGCAGCTGGCGATGTCCAGCGGCGCCTTTGCTTGCGTTCTGTGATGTGCCCTGTGCTTGTGATTTCAAAGTCCTTTGCACACCTGTGTGTGTGTGTGTGTGTGTGTGTGTGTGTGTGTGTGTGCACTGGGGACTTAACCCCTGGCTTCATGCATGCCGAGTCCTGACCCACCACTGTAAATGCTCAATTAACAGAAATCTTTAAGAGCATTAACAAAACTGCACTCGTGCCTATTTAAAGCACACAGTTTATTTTTGGACTTATTTATCCATCCATAAAATCATCAGCACAGTCGAGATCATGCTTGTATCCATTCCCTCAAAATGTTCTTCATGCCACCGTGTGACCTCTACCAACCTCTGCCCCGTTTCCCTGTTTCCGGAATGCGACGGGTCGGCTTCCTGTCCTGATGGACTAAGTTTTATTTTCTAGAATTTTATATGAACACAATCACAGAGTAAGTATTTGGGGAGGAAATCCGCCTTCCTTCACTCGTCGGAATTATTTTCCTATTTATGCATCTGTTGTCTTTCCAAGTGCATTTCAGTGGGCACTGGGACGCATCCAGTGAGGACAGGGCACATGCTGTCCATGTCCATGTGTCCACGGCTTGTTGGTCGGGACGCGTCTTAGGGCGACCTGGCCGCGCCAGGGTCCTAGATGTGTCGGTGTCTGGCAAAGCACCGGACTTCCCTCCCAGCAGAAGTCTGAGGGCTTCATCTTCTGCGTGTCCTCACCAACACTCTTGTGGCCAGTCCTCTGTGGTGTCAGTCACCATCACGGACACCTGCTGTTGGCACAAATTAATCTCTCCTTACTGGACGCCGTGTTGGATGTCTCTTCACGAGAATTTAGATGCTCGGGACTTGCTGCCTACTGTAGGTGTCCAAATCTTTTGCCCACTTTTTAATCAGATTTTTCGCAGTCTCCCTGTTGCCTTGGAGTTCTTTTGGGGAGGGGTCAAGGTCTTGCTGCATGTGCTCCAGACTGACCTGAAACTTGTTGAGATTCTCCTGTTTCATTTGCTAAATTGACCTTGTGATCCTCCCGCCTCAGCTTCCTGAGTGCTGTGAAGACAGGTGTACACCACCACAGCTGGCTATTGATTTCTTGTGTAATTCCCCGTGAGCCTCCGAGAACACACTTTGTGTGATCCCAACTCGGTGACTGTGCCAAGTCTTTGTTGGTGACCTGGGCACATGTCGGTAACGTTCTGTGTGTGCTTGAAGGGTGTGTGTTCTGCAGCCGCAGGGGGGGCTGTGTCCTATCCAGGATGTCTAGGTGCCGTCGCCTGCCCTGTGTTCAGTTCCTTTTTTTAAAATTATTTTTATTTTATTTTTCTTTTGGTACCAAGGATTGAACTCGGGACCTTGCGCTTACGAAGCAAGTGGCTGCACCACTGAGCTGAATCCCCGGCGCCTGCGTTCAGCTCTTCAGCCCATGCGCTGCTCCGTTCAGGGCTGTGCGATGCCCGCGCAACTTTCCCTCACAGCCGCTCGGTGCTCTGGTCCGCGTGGGAGCACAGAGCGTGGTGCCGCTGCCGTCTGGCCCAGCCTCGCCTGACAGGGACACCCAATCCTTCCTCCCCAGAGAGCCGGTCACAGCTGGGCTCCAGCCTGGGCCTCATCGGAAAGCGGCACTCGGGTCCCTGCCCCTCTTCAGGTCGCCGGCAGACGCGGCTGCCGCTGTGCGGCCCGAGTGAGCAAGCGGGGCGCCCTTTGTGCGTGGCACCTGAGGGAAGGACAGCACACCGGCCCCTGCGAATGCACCTGTCCCCACCACTGGGCCAGGGCTGCAGAACTCCCACCTGTCACCCCTCTGAGCTTAACGCGCTCCTCCTGGGGAGCCCCCGTCACCCCAAGCCCTGCCTGGGCTCTCTCCAAACCACTTGCCCTGCGCTGCCTCCCTTACCGGGAGACATCAGGTTCTGCAGGTGACCTGGAGGGCACCTGGGGAAACACTGCATTAATTAAAAACCTAGCCGGGCGTGGTGGCGCACGATTGTCATCCCAGCACTCAGGAGGCTAAGGCAGGAGGTTCACTGTGAGTTTGAGGCCATGCTGAATTACATAGTGAGACCCTGTGTCAAAAAAAAAAAGGAAACATTTCCAGCCGACCCTTGAAACAACAGTGCTTGGCTCCTCTACCCTCCTGGGGGCCCCACAGGAGCAGCGACTTTGGTGAGATTTCTCGAAAGGCAGGGCCTGCAGGTGACCCCTCCTGGACCTGGCCTTCTTCCGGCCCTCAGCCTCCCAGAGGCCCCACCCAGCGCGGGAGGGCCCCGCAGCAGAGACTGGGCAGTGGCAGCGCCCCTGGCCCCTGCCCCACGGTCTCTGCCACTTCCTCCTACCATGTGCACCTGGGCCGCCCGGCTGCCTGGCTCCAGTGGGGAGCCCATCCTGCCCCACGCTGGCCCTAGGTATCTACCTTCAGTTAATGCTGCGGGACACCAGGGGCGAGGCCGGCTTCCTTCCCTGGAGACCTGGCCTCGTGACAGCCACACACACAGGAAGTTCAGGGACTCAGCACGGGCTCCCGGGGAAGGGGTCCGCTCCCCCGTGCTGTCCCAGGTCAGTTCGCCCTCCGCCGTTTCTGCCGATTGCTGCACTTAGTGCTTTTCTGGCTGCTCATTGAGGCTCTGGCTCCCCCGCAGAAGGAAAGGGAGGCCCAGAGAGGGTCAGCAACTGGCCAGACTCACACAGCCGGAAGGGCAGGTGGCAGGTGTGCGGCTGTGACCCGTCCTTGTCCGCCTCTGTGTGATGCAGAAGACACCAGACTCAGGCAAGGGCACTGCACGCGGACGGGACGGGACTGCCCCATGGCGGGGAAGGGACCAGGACAGCGGGGTGAAGAGAGCACTGCTGCCGAGAGCTGGCCAAGGGGCCAGGATGGGGACCCCTAGCAACAGTGCGGACCAGAAAGGGACTGCCGGGCGGGCACCTCAGCTCTGCCCTGAGCAAGAGCCTGGAAAGAGCCAGCACCGTGCTGTCACTCACCCCCCACCCCAGCCCCTTTCCTTTTGGATTTCAGGTCAGACTCCCACTGAGTTCCCAGGGCCGGCTGGAACTTGTGATTCCCCTGCCTCAGCCTCCCAGAAGGCTGCATGACAGGCGTGCGTCACCAGCCCCACTGTGGTCTTGTTTCTGTTCTTCGGATTTTTCAGTGATGTATGTCTGCGCCTAGGGGTGCGGCGCTGCTGTGACTGACACAGGAGCACGAGGTGTGGCAGCGGTGAACGCTTCCTCTCCCACACCCGGGCAGCCCCGCAGCCTGCCAGGAAGAGCAGCTTCTCCAGCTGAGTCCCCTTTCAGCAGTCTCCCGTTTCAGCTCCTTTGCCATCGCGCCTGCCGGCTGCATTCCCAAAGGCCAGGGTCCTGCAGGAAGTGGAGCAGAGCCCCAGCCCTGTGTCCTGCTCAGCCACCTCCTGTCCCCCCAGGCCGTCTTTCCTGACATTCGTGCATCTACCATGCAGCCACCCACTCATCCAGTGCCCTAACCGTCCACTGCCCACCGTCCTTGCGCCCAGAACCTGCCCACACCCACCCGATGCCCCACCCATCCAGCCCCTCATCTGGCTGCCGCAGGTCAAGGCAGAGCCCTCTCGCCTTCCCACCCGCCTTGGGCTCTCTGCAGAGAGGGGTGATGGATGGAGACAGGATTAGCCCGACTTTGGGGGCCCTGGCGGTGCCAGGAGCAAGCAAGCGCATTCCAGGAAGGCTTGCACTGATGGACGCCTGGGGAGGGAGGCTGGGAGGGCGGGTGGCCGGTGGGGTGGGGATTCCTGACATTCCTGGGGCCAGGACTCAGTGCCACCGGGGAACAGTGAGAGCCGGGCCAGGGCCTCTTCCATCCATCCGCACCCCAGCTCTGGGAATCTTATCTCTGCTCTAATCACTTGCAGCCGCAGCCTCAGGAAGCTCAGGGCCTGCCTGCCCTGCCTGCTTCCTGCTGGGTGGGGCGCACGGGCCTGCCTGCCGGGGCACTGCATCAGGAGCCCGGCTGTCAGGGGAACAGGACCTGGGACCCGGTCACCCCCCCAGGGCACAGGGGCGATGTTGAGTGGCTTGGGGTCCCGGCAGAGCCTATACCGCACCCACAGCCACCCAGTGCTTCACATTCAGAGTCCTCCACAGGGGCTTCCCTGGCCTCAGTTTCCCCAGCTGCAGAAACTACAGGGTGGACACAGTGGTCTCTGAGCACCCTGCTGGTTCTGCTGTCCTGGAGCTAAAGGGGGCCTCCCTGGCCAGCAGGGACAGGCAGGGGTTGAGTGGGAACTAGGGAGCTGCAGGGAGCTGGAGGGAGGGAGGCTGCACATCAGAAGGTCAGGGCAGCATGGGGCTGGGTGGATTTGGCTCCCCACCTGGCCATAGCCCTGGCTGTGGGAACTCGTGCACGGGACTCCCTGGGCCTTGGCTTCCTCACCCACAGTGGGGTCCACATGGTGCGCTCTCCCGGCTGTGGGCTGGGTGTCTCCTGCTGCCTTCCCTGGCCCGGCCAACTTGACCCAACTCGTGCTGGGGTCCAGGCTAGGTGGAGCCCTAGGGGTCTCTTCAGGGTTCATACAGGGGTCTGGGAGCCTGGGAGCCCCCACGGTCCTTTTCCATGAGGCACTTTGTGTAGTGTTAAAGTGTGACCTCACTGGCATGACGATCATGATGATCTGCACCACAGGATGGAACACAAAGCCTTTGCACTGAGCTACATTCCAAGCCCTTTATTTATTTTCTTTCTTTTTGATTTTGTGAGACAGGGTCTCACTGTGTAGTTGAGACTGACCTGGAACTCACTATGTAGCCCAGGCTGGTCTTGTACTCACAGCGATCCACCTGCCTCAGCCTCCCACGTGTTGGCATTACAGGTATGCGCCACCATGTCCGGCTTCCAAACCCTTTATTTATTTTCTTATTTTGAGACAGGGTCTTGCTAAGTTGCTAAATTGCCCAGGCTGGGCTCAAACTTGGAACCCTCCTGCCTCAGCCTCCCAGAGTGCTGGGATGCCAGGTGTGCACCATCACGCCCAGCCATGAGTTGCTTGTCTACTTCCAGCCTTGTAGCTCATGCTGCCCTTGTCACACCTCTGCATCCACTTCCGATTTGCACAAACTGTGCGCTGTGTGCTGGGCCCTGCTGCATCCCTGGTCTGCTGCCTGTCACCAGGCTGGCCCTGTGCTTGTCTCCAAAGTGTCCATCACGCTGCTTCTGATCTTCCTGGAGCAGGAAGCCAGGATGGTGTGGGCAGGGGACAGGGACCCTGCCCAAGGACTCGCTGGAAAACCCCTGGTGTCCCTGGCTCTGGCCCATCGGGGCTTCCTGGACCTCACCAGGCTTCCCAGTGCTGTGGGGACCCGGTTGTCCCCATGACTTCACCTTCTCCACTGTCCTCCTTTCCTGGCCAAATCAAACGTAAACAAAACCTTCGCCAGCGTTTTCCCTACGGAGCAGGCCTATCGACAGAAAAGCTAAAATGAGCGCCGCGCCTCTGGGCCTGTTGCCGGCACGGGTGACTCAGTTTCCAGTTGCGCGTGGTGTCCTCCCAACAGAGGTCACCGACCCCGGCCTGAGGCCTTTGCAGCACTGGGCAACAAAGCACTGTGATTTAGAGCCTGATGGGCCGGGTTTGGACCCTGGCTTTGAGCACCATGAGCTTCAGACCCGAGGGTGGCCCTGTGAACCCCTCTGGTCTAAGTGGAAGATCCCACTTCAGAAGACAGAGTGTGGACAGGCGGACCAAGCACTGTTCCTGGTTCTTCCAAATATTGTTGCTTGGACGAGTGTGGTGGCTCACCCACAGAATCCCAGAACTTAGGAGGCTGAAGCAGGAGAACTTCCATGAATTCAAGGCCAGCCTCTGCTACATAGTGAATTCTAGGCCAGCCTGCACTACACGGTGAGACCCTGTCTCAGAAAACAAACAAAAAGACACCCCCCCATATATTGTTGCTTGGGAGGCCCTGGAAGACAAATCGTCTTAGTCACTTTCATGCTGCTACAACAAAAAACCCAACAGCTACGATTTAAGGAGGACAGATTTATTTTGACTCATGTTTCAGTCCATACTTGGCTGCTTCAAGGCCAGCTGGCCTGGCAGAGGGGCCTGGTGGGGTAGAGCTGCTCTTCTCATCATGGCAGACAGGAAGTGGACAGAGAGAGAGCTAAACCCCTCCGGCCTGTGCCCCCAGGACCTCCTCTTCCACCAGGCCCCGCCTTCAAAGCTGAAAATTTTGAGGGACCGTTTAGATCCAAACCCTAACACCAGTCTAAGCCAGCTTCACCGAGACTCCATAAAGAGAAGCAGAGAAACGCCCTGGCCACTTTCCCTGCCCTCCCTATGGACAGAGTGGACAACTTCCTGTTTAATCCACAGTGCACCTGTATTTAAAGACTGCTGGCTTGAAACGGTGCAGTGTCGCTGATCCATCTGAAGCCAGCCTGTCTAGGATAGGTGAGTGATCTGATAACAGCATTCCTGGGGAGATGGAGCCCAGAGAAAGAATTCTGGTTGTCCCACTGAGTTACTTCCCCAGCCCTTTTTTATTTCCTATTTTGAGACAGGCTTTTGCTATGTTTCTTAAACTGGGCTTGAGCTTGGGATCCTCCTGCCTCAGCCTCCTAGAGTGCTGGATTGCAGCTGTGCGCCACCAAGCCTGGTTTAGAAACTTACTGCTGTTTATGTCTTCTCATCTTGCATGACCTTGGCTTGTCCTGTTCCTCAGTTTCCGCCTTGATGTGCCTGCCCTGAAGCATCCCATGTCAGTTTAGACTTTGTTACTCATGACCTGGCTCCCAAGCCCAGCACTCAATGCTCTTCTGAGCTGAGCCTGAGGAGCCTAGACTCATCCGAGGGTCAGAAGCAGGAACCTCTTACCTCCAGACCTCAGCATCACCCTGGAAGGAAGCAGAAATGACCAGGAGAGCAGCTTCCACGGACCTCGGACTCAGGGACTCTCCTCGGAGTCTGGTGGCATAGAATTATGTGTGATGTGAGCATCACCGAATCACTGAGTGCCTGGCTTCCTCTGGAAAACACAGCTGCCTTCTTTGTTGGTACGAATTGGGGCTCAGGCATGGTGGCACACACCTGTTATCCTAACAGGCAACTTGGCAACTTAGCACGACCCTGTCTCAAAATTAAAGACTTTAAAAAAGCACTAGGGATACAACTCAGTGGCAAGGTTTTGGGTTCAATCCCCAATACTGACAAAATAAAAAAATGTAAGGGGGGTGTCACGTGACTTCTAGTGTGCGCAGAGGGCACCTTACACTGAACCTCTGTTTCCTTCTCTGTAAAATGGGGACCAAACTCACCAGCCCCATGGAGCCGCATGGAAGATTAAGTGAGACCCAGTGGTGTGGTGAAGCCCTGGGTGGGCATCTGGAGCGTAAGTAGCAGGTTCCAAGTGCTGCGAAGGCATCGCTTTCGTGATATCTCTGGGCCTGAAGGAAAAAATCAATTTCGCGATTTTACACAGGGCAGGAATCAGAGCAGTGCTCGACTGTGCAGCGACGTGTGAAGGACTGAGTGGTGCCCTCCTCAGCTTCCCACACCTGACACCCTGAAGGCCTGGCGCGGGGAGCTGCGTGCTATGGAAGGTGGACACCTGCCTCCTTCCCCGTGTCCTCAGGAGGCAAGCAAGGGTCAGGCAGACCTGGCTTCTTTGGACATCAGTTTCCTGAAGAGAAAAGCTGAGTTGATGCTATGGTTTAGGTCTAGAGGTCCCCCAGGGGCTTTGTGCACTCATAGGTGGGGCTTTTGGAAGGTGATTGGATGATGGGGGCTTAGGGCCGCCTGCTGTTAGGAGGCCGGACCTGGCAGAAGGGGCGGTCCTGGGGGCGTGGCCTGGAAGGGTTCCTCTCCCAACGCCTGTCTTCTCTCCACTTCCTGTCCCCATTCTGTGAGCAGCTCTCTTCTGCTAGGCCCCTCTGCCGTGTCGCCTGGCCTTGGAGCGGCTGACCGTGGACTGAAACCGCTACAAACTGTTGGCCAAAATAAACCTCTCCTCCTGAAGTTGTCAGTGTCCAGGACTAATCCAGCGACAAGGAAAACAACTAAGACAGGTGATAATCTGCCCTGATGGCTTCCTAGACTGTTACGACTTGCCCCTGTTTCAGGGCACTTTGGGAATTTCCATTAATGACAGGCCCTGGGGCCGAGGGGAAAGGCCCCACAGGCGCTGGGCCTCCCGGTGTGGGTGTCCCTGCTGGCTTCTGCGTCCTCTTATGGGTGTGACCTTCATGTCCACAGTGGTCCTCAAGTCCCCTGCTGGGCCCGCCTGCCCAGGCTGCCGCGTGGGGACAACGTTGGAGGACTTCCAGTTCCCCTAGGGAACGGCCCCTGGGAGCAGAGAGGGGCCTGGTACCGGGTCACAGGGCCTAGGCAGGTCGTGTAGACAGGGCTCAGCCCAGGGTTGCCAGGCACCCACTGCCGGACGGTCTTGGACCCCCCATCTCTCAACGCTGTGTGCACATTACCCCAACAGTTAATTTCCTGGTGTGCAGTCAGGGAGGATCCACAGCACACCGTCCAAAAATAATATTTTTACTGTCCAGCAGCAAAACACACAATATCCATTCTCATCATTTTTGAATCCCTGGCAACTGCTCACACATTCTTATTTAGAACAATATAACAATCTGACTTCTGTTTTGGCCCCTAAATTCTTTTGTCCCTTCCAGAGAAGTGTGAAATATGCGTTTCCTGGCCGGAGGACAGCGGCTGCTGGCAACGGAGAAATCATAACAAATGGCGGCAGAGCAGGTGGGGGCCCAAGCCTCGAGATCCCAGCCCCTTGAGATCAAAAATAAATAGCTGTCAACAACTGCTTAGAGACAGTGGGTGGGCGGCATTTTCTGGTATTTTTTTCCAATCAGGAATGGTGTGATTTCAAAGCCTGTCCCTAACTCCCCCCGCCCAGGACCTCACTCCCTCTGAGCTGTTATGTCATTTGGCTTAAGTCGCTGCCTCTCTACATAACATGAAGGAACACAAATAAAGCGCAGAGAGCCAGCGAGATTAACCCATATCTGAGTCGCGGTTTCCGGCACTTGGAAAATACCACACATTGTGGATTCCAGCAAACATTGATGGAAGAAATGAATAATCAGAGGAGGCTTCAAAGAAGAGACAAAACAAACAGAGCCAGGTATGGTGGTGCACACCTGTAATCTCAACACTCAGGAGGCTGAGGCAGGACAAATTACTATGAGTTCAAGGCCAGCCTGAACTGTACAGTGAGTCTCTGTCTCAGGAAAACAAACAAACAAACAAACAAAACGAAGAGGCAACACAAAAGCTATCTTTGAGGTTAAAGGAGGGTGGCTGTTTGTTGGTCAGGCAGAGGGATCACCTTGTATGAGGCTGGAGACTGGAAGTAGTGACCACTGCGGTTCCATGCGGCGGGAGCGTACAGTGTGAGGTAGGGATGGAGGAGGACGAAGCTGGAGAAGACAGCAGGGCCAGGCCTGGGAAGACATAGATATGCTGAGGAGCTTGCACTTGGCCCTGGGGGCGACAGAAGCCACTCGGAACTGAAGACACCAATAAGGGCGCCAACCAGGTGTAATAATTCCCAATTTGAAACTATACTGCAAAGCCACTGTGATAAAAACAGCATGGTACTGACAAAGAAATAAGCCTGAGGATCAGTGGAACAGACTGGAAGACACAAAAACAAATGCAGATGTATTCAGCTACCTCATCTTTGACAAAGGAGCTCACCATCCTCAGTGGAGGAAAGATAGCCTCTTTAATAGATGGTGTTGGAAAAACTGGATGTCAACCTGCCACAGATTAAAATTAGACCCTTGTCTTTCGCCATGCACTAAATTAAAATCCAAATGGATTAAAGATCTAAATATTAAAACAGAAACATTAAACTTGCTGGAAGGTAAGTTAGGCAGAACTCTGGAAGACATTGGAATAGGAAAAGACTTTATGAACAAATCCTCAGTAGCATGAGAACTAGCAGATAGAATCAACAGCTGGGATCTCATCTTACTAACAAGCTTCTGTACTTCAAAAGAAACCATCAGCAGGACTAAGAGACAATCTACAATGTGGCGAAAAATTTTTACCAGCTGTTCCTCAGACAAAGGACTATTATCAAGGATATATAAAGAACTCAAAACAATCAGTCCCACCAAATATAAAGACCCGATTCAAAAATGGGCATCCGAAATGAACAGACATTTCTCAGACAAAGAAGTAAAAGCAGCAAGAAAATATATGAAAAAATGTTCCACATCACTGGTCATTCGAGAGATGCAGATGAAAACAACACTGAGATTCCACCTCACCCCACAAAGAATGGCTGCTATCAAGAAATCACACAATAACAAATGTTGGCGGGGTTGTGGGGAGAAAGGAACCCTCCTCCATTGTTGGTGGGAGTGCAGACTAGTGCAACCACTATGGAAATCAATATGGAGATACCTCAAAGAGCTTGGACTGGAGGTTCCATTTGACCCAGCCATCCCTCTGTTGGGTATCTTTCCAAGAGAACTAAAAGAATCATATCACAGAGAAGTATGTGCACCCATGTTTATAGCGGCACAGTTTGTAATAGCTAAATCTTGGAAACAACCTATTTGCCCATCCGTTGGAAACTGGATAAAGAAGTTGTGGTTTTTCTATAAAATGGAATATTACTCAGCCATAAAGAGCGAGAGAATAGATTCATTCATAGGAAAATGGATATATATTGAAGATATACTCCTAAGTGAAATAAATAAGTCATACATATGTAAATACTGAATAGTTTCCCTGGTGTGAATATTCTGCAACAATGCATAAGATTCTAATAAGATTACTGAC
>NW_022900937.1:28534723-28585479 GCF_012274545.1 Fukomys damarensis | reverse complement strand
AATAATCTGCAACAATGCATAAGATTCTAATAAGATTACTGACATTTAGAAATGGGAAGAAAGGAGCTAAAGGTGTAGGGAAGGTGGGATGGGTAGAGGAAGAGTAAAAAGGGAAAAGAAAAAAATGTGAGAGAATGAAAAGATGAAAATAAAGTGTTTGTAGATGGGGAGGGGAGGAGGGGGTGAAGGGAGGGCAGGGGTAAGGGGAAAAAATGAGAATCAAGACTTGTCATGTTGAGGTACAAGATCCCAACAATGAATGTAACTGTACTGTACCCCTAAAATGTACCAATAAACTCAATTACAGCTGAAAAAAAATAAGGGTGCCAACAGCCACAGCACAAGAGAGGATCTGTCACATATTCGGGGTGCCAGGGTGTGGGTTTACATGTATTAACTCATTTAATTCTCCCACAGCATAATGAGGGGGTCCAGCTTTTAATCCCATCTTAATTAGGAGGTGTGATTGAAAGATATGGTACATGTTTACGTTTTTAAAATGTATTACAGTAAAAGACAAGTTGCTCTGAATCCCCCTTAAGGTCCTCTCTTCACTTTGCACACGCTCATCCCTCGTCTTTGCCGGTTTCCAAAGCAGCTCTGGAGCCCTCTTTCCTGGTGGAGGAGCCAGAGGTCAAAAGGTGCCAGATCCAGTGACGGAGGTGGATGAGGACACGGTGTTGCGTGTTTAGGAGCTGCCTTTCCGCTGGATGGCGCTCACCGGCAGCAGCAGTCACTGTATTTTGATCACACCTGGTAAAGACCCTCAGGCAAGAGGACTCCAAGTGGCAAGGGTGGAGGGATGGTGTTTAGAGGGATTCATAGCAGTGCGTCTTTCACTGTAATTCATTTTTATGTAAACAGTCACCTCGTGTTTTGATCACACCCCATGCCTGTTCCCAGAATGCTGCATACCAGGTCCCCTGGCAGAGAGGCCTCCTGGGCACTCCTGATACCAGGGTCCCTCTTGCCTGCCCAGCCCCTCTGTTGTGGGACCAGGAGGCACTAACCAGGGTAGGATTAAACCCCGAGCTGCACTCTCTCCCTTAGGGTGGTGTCAGGCACTGCTTCTGCTGGAGGACATTTGGTCTGGGTCTTTGCAGGATTCTGTGGCTACGCACAGTCCTTGGTGCTCCCTGGTCAGCAGCCACATTGTTCTGTCCTCTGTCTGTATTGTCACACAATTTTCTTCCAAAGAGCCTGTGTCTCTGTGTCCAGGTCTTCCTCTTCTGTAACAAAGAAGACTGGATTTAGGGTCTGCTCTAATCCAGAATGACCTCGCCTTAGCCAGATGTGTTGGCACACACCTGTAATCTCACCACTCGAGAGGCTGAAGCAGGAAGGTTTCCATGAGTTTGAGGCCAGCCTGGGCTACATAGTGAGTTCAGAGCAGCCTGAAGTACATAGCAAGAACTTGCCTCAAACAAAATAAACCCTGCCCCCCAAAATAAAACTATGAACAATAACACAGAGAGAGAGGCAGAGAGAGAGAGAGAGGTGGGGGAGCCTACCACCCTTTACTAGGCACCAAATTTACCAGAGTCCTGATCTCGGTCTTCCCACCTTCTCAGAATAATGAGAAATACACTCTTGTTATTCAACAACAAACACTTTTGTTATAGCATCATGAATCAACCAAGACGCTAATAACCCACACGTCATAGTCATTCAGAAAATGAAATGAAATATTGAAAATGAACAGAATTTATACAAACTAAAGCCCTTGTGACACATTAGGCATCATTTTTGCAATTAAATAACAATCAGATCTTTCCTATAAGAAGAACATTGAACCAGGTGTGGTGGTGCATACCTATAATCCCAGAACTCTGGGAGGCTGAGGCAGGAGAATCCAAAATTTGAGCCCAGCCTGGGCAAATTAGAGACTTAGAGACCCTGTAGCCAGATAAAAATATAACATAGGGAGCTGGGGATGTAGCTCAGTATGAAAGCCCTGGGTCAGATCTAGTACCTCAAAATACTAATAATGATAATGATCATGATGATGATGATGATGATAAAATGCTTGTTAAAGTAACTGCGGCTGAAGGTGTCCACTCAACACTTACATCATGCCTTCTCCACGAAGGTAGCCGTGAGGAGGCCTTAGTTTCCCGGTCTCCCAGCTCAAGGTGGCCAGTGTGTTGGTGCTCTGGGGATTGCTGGGGTGGAGGTGACCTGACCCAGGAGACCAGGCATCCGTGTAACTGGGCAGCCGGTCCTGACGGCAGCCCGGGCTGTGTGTGGATCCAGGGAGAGGCAGTTAGCAGCGAGGGCTGCGGGAAGGGGACTCAGGCCCTTGAGGAGGGGCCCTCGCGGCTTCTGCCTCGTGTCATGGAGAGCGGCCCCACAGACACAGCCTGCCGGGACCTGCGCCCTCCAGCACCGTCGGCAACGCTGTGTGCTGCCCGTGAGTCCCAGTCTGAGTTGAAAAGGCAGCTCTTGGGGTTCGATGCTGGCCACAGCTGTTTCCAGGCCACACCGCAAGCTCTTCCTCCGGGCGGGGTGGCGAGTCTGAGCTCGGCCTGGGCATTTCAGTGACCGGGGAGATGCTGCCTAGGAGGTACTTTGTCCCCCTGTGCCTTCTCGACTCTTGAAGACCCTGAGAGTGGGACCAAAACCCACAGGTTGGGCACCAGAACCCACTTGTCCACGCTGCAAACGGTGGGTCCGCAGGGCAGGCAGAGCGGGGCCGGGGGCAGCTGGCTTTCTTCAGATGGGGACGGAGGCCTGGCTGGGCCCTGTCGCTGTGGCGTCACCCCGTGGAGGGACTTCCCGGGTGTCTGCTTGGATGCTGTTAAGAGCGCATCTTCCTCTGGGGTGCGGACCCCTGAGACGCACCAGTTGGCACCCTTGGCGGGGTCGTGCCTGTCCGCTGCGGGCCAGCTGCGAGCTGCGGTGGGGCCCCTGGGTGCACGCTCTGCCTCCGGCAGGGCCAGGCGGGCCATATTCTTCCGCTCGGGCCAGGGGCCAGCTGCGAGCTGCGGTGGGGCCCCTGGGTGCACGCTCTGCCTCCGGCAGGGCCAGGCGGGCCATATTCTTCCGCACTCGGGCGTCTGCCAGCTGCCCGACCACGCATGCTCCTGAATAACAGAACCTGTCACTCCCCAGAGAGGACTCTGTGCGAAGCCCGGGGCCCAGGCTCTGGGTCCTGTCAATTCTTCGCCGGGCCAGCTGCGAGCTGCGGTGGGGCCCCTGGGTGCACGCTCTGCCTCCGGCAGGGCCAGGCGGGCCATATTCTTCCGCACTCGGGCGTCTGCCAGCTGCCCGACCACGCATGCTCCTGAATAACAGAACCTGTCACTCCCCAGAGAGGACTCTGTGCGAAGCCCGGGGCCCAGGCTCTGGGTCCTGTCAATTCTTCGCCCTGGGGATGCGTCCACACCTGTAAGACTGCTCACCAGGTAACCTGCTGCCCCTCCCATGGCACCGGAAATAAGCCAATATGTGCTTCTTTCCTTTCCTTTCTTTTTGTTTCTGAGGCAGGGTCTTGCTGTGTAGGCAAGGCTGGCCTCAAACTCCCCCTGTGGCTCCGGCTGGCCTCGAACTCATGGCCTCGGGCTCCCGAATGCTGGGATCCCAGGCGGGTGGCTAATATGTGTTTCTAACCCTTCCCATTCCTGGTCGCGGGGGGACAGCTTTGGCATGGGGAGCCTGGAGCCATTGCGTGAAGGTAGGACTGCTTCCCGGGGTCCTGTTCTTCCCATCTGTGGTGAGGAGGCTCAGCCTGCGGAAGCCACAGCGGGCTGAGCAGCCCTGGCCTGCACCCGGCCCCAGGTGACCTCCTGCGACCCCTTCCGCCCCAGGCAGGCAGCGCTGACCTGTGACCCTGAGGTGCCGACACCGCTCTGCCCCCCGGGAGAGAGCGGGTCACAGCCCCGCGTTTGTGCAAACAGATAAAGAACAAAGTGGTCCATAAATCAGGGCACCAGGAGAGGCAAATCCTTCTGGGCCCCTGGGATGCGGTGGGTGGGGGTGAGGCCCAGCCAGCCTGGCAGTGACAGAGGCTGGCCAGGCCGGGCATGGAGGCACTTGCTGTGACCCCAGCACTCTGAGAGGCTGAGGCTGGGCAGCTGAGTGATTTCACAAGACCCTGTCTCAAAATAAAAACCAGAAGGCCAGGATGCAGCTCCGTGCAGGCCCTGGGCTCGATTGTCAGTACCTTCTGCCCGAAAGAGGCCCGCAGGGGAACTGGGAGGACTTTGCCAGCTCTTGGCCAGGCCAGCACAGCAGGACCCTGGACATGTGACACCCAGCCTCAGTCTCCCCAGCTGCTGACTGAATGGATGCCGGTGAGGGCAGAGGGCTGGGTGCTGCCCCAGGAAGCTCGCAGTCTGAGCTCAGTCCCCTTCCCACTCAGACGCTGGCACTGCTGCGCCCCTGGAGGACAGGGCCCCACCCGGGACAGCAGCTGTGCCAGGTGCTGCCAAACAGGAAGAGCCTCCAAGTTGTCCCCTCCTGTACGGACCAGAAGTGGGGCTGCCCTGGGCCACCCTGTCCTGGGGCCTACCCTGAGCCACTTCTGGGGTGACCACCCGCCTTCTCCATCCCTGCCGGGACCCCTTATCAGGGCCTGGTGTGCATGGCTGCTATTCATCTGTCTGTGTCCCTCCTGCGTCCCCCACCAGTGGCCCCTGGGCTTTAGCTACAGAGCGCTGCAGCCTTCGCGTGACCCGGGGTTGGGCCGCTGCCCCCTCCTCTGCTCTGGCCCAGGTTTTCCTTGTGGGCCTGTGTCCCACCTGACGTGGGTGACGAGCGCTCCGGACACCGGGAGTGAACGGGTGCCCCTGCGAGGAAATACGCAGCTCAGATCCAAGCAGAGATGGAGCTGAGAGGCTTGGGGAGCCAGGGTTAAAAATCAGCATCTGCTTCTTATGGCTGGATGGGTGCTGTGGGCTCCCAGGCTTGGAAGGAGCAGGAACAGCTCTGTGCCTGGCCACGTCCACACCAGGGCCCAAGTGCAGGAGCTGGTGGCCCCAGCCCTTCGCCCTCAGACTCAGTTGTCGCCTTGGAAGCTGCTCGTTTCGCAGGAGCCGAGTGCTGACAGGCGATTGTCCAGAAACGCGGCCGCTTTGCCCCTTGGCATTCGGGGGCCCAGGGAGCCGGCAGGTGGCCCAGGCTCTCTAGGAGCCCCTCTCTCTGCTCAGTGCCCAGGGGCCAGGTCCCCCTTCCCTCCCTTTCTTCCTTTTTCTTCCTTTTTCACAGGGTGTCGCTGTGTGGCCTGGCTCAGCTTAACCTGCCGTGTCACTCAGGTTGGCTTTGAACTTGAGACCCTCCTGCCTCAGTCTCCATAGTTTTGGGATTTACAGTTGGACACCACCAGGCCTGGCCACAGGTTCACTCTGAGCCCCAGTCTGGTCCCTGGCCTTCTGCTCCCTCCAATTCTTACTGTGAGCAGAGGCGGTACTTTCTGTCCCTTCGGGTTCCAGAGTAGTGCTGCCTTCTCGGGCAAATGGACCCAGCTGGGTAGGGGTAGAGGAACTTCCGGTACCGATGCCCAGGACTGGGCCCTTTGATAGCACCAGCTCCTGTATGAGGCAGGGCATGGTGGCACACACCTGTGACCCCATCACTACGAGGCTGAGGCAGGAGAATCTCAAATTCCAGCCCAGCCCAGCAAGACTCTACATATCTCAAAAAATTTAAAAGGGCTCTGGATGTAGCTCAGTGTGAAGGCCCTGGGTTCAAACCCCAGTACGAAAGCAAACAAGACAGCACAACACAAAACCAGACAATTCCTCGATGTAGTGTAGCATGAGAGAGAAGCCAAAGGAGCAGAGATAAAAGCAGGTGCCATGCCGAGTCAGGTGATGCCCAATCCAGAGCCTCTTGCGAGGACTGGCCATCTGCACTGCACTGGGGCACCACTGCGGGCTGACTTCCTGCCTGCAGTTGCCTGGAGACACCAGCATGAGGCCTGCGCCCTGGCCGAGCCCGCGCCCACCCGAGGGAAGCAGGCACTTGCTGTTTAAACCACCGCAGCCAGGTGGGTCGGTCACAGCACCTCAGACTGACAGGGACTTGGTCAGGATCCGAGTTGCACAGCTGTGGCTGGGAGAGACGGCTCAGAGGAGGAGGTGTGCGGAGAGGAGCAGGAGCAGGAGGAACAGGAGCCCTGGAGCCTGCACACCCACCCACCAACGGCTTATCCCGCCCACAGAAATGTAGCGCAGCAGCTGCCTGCCGTTCTGGGAGGTGGGACCCAGGGAGCAACTCAGAGCAGGGTCCCCAAGGAAGGGCAGCCCCGTTCTGAGGGTTACGGCTGTTGACAAGTACAGTGAATGTTTAAACTTAAAAAAGTATTCCATAAAAGACCCACGGCCACGAACCACCTCAGAGCCCTCCTCTGGCTTTGAACGCACTCATCCCAGTGTCCCTCCCACTAGGGCAGCAGCTCCGGAGTCCTCTCTCCTGAGGGTTTTAGCTGCGCTGTCCTGGCTGCTTTCACGTCCTGAGTGGGTTCAAAACGTCTCCCTTTCATGGTCACTTTGGCTTTGGCAAGGAGCCAGAAGTCACCCGGTGACTGAGGTGGATGAGGACACAGCGTCGTGTTTTTGGGAGCCGCCTTTCCACCCTTCCTTTCTCTGCTCTCCCGAGGTGCTGTGAGGACCAAGTCCCCTCAAGCAGCAGCACTCTGTGGCCCCTGCGGCGGTGCCGAGGGACACGGGAGATGCGGGGCTGGAGGGGAGTGGGCCCTGGGAGCCTGTTGTTCACAGTCCCCTGCCCCTCCGCTCGCGGTGGCTCAAAGCAGAGGCACCAGGCGGGGTCCCAAGCCGCGGCACACAGGAATCCGCGATGTCACTGCTGAGTACCATCCATAATCCCAGAAGACGGCCTCGTCTTATCTGGCAACCGGGATTTTAGCAGCCCCTTCATTAAAGCCCGGAGAACAAAGGCAGCCGCAGATCTCCGAAGTCCAAACACTCTGTCACCCCGGGTGTGAGGGCCCTCGCTGTTTACAGATGGAGCAGATAACCAAGCCAGAGGTCTCCAGCTCCTGCCACCCCCGCGCTGTCCCCTGACCACCCCGGTGCTCCAGCTGGCCTGGGCCTTTCTTAGCCTGGCCGAGGAATGCGCGGCTATGGGAAAGAGCCCGTGCAGTGCGGGTTGGGCCCCAACAGAAACCAAGCCCTGGATTCTTTTTTTTTTTTTTTTTTCAGGGCTGAAGACTGAACCCAGTTCCCTCACCCAGAGCTCTAAGCACAGCCTTTTCCGTTTTTATTGTGAGGCGGGGTCTTGCTAAGTTGCCCTGGCTGGGCTGGAACTTGGAAGCCTCCTGCCTCAGCCTCCCAGAGTGCTGGGAAGACAGGCGCGCAGAGGCCTTCCAGGGAAGGATTGGACTTTCAGGTCACATCCTTCCTGCTAAAGGGAAGAAGGAGACAGAAGTGGGAAAGGGCTTAGCACAGAAACTCCCTCCGGGAAAGAGGATTCTCCGGACTCTGAGCCGGCCCAGGGGGAGCTTGCGCCTCCAAGCCAGCCCGATCCTGCAGAGCAATGTGGGAGCGAACCCGAGACTGCGGGCCAGTGTCCACCCGGCTGTGTGTGCCCAGCCACTCAGCAGGGTCAAGAGAGCTGAGCAGAGCCACTGCTGGGGGATGTCGGCTTTCAAACAGACTTCACCTTCTCCACAGCCTTCACCTCCAGGGCTTTACGGGCTCATGCTCTGACAGTGCATAAATCAGCCTTATTTGAGCCAGGTGCGGTGGTGCATGCCGGTCTTCCTAGCCCTCGGGAGGCTGATGCAGGAGGATCACATGTTTGAGCCCAGCCTGGGCAACTTGGCAAGACCATGACCCAAAATAAACGATGAATAAGGGCTGGGGTTACAGCTCAGTTCGATGGCCCTGGGTTCCATCCACAGTACCTCAAGAAAAGAAAATGTGTCTTAGTCGTTCAGGTA
This sequence comes from Fukomys damarensis, assembly GCF_012274545.1. NCBI lineage: Eukaryota > Metazoa > Chordata > Mammalia > Rodentia > Bathyergidae > Fukomys > Fukomys damarensis. Next base: position 28,577,579 of record NW_022900937.1, on the reverse strand, counting down.
AGCAAACTCAGGTGTGGAGCAATGGCATCGCAGGTGTGGGGCTCCTGTCCTCACAGTTGGGTCCCTTGTGGCCCAGGCCAGGACCTCAGACTTTGAAGAGTGACTTTGTCCAGCGGGGGTGAGCATTCTCTTCCCATCCTAGCGGGGACCGGGGTTCAGAGCAACACAGTCCCCGGGGTGGCAGAGCTCCCTTCTCGACGCGAGGTCAGCCGGGCGCACAGGGTTGGGAAGCCCAGGCTGGCCTGCGGCTGGGAGGTCATAGCCAGGGCTTCGCGGATGGGGCGGGGCGTTTGGCAGGGGTGGCAGACACGGTGGGGTCCATGTCCCTTGGAGTCTTTGCTGCCCAAGAGCCTTGGGGTGCAGGGCACGGCTAGTGGGGCAGCTCGTCCTGGGGCCCAGCCCCCACCGCCCGGCTGCAGCCCGCTCCTCCTTCTGTGGGAGCCTCTGAGAGACTGGACACTGCCCTCCCTCCCTCCTTCCTACTCTCCTTTCCTTCTTCCCTCCCTCCTTGCTCTCTGCTTCTTGCAGTACTGGAAATCAAACCCAGCACCGAGCTCTATCCCTAGCCCTTAAAAAAATTTTTTTTTTTGTACCAGGGATTAAACTCGGGACCTTGCTCTTCTGAGGTAGGCATGGCACCACTGAGATAAATCCTCAGCCCCTTAATTTTTTAATTTTAAACAGGGTCTCAGTTGCCCAGGCTGGGGTCAAACCTGATCCTTCTGCCTCAGCCTCCCCAAGTGCTGGCCGCAGGCATTGTGCCCCCCCATCCAGCTCCCAGCTCACTTGGACCCCTTTCTCCTGAGCCTGTGGGGCCGCCCGACACCTCGGCACGTGTGGGGGTGTGGGACGCCAAGCGGGCGGCGCATCACCGTCCAGGGAGCTGCGCCCACCGGGACTCCCCAGACACCCAGGACACATGGTCCTCTCCCTGCTCTCTAGGGCCCCTTGGGTTTGTCCTGGCTGCCCTCAGCCCGCTGGCAGGGGGTCAGACTCGGAGGTGGGGCCTGGCTTCCAAAAGCGTGTGTCCCTCTGGGGGCGTGGGGCTCTGAGCCTGAAGCCTTTTGTCGGAAATCTCTCCCCTCCCCAGCTTCCTAGGAGCAAATGTGAGGGCGCAAACGCATATGACACACGTGTAACATGTGACACATGCAAGGCACATGCACATGACACAGCCCATGCACACCGTGTGCGCACAGCACACAGCACGCAGCACACACTCGGCGGTGCTGTTGGGCCCACTTCCCACTTCAGACCCCAGTGTCTGCAGCACATTCTGGGCCTGGAGTAGGGGTTCCCGGGAAGGGATGGCGGATGTTTCAGGGGGACCGGGCCCTCAGGCACAGCGCCCGCAGCTGCCTTCCCGCACTGCACGATGGCTCCTCTGGGCGCAGACTGTCGCCCCTGGGCCTCGGGCAGCCGCTGGGGGTCCTGGTGCCCTGCTGTGTGACGCGGCCACAGGCTGACATCTCTGGGCTCCCTTGCAGGCTGAGGGACGATTCTGCGGGCTGCATGGCTGTCACACTGTGTCCTGGCGGGGGAGAAGGGGCGGGGACAGCACAGCTGGTGTCGCCCCTCTGTGGGGGGGCCTGGGCCGCACTCCCCTCCTGGCCACGCTAACCCTCTCCTGTCGGGGCAGGGTGCGTCTGGGGCCCGCGGCACAGAGGGGCAGCTCTGGGCTCGCAGCAGCTCCTGGCTTTGGCCCCGGCTCTTCCCAGCCCCTCTGCCTGTGCCCCTGGGTGTCAGGGCCCGGAAACGCGGCCCCATGGCGCAGGGATCAGGCCCTGGCACATCGGCTGAGATGGTATCGCTTCCCCACGGGGCGTTCAATCTCAACAGCGCCGCCCTGGGGAGGGGACATCTGCCTGGCTGCGGCTGAGAGTCCGCCCGATCTGTTCCTCACCTGCAGGGTGCGGGGCACAGGTAACACTCTCCCCTGGCTGGATTTTGCCGGGCCCTGGGGCAGTGTGCACAGCGGTGACACCTGCGTCCGGGAGGCAGGAGCTGTTCTGAGCCCCCAGGCCTGCAGTGACCCTGCTACTCTGCAAGCCAGAGCGCGCATGTGGCAGTGATGAAACACTAGGGTCCATGCTCACCTGCTTGCACACACGGGCCGGCTGAGGACCTTCCTGAGACTGCACAGCTGCTTGGCAGCATGTCCAGGATTTGAATCCCGGGTTGCGGCTTTGTGCCAGCCTGTGAGTCGGGTCCCTGAAGGTGGGGAGCACCAGGCTCACACGTCCCCCAGGCCCAAGCTTGGAGCCCTCATGGCATCTGGAGAAGGTGGTTTCTCAGCCAGGGGCCACTGCCTGGGTCGAGGGGTTCAGCCGCCCCCGATTTGCAGACCCATGGGCTTGCAGGGAGCTCAACATCCCCTGTGTTCCCTGGGGAATCTCGCTGGCTGCCTGCCCCACAGGCAGGCGTTACTTCACGGCCCAAGGATGTTTGGCTTTGGCCAGGCCATGGCTCGTGACAGAAGAGCAGGTCAGTGAGGGAATAAAGCTGAGACCTAATGAACAAGCAGACCTGGACGTGGTGCACACGCCTGTAATCCCTACACTCTGGGAGGCTGAGGCAGGAGGATCCCAAGTTTGAGCCCAGCCTAGGCAACCTGGGCAGCCTAGGCCCAGCAAGACCCTGTCTCAAAATGAAAATGAAAAAAGAAAAGAAAAAGGTCTGGAGATGTACCTCAGCACAAAGGCCCTGGGTTCAATCCCAAGTACAGAGAGGGAGGGGAAGAGAAAATGAGCAAATGAGCAAGCGACACAAGGACACTCCTGTCAGCTTTCCTTTGCCACTGTGTCATCTGTGGAGGCACAGACTATTCACTCGATCCCACGTCTTTCCAGTATTTGTCATCCTCCGTCCATTCAAGATTCCCGCACCATCCGTCCATCGTGCACCACCTGGCACCTACCCATCAACACCCTCCCATCACCCATCCACGCATCGGGTACCCATCCACGCATCTACCCGTGTGCAATGCATCCAGCCAGCATCACTCCTCCCCCGTCAGCCGTACACGCGTACCCCATCCATCTGTCCATACCCACCCTTCGCCTGTCATCTGCCCATCTCTACCTGTCCGTCCATGCACGATCCATTTGTCCATCCGTCACCCGTACATAGATACATCTGTCCACCACCTGCCATCCACCCGTCCTGTCGCCTCCCCTAGTCCAGCCATCTGCCCTCCCACCCTCCACCCATAAGAGTACTTGCTAGGCACACACATGACCGCCAGACACCTCAGGGGCACTTGGCGGCCGGCAGGGGGCCTCCCCAGGGACAGTGTCATTACCCATAAGCAAATTCTGAATGTTCAGGTCCCTGCGGTCGGTGGGAGGGCAGCGGCTTCCTGGTCTCTGGACCGGTGAGGCAGGATGTCGGAGTGTGACCACGGAAGGGCCAGGGCTCCTGAGGGGAGAGAGTGGGCTGGGGACGTGGGCATTGGGAGCCCTCAGCACCCTCTACCCTGCCACCTTGTGCCCCAACAAGTGGCTCCCTCTCACAGAGCTGCTGGGCCCCACGTCCACCCGGAGGCTGCGCCTGGCTCCCCACACAGCCCCTCGTTCTGGATGGCAGGGCGGCTGGAAACGGCCCCCACAGGACGAGCCTTTCATTTGTTTCCGGGTCAGCGGTCCAGCGCCCCAGGGACGAGGCCTCCCAGGCAGGAGGCCCCAAAATAGCTCCGTGCGCACGGGGTCATCCATCACGGGTCCTGCCCCGGATGTGCCCTCTGGGGCCTCACTGTCCCCGCAGGGGCGGCCCTCAAAGGGCCCATTGTCACCACACACAGGGGTCTGAGCCCTTCCTGAGAGGCCCAGGAAGGAAGCGAGAGGCCTGCGCAGGGCCAGGGGTCCTGCTCTCCGCCTGTGCCTCCTCTCAGCAGCCAGGCCACCTCTCTTCCATTTCGAAAGCAACAGAGCCTCGGCCAGCTTGTCTGCTGCAGCCCAGAAAGCGGCAAGGACAAGAGATGGGCACGGATCCGAGTGGCTGAAAAGCACCTTTCCCAGAGTGGCCCAGAGTGCAAAGCCCTGATCAGACTGTGTCCTCCACAGACCTGAGCATAGCTCTCTGGGGGGCTGAGGCAGGAGGGTCACAAGTCTGATCCCAGCCTGGGCAACTCAGCGACTTCTCAAGACTCGGATTCAAAGTGAAAAATAAAAAGGGCCTGGGAAGCGGGGATGTCCCGAGACGGATTCGCTGCTTTCAGATTGGGGCAGCGCTGTGGCCTCCGAGCGTGAGGCAATGGGAAATCGGTGCTGTGCATTAATCACGTGGCTCTGAGCAGAAACCATAGCAAGCTCAGGCGTGCACCGATGGGTTGGTAACAGTGTGAGGAGCCCTGAACCTCTGAGCCGGGCCAGGCAGCCACAGGAAGCTCTGACCCCAAATGTCACCACTTGTCCAAGGCGTCTCCTCCCCCTGCCCTCGCCACCCTGGCTGTGAAGCAGGGACGCTGGGTTGGACGGTCTTTAAGACCTCTCCAGCCCATGTCTGTTGTCCTGGCACTCTGGGAGGCTGAAGCAGAAGGGTCTCAAGCTCAGCTCAGTGACTCCATGAGACCCTGTCTCAAAAATTTTTTTGAAAAAACTTTTTTTTTAAAGCACTGGGGATGCATCTCAGCATGAGGACCCCGGGTTCAATCCTCAGAACCACACACAAACACACAGAAAAAGAGCTGTCAAACTCCAACTGGCCGTGACTTGTTGAGGTTCAAGATAAAGGTGAAAACCCTCACATTCCCGGAGAGGTGTCACTTGTTAAATATTTTTCCAAAGCCAGATCCAACGTTCACCCTGGCCTTCACCCCTTCAGCTGTAGCCTGGTGTCAGACAGCACGGACATTTACTGACCAGCTATTCCACGATGTTTAGTAAAAACAAACCGCCACCCAAGCGTGCACTATTCCAGGCACGGACTGTGCTGACCTTGGAAACAGGGTGGATATAAATTATAAATTATAAAATGCCATTAAAGCTGGGGGAAGGCCATGATAAGATTACTACGAGCAACCTTAATTTTGGATTTAAACAGACGACTTTAAGTTAATAACACTCAGATCTAAACCAGATTTAAAATAGAAAGGACAAACGTCAAATGAATGCTCGGAGATGAGCACATACACACAGAGATCGTACACGTACACATACAGAGGTCGTATTATAATGCACGCCGGTGTGGGGAAACTGAGGCAGGGCACGCTCAGTGTACTTCTCCAAGGGTGCACGGCCAGGCTGCAACCGCAAAGGGAGAGGCCCCGGGCTGGGGCAGCTGCAGGAAAAAGCACTGGTGACGGAGAAAGGAGAGGTGCATGCTGCTCGCACACCTCCAGGAGCAGGAGGCTCACTTCCTCCGAGGAAGCCAGAACCCAGCACAGCCGCCTACACGGACTGCAGGCCGGGCCTTGGAGACCCGGGACAGACCCTCTAGGCCACTGGCGGTTCTGAGGTGGGGCCCACGCCTTGTGCAGGGGTCTGGGAGCAGGTTGGCCGGTGAGCGGGGCTGAGGGACATGAGGCCCTTTCCTGCTCTTCCTTGCCTTCCTCTCTGTTTCTTTCTGGTCCTGAGGATCAAACCCAAGACTTCCACACTGAGCTACACCCCCAGTCCTTTTTCATGTTGCACTTTTTTTCTTTTTGTGGTACCGGGGATCGAACTCTGGCCCTTGTGCTTGCAAGGCAGGCGGCGGAACCCCTGTGCCAAATCCCTGGCCCCTCACCTTGCGCTTTGAGACAAGGACTCTCTAAGGTGACTAGATCAAACCTTCGATCTTCCTGCCTCAGCCTCCAGAGATGTCGGGGCTCTAGGTGTGCACAACCCTGCCGGCTTAGAGCAGCTTTTCTGAGTCTCGGTTTTCTCCTCAGTGCCACAGGTCTGGCCATGCTTCCTTGCTGGTTTGGTTGTGAGCGTGAAGGGCTCAGACCCATGGCGTCGTCAGCAGGAATGAGTCCTGAAGATGCAGCTGCCATCCGTTTCTGGGGAGGGAGGGGAGATCACGCCTCTCCGAGTCCCCTCCTGGGACCCGAGGCCACTGCCCGTGTGTGCCGGGCCGGCGCCAGGCTGCATTCCACTGCTCCCGGCCTTCCTTGGTCACAGCCCCAGGGCGTCATGGCTGGTCGGGTCCCTTAATCCTCCTTCCTGCTCCTCTGTCCCCCTGTGGGGCTTCAGGTGCTGCTTCTGTGCCTTCCGCATGAACAAGGGGACATTAGTGCAGAAAGGCTCAGAGAGGCTGAGCCGGGTCCTGGAGTCGCACAGCCTCTGGGGACGGGGACACTCTCCCTGGGCCCCTCCCGAGCACCCTTCTGGCCCTCAGAGGGTCAAACGGGGCCGTCTCCGCCTGTCCCCACTGCGCCCTGGGCTCTGGGGTGGCAGGGATGCTCCCCTTCCCCAGACAGCCTGGTGCCGAGCCACGCCCTGTGTGCAGCGGTTGTGGTAACACTGGGCGTGTCACTGTCACACCGTCCAGAGGAGCAAAAACGAGGGTTCTGGTGTCGAAAATGGGGACAGGAGGCTCTGGGAGAGGAAGAGATGGCTGAAGTCTTGTGGTCCGTGAGGACGGGCCCGGGACTCATGGCACCTGTCACACACGCCTGCCCGGAGGTCTGCTGGACTCAGGTGCAGCTGGCAGGAGTGGGGAAGAGGGGTGGCCTGGGGCAGACCTGGACGGTGTGAGCTATGCCTGTCATCCCAGCACTCAGGAGGCTGAGGCAGGCGGATCTCAGAGTTCAAGGCCAACCTGGGCTCCACAGCGAGACCTTGTGTCAAAATACCACACAAACGGAAATAAAATATGAGCATCTAGGGCGGTGGAGACACCAGACCCCATCGCCTGGCTCCTCAGGAATGAGCACAATGTTGGTGACGCGGGACAGCCCACAGCCACCTCCGGGTGAGGTTGGCCCCGTCCCCCGGAGGGCTGCTCGCACGTGGCCTCCTCCCCTGGGGGCTCTGCAACTCCAGGGCCCCCTGGGACTCCGTGTGGTCTGCCCAGCCCTCCTGCTCTTGACCTCTCTCTCTCTTCTTATTTATCCCTTTGTTTATCTTGGTCCTGGGATTGAAGCCGGGGCCTTCACCCTGGGCTGCATCTCGGCCCTTTTTATTTTTCATTTTGAGACAGGGTCTTGCTCAATCACGAAGTTGCCCAGGCTGGGGTTAAACTTGCGATCCCCCTGCGTCAGCCTCCCAGAGAGCTGGGACGACAGGCTGAGCCACCAAGCCGGGCTTTGCTGGCACTCTAAGGAGGGCAGCCGGGCCTTACCTTCGCCCGAAACAGGAGAATGGAAGTCGTCCACGAGAGAGGGCACTGACCAGGCGAGGCGTCTCACCCCGGGGTCAGCGGGAGGTGGTACCATCTCAGCGACAGGCAGGAAATCTCAGCAGCTGTGCTGGTGGGAGGTGGCAAGAGAGCCCTGGGATCAGGGGCACAATCCTGCTCAAATTTCCCTTTCCACAGATCCCAGCAGTCTTCTTAGCCTAGATATCTGTCTGAAATGTCTCCATCAAGTTTTTCTTTATTTAAATTTAGAACTCTATAAAAATGGTTAAAAAAAAAAATGAGCCCAGCACGATGGCTCAAGATTATAATGCCAGCACTCAGGAGGCTGAGGCAGGAGGCTGTCCAAGAGTTTAAGGCCAGCTTGAACTACATAGTGAGAGCCTGCCTCAAAAGAAAACAAATGAACAAACAGACAAAAATTATTCCTGGAACGTTTGGAGGCTGAGGCAGGAGGACTGCAAGTTAGGATCGAGCCTGGGCAATTCAGAAACTTAAGGAAACCCTGTCTCAAAATTTTAAAAGGCTGGGGTTATACCTCAATACCAAGGTCTTGGCTCAATCCCTAGTACCACAAGGATGATGATGATGATGATGATGATGATGATTTTTAAACTGTTGCAACCTGATTCTGAACAGAGCTCTGAGAGGTGAATGGCGATCACCACAGCCCCACCCCAGAGTGGCTGGCACACTCTGCCCAGAGGGGCACGACATGTGCCAGGCCTGGCCTTAATCAGGAGCCCAGAGCTCAGCCAACAAAGCCATTCGGCTGCTTTTCTTTATAAGTCAGGAGGGTGTGGGCTGGGGTGCTGGGAAGGAGTGACTGGAATGTCCCAGAAGGAAATCAAGCCACGCAAATGAGTGAGAGTCACGGGGGGGGCATCTGCTCTTCCCTCTCTCTCTTAATGAGATGTGGGCATTGCCCTTCAGGCCCCGCAGGTGGAGCAGGAGGCCCCCAGGGCTGGGCTGGAGCCTCAGGGTTTCCAGAGGTGGCTGGAGGGCGGACATTCTCTTTCCTGCAGGACGAGGCGGAAGCAGGGCCCCCACACCAAGCTGCATCCCCAGCCCCTTTTTATTTTTATTTTGACACCGGCTCTTGTGGAGCCCGTGTCTCGTCCTCAGCCTTGCTGCTGTGCAGCGCTCCTGCCTTCCTGCTTCCTGACTGCACACCCTTCCGCCATGATGTCCCCACCTCCCCCCAGCCCAGAAAGCATGAAGCCAGCTGACCATGGACTGAAACCTCAGGAACCGTGAGCCGAAACGACTCCTTTATGTTGTTTGTCCCCAAGCACTGTGTCACGGCAACAGAAAGCTGACATGTGACATCTAAAGTCGCCGTGGCTCGATCCTCGTAAATGTCTCAGCTCAAGGGGACATGTGTGGTTCTGCCCCATCCTTGGGCTACACTGGTCACTCGGCCTTGCCTAGCAGCCATGTTGTCCTTTTATGTAAAAATGGCCGTCACACAGGATTCTAGGTGAGAGAGTGGCGTGACTGAAACTGTTGGTGGCTGGGCCTGGATCACATGGGAAATGTCAAGGGCTCTCAGACAGGAACAGGAAGTACATGCTGAAGCGTGGAAGGCCAGGATTATGGAAATAACAGGGGTTGGAACACCATGGCAACACAGGCCTTCGTTTCCCATTTCCCGGCGGAAGGCTTTGGTTCTGCATGAACCAAGTTAACAATGACCAAGAAGAATTCTTCTAGAAGCTTCTCTGGCAACATGGCCACCTCAGACCTGACAGGAGTCTCCTTCTCCAGCAGCACCCCAAAAGCTCCTGGAATTCCTCCACTACACAGGCCTCCTGTGGTGTAACTGAGAATTAATTAGAAAGGAAAAAACCTCTCACGTCAAAACACGTATCTCACAACCTATTAGCATGAAGATTAGCATTAAAGAAAGTTGGAAACTATAACGTTTTAAGCACAATTTATAAGTCTAATTTCCTGCGTGTCATTCTCAGATAATAAATGCTTTTCCTTCGAGTTGAAAAGAAGTCTTGGTGGAAATGTGGGGGGTTGGGGCAAAAGAAAGAAAAAGTTAATTTAAGGCCTATTAGTTTATTTTTAGTCACTCAACATCTGAGGGCCTAGGAACATTTCCCTTTTCTAATAGAACAGCCTTCCGGTGTAGCTGGGAAGTCCCCTGACCCCAGGCCTCCTCCCAGGTGACACTGATTTTTGACAGAATTCCTCAGGCCAGGGCTTTGAAACCAGCCGGGCAGCCTGGGGCCGGGAGGGGAGGTGGGCGGCCCCAGGGACCGGGTTAATGTTGGCTGCAGAAGGAGCAGGCGGTGGGGTAGTGGGGGCCGGGCCGCTGCCTGCGTGGCTCTGACCTTCCTGCGATTCCCCGGAGCTGAAGGGGATTTTGGACCTCAGCTTTGGGTCTGAGCGGCCGTTTTTGTTTTAGATGGAAATTAAACTGAGAAATTAATTGAGACTGGAGCTGGGGAGCGGGGGGTGCAGAGTGACATGCGTGACAGAGGCATCCGGGACCCAGCAGCCGCCTTCCCCAAATCCTCCTCGGCACACAGGGCGTCGGGAGCAGCCCAGCACAGCCTCATTCTCATCTCAGGCAAAAACAAGGACCGGAGGCTGAGGCAGGGAGAGCAGCCGGGTGCTGACAGCTCTGGCACATTCGCACCTCCTGGCTGTGCCTTCTCCCACCTTTCGGTGGCTGCTGGGCCTGGTCCTCGTCCTCCCCGCGTCCTCCGCCCACTCAGCCTCTCCTCTCCGGCTCAGCCCCGCTTCATGCCTCCAACCCGGTGTATTCCTGGGGACAGCTGTGAAGTCTTTGGGAGATTCTCTTGGCCTCCGCCCTCTTTCCAAACCACTTCTGAAGATGTAGATGGGGTTTGAGAAAGCAACTTGCCCCGAGAAGGCAGATGGTGCACACCTGTCATCCCAGCACTCTGGGAGGCTGAGGCAGGAGAATTGCAAGTTCCAGTCCAGCCTCTTAGCAACTTAGCAACAGAGTGATACCCTGTCTCAAAAACCAAATTAATTAATAAGGGCTGAGGATGTAGCTCAATGAGAAAACCCTGGGTTCAATTCCAGTATTAGGAAGGAAGGAAGGAAGGGAAAGGAAAGGGAAAGCCACATTTATTAAATGCCTACTGTATAATCAGCATTATGCTGGGTAGTCATGGTAACAGAAGGGGTATCATTGGTTTCATCATTTCTGTTTTTATTTTTCTGTTTGCTTGTTTTGAGATGAGGTCTCACTATATAGCCCAGGCTCAAGCTAATGGCGATCCTCCTGCTTCAGCCTCCCGAGTGCTGGGACTGTGGGTGTGCACCACCACACCCACCACCGCAAAGGTCCTTCTTTGAGTTTCCCTGGTTCTTCCTGAGCTGAGCTGCCTGCATCTCCCAGCAGGCCTTACACAACACACAGGAAGAGGGAACAGGACACAAGCCACACACATGCACGCATGCACGAGAGGGCGTCGGGGCCCTGGCTCCTGGCTGCCCTGGACTCAGAAGTCCCTGAGGCTGAATCCCTAAGCAGCTGCTGTGGAACTGCCCTGGGCTTGGTGTCCACTTGCGGCTGCACCCAGTCCAGGATTTCCTGGACGAGGAGTCGCTGAACCGGGACAGCAACCTTTGTCCCAGGGGGAGATGTCAAGCTGGAGGCCTCTTCTGCAGGCAGCCACAAATAGGGCCCAGTCCAACCTCCTGTAAGACTGCTGGAAAAGCCGGATGTGGTAGGGCTCGCCTGCTATCCCAGCAGGCGGGAGGCTGAGGCAGGAGGATTACTGGGAGTGGATAAGCCAGCTGGGGTTGCACAGTCTGACTGCCTCAATCCCCTCCTCCACAAATGACCACATTCCCTTACAGGGAGGTGTGCACGCTGAGGGGAACTCCGGTCTCTTATTTCCCACCCGTGTGGAGCTGTCCCAGAGAGGTGGCAGTCACCATGCAGAACACACAGCGTGCAGAGCCCCCAGACACCGCTGCTCAGGCTCAGTTTTTAGAAATTCACGGACACAGAGGACAGTTTTTCCCCCAGTAAGTGTTTAACATTCACACGTCCTTTGTCCCCCCCATCCCGGAAGAGCGTCCTGGGGCAGGCGATGGTGCTGAGCCGTGTGCATCCTGATCGAGCACTGATTTCGTATTGTTCCCAAACTGCTTGCTTGCAGAATTCGGTGACAAACGTGGCAGGAGACTTCGAAGGGAGAAGCTGAACACTGAAATCCACGGTCACAAATGACAGGGCTGGTGGCGAGCTGAACAGGAGGCCTGGGAAGGCGCCTGGGCCTCAGTGTCCCCAGGTGAAAGGGGCGAGGGTGCAGGCAGCAGGAGCTGTGTGCAGTGCTCCGCGAGGCACAGTGCCATACACGGGGTGTGAAGGAAACTGTGGTGACTGCTGGCATTTTCAGAACGTATTACAGTGAGAGATGCACTGCAACGAATCCCCTCGAAATCCTCCCCTCGTCCTCACCACCTCCCGCAGCAGCTCTGGGGTCCTCTCTCCTGAGGGCTTTAGCTGAGCCGTCCTGGCTGCCTCCGCGTCCTGAGTGGGTTCAAAACGTCTCCCTTCATGGTCGTTTTGACTTTGTGGCGGAGCCAGGAGTCACTCCGTGCCAGGTCCGACGACAAAGGCAGATGGGGACCCAGCGTTGTTTCTCCCAGTTGCCTTCCCGCCGGGTGGCGCTGGGCAGCAGAAGTCACCGTGTTTGTGATCTTATAAAGACGCCGTCCCTCCCGCTGCTCCACTTCTGCCTCGCCCCCTCCACCAGGCCTCTTGGGGCTGTGCGGTTTGTACAGAGACCCCAGGCTGCTCTGTCCAGCACTGGCCACCCTCTGTGTACAGCTCGGCTCTGCTTTACAGTCCCAGCTGCAGGACTGAACCAGTGCCCTTCACGCTAAACTGCACCCCCGCCCACTGAGCCTTGTTTTATTTTGAGGCGGAGTTTATGAACCAGTGCCCTTCACGCTAAACTGCACCCCCGCCCACTGAGCCTTGTTTTATTTTGAGGCGGAGCCTTGCTAAATTGCCTAGGCTGAGCTCCATCTTCAACCCGCCTGCCTCAGCCTCCCAGAGAGCCGAGATCACAGATGTGCGCCACTCCACCTGGCCTTAATTCTGTTTTATACTTGAGGAAGCTGAGCCCCTCGGCCACATGGCTTGGGTCTGTGATGCCCATGCCCAGAGCCTGAAGCCTGCCTGGCCCATCCTGCACTGGGCACCTTCAAAGCCCACCCACCCTCCTCACCCCAGCCCTGGGCACCAACTAGTGAGAGCCATGATGGGGTAACCTGCAGGAGGCCCTGGCAGAGGGCAGAAAATGGGGGGTATCATTGACTGTGGTGGCACACACCTGCAATCCTAGTACTCGGGAGGCTGAGGCAGGAGGATCGCTTCAAGTTCAAGGCCAGGATGAATTACTTATGAGACCCTGTCTCAAAAATATAAAATAAAATAATATAGGGAGGTGGGCTCGCCTCATGGGCTGCAGCAGGGACAATATACACCCAAGCAATAGCAACCAGCCCCTTCCAGAGGATCAGTTAGCACAGCAGAGTGTATTGGGGTGCGTGAGATAAGCTCTCTGTGAGGGGCTATTTCTCCTGCCTTTTTGCTTTTCTTGGTGTGTGACAAGTATCAGAATTGTAGGCTGCACTGAACCGCCTAGGGTTGTGTGTGCCCGTCCCATCCGCAGCGTGGAGGTGGCTGGGGGACGCCTCAGCCCCGACCCTCCTTAGGCCTGCTCTGCTCCAGGGGATGCCTTTAAGGTTTGGGAGCCATCCCCGCTCTCTGGTTTTGGTTCTTGGCAAACATATTTCCTCAGCTCCATTACTCCGGACTCCTCCACCTCCCACTGACCTTCTGTCCCCCAGGAAGCCCGAGCCGAGAGGCTGGAGGACATGAGCAGTTCCTGAGCTCCGCTCTTCCGTAGTAAATGGATGAGACACTGCAGCGTGGCAGCGTTGGGCAGGCAAAGGCTTCTGTCTCCGATCTGCCAGGAGCCTGTGCCTTCCGTCCCCTCCACTGGGGTGAGGGACACTGTGGGGCAGAGTGGGTTTGCTGGAAGTGAGGGCGGAGTCTCCAGGCAGCCCGGGGTCTGTGAACACGGGGAGGGGTTGGCATGGGACCCTGCAGTTCCACTGCGGGCATGGTTGGCGGTTACTTCCACCTCGGAAGTCAGCAATGCCTCGCTGCTGAGCCTTCACCTTAAAGCCACCTGTGGGAGACACTGCACTCACCTCCCAGGCAAATTCCACATGTCAGGGGTAGGCAGCTTCCTTAGCCCACGCTCTGCCGGTCAGCTCTCCTGTCGTGGGGACACATCACAGCCTGAGGAGGAGAGGCTGGATGTGCTCATGGTTTCAGAGGGTTCAGTCCATGGTCCGCTGGCTCCACAGTGGGAACGTCATGGTGGAAGGATGCGGTGGGCCGTAGCTGCTCAGTGCATGGTAGCTGGGGAGTGGAGCAGACGGCAGCGCCAGAGAGGACGGGGAGGGAGCAGATACAGACCCCAGGTTCGCACCTACAAGAGCCCCCAGACACAGCGAGGAGTGAGCTCCACCAACCCCGGCAGTTCCCAAAGCCAGTCAAGGGGTGGGCCTTCCCTTAACAGCCACCACACGTCAGATACCCTCTGCCTCGATGAAGAGCCAGAAGGACACTGGAGGTGTCCCCTCGACCTGGCTCCATGGTGCTGCGAGGGGGGCGAGCCAGCCCAGTGGAGACTCTCCAAGCCCACACACCTCGCTGTCTCCTCTGCCACCGTGTCTCCACCTGAAAGCTCTGCCCAGCAGGACGTCCTCCGCACAGGCTGTGATGGAAACCGGCCCCTGAGCTGACCCCGCTCACCAGCTGGAATACCGTCCACCCTCGATGCCCATAGTGACCATCCCCACCGCTCCACATAAGTGCTGGGCAGTCACATGCTTGAGAAACAGGCCTCAGATGCTTCAGGGCTGCCGTTACCACAGCCAGCGCTAAAGGAGACAACTTGCTGTTTCACTCTCTTCTCTTGCATCACAGAACCTCCTGGGAGAGAAAGGACTGCCTCTGATTGGTCTTCCGGTTTTTCAGGTGGGTGGTCACACCTGCCACGCAGCTGTGTTGTTCAGTGAACAAAGCTTCGAGTCTGTTGAATGAGTGAATCCTGAAAGTCACTGGCTACAGAAAATTGTATCCAGAAGGAGGAGCTAAATGTGCGGAGGTCTTTCTCATCAAAAAGGATGTCAAGGGGGTGGAAATCCCAGAAGGCTTCCTGGAAAAGGGAGCCAGAAGTGGAAAGGGGTGGGGCTATCATTGAGTTAGCAGGGGAGGAACACCGGAAATCAGGGGCTGCAGCCTACAGGTGGAGTGTACCTCCACCGGGAGTCGAAATGAGGGCACGTCAGTGCGTGTGTACCCATTGGGTGTGTGCAGTGGGGCGTTCTTTTGTGGATTCTTTCTCTTCCACAGCTTCCTCTGAAGGCCTCTGAGATCAAGCCCTTGCCCAAGACCACTAGCAGTGAGGCCCCATCCCAGGCCCCTTTCTCCATCAGGCCAGCAAAGTCGGGTCCCCTCAACAGGGGTCGCCACCCGTCCCTCCCGGCAGCAGGGCCTCCACACGGAGCTGGATCCATGGGCGAGGGACCCCTCCTCCGATCAGCCGGGCACCCTGAAAATCCCTTCTCTTCTCTGAGACCCAACTTCCCGGTCTACAAGGTGACAAGCCTGGTCTCTCGAGGCAAAGGTGAATGCTGTTTCCGTGAGGTTGCTCCGCTGGACCAGCTCGTGGAAACCCCTTCTCCTAACCGAGCATGCACCGTGAACAGCCGTGGAGAACAGCGCCCCTGGGTCCCGTGACTTCATCCCCCTCCTTCCCCGGCTTTCCTCCTCTTGTGACCTACCGGCTGTGTCCCTGGGGTTCTCGGGGGCTCATCTGCACTTTACTAGGGACCTGCCAGGTGGGCTCACAGGACCGGAAGGGGAAGAGGCCCAATGGGCCGCCTGGGGCAAAGAATCCTCAGCGGCAGCCTCCGGGCTGGAGATCCAGAAAAAGCTGCAGCTCACAGCGGGCACCCGAGCGAGTCTGTGCCAGAAAGCCAGAGTCTGTGTCGTAAGGCTGAAGAGTGCGCGCTGGAAGCCTGAAGAAACTGAAGACCGGAACTGGACACCGGAACTGGAGACCGGTGTCCACAAACATCTGCAGGGCCAGAGCTCCTCCGCAGAGAAGGAAAACCCTTCCTTCTTTCCCTTTTTATTCCCCCCAGTCTACAAGCCTGCTTATTGGTTGGTACCTCCACGGGGTGGGCCTTCCCTTTTAATTAGCTCGCCTACCTGTCAATCATCCACAGACACGCCCCATTGCTTTCTAATCCCTGGCAGTTCCTACAGGTGGAGTCGACCCCTGGCGATTCAGGACCTCGAGTGGAAGCCTTTGGGGGAATCCGTGATTCACTGATTCATTCGCTCAGTCAGAACAATGGCTACCGCAGGGGTGGAGCTGAAGGAGCTGGGGCAGAGACGTTACACAGATGCTATTTTTATTTTTTAAATGTCATCTGTTTCTTTGCAGATGCTTTCTTCCAGACGAGAAGGAGCTCACCGAAGAGAAACGGAGTCAGCCGCGGACAGGGTCCTGGGAAGGCCGCTCTGGACAGGGAGCTGAGCCGCGACCTCGGAGAAGGGGCCAGCTGTGCAGGCGCGGGTCCAAAGGGCCTCGGCGGAAAGGGCCCCGCGATCGCCCCAGGGCCGCAGTGGCCATCACAGGGCATGCACTGTAAACAAGAAAGACAAGGAAACAGAACATAATAATTCAACAGTTTAATTCTTCTTTGAACCTCCTAAAATCTAACATTTTACAATCATTCTCGGCCACCTGTAGTGGCTGGCTTTCTCTTCTCTAAGTGCCTGTTGAAAATCTATTTCTGCACATACCTCTGCCGACAAAGTCTAGGACATTAAAGTCTGAGTGGCTTTATCAGTTTTTGTTGTAATGCTATGGCTTGTGTATTAATTAGCCTATGGCTTATTAACTGTGTTATATCAAATAAACCTATTTATAATTTGCTCTGGACTTTCAGTCTTTCCTTAGCTTTAGTTTGCACTCTTTCTGGCCTCGCTGGGGGGACCCGCGGGCCGGCAGGGACAGCTGGGGCGCAGGCGTCGGAAGAGAACAGAGCTGCTCTGTGATGCCGCAGCCGACCTGGGGGCGTGCGAACCCCGGAGGAGCTATCGGGGTGTGTGTGGGGAGCTGTGCGAGAGCAGCGTGCCTTAGGCCTGCACGTCGGGCTCCTGCAACGAACCTGCTTCGGAGAACTGGGAGGCAGGCGGGGCAATGGCAGCCAGGTGTTGTGGAAGAGGCAGACACGTTTACATCTGCGTGGGCTCGGTCTGTCTCCCTGCCTGGGCTTGCGTGTCCACGGGCCAGGTCTTGGGCCGCTCTTGGTCTGTGTCCAACATCTACAACCGTACCTGGCTTACAGGGACCCTGGATGAGTAAGTGGCGAGGGACTGGCTGAGTGGGGGCCTTCTGGCTCTCCTGGGGCTGGGCCCCAGCTTCTGCTGATTGATGACAGCTTCCAGTGACATCAGTGGCCTGAACAAGTTCGGTCACCGTCACCCCGCTTTCCTGGTCGCTGAAGCCTCCCTGAGGTGTGAGAGAAAAGACAAAAGCGTGCCTGGCCCTTGGAGCACCGGGTTTAGGGGCGTCGGGCAGGGGGCTTCTAGCTTCAGAGGCTCCATGACACTGAAAAAGTGACCTACAATGGGTGTCGCACAGGGAGGCCAAGAGCAGAGAAAACGAAAAGGGCTTGGTTGCGGGGGGGGGGGCACACCAGCACTCTGGGAAGCTGAGGCGGGAAGATTTCAAGTTTGAGACCAGCCTAGGCATCTTAGTGAGACCTTGTCTCAAAAGAAGAAGTAAAAAAAAAGGGCTGGGTTTACAGCTCAGTGCCGAGGCCCCAAGTTCAGTCCTCAGTATGCAAAATAAAGAAAAAAGAGGCTGTGGCCAGGGGAGGTACAGCCTGCTGGGGTCCTGGGCTACAGGTGAGGAGACAGCACTCAGCATCTCAGAGCACCGCTGCTGCTTTTTTCTTTGTTTTACAGACAAGACCTCAGTGCACAGTCCAGGCTGGCCTTGAACTCACTATGTAGCCCAGGGTGGCCTCAAGCTCACGGCAGCCTTTCTGCCTCAGCCTCCTCAGTGCTGGGATGACAGCGTGGCCAGTGGAGAGTGAACTCAGGACCTTGCGCTTTCTAGGCAGGCGGTGGAACTAAATCCCTGGAATTATACTGTTTGTTGTTTTTCAAGACTTTTATTGGCCAAGGCAAAGTGGGAATCAGGGCATCCCCTGGAGCCCCCAGGCCTCGGGTCCTTGCCATCAGAGTGTCACCCCTTCTTTAAGTGCTAGGGGGTCCCCGGAATTGAGGCCTGCACTCCTAGGCTGGCTCAGGGAGGTGGTGAGGAGGAGCGGCTGAAACTGCTGGGTAAACAGCTCCGAGCCGAGCCCGGACTCATTAAAGCACAATTACTAGAGTGAGCTGTTTATTTGGAAGCAGGGGGGGGGTAACTGAGAGGAGGTCAGGCAGGCAGGCGTCAGATCTACCCTCCTACCCTCCTTGGAGCTCCTGATAATGGGAAACCTCTGACCAGGACCCCAGGGCACGGATTCCTGAGCACAGCACGGGATGCCCAGAGGCCCAAGTGTAGGACCCCCCCTCAAAGGCTTAGTAAATGGGTGAGCTTTGTAAGAGGGGCGTGGTTGAGTTCCCCTTAGGAGGTGGTTTTCACCAAAATCCCGCCCCCTTCAGTGCTGGGGACAGGACCGGGACCTTCCCCTTAGCTGCAATCTCCAACCCTTTAAAAAAAAAAAAAAAAAAAATCAGCTGCTGATTGTGGTGGTTCAAGCCTGTAACCTCAACCCTGGGGAGGCTGAGGCAGGAGGATTGCTGTGAGTTTGAGGCCAGTTGGGGCCACTCATTGAAACCCAGTCTAAATAAAAAAAAATCTCCGAGGTGAGGTGAGTCTAAGAGGCTGTAATTATTTTTACTTTCCAAACAACAGAGCTCTCTGCAGGGCTACAGGGTCAGGCGGGCTAGGGCTCCCTCTGCTCCAAGCTCAGTGGTCTCTCCCTCTGCTAGCTAGGGGGTGGGTGTCAGCTTTGATTCCCTTTCAATGCCTCCAGTGATTTCTGTCCCATCAGGAGGGAGTGGTGTGCTGGCTGTCTGTCACAGGGAGCTTCCCAGGAGGACCAAAAGGTCCTATAAACCACAAAGCCACTCCCCACCGGCTCACCCCAGGGCCACTGAGCTGCAGTGGAGGCGGCTGTCACAGAGAAGGCCCCTGGAGCCACCATAGCCCAGTTTTCTTCACACAGGAAATGGGGGTGGGTCAGTTCCAGGGATCCTGATGTCCAGGCTTGGGTGCAAATCCAGTCCACTGGGAGGAGCTGGGACTCAAGATGCAGTCCCCACTCCTGGTGCAGGCAGGAGCCACGACGTTGAAAGGGGATGGAATGTGCCTGGAATCCCAGCACTCAGGAGGCTGAGGCAGGAGGGTCGCTGAGAGCTGGAGGCCAGGCTGGGCTTCATAGTGAGACCCTGTCTCAAAATACAAAAAGGCCAAGTTACAGCTGCTCCCCAGAGCTCGTATCTCTGGGTGCCCAACTACCAGTATGGGGATAGTTTGAGCCTGGAGCTTTGTGGTACTGGGTTTGAGCCTGGGGCTTTCTCACTGAGATGTATCCCCAGTCTCTGTAGTTTTATTGAGACAGGGCCTCTAAGTTGCTTAGCCTGAATTGAGATCCTCCTGCCTCAGCCTCCCCAGTTCTGGGATAGTAGTAGGCATGTACTACCATACCCAGCTTTTCTTTCATTATTTTTGAAACCAGAATTCCATTTTGGTTTTCTTGACAATATCATCTGATCACAATACTTAATTTTTTTTTCTTTTTCCAATGTTTTCCTCTTTCTTTTTTTTGAGACAAGGTCTTGGTGTGTAGCTCAGGTTGACCTCGAACACATGGCAATCCTCCTGCCTCAGCTCCTGCCTCCTGAGTGCTGGGGTTACTACAGTTGTGTGCCACAATGCCTTGAGCTAACTAAACCTGTGTGTGTGTGTGTGTGTGTGTGTGT
This sequence comes from Fukomys damarensis, assembly GCF_012274545.1. NCBI lineage: Eukaryota > Metazoa > Chordata > Mammalia > Rodentia > Bathyergidae > Fukomys > Fukomys damarensis. Next base: position 28,558,210 of record NW_022900937.1, on the reverse strand, counting down.
GTGTGTAAGGGTACTAGGGATTGAACCCAGGGCCTTTCCAATGAACCACTCCCCCAGCCCTTAAAAAAAAATTTTTTTTGAGACAGATCTTGCTAAATTCCTCAGGCTGGGCTCAAAAAAAAAAAAAAGATTGCTGGGTGTGATGGTGCACACCTGTAAACTCAGCCCTGGTGCCACGACCACTCCAGTAGAGTCTGCGTGACAATGCCGGTCACCTGGCAGAAACCAGACCAGAGGTATCGTCCCCACGGGGTTCAGCCTCCTGGAGGTCCTTGGCACACACCGCATGCAAAGTCAGCCGTGAAGAGAATAGCTGGCCTCTCTGCCTGCAGTTTGGGGACATTGGGTTCATTTATAATTCTGTCCTATTTTGTCTTTATTACTATTTGTTCATTATCTGTAGAATTGTATTCTGGGCCCAGGAAAGGTTAGGAACAATTAGATGTTCCTAGAGATGGGGAGGTATTGAGGCACAAGAGGACGGGCGGCCAAAGTGCTGACCCTGAGCCCCTGACTGTGAAGTCCTGAAGGTGAACCTGAAGGTGACATGCTAAAGCCAGTCCTTTGTCTTACAAACTTCCCCTTCTGACTGCATATAGGTGTGGTCTTACCTTGACCTTGTGGTCTTAATTTTTACAGTACTATTGTCTATCTTGTGCCTGCCTGTGACTGGAATCACTCTTGTGATGTGCCCTTGAAACTAGTATATAAACACCTGGAGTTAGAAATAAAATTGCAGCAGCATTGGCAAACTTCACCTCGGTGTTGAGTGCTTTTGTCTGACTGTCATCGCCGAACCTGCTCCCACCTTTCAGAGAACCTGGATCTCCTCGTGAAATCCCGTGTATGCTGCCCTACGGTCGGTAGCACCCTGGGGAGGCTGAGGCAGGAGGATTGCTGTGAGTTTGAAGCCAGCCGGGGCCACTCAGTGAAACCCCGTCTGACCCTCCTGCCTCAGCCTCCCAGAGTGCTGGGATTACAGACCTATACCACCATGCCCATCCTAAACTGCTAATCTTAAAAAATTAAGCTGTTCCCAGTATGTTGCTATAGTAACAGACCAAGACAGGCTCACCTTTTGTGCTCCTCACAGGACCATTCTGTGGTCTCATTTAAGCTCAGGGTCCACACACAGGGGCGGATGGCACGTTGCCTGGTGATGGGATGGGTGGCTGCTTTCTCACCCTTGCCAGCCGCAGCTTGCCTGCTAATTAGCACATTTGGGGAGCAGATGGGCACCGTGTGCAGGAATCGTGGGCCTCTCCAAAGGGAGCTGCATTTTCTGAAGAAAGTTGCTGTGGAACAGTTGCCCTGAAAGCACTGGGGAATTCAAAGGTGCTCGGCAAGGGCTGGGGGGCAAGGTGTCTACTGGAATAATGAAAGCACCCCTGTGGTAGGCACTATGATCTATACTCCTTTTCTTTTTTGTTGTTGTTTATTCAAGACAAGGTCTTGCTGTGTAGTTCAGGTTGGCCTTGAACTTGTGGTGATCCTCCTGCCTCAGCCTCCTGAGTGCTGGGATCACACCCCCGCACTCAGCCTGGGATCTGTATTTCAAAGTTGGTGACGCTGAACTGCCAGCTTGATTCTGTGAAGAGACTCCCAGATCGGGGCTCTGTGCTCAGCAGAGGATTAATCCACGACATCCAGGGCTGACCATGCTGGGAAGGGGTGGGCCTAGCAGGAAGAGATGGTCGCTGGGGAGACTTTGAGGGGCACAGCACCTGTTAGTGCTGCTTCCCAGCTCTGCCTGTCGGCTTTGCTCCCCTACACCCTTTCGCCACGATGTTCCTTCAGCCATGGACTGATCCCCTGAAACCGTGAGCCAGCTCCACCCGCTCCTTTAACTTGTGGGTGTCAGTTGTGGTGTTCCTGTTGCCCAGCAACAGGAAAGCTGACGGATACGGAGGCTGCCATTTTTTACAGCAAGACGCTGCCACCGGTCCTCCTGACCTGCTCACACTGCTCCCACCGTCCTCACCGCTTCCTGCAGCAGCTCTGGAGTCCTCTTTCCTGAGGGTCTTTACCCAGTGGAGGCTGGAGATTAGGGTAGGGTAGGCTGGTGGGTGTCACCTCTCAATCACAAAGGACTGGGAGGAGGCCCAACAACAGGAAGTGAGCTGTCAGTGACAGGAAGCTGTCAAGGGGAGCACAGGGCAGCTTCAGGCAGACCGGATCTGAAAAGCAGAAAGGACACAATGCAGTCATTGACTTGAGAACCACTGCTGTCGTCCTGCTTCTCCAGCAGCCTGTCCTACGTGTGGGAGAGATCTTTCTCTATGTCTTTCTCTCCTTTTTCCTGTTTCTTTTGTTACTTTAAATAAAAGTTACTTTTTCATGTTTTTTGGTGGTCCTGGCCACCTCTTTGGGTGGACATCAAGAACCTGGACTTATGGGACACCATGTGAGGACACAGTTTGATCACAGATATGGAGACTGCTGCCGCCAAGCGCCACCCAACGGAAAGGCAGCTCGTAAAAAATCACGCTGCGTCCTCGTCCACCTCAGTCACCGGATCTGGCACCGTGCGACTCCTGGCTCCTCCCCAAGTCACATTGACCAAGAAAGGGAGACGTTTTGAATCCATTCAGGACATCGAGGCAGCCAGGACAGCGTAGCTAAAGACCCTCAGGAAAGAGGACCCCAGAGCTGCTGCAGGAAGTGGAGAGACGATGGGAGGAGGGTTTGTAATGAAGTGGGGGGGTGAGGAGATTCATGGCAAGGTGCCCTTTACTGTAATAATTTTTTTGTTTTTTTGGTTTTTTTGAGACAGGGTCTCGCTATGTAGCTGAGACTGACCTGGAACTCACTAAGTAGCCCAGGCTGGTCTCGAATTCACAGCGATCCTCCTGCCTCAGCCTCCAGAGTGCTGGGACTACAGGTGTGCAGCACATGCCCGGCCTGTAATAATTTTTTTATTTAAACATTCATTCATGATCATACCTCATAGTAGACCTAAAAAAATAGGCATGTCCATTCTAAAATAAATGCAGTGAATTTATACCTAGGAGCACAGTTGCTTCCTCTCATTATGGCATTTGAGGTGCGCCTTTTTCTGTCTGGCAGCGTGGAAGCTTTGTCTGACCAGCACCCCACATGTGTGAGTCATACATCACAGTGTCACAAGCGACAGCTACGTCACTAGGCCAGAGGAATTTTTAGCCCCATAAAAATCTCACGAAGTCAGGTGCGGTGGCAAGCACCTATCATCCCAGCACTCAGTAGGCTGAGGCGGGAAGATCACTACAATGTGGCTTGGGCTACACAGCGAGACCCTATCTCAAAAAAAGGAAAGTTAGAGGAAGGTTGGTAAGGACATCAAATGGAAGATGAGGATCTGCCACCCTCACCTCGAGCCACCAGTGTTAGTGAGGCTATGCTCAAACACACACACACACACACACACACACACACACACACACACTCACACACACTGTGGTATTACTAGGGGCTGACCCCAGGGCCTTCACACTGAGCTCCACCCCCAGCCCTTTTTGGTTTTTATTTTGAGATGGGGTCTCCCTAAGGTGCTCCGTTGCCCAGGCTGGGCTGGAACTTGCAATCCTCCTGCCCCAGCCTCCTGTAGGACTGGGATTCTGGGCCTGCACCACCCCACCTGGCTCTGGCTTACAGATTTGTTTGTTTGTTTGTTTTGGTACCAGGGATAGAATTTGGATCCTTGCACTTGCGAGGCAGGCAACAGAACCACTGAGCTAAACCTCCAGCCCTCAGGTTTAAAAAACCTTTTTAATGAACAGATCTGCAAACCCTCAGCTGAGGCTCAACCTTCTCACACAAGGCAAGCACACCCTGCAGCCAGGCCCCTCCAGAGAGGCCCAGCTCTGCTGGGTCACAATTGTACCTGTGGAGATGCTCACCTTGTGGGATTGTACAGTGCAGCCCTGCTTCCTCCTTCTCCTTGTGGTGCTGTGAGGTTTAGGGAGAGGCGATCTGTCTTTTCTCATGTCAGTTTCAGATGTTCATCCTGCCACTCTGTCCTGTCACCTGCTCAGGGCTGGCCCACCCTGCTGCCCTGTGCCATTTCCCTGGAGATGACCAGGCCTCAGGAATACCAGGTGAGGTCAATTCCATTACATGATGAGGAGGTTTGTGAGGCCCCGGCAGGGGAGCTGCTGGCTTGCCAGACAGATTACCAGGCCTGGCGGGGAGAGAGCAGCCTTCACCCCGAAGTTCTGCACAGCAGCTCGAATCTCATCAGGCCTAGCTCTGGCTCTGGCACGGAGTCGGTTTCCACTGGGCTTGGTTCCTCCTGAGCTGGGCCACGTCCCACGGACAGACTGGGGACGGTGGCCGGCAGCCAGAAGGAGCTGCCTGGGGCTTGTGGGAACCCACGTGGCCTGGTCCCTGCACCCCCAGATCAGCCCGGATCTGGCCGCGCCGTGGAGCAAGAGGGGCTGCGGCTGTCTCCCTCCTGCACTGTCGCCACAGAAGCCGGGCCACGGATCAGCCGCTTCCGGGGTCATTCGCCCCAGCCACGCTCGCGAAGGCGGTGAGAAGCCCGTGAACAGACGCATGGCTGAGCGCAGGGCCCACGCAGATCCCATTAGGAGCGCAGACCGGAAGCCACTGCAGCGCGGCCAGGTCCAGGGGCAGAAGGACCGGTGTGGGGAGAGGGACCGGGAAGCAGACGGTGGCCACGTAACTGGGGACACCAGGGAGTGACAGCGTCCTGCCGGTTCCTCCAGCCCCCGAGGACAGCGAGCTCGCTGGAAACGGTGGGTGTGGAGAGCAACAGTGCGGGAAGCCAGAGACCTGGGAAGGAGATCGCTGGGCATCAGGAGCTTGGTCCAAGAAACAGCTCCGTACCTGTGGGGCCCTGGGCAGCCACGGGAGTTTAAACAGAACGACAGGCTGAGCGGATTTGTGTGCTAAAGAGACCCCCACTCCCCAGGAGACTGCAGCAGATTGGAGGTCAGAGGGGCCAGACTGGGAGCAGGAAGACTAGGAGGATTGAGCCCAACATAGTGGTGTGTGTAATCCCAGGACTCAGGAGGCTGAGGCAGGAAGGTCACTGTTGTGTTTTTGAGGGCTATGTAGTGAGTTCAAGGCCATCTTTAACTATTTATCGAGGCCCTGCCTCAAAAAATGAAAACAGAAACAAAAATTTAAAATACAAAATAAATAACAATGAGTATAAACCAACATTTATCGAACTTTGTCCCAGAAACATCAATTTTCTGAACTCTCTAAACAACTTCATAAACCCCGTAAATGTCTTGTCATTTTACAGATTAAAACAAAACAAAACAAAACTGGTCCAGAGAGGCCAAAAAGTTGCCCAGGATGTATACAGTGCCACCAGCCTTTGTATATTGATCTTCTATCCCACAACCCGGCGAAACTCACTTATTAATTCAAGCAGCATTTTTTGTTTTGGGTAGATTTCATAGGCTTTTCTGTGTAAGTGATCATATATAAAATAAAGCAAGCTTGTTTTTTCCCTTTCCACTTTGGATGCCTTTTTCTGTTTCTTTTCTTTTGAGACAGGCTCTCGATATGTGTTCCAGGGTGGACTTGAACTCACTACATGGCCCAGACTGGCCTCAAACTCTCAGGTATCCTCCTGCCTCAGCCTCCCCAGTGCTGGGATGACAGGAGAGCACCACCACGCCCAGGTGGCAGGCACAGGATTAGAACTCAGTCTCCGAGACATAAAAGCCTTCCATCAAAAAACCCGATGCTCCCTTCCCCTGTTGACAGACCATCTTTCACGAGCCCTCTCCCCATCTATTTTTTTAAACCAGGCACTGGGGAGGAACAGATTTCGCCACAGACTTGATGAGGATTCACAGTACTCAACCAGCCCGGCTCCTCATTAATCTCGTTGAGCAGTGTAATTAAAGCAACTGTTAATTGGGGCATTGCCGAGCAACGCCGTTCGTGTGACAAGCCATAATTAGCGCATGGTCTGGCGCTCTGTTTTCAGCGGATCCCTCGGAAACGACTCCTGGGAGCAGCTCGGCGAGTGAATTTGAAGGCAGTGGGAAAAAGAGAGAGAAGCCCTGTGTGTCTCTGCTCGCAGAACTGGGGCTCCCCGCACCCCAGGACAGCCGGGACAGGACTTGGAGAAGGTGGTCAGGGTGGAGGACCCGGCCTCCCATCATGCAGTGGGTAGCACTGGAAACCAGCACCTGGCCGGGGACTTGGCATACACCCATCCTTGCAGCGATCGGGAGGCTGAGGCAGGAGGATCACTGTGGGTTCCAGGCCAGCCTGGGCCACATAGTGAGACGCTGTCTCACAACAACAAAGATGAATGCGTGCTTGTGAAATATAACCAGTGCATCCGTGGTGGGCAGCGCGCATGCACACAGCACGTCCACATCCTTTCTCTGGCCCCTTCCCCGCCTGCATCTCTGGTCCGCCATCCCCCACAGACATCTGGTCCTCAAAGACCGCTCCTGCCTTTCTGAGCACGCAGTGTGGAAGCTCCGAGCCTGCCAGGCTGCTGACAGAGAAAGATGCGGGAGCCACGCCCAGAGTGGGAGGACCCGGGGTGAGCCCCCTTCCTACCAGAGGCTCCGGGGGCCGCACCCCAAACCTCGCCTGGCTGGCTGCCGTGCAGGCTGGGAGCAGAGCATGCCAGGCCCAGTTTGGGACTGGTGCTTAACCAGGCTATTTCACACTTACACATATGTACTCCTTATTTATTTACTTTTGGTTTTTCGAGACAGGGTCTGTTCTGTGGTCCAGGCTGGCCTTGAACGTGCAGCAACCCTCCTGCCTCAGCCTCTCGAGGGCTGAGATGACAGGCATGATTCAGCACACCCGGCCTGTCACCGAATTTAACGTCTGCATATTTTGCACGCATATGTGAATGGACAGATATATTTAATAAACTTAGCAAAACTGTGCATAAAGCAATCTGTAGAGCAAGCCGTATTCTCAAGGACCAACTTCCACACAGCCTTTGGATCCCACCAACACAGGCCCCTGAGCTTTGTAGACACCGGAGGTGGATTTGTCGGGTGGTAGATTAACACCAAGTCGTGTGGAATTGAGGAGTAAGTGCTTGGGTTAGCTGCGAGATACCCTGTGAATCTTGGTGCTTCTGTTGGTTTGTTTTTAATTTCCTGAGATACAGTCTTTCTAGGTGATTCCGGCTGGCCTTGAACTCACAGCGATCCTCCTGCTTCAGCCTCCTGAGTGCTGGGATGAGAGGCGTGCGTCACCCCACCTGGCTTACTCTGTGAAATCTTCAGTCAAACAATTACTCTCTTCCCACAGATTTCATAGACGCTGCCGAGTTTGTTCATTAAGAGATTTTTATCGAGAGCGCTCACATTTTGCCCAAGAATGTCAGAAAAAAGAGCATAGCATTTGAGCAAAGGGTTAATGCCGAGTTTTGCGCCGTTCTCAAGCACTGGGAGTGGAGACGAGAGGATTCTCTAAATATAGCTTGTGTGGCAGCCTCTCCGGCTCAGAAGCTTCCCGCCATGAATGCCTTATTCAGGGCCGCGGCTGCCAGCTGCGGCGCAGAGAAAGGCCGCTCATTCACTTCGGGCTCGTCTGGACTTCTCTCTGCAGAAGCTCCACAGCCTAGAAGAAATGACAGAAGCCAGTACTCTGAAGGGGCAGGGTTTCTGAAACATTTCCTAAGTCTGCAAGGATCCGGGGCTGCTGGACGCAATGGTGCACACTTGTTATCGCAGCATGCAGGAGGCTGAGGCAGGAGGATTGCTGTGAGCTCCAGGCCAGCCTGAAGTACACTGCGAGACCCTATCTCAAAAAGCAAAAGCAAAAAGAACACACAAAAAAGACGTGTCAAGAGGCTTCGTGAGCTGCGTGGCTTCCATGGGTGAGGCAGTGATGCGAAGTGTGTACTAGGGCGTTGGGTGGGGCGGGCAGGCTGCAGTGACTTCACCTGCTCCTGTGCTGTTTCTACCTAGATCTCTTTCTCACTAGCCCCTCAGGCAGGAGGCGGGACAAGGTGGGAGCTGGCGCCCCTTCTGCCCTACATAAGGACTGGTTAGTGCCTGCAGATGACTGCGTCTTCCGCTAAGGGGCCACAGCCTTATTTTCAGGGCATTTTTCTTGCCAACTTCAGCAAGAGTGGTGGTGCACACTCCTGTCATCTCAGCACTCTGGGAGGCTGAGGCAGGAGGGTGTCAAGGTCAAGCCCAGCCTGGGCAATTGAGTGTCCTACTGAGACCCTGTCTCAAAATTTGAAAAAGGCTGGGGATGCAGCTCCTTGTGAAGCCCTGGATGCAATCCTACAGCAGTGGGAGGAGGAGTTGGCACACTCAGCATGCACCTGATGGATACACCAGACCACAGGTAGTGTAGCAATCTTGGCCAAACAAGGGAGCAGAGAATTGTTTCCAGCAGAGGATCCCAGCACCCCAGAGGCTGAGGCAGGAGAATCGCTGTGTATGTGCCCAGCCTGGTGATTCAGCAATTTGGGAAGAAAATAAAAAATGAAATACAGCTGAGGATGGAGCTCAGTGTGAGAGCCCTGGGTTCAATCTCCAGTACTGAACAAAAAAAGGGAAAGAGAGAAAATCAAAGAAGAGAGCCAGAGAGACAGAGAAAGGAAAGAAAAAAGACGGAAGAAAGGAAGGGAGGCAGGCAGGCCTGTGGCCACCTGCGAAGACATCTTCAGGGCCTTTGAGGGCAGGGCCATGACGCCTCTTGCACCCTGGGCCGAGTCTGCCGGGCAGCGCTGGACTGGGTTCTGGCTCAGCACCTCTGGAAAGTTCCTTCTGACTGAGCACTTTCTGAGCTTCGAGGTACAGCGTCTCCTGTTGTCCCAGTGTCACTGTGGACCCCAAGTCGAGCTGAGGCGACAGGCAGAGTGGCTTTGGTAAAAACCTGCAATTTGCTTATTCTGCTTAAAAGTTTATAAAATTTCTTTTCTCCATTGTCCAAAAGGGATTGTTCTATCATTTAAACTCGCTCGGCCCTGGTGATCAGTGGTCTCTGGCCAGCAGGTTGCTCAGGGCACTGACCCCAGGTTCCTGCAGTCTTCAAGGCCACTGGCCACTTCCTCTTTCCTGTCATCGCCCACCCAAGCAGTGACAGGTGCAGAGGGCACAGCCGAAAGGTCTCGAGGACAGGGCGGAGCTAGCAGCGTTGGCCCAAGGGAACGGACGGACATTCGCAGGCAGGACCTGCCGGGATCACAGGCGCGAGCTGGCTTCCTCTGACCCAGCAGTAGCTGGTAGCAGCCAGAGGCCTCTGGGAAGCTTGGGACTCACAGAGATCCGCCTGCCTCAGTCTCCCGAGTGCTGGGACACAGGTGTGAGCCACCACAGCCCGAGGCAGGATCTCGAAGGTCACTGGAAGGCCCTGAGGTGGGAGATGTCCACTTGGAGCCTGCACCCAGCAGAAGACCTTGAAGCAGAGGGGACAAAGAAAAACATAGCACCTAGCAGTGGGTGCTGTGCTGAGTCCCCTCCAAGCGGAGATGCCCGGCATGTTGCTTCCTCCATGCTGACGCTGGGAGGGGTGGGGTGATTCAGACACGGCTGATGGGAGGCGGAGGAAGGGTTTATGAATATGGACCCAAATGTCCTGTCCCGCAGCAGCCGACCACAGTGTAATAAAGCTCCGCGTGCAGGGCATGGTGACCCCAGCACTCAGCAGGAGAACTCAGTTGTGAGGTGCGAGGCCGGCGTGGGCTGCACTGTGGGCTTAAGGCAGCCTGAACTACATAGGGAAATCCTGTCTCAAATAAAACATAAATAAATAGAAATAGTAAAACAATGAATGAAAAATAAAGCTCATCAGCTAGAAGGCCCAAACACTCATGCTAGGACTTAGAACCTCATTTCCCCTCCACCCCCGGAGGGGATTGAAACCAGGGCCTTTACACTGAGCTCGGTCACCAGCCTTCTCAAATTTTATTTTATTTTTTAAATTTTGAGGCAGGATCTCACTAAGTGGCTGAGTTGCTAAGTTGCCCAGGCTGGGCTCAAACTTGCTACCCTCCTGCCTCAGCCTCCCAGAGTGCCAGGATCACACACAGGTGGGGGCCACCAGGCCAGCTGTGTCTCACCCTACAGACAGGTGGCTCAGCCAGAAGTGACTGGGTTTTATAGAGACCTCTAATGGGATAGAAAGTTAAAATGGTTGGAGAAAAAGGATCCTAAAGCAGTCCAAAAATCCTTATCTAAATTTCAGGAATTCCAGAGCCATTGTTCACAGAAATTACACAAGGGCATCCCACATGCCTAACATAATGTATGAAAAGAATGTAAGATTGTAAAATTTAATAACAGTAGATAAAAAGAAAATATCATAGGCCCCACCCCCAGGGAGAAAACTAGAAAAACAAGGGGAAAACAAAAGAGAGCCAGGTCTTTAAAATTAGGAGGACCAGGTATGGGGGTGCACGCCTTTAACCCCAGCTTTGGGGAGGCTGAGGCAGGAGAGTCACAAGTTCAAGCCCAACCTAGTGACTTGGTGAGACCCAGCCTCAAAATAAAAAGCACAAAGCCAGGCGTGGTGGCGCGCGCCTGTAATCCCAGCATTCGGGAGGCTGAGGCAGGAGAATCACTGTGAGTTCGAGACCAGCCTGGGCTACCTAGTGAGTTCCAGATCAGTCTCAACTACATAGTGAGATCCTGTCTCAAAAAATCAAATCAAATAAATAAATAAATAATAAAAAATAAATAAAAAGCACAAAAAGGCTGGGGACGTAGCTCCATGGGAAGGTCTTGGGTTCAGTCCGCGCAGTATTATAAACTGGACAAATAAATAAAATTCAGAGGGAAAATATTTTCCAAGTATAGATGGTTAAACCCAGTCAAATGGTTGATCAAATGTAAATGGAGAAAAAAATCCCCCAGTGTGAAAGATCTGAAAAATGTATCCTGCCATCAACCTTTCATCAGGACAACTCGGCACAATAAATCCACTGCGGGAGCTGGGGAGGCGGAGGGGAAGCTGGGGCGGGACTGGCTCGGCATTCAAGGCCCTGAGTCTGTCCCCAGCCAGGGGAAGAAGAAGGAAAAGAGTGAGCAGAAGGAGAAAGAAGAAAGAGGAAAAAGAAGAGGAGGAGGAGGGAGAAGGGGAGAAAAGACGAGAAACAGCCCTACGAACCGCTGGGCCTGGTGACGCACGCTGTCATCCCAGCACTGGGGAGGCCGAGGCAGGAGGAGCAGGTGGGGGACAGCCTGGGCTGCACAGCGAGAAACTGTCTGAAAAGCCCGAAAGAATAGAGCGTAAACACACGCCAGGCCAGGAGGGACAGAGTCCCCGCCCATCCGAGCCCCGCGGAAGCAGACCAGGCACATGGAGCCAGGGTTCTCCAGACGCCAGGCGTGGGTGACGGCCACGGGGACCCCAGGCGGTGAGGAGGGGAGGAGCGCCCCAGTGCAGGGGTGTAGCAGGCAATACGGGGTGCTGGGAGTGTGCAGGAAGGGAGACTGAGGCAGGGTGCTTGCGTGGTCTGTGGGGCAAGGGAACGGAGAGGACCTGAGAGGAGGGCCCGGCAGGCAGCGTGCAGACCAGAGCCCCGGTGTGGGGGACAGCGGGCCCCAACTCTGCCTGGCAAGGATTACAGGTTGCCTGGCTGTGTCATCAACCCCACCTCCAGAATATTTCCTAGGACGGAGACTCCAGCAGGCATGGAAGTGAAACTTTTGTTTTGTGTTTTTGGACAGGGTCTCACTCTGTGGCCCAGGGGATCCTCCTGCCTCAGCCTCTCCAGTGCTGGGAACACAGGCATGTGCCTCCACGCCGCGATTAGAGCTGAAACGTCTCGCTTCCAATGTGGAAAGTGGACTGGGTGGGATGAATGGGATTCCGTGGTGGGGAGATTCGCGAGCGGCTCCGTCTGTTTCCGCTGCTGCCCACAATGCCTCGACTTCGTGAAGGGTGAACCGTGGGTGTTTGTTTACGCTGTGTTCCGGGGGTGGTGAGGGCTAAGACTGTTTCTGGCGAGGGCTCCTCACGGCACAAGAAAGCGACCAGGCTGTGCACACCTGTCGTCCAGACGTCGGGAGGCTGAGGCCGGGTCTGGGAGCGGTGGGGTCCTTGGCGCCAGCTCCCAGCTGGGTGTGGACAGCGGCGGTGCCTTAGTTCTGCCCTCAGGAACCCGGCTGTCAGGCCTGGGGATTCCTCCTGGCTGAGCCACGGAGCTGCAGGGGACCGTGACTCATCGGCTCTGATGGCCAGGCCGTCCTCGCATTGCTTTGTCCTGCTCCGGGTGCAATGGGAACAGGGAGGTAGAAGGATCCTGGGTGGGAAGTTTTCGCTTGTTTTGGGGGACAGGCTCTTTCTGTGTAGTTCAGGCTGACCTCCAATTCTCAGAGATCCTTCTGCCTCAGCCTCCTGAGTGCTAAATGACAGGCATACCCCACCATGCCAGGCTCCAGAGCCTGAGTTTTAAAATGCGGGGCCTTTGCATCTGTCAGGGATTCCAGAGAAGTCCCGGGCGAGCGCGATTTCTTCTGCAGGACACAGTTCTCCCCAGAAAGGGGCTGCCCCGGCCTGAGCCCCAGCCCTGCCCTGGGTCCTGGGAGTGTTGCATCCATGCAGAGCCACGTGTGGTCCCGAGGGTGAGGTCAGGCGCTGGGCTCTGGAGGGGCAGGCGGGTAGCAGAGGGAAGCCCTGATCTCCATACTCATGGGGAAAGGCGGGTGTGACAGCTGTGGCTTTGCTGTCCTGGCTGTGCTTCAGAAGCCAGCCCAGGATGTGTGGTCACTCTCAGTCCGTGAGCTTTTTCAGAAGCACTTTTGGCCTGGCATCCCAGCACTGGGGAGGCTGAGGCAGGAGGATGCTTGTGAATTCAAGGCTAGCCTGGGCTACACAACAAGGCTTTTAAAAATCCAAATTTAAAAAACCCCCAAAACCCCAAACCCAGGCCCGTGGAGTAGATGCTGCTTAGTGGGAAGGCCCTGGGTTCATCCCCACACACAGAGACTGGTGCGTTTTTTTTTTTTTTTTTTTTTTTTTTTTTTCCAGTATCAGGGATCAAACTCAGGACTCTGAGCTTGTAAGGCAGACGCAGTGCCACTGAGCTAAATCCCAGCCTGGTACTTCTTATACCTGATAAATAGCTCCAAGCCTGGGCACTGCCCCTTTCCTCACCAAATAACCCTACTTCTGTTTTCCCACGTCAAAAATGTGCACTTGGGCCAGTCGAGGCGGTGCATATCTGTAGTTCCTGCACTTAGGAGGCTGAGGCAGGAGAATCACTGGGAGTTTGAGGCTAGCCTGGTCTATATAATGAGACCCTGTCTCAAAAAATAAACTTTACAGGCCGGGGATACACCTCAGTGAGTAGCAAGCGCAAGGACCGGAGTTCGATCCCCAGTACCAAAAAACGAAAACAAAACAAAATAAAAACAAACTTTACTCTTCTCAGGGGGGCCTGGCTCTCAGCCTCACCCAAATGGAAGGAGAAATCCAGGAACACCACAGCCTCACGGGGGAGCTGGGCGCTTTGTCTGACACCTCCAGAGGGCAGGGTGGGGACCCCAGTGCGAGCCTGGAAGTCGGTCAGGGCAGCTTTGGCTTGCGTCCCTGGGCTGATATGGGAGGGGCGGAGAAAAAATGGCTTTTCCCAAGCCCTGCAGCAAGACCGAGCTCCTCTGTGTCTTCCTCCTTCAGTGACTCACGGAGAACAGAAAAGTTCGCTGCTGATAGTTATCGCAAAATTGCATCGTTCAAATCTTTGAGGCGCTGATTACAGCGCCCTCCGATGCTGCTCACGCCCTCTGTGAGTCCAAATCCCACGGAGGCTCTGGGACAAAGTTAATTAGAACCCAAGGCTGGGTGAGGGCTTCAACACCCAACTTTCCACACCCAGCCGTGCTGCAGACGGAGCAGGATTATCTTGCAATCGGTGAGCGACGTGGTTCCCAAGGCCACAGCAACGAATGAAAATGCAAAACCTAAACCGGGAAGGAGAGATCCGCCCAACTTAGTTCAGCCTCCTACCGAGCCAGATCCTCTTGAGCTGCTTCCCTCTTCTTGCTTTTTCCTTCCCTTCCCTTTCCACCAGGACAGGGGATTGAACCAAAGGTCTTGGCACTGGGCTACGCCCCCCAGCCCTTTGTATTTTGAGACGGGATCTTTGCTAAATTGTCCAGGGTGGACTGAGACTTGGGATCCTCCTGCCTCAGCCTCCCAAGTGCGGCAGTGACAGGTGTGTGCCACCAAGCCTGGCTCTGCTCTGACGAACTGAGTCCTCGGGGCTCAGAATAGAAACATGCAAATGAGACAGGGACCCTGGGGCTGGCTGTCACTTAGGAAGAGGCTCTGGAGAGACCTGTGGCTGACTCCATTTCCTATCATGGAACTAGGAGTCTGCCATCTCACATGATTTTGGTTCCCATAGGAGCTCTCACTGCTGAGGCCACACCTAGGTACAGCTGGCATAAAAGAGTGCAGCAGCGAATGGCTGTCCTTCCAGCACTTGAGAGGCTGAGGCAGAAGGATTCAAAGTTCCAGTTCAGCCTGGGCAGCTTAATAACTTAGCGAGACCCTGTCTCCAAAAATAAAAAGGGCTGGGGACTCACTTCAGTGCTAAGCCCTGGTTTCAATCCCCAGTATCACTCACACACACACACACACACACACACACACACACACACACACACACACGACTGCATGTACAAATATGCATCGACTAAAAAAATAAGCTCTGATTGTACGCATGGGATTCAACACCACCAGGAATCTGAACAAAACACTTTTGTAAGTCAGGTCGCTGTGGGTTTGAATTCCAGTCCTGCCATTTATTAGCCATGCAGGTTTGGGCCATGTTTTCCTGGGATGGAAAATGGGCCAGGGTGCAGTAGTCCCCTCCCAGGTCCCATGCCATGGGCCTAGGTCCATCCCATGCCACAAACCCAAGGACCAAACCTTGGTCTTTGGAGGACCTTCAAGGCCCTGACTACAGCATTTCAGCTCCGGTCCCCAAGTTCCCATCTGTGTCCCATGTATCCAACCATCCGGAGAGCCTCTGAAATCTCAGCTGCCCCAGAATTTGCCACAGGTCCCACTTCAAAGTCTCCTTTGAGACTCAAGTCACATTCAGTCAGAAGGCTCTGTCACAGACAAGAGAAAGCTAGCAAGGTCACCACAGCAGGAGGACGCTGCAGCCAGAATTCTAGGGGGCCCCAGCAGGGTTCACACTCAGGCAGAATTTGGTGCTGTCCATGCAGTGCAGGTTTCCCAGGCCTGTCGATGTGCCCAGAAATCGAGGCCGCCACACCCCCATCAGAGACACAGACATGCAAATTTATTTTAAGGAATTTCTAGGACAGAACCCTTTCAGAAGAGAGTCCCCTGGGGCAGGGACCCCCTCTGCCAAACACTGCCTGGCCTCCCAGGCTTTGCTTGGAAACCTCAGTGGAGCCCATTCTTTCTTTGATGGGAGGGAGGTGGCCTTGCTGATTTCTGGGGTACTTCTGAGTACTTTTGCTATTATCCCGATGCAGAGCACTTGGCTTCTCTCTATTAGCATAAGCCTCTGTCATGGTCTAGGCCTGGGGTGTCCTCCACAGCCTACGGATAGTGGGGTGCGTTTCAGCTTTTGTCTAGATGTCCCTCGGAAGCCTCACATGTGCATAGGTGGAGCTTTACAGAGGTGGCTGGATGTAGGGATGTGGGTTCGAGGTTTATGTTAACTAAAGGGGCTCAGCATGGTTTGGGGTATGGATAACGGGAGCCCCACCCTGGGTGTGAGTGGCATCAGCCAATAGACTTGTAGCCTGGATGGGATAAAAGGGAAAGAAAGAAGGCAGGTCCTGCTTCCTGCTGCTGCAGCTGCTGCTGCTGCTCTTTGCCACCTCCTGCCCAGCCTGCCACAGGCTGTTTCTCCCCCGTGACCCCCCTCTGCCCTGCTGCCCTGCTTTGGAACCAGCTGACTTCGGCCTGAACCCTCTACAGACTGGGAGCTGAAATAAACCTTTCATCCTTTAACTTGTGGGTGTCCAGTATTTTGTCTCAGCAACAAGAAAAGTACCTAAGTCAAGGTGCTGTGTTCACCAGTGGCTCCATCACGGATGAGTTTGGGGCTCACTGCCGTAGGAAGTGGCCCTGGTGGGAGGAGGTCCCAGGGGTGACCTGGAAGGGTGCATTCTTGCTCCTGGCTCCTCCCTTCTCTCCCTGCTCCCTTCCTGGCCGCCATGAGGTGAGCTGCTGTCCTCCGCCAGGCCCTTCCGCCATGACGTTCCTGCTTTGGAGCAGCCGCCATGCACTGAACCCTCTGAAACCGTGAGCCCCATAACCCTCTCCTCCTCTACACCGCTGTGACAGGAAAGTGACTAAGACAGCCTGTTGGGTCTCGCCTTTTCTCTCACCTCTTCCTGCCCTGCTGTGCTCACCCGGGAGTCTCCTGTGACCCGGACTAGAAGCAGCTGGTGATACCGGGCCAGGGCCAGGGGGCTCTACACCCTGCACCCCCTTCCTCTGCTGCGGGCTCCTCTCCGGCCCATCACCACTCCCCGTAGCTGCGGTCCCACTTGCCCTTGGCTGTGGGCTTTGCCTGGATCTCTAAGTGCCTGGTTCGCAGACGGGATACTTCGAGTCTTCTATAGCTGTTTGTTGGTGGATTGAATGAACACAAACACGGCATTTAGAGACCGTGTCTCGAAGCCTACTTACAACACAGCGGTCTCTTTTGGTCGCAAAGCAGCAGCCTGTCACCAGGTAAGGGACAGGGCCCACTTGTCAGTGCCTGCCTAACCACGAAGGTGAGATCTGGACTCCAGACAGTTAGAAGAGGGGGTGAGGAAGTTTCTTTAGCATTGTGAGCATTGTAGAGGCAGAAAGAAACCTCCTAGCAGGGCGTGGTAGTGCCCACCTCCAATCCCAGCACTCTGGGAAGCTGAGGCAGGAGAATCGAAAGTTCCAAACCAGTCTGGGCAGCTCATGACTTAGCAAGACCTTGTGTCAAAACAAAAGAAGGGCCGGGGGCTCAGCTCAGTGCTTAGGCCCTGGTTCAATTCCCATTACTGGGAGAAAAAAAGAAGCAGCAAGAAAAAATAGCCATCTTCCTGTGTGCGTGTCCCCCACACGGAAACAGTTTGTTCACATTTACCAGTCCGCATTTCTGTTTTCACTTCTAATTGGTTTTCTCCTTTGTGCTAGCGATGCCATCTGTGCCTGTGACAGGTTTTTGGATACGATGCTACTCACCAGGAAATGTGAGCCGCCCAGGCACTGAAGGAGGCGGCCACGGCAGGCAGCCTTGCCCTGAGGCCCTGCCCCGAGACTTCCATGGAGGCCCCTGGGGGGTTCTGGAACCCCAGAGGCGGGGGCCTAGGACAGCGTCCTGAGTTTCGCAGGGGTCCACAAAAGGGCATCCGCATCCCTTTGGGTCAGAACAAGGAGGCTGATGGGAGCAGATTTACCTAACACTTTATAGAAGCGATAGTGTTGGAGGCTGAGGCAGGAGGGTCGCATGTTCAAGTCTTCCTGAGGCAAATTAGAGACTCGTCTCCAAATGGAAGAGCAAAAACAGCTGGGATGCAGCTCCGTGTGAAGAGGTGGGGCTCACCCCTTCTACTGTAAAAAAAAAACAAAAACCCAGAGAATCGTGTTCTTATGCTCAGTTTCCGGATCCAACCCTACAGTCTTGACTTCCTGTCCCTTACAGGGTGGAAGCAGAAGGGGCTCATCATTCCCATTATGAATCAGGAAACTGAGGGAGAGACGTCAAATGGCCAGGGTAAGACTCTTCAACAAATGAGACAAACTCGAGGCTTCAGGAACGCAGGTCTAAGCCTCTGCGGTCTTGTGCTTTTATTTTTAATTTTGAGGCAGGGCCTCGCTAAGTGAAGTTGCCCAGGCTGGGCTCGAACCTGTGATCCTCCTGCCTCAGCCTCCCGAGTGCTGGGATGACAGGCGTGTGTGCTGCCACCTGGCTTCATATATTTTCTGAATATATCATATGCTATGCACATCATATTCACTTCCCATCGCTTCTTCCAAGTCTAAGATTGCTTGGTCTGAGGCAAACAGGGAGAGGCCCAGGCCGTCCTTGAACACTTATAATCCCAGCCACTGGGAGGCCGAGGCAGGAGGATAACCCTGAGTTTGCGACTGGTCTGGGTTGCACAGCGACGAGGCTCGATCTCCAAATAAAACACGGAAAAAAGAAAGAAAGAAGAGGAAGCAGACTAGGCCAGAGCCCTGACTTTATCCAGCTGGGTAATGGAAACCCAGGCACCAGGCACCCGGCTTTGCTCCTGGGGGTGGCCCTGGGAATGGGCGGGAACCAGGACTGGTCCGGATGTAGCGCCCAGGCCCCTGGCAGGGGCAGTGTCGCAGGCCACCAGCTCCAGCCAACCGCACCCGGCTGGGAGTAAACACTTCCGGTAGGGAAGCCGTCCCCGGGGCCACCTGCTGGGGGCTTCCGGAAACCGGGAAATGGGGATCCAGCTGTGAGCCACAACTACTTGGCCCAGCCCCCCCTCTCCCCCCCTCCCCTCCCCCACCCCCTCCCCTTCACCTGTCCTGCTTCTCCCCTTCTTTTCTCTCCTTTTCCCTGGGGAAGCCCACAACTTCATGCTGAGCTACCTCCTCAACCCGTTTTATTTTTTATTTTGACACAGGCTCTCTCTGTCTCTATATTGACCAGGTTGGGCTTGAGATCGTCCTGCCTCGGCCTCCCAGAATGCTGGGATCTCAGATCTGCCATCATGCCCAGCTGTTTTTCTTTCTGATTTCCTCAAGTGAGTCACTTGTAACCCTTTTCTCTCTTCGATCTTTGCTTGCTTTTGTTTGGGTTGAGCTGTCTTAACATCGGTTAACTTCAGAGATCTGATTCATGCAATCCTCAGAGGGTTTGCAAAAATCTTTATGATGCCGGGCCTGGGGCCCAAACCTGGAATCCCCTCACTTGGAGGCTGAGGCAGGGGCATAGGGAGACCTGGTCTGAAAATTAGAAGTTAAGAAAAAAACAGGAGGGCGTGGTGGCACATGCCTGTCATTCCAGTTAGGAGGCTGAGGCAGCATTGCTTCGTGTTCAGGCTTTGGGTTCTACCCCAAGTACTGCAGGGAAAAAAGAGCCAATATTTCCTGACGTCAGAAGCGGCTGGGTGTGGCCCAGAGTCCTGTTTGGAAGGTGAGGTCCCGAGTTCGATCGCAGCACCGGGAAAGAAGGAACCTGTGCCACTGTGTCCCGTCCCTGGAGGGGCGCGGAAAGGATGGGACAGGAGGGGGACAGAGGACGCCTGTGACCATCATCTGTCGGGCATCACCCCACCCCTGAGAGGATTCCTGGGGAGGGACCAGGACCCTGGTGCCCTGCCGGGGGAGGCGCCAGGCAGATAAAAGGACACAGGGAAGGCTGCTCCCCGCCCCTCGGAGGGAGAGATGAGCTGGCAAAGGTCGAGGGGACCTTGGCTTCCTTCCTGCACAGGATGTGGGTTTCTGAGTCCCGGCACTAATAGCACCTGGGAGGCGGAGGCAGTAGGATTGCCGAGAGCTCAAGTCCAGTCTAGGATACAGAGAGGGAACCCACCTCAAACAAACTGATGATGATGGTGGTCATAATGTCACTGGCACCACCTGCAAGATGCTCAAGGATGGCTCAAGGGTGCCACACCTCCCTCAGGTGTCAATGCTTCTGGTCTTGGGCATAGCCCATGCTCTGCGCTCCACATGGCTAGGCATGGCCAGACTAATCCTTTTGGGGGCAGTGTACTGAGAACTGAACTAGGGCCATCATGCTGAGCTGGCTACACACCCAGCCCTTTTGATATTTCATGTAGAGACAGGATCTCCCTACACTGTTCAGGCTGAGTTTTAATTTACGATTCTCGTGCCTCGGCCTCCTCCTGGCTTTGGTTTCCACCCTGAACAAGCTACATCCGAGGTTCTCTACTGCCTCAGCCTCCCAGAACCCTTCTCGGCTGACCTGGTTTAGCACCGGCAGATGGTAAGGACTCCAACCAGCATAGCAAAGACGGGAACATCTGGAGTGACCTGAAGCCCCCAGAGAGCCTTGTACTTTCTCCAAATGATTAACTTTACCAAAACAGCAATCAAAAAGATGACAAAGCCGGGTGTGGTGGCCCACGCCTGTAATCCCAGCACTCGGGAGGCTGAGGCAGGAGGATCGCTGTGAGTTTGAGACCAGCCTGGGCTACAAAGTGAGTTCCAGGTCAGTCTCAACTACATAGTGAGACCCTGCCTCAAAAAACCAACCAACCAAACAAAAAATGACAGAAACAAGAAATAAAATTCACTGGAAATCCCATCCCTCAGGCCATTTGGTTGTGTGGGGTGGGGTGGTACATGCTTGTAATTCCAGCATTTAAGAGGCTGAGGCAGGAGGATCCTATTCTTGGACCAGGGGCTACCTAGCGAATTGCAAACCACCTGGACTATGTGGTAAGACCTTATCTTGGAATAAATCAATAAAAAGCACATAAATCTCAAAATCCCACCACTTAAAAAGTTTCATCAGGTAGAAAATTCTCCCTGGTCTGATTCTATTTAGCATGACCATGAGGGACACTTGTGTCATACTCTGCCGCTGTGTCCCTAGGTTTAGCCAGGTGATCTAAACACACATGCATCCAAAACGCCAGACCACTGACCTCAGCTTGCCACTGTCCTTCCTACTCAGGCACAATTTGCACACCTGCATCTACATATCTAATATACCATCTTCACGGCTGTATAGTATTTCACAGCTTGGCTACACTACACAAGCTCTTGGACTTACAATGGGCGGCATAGCAACAAACTTGTGGGATGTCAAAAGTATCGAAGTTGAGCTGGGGGTGGGGGCCCATGCCTGTGATCCCAGGACTTAGAGCCTGAGGCAGGAGGACTGTGTGTTCAAACCCAGCCTGGGTAAGTTAGGGAACCCAGGAACCCAGACCCCCAGCAGGACTCCTCCAGGGGAACTTCCTTCTAAACCACTCTGTGCTTAGGATTCCCAAGTGCATGTGCGTAACTAAGTTTTACTTTCCTCAGGTTAGCTCTTCTTATGCCTTTCCAGCTGTACTCTGTCTAGTTACATATTAAATCCAGGCTTTATTTTAGTTTAGTTTTGGATAGCTGGGTAGGGCAGGGAGCCAGTTTTATTTCTTTTTACAAATGAGGAGTCAAGAGCTGGGGATTTAGCTCAGTGGCACCGCACCTGCCTCGCAAGCACAAGGTCCTGAGTTCGATCCCTGGTACCAAAACAAACAAACAAACAAAAAAAAACAACAAAAATACCACCAACAACAAAAAAACCACAACAAATGAGGAGTCAAATGAACCCAGTGATTTTGAGTTTATTGTTCTTATTTATTGAGTTGTAGCTTTTGAGACAGTCTCGTTGTGTAGCCCAGGCTGGTCTCAAACTCACAGCAATTCTCCTGCCTCAGCTTCAGGACAGGTGTGGCTTATGGTTCCCTACTTTGAAGTTATTTACTAAGAAAACTGAGCCAGGAGCAGTGGCCCACACCTGTCATCCCAGCACTTGGGAGGCTGAGGCAGGAGGATTCCAAGAGAATACCTACCCTGGGCACCTCAAACGATTTAGCAAGACCCTGTCTCAGAACAAAAAATACAAATTTTCCTGGGTTTTTTTTTGCGGGGGGCGCGTGGAGAACAAGTTCTCAGTATGTCGTTCAGATTACTCCTGAAATTGTGATGTAGCCGAAACTGGCTTCCAACTGTCCGAAATCCTCCTACCTCAGCCACCCAAGCTCTGCGATTCTAGTCGTGTACCACCACTCCAGGCTTAAAATAAACCAGTACCAAAGGGCTGGGGACTTGGGTTTGTGCGAAGATACTGAACCCTATACATTGTTGGCAGTGGGCGTGAAACTTGTAGGGGAAGCCCTGGCAAGGATTGCAGCTTTGGCTTTTTCTTGTGGCTGCTGGGACAGGAACCCAGGGCCCTTGAAAGGAGCTACAGCCCCAGACACACCCTCTGCTTTTGAGACAGGGCCCCCCTGAGTTGTTACATCACCGAGGTGCACCTGAACCCACAATCCTCCTGCTTCAGCCTCCCAGTTCGGAGAGTAGAGCCACGTCTGGCTTTTTGCTACTTTTTTTGTTTGCTGTTGGTAAAGCATTTTCTCCCCACCGTCTCTCCTTCTGGATACACTGAGTCCCCTCACTAAGCCCGCGGGCGGTTAGCCATTCGCTCAATGCAGTGCTCCCTCTTCCCTGCAACATCTCCTCCCCAGCCCGAGGTGGGCTCTGGGAGGTCGCCCTTTAATGGCCTGAGTTCCGAATCCGCGCCCAAAGATTGGTTTCGCTTAGCCTGGGAAATGCAGCCACCCACAGACTCTGTCCTTACAAAAAAATGTAAAAGGGGTGGGGATGTGGCTCCCTGAGAAGGCCCTGGGTTCCATCCCCAGTACCAGGAAAAAAACAAGTAAGTAAGGTGTCCACACAGCCCAAGTGTCTCAGATCTGTGAGATCTTTCCGGGCGTCCCCCAAGTAGGCCAGAACGGCATCAGGCAACTTCTGCTCCCGCGGCCTTTATCGCCTCACATCTGCACACCAAGGCACCAAGGCACCGAGGCAGAGCGCTGGCCTCAGCGGGCTGTGACCTTCAGATTCCGCTCTAATTACTGGCTGCAGGAGGAGCGCTTACGATTTGCTCCGAGGCAGGGCTTGCTTTCAGGGCTAGGCCACAGGCCTCCTCTCCCTGTCCCCCCTTCCACTGCCCTTTTGTCCCCCACCAAAGACAAGTGGCGTCAAGGGCACAGGCGCAGTGCGACAGGGGCTTTTGTCTTTTAATGGTACCGGGGATTGAACTCAGCTCCACTCAGCCACATCCCCGACTCTTATTCTCTTTCTCTACTTATTTACTTTGGGTGTTTTTGAGACCCGGTCTCTAACACTCCCACCTCACAGCGATCCTCCCGCCTCAGCCTCCTGAGTGCTGAGATCACAGGCCTGCGCCACCACGCCTATCCTTATTTTTTGAGACAGGCCCTCACTAAGTCAATAAATTGGCTAGGCTGACAAGAGGATTGCTGTGAGTTCAAGGCCAGCCTGAACTATATAACTGGACCTTGTCGGAAAAACAAAAACAAAAAGAAAAACAAAATAAGGGCTGGGAAATTAGCTAAGTGGTGCCTCCCCTGCTTCTTAAACACAAGGACCTGAGTTGGTCCCTGGCATAAAAAAAAAAAGTAATAAATTGGCCAGGTTGGGCTGGAATTTGCGACCTTCCTGCCTCAGCCTCCAGAGTGCTGGGATTTAAAGGCTTGTGTGACCACATCCACTCACCATCAGATCTTTTCCGTGCACCCACCGGCTCCCTGGGTTATTTTCAGTCCTTCCTCAGGCTGGCACTGTGAGGATTCCTGTCCCTGTCCCTTGCTGATAAATAGAAGCCACCTCGGTCTCAGCGGGCCTCGGGTCCCAGCCGGCCACACAGCCTCCTCCAGCAAGCAGCACCTTCAGTCGGAGGACGCGGGCGGGCTGGAGTTTCCAGGCGGAGCGCTCCTCCAGGTCTTCAAGATGAGAGGTGCGGGCGGCGGCGCCGGATGTCGGGTCAGGCTGCAGGGCTGCGGCAAGAGAGGCTCTGCACCGCGGGGGGCGATC
>NW_022900937.1:28533522-28534675 GCF_012274545.1 Fukomys damarensis | reverse complement strand
GCGGCTGGGCCCCCGGAGTCGGTCCCCAGAACTGTGGAGGCGCCCCGCGGGCCCGCTTCACACAGGCTAAGCCCGATTTGGCCCCTCCAGGGCCGTTTGCCCAGAAAGGGGTGGATGGGCGGCCTTCCTACTTCAGCCCTGGGGGCTGGGCCCTCCCCCGAAGGCCCAAAGAGGATGGAAGAGAGACCCCACCCCTCTGGATAGGAATCCCCTTGTGTGGGAGACCTGGCCCCGGCCTGGGGGCGGCGGGAGCGCTTTTGTTTTTTCTTAGTATGGGAGATTGAACCCAGGGGTTACCCACGGATTGACGTCCCAGCCCTTTTTAGGTTAATTTACTTTTATTTTTATTTATTTTTCGGTTCTTTTTTGAGACAGGGTCTCACTATGTAGTTGAGATTAACCTGAAACTCACTAGTTGACCAGGCTGATCTCGAACTCACAGCGATCCTCCTGCCTCAGCCTCCCGAGTGCTGGGATTACAGGTGTGCACCATCACTCTTGCAATTTATTTATTTATTTTTTGTTTGTTTGTTTGTTTGAGACAGGGTCTCGCTGTGTAGTTCAAACTGCTCTGGAACTCACTGTGTAGCCCAGGCTGGTCTCAAACTCACAGCGATCCTCCTGCCTCAGCCTCCCCAGTGTTGGGATCACAGGCATTCGCCACCATGCCCGGCGCTGGCAATTTACCTTTAAAATTTTGAGACTGAGTCTCACTAAGTCGCCCAGGCTGGGCTCAAATTTGAGATCCTCCTGCCTCGGCCTCCCAGTGTTAGGCTGATGGAGACACCAGTCTCTGAAGCAGTAGTCTTCATTTCACCCTATCATTACCCAAACACAACCAAGATCTGACGGGAGCGAGGATTTGGTGGGGGGCGGGAGTGTTCATTTCCCCCAGACTACTCCCTTCAGTGATTAACAATAGCAATAACAATAATAGCTGACACTTATCCCAATGATGGGATGGGCACAGTTCCAAGCGATCCCATAACCTCTCACAACACCCCCTTTACTAACCCTCTTCGCCATCGGGGAAACTGAGGCACCAGGCTTTCCTTTACGCCCGACCCCTACTCCGGGTCTAGGTGTCTGAGCCCAGGCAGAGTGTGAACCCACCCGGCAGGGCCCCGAATCTCCGAGCGGTGCCTGGGAGCCG
>NW_022900937.1:28531912-28533097 GCF_012274545.1 Fukomys damarensis | reverse complement strand
CCCCCAGCCTGCACCCCCCGGGGCGGGCGGTCGAGCCACGTCCTCTCCCTGCAGCGCGCCCCGGAGGGATGCACAGTATTTTATTCTTGCGACGCTGAGAGACTGCCAGGCCAGGGGGGCGCTGCCGCGTGCACTGCTTGGCGCGCAACTGGTTCGCAGCGCGCGCCGCCTGCAGTCCCGGGGCTCCAAAAGGGCTGGAGGAGCTCTCCCGGGTTCGCCAGTTTTGCAACCTCCTCTACTAAGAAGAAAAGCAAGTGGCTTTTGGCGCGAAAGCCTTGGCGCCTCCCCTGATTTTTATGGAAATCAAGAGGGCGGGGTGGAGCCGCTCGCTGCCGCCTCGCCCCCTCCCCCTGGCCTGCGCCACAGCCCCCTTCTCTCCCCGCCCCCCGGGTGTGTCAGATTGCGGCCGGCCCTGGAGGTAAGGAGCGGGGGAACGCATGCTGTTCCCGAAGCGAAACAAGCTCGGCTCCGGGGAAGCCAGCTCAGCCCCCCGGACCCCCCGGGGGAACAGACCCGCCCTAGTCCTTCCCTAGCCTCGCCCGGGAGGAGCCTTGGCTCCGGCGGAAAGCAATGCGCCCTACGCCGGAGAGGGTCCACGTTGGAGCCCGCGGGGACTACACACGTCCCCACCCGAGCTGGGGCTCGGGCCCAAATGGTGGCCCCGAAGAAGGGCGGGAAAAGGGGTGAGGCGGGGTGGCGCAATCTGGGTCGCGGCTAGCAGGGGTCGCGGTTGTCCCCGCGCCGTTCCCAGGTCGGGGCTGCGCCTCGCTCGCGCGCTCCCGGGAAGCGGTCGTCGCTGGGGGTCTGGGGGGAGAAGGAGGTGGGGTTGGAGGGATCCTAAATAAAGCACTGGCAGGATTACCGGTGCAGCGGGTGGTTCCGGGGGGGGGCGCTCCGCAGACATTGGGTGTGCGTTGAGGGTTGGGGGTGGTTGGGGCGCCCGTTGAAGGTCTGCGTCTATGGAGTCTCTCTGCCTTTGCAAAGTTTGCTACCCCCCTGTTAGGGTTTGCACTCAGGGGGTTGCATTTTTACAAAGCGGCGGTTGAGGGGGAGGGCTGAGCTCCAGAGAATCCCCTGCTCGACCGGCGGCCGGGGGTTCTCACCCATGGCGCGGTGGCCCTGCCTCGATGCGAGTGAGGTGCAAACCGGGAGCTCAGAGCCGGTTCTGCAGCGCCAGCAGCCCCC
>NW_022900937.1:28519979-28530989 GCF_012274545.1 Fukomys damarensis | reverse complement strand
CCTCCCCGAGCTCCGGAGTCCGCGCGAACCCCACGGCGACGCCCAGCACCTCCGGTGAAGACACGCTGAGCGACTCGGGTAAGCCTGGACGCGTACCCCGCACGGCTCTCCAGGCCTTTGTTGGCTCCGGGCGCACTACGCTGGTGGCCCGGAGGTCCCTGTCTCGCGCGTCTGCTCCCCAGCTTCAGGGAACCTTGCTCAGGGCCTCAGCCTGACCCCCACCCGGGGCACGGGCCTGTGAGCGACCGTGGAAAGGGCCTCGGGCGCAGGTCGGAGAAGGGGGAAGGCACCCCCGAAAGACCAGGGCTGTGCAGCTCCTATTCAGGGCGCAGGAAGTTGGGGAGACGGCACAGATTGCGGCTGCCGGATTTTTCCTTTTTGGGAGCGTGGGCGCGCCCCTCCCCCGCCCTCCGTGGGTGGTGGGCTGTTTACTCCGCGCAGGAGCCGGGCCAGCCTCGGGCTGGCAGGCGGGGCACAATCCCTCCTTAGCTTGCTCCCTCTCGTCCCGCAGCTGGCTGCCACTGCGCCAGCGGTCGTGCGCATTCTCCAGGGGCCGCCTCTTTCCAGCGATCCGGTTGAGTTGTGGCCCTAATTCCTGGCCTGGTTGGAGATCTGAGGCTTTGGGAGGTGAGGGCGCACAGCCCCCGGCAGCCCCTTTAAGAATGCAGGCACCCTGGAAGGGCTGCTCTAGGAGCTCCATTGTGTGCGTTTGTCGGTGGAAAGCAAGGGTTAAAAACCAAGCCTTTGCCGGAGGTCTGGAGGTGAGGACGGCTTCCGACTCCTGCGAGCCGCTGTTGTCCTTGGACCTTGACAACTGCTATTCCCACAATGTGTGTGGATAAAAAGCCCGGGTTTCCTGCGGGCTCTGCCGGTCGGGGCTCCCGGAGGAAACTCGGAGAGGAGCGGAGGCTGCGGGGCTCTGTCCCTTTAACGTCTGCGCCCTGACAGCTCGAGGTGAGGAAGCGTTTACTTCCAACAGCTGTCTTCTTGGCAGAAAACCAAAGCCCAGGCTTAAAGGGCCCGGCCGACTGGAGCAGCCTCGCATTTTGGCTTTAGAACAAGCCCCACAATTGTTCCGCTTCCCACCCGTCAGACGCAGCGCTGGGTGTGTTTTGATTTTCACGCTTGTGTTTTGGACGTTTTTTGACCCCGGAGGCCCATGGGGAAGGAGGGCGGGCAGCGGGCCTCCTGGGAATCCCTGGTGACCAAGGCGCCTCGCGGCTGTGGGCGGTGGCCTTGTCTTCCGAGGGAAGAGCACCGGGGGTTGGGTTGGGACGCGTGTGATGCCTGGGAGAAAACTGGCTTCTCTTCCCTGGTGAATGAAATGGCCCCCCAGTTTAGGACAGAAAGGCGACTTGGTTATGTATTTTACCAAACAAGGCTCCCAAAACAAGGAGGCTCCTTCTTATGGTTTCCTGACGGCGATCTGGGGGGGGGGGGTTCACCCCCAACGCATACTGGGGATTGAACTCAGGACCTTGGCTTGCAAAGCAGGCACGGTGTCACTGAGCTATATCCCGGGGGGGGGGGTGTTTGGAAACAGCATCTGTACGTAATCCCAGGTTGGTCGCAAACTCCTGGCGATCCTCCTGCCTCAGCCTCTTGAGTGCTGGGATGACAGGCGTGCACCACCACACCAAGCTGCGCAGTTACTTAAGCCTCTTGGATTTGGGGAAACTGAGGAGCAGAAAAGTTGAGCACTTTGTCAGCTCCAGCCGTGGTCGCCAGGTGCCTTCGATTTCTGCCACCTGCTAAAAGTTTTTGTGTTTTGTTTTTTCATTTTGCAGCCCTGGGGGGTGAGCCTCACAGGTGCCAGCAAGTGTGGCTTTACCACTGAGCTACAGCCCTAGCCCCACTGCTAAAGCCCTGGGGTCGAAGTATTGTCAGGGGCTGAGGCAGTAAAACATTTCTGTAAATATTTACTTTTTATTTATATTTTTAAGTGTTTTGTTGTCGGTGATAATGGTGGCTTTTTTTTTTTCTCCTTCTGAGACAGGATCTTGCTATGTAGTGCAGGCTGGCCTCACAGGGACCCTCCTGCCTCAGCATCCTGAGTGCTGGCATGACAGGTGTGTCCTGCCACCGCGCGGCTCATATAGGTGCTCATTTAACAAGGTCTAATGAGTCGGTCTGTCGGTCGCGGCTCCGGAGTGCCCATGCAGAAAAATTGCGATGGAGACTAACGCCCTGCTTTTCCCCAAGATGACGAGGAGGAGGAGGAGGAAGAGGGGGAGGAGGAGATCGACGTGGTCACCGTGGAGAAGCGGCGGTGCCCGTCCAGCAGCAGGGCGGTCACCGCCTTCACCGTCACTGTGCGGCCCCGGAGCGCGGCCCCTGGCGCGCTGAGCCTCAAGCGCTGTGTCCCCATCCACCAGCAGCACAACTACGCCGCGCCCTCGCCCTGCGTGGAGACTGAGGAGCCGCCGCCCCAGAAGAAGCCCAAGAGCGAGGCGGCGCTGCGGCCCCTGCGGGGCACCGTCCCCGCCAAGCCCAAGAGCGCCAGCCCGCGGAACTCGGACTCGGAGGACAGCGAGCGCCGCCGCAACCACAACATCCTGGAGCGTCAGCGCCGCAATGACCTGCGCTCCAGCTTCCTGACGCTCAGGGACCACGTGCCCGAGCTGGTGCGCAACGACAAGGCCGCCAAGGTGGTCATCCTGAAGAAGGCCACCGAGTACGTGCGCGCCCTGCAGGCCGAGGAGCAGCAGCTGCTGCGCGAGAAGGAGGCGCTGCAGGCCCGGCAGCAGCAACTGCTGAAGAGGGTCGAGCTGGCCAGGACTTGTTAGGCGTCCCTCTGACGGACGCACGCTCACTGCCACGTTTTGCACATTTGGAACTTTTACTTTTTAAACATTGTGTTGACATTAAGAATGTTGGTTTACTGTCTCCAACTGGCCTCCTTTCCAGTTTGGATCTGGGTGAGGGCAGGACCTGTGGGGTTCTGCAGTATGTCCAGGAGCTCTCTCTCCCGGATGCTAGGTGGCTTTGGAGCCTCCTCTGCTGTTTTTCATCCCCATGCAGCTGCGACGTCCTGACCATCGGGAGCCCCGGTCTGGGGCTGTAACCGTGGTTCCTTCCAAGTTTCGTTCCTTCTTTTTTACAATGGTGCTTCAACTCCAGCCGCCGGATGGACGGATGGACGGACAGACGGACGGACGGACAGGTGCCACCATCCAATGCTGTGATCCAGGCTGGGCGTTGCGCGCCCCGGGACGTTTGTGTAAATACCATGGAGGACACCGCCTTTGTCCTGGGTAGCGAGGCGGCTCTGGCGGCCGGAAGTTCCCGCCGAGTACTAATACCTCAATGTTTGAGGAGCATGTTTTGTATACGAAGCTGTTGTTACTCTCCGTTCCATGCTGTACTAATCCCTACACTGCCCGTGTACTTTCGTATGACGCTGATATATAACTAAATTTGATACTTATATTTTCGTATGAAAATGAGTTGTGAAAGTTTTGAGTAGATATTACTTTATCACTTTTTGAACTAAGAAACTTTTGTAAAGAAATTTACTATATATATATGCCTTTTCCTAGCCTGTTTTTTATTTTCCCCCCCCTTGTTGTTTTGTTTTTTTTCCTGTTAATGTATTTGTTCATGTTTGGTGCATAGAACTGGGTAAATTGCAAAGTTCTGTGTTGAATTTCTTCAAAATGTATATATTTAGTGCTGCATCTTATAGCACTTTGAAATACCTCATGTTTATGGAAATAAATAGCAATTAAATGACACAACTCAAATGTAATCCTTCAGAGGGAGTGCTGTGTCCACTGGGACTTTGTGGGTTTTTTTTTTTTTTTTTTTTTTTTTGGTACTGGGGATCGAACTCGGGTCCTTGCACTTTCGAGGCGGGTGGTGGAACCCCTGAGCTAAATCCCTGGCCCGTGTGGCTTTTGTTTTGTGAGACAGCGTCTCGATGCATAGCCCAGGCTGGCCTCGAACTCAGGGATCCTCCTGCCTCAGCTGCCTGAGTCCTGGGATTGCAAGTGCGTGTCACTGCATGGCCATGCACGGGACTTCTTGACATTTGTACCACCCTGGCTGGAGGTAATGGGCTGAGCTTGGGGGATTCTGCCGTTTCAGCTGGTCTTGAACCAGCCCAGGTTCGCCGTGAAGCCCAGGTTCGCAAGGATTGGCCTGCCTCAGCCTCCTGAGTGCTGGCTCGACAGGTGTGTGTTACCATGATGGGCCTTCAGGCACTTCTGTTATTTGTGAGCCTGCATTAAAGTGAAAGCTGGGATGCTGGGTATGTGACATTGCTAATATTTGTCTCATGCCAAATAGTTCTGAAATGTTCCTGTACGGAAGCTTGAACCTAGCGCCTGCCCTTTCAGTCTGAGCTCGAGTGCAAGCCTCCTGCCTCAGCTTGCTAGAGTGCAGGGATTGCAGGCCCACAGCTCCATGCACGCCTGGTGCAGAACTGTGGGTGAAGAAGCGTCAGCGAATAAAGAACGACCCACCCCTCCCTTCAGTGAACCCTGTACTGTTCACTAAGCTGCCCCAGACCTAAGGCCCTTGCAGGCAGAGGCTCTGCTTCCCCGTCTTGTCCCATCAGGGGCGGGGCTGGTCGCCCATGGAGACGTGAGCTCCCTGTCTGGGTGGGAGAGATCGCCCTGCCTCCTCAGCCTACAGGGCGCATACAGAATCCGTGTCTTTGGGTGGCAGGCTGCTTGTGCTTGGTGACTTCTGTGGGGTTTCATTTGATCCACTGGAGAAAATGGCCCACAGTCACCTTTGCCTGCCTGGCCTCCCCAGGGAGCAATGGAGACCAGGCCCAGTGGTCCGGCCTGGTTGGTGGAGACTCGAGCCCGAGGTCCTTAGTGGCACTTCCGCAGCGTCTGATGGGCCAAGTAGCTGCCCTTTGATGTCCCTTCCAGTCCCCAGATTGCAGGCTGGAACATTTTTTTTGTTTGTCCTGCTTTTTGAGCCTTGCCATGTAGTGCAGGCTGGCCTTGAACTCACTATGTAGCCTCAAAGTTGTGATCCTCCTGCCTCAGCCTCCTGGAGTGCTAGGATTATAGGGGTGAGCCCTGCGATGGTGCTTTTGCGTGCCGTTAGCAGGTTGCGGGCCTCCAGCCTCAGCTTCTCCACCCTGTTTCCCTGGGCCACAGAGGGGCAAAGGGACCTCAGGTTCTCAGAGTGCCTGGGTCCTCGAAGCCCAATCTGGTTTCTGGCAGAGGCTTTGACTGTGGTGAGACGGAGCCGGGCATGGACAGAGCCAGCACTGTTGGAGGAACCCGCAGGGGCAGGTTCCAGGTGTGCAGAAGACCTCAGGGGACCGGATGTGAAGCTGCCTCATGGTTTCCACCGTGCAGGAGGCTGAGGCAGGAGAATGGCCGGGAGTTAAGGCTAGCTACTGAGTGAGACCCTGCCTCAGAAAGAAGCAAAGCAAAAGAGGAAATCACTTCCACCCGTAGCCAGGGTGGGCCGGCGGCCACAAGCCCAGGTTCCAGCAGTGTGGACGGTGTATGAGTGCCTCGTGGTACCCGGGTGGGAGCCTGGGAGCCCTGCTAACCCCCTTCCCTCTGAAACGCGTCTGTGTCTGAACACCAGGTCCTTATGAGGCTCAAGTGTGCTGGCACTTTTTTTCCAGAGTGGAATTGAATCCAGGCCCCTCGCACAGACCTACATCCCCAGGCTTTTTAAAAATTATTATTATTATTTTTTTTAATTTTGAGAGAGTCTCTCACTGAGCTGCTAGGGTGGGTGCTGGGCTCAAGTTAGGATCCTCCTGCTTCAGCCTCCTGGAGCGCTAGGATTCCAGGCAGGAAGTCTTTTATAGACTTTTATCTCATTCCCTGGGCCACAAACTCCTCTCCAGACACTAGGGTTGTCCTGCTGTCCCTGGATCAAGGCTGTGGTAATCACAGCTGCTCCACAGTGTTTGTTGAGTGACTATTACCAATGCAAAGACAGGACTGACTGTTCAAGCCAGCCAGCAGGACTGCATTTGTGCAAATGGACCGGGCACATGGCCCTATCATCAGGAGCAAGGGAAACAGTGAGGAATCCAATGTTTCATTTACTTCCTCAAAGTTAAATAGGAAATGCTAACACATCTAACGGCCTGGCTTGTGCCTGGGCCACACGAGCCACTTTTCTTTAGCAAAAAGCGTGAATGAACAGGGAATTTAAACAAGGGTGAGACTGGAATCCGCTCGAGCTATGGTTAGGTACAGTCTCTGCGGGGAGCAGGGCAGGGTTGAAATCTGAATTTACAGCCAGGTATGGTGGCATGAGAGCCCAGCTGTGTGGGAGGCTGAGGCGGGAAGATCGAAAATTCCAGTCCTACCTGAGCAACTTGGTGACTCAGTGAGACCCTGGCTCGACATTTTTTACCATAAAGGCTGAGGATGTCGCTCAGTGTGAAGGCCTGGGGTTCCACTCTTGGTTCCCTGAGGCCCTGGACTTCGAGTGTTGGCGGATGGAGCGACCACTGCCAGTGACCTCCTGGCTGTCCCTGGCACGCAGGGCTTCTCCGCAGCGCTATTTCTGCCCTCCTTACCTGGGTGACTGGCTCGGGACTCTCCTGGTTATTGGCTGGTGATGGATTGCTGTAGTGGGGTTGAACCTTGGGCCTTCCCACCGAGCTACACCCTCGGCCCTTTTAATTCTTTGTATGTGTGTAGTTTTGTTTTAAAACAAGGACTCACTAATCTCTAGATTGCCCAAGTTGGCCTTGAACTCGCAATCCTCATGCCTCAGCCTCCTGAAAGCCCTTTCTATTTTGTAGCCAGGATCTAAATTGCCTGGGCTGAGCTCAACTTGGGATCCTCCTGCCTCAGTCTACCCAAATTCTGGGATGACAGGCACATGGCATTAATTCAGCCCTCTAGGATCTCCTCCATCCCCCTGGTTTCTGCTTGGAGCAGAGAGGGGCAGGCCAGGCAGGCATCTCCCCAGTGAGGTCTGGAGCCCCCTCTGCCGGGACTCCAGGAGGGTCTCATGCAGGTAGCGTTCCATAGTACGGAAGCCTGGTGGGCACAGGGGGCTGGACAGGGGTGGGGACCCTCGGCCTTTCAAGGGGGGTCTGCATGTGATTAGCAGGAAGCGCAGTTAACCCTCAATTAGGGACAGCCTCTCCTCAGCAGTCTGTGGTGCAGGGGTCCCCGCCCAGCCTCCTGCAGGGGCTGGGCCTGTGGCCCTAACAGCCCTGGGGACACCAAGGGAGGGACCAGGCCAGGGGGAGCAAAGCATTGTGCAAATGGTACCCTTATGGGGTCCAAAGACACTCTGAACTCTCCTGCCTCAGCCTCCCAGAATGCTCGAACAACAGGCCTACCCAGGTCAGTGTGAGAAAATTAGAGGTAAACTGTAAAAAAGAAACAAAATACACAAGAGCAACCCACCTTTCCAGGAGCCACTGTTGGGGTTTTAGGTAATGCCAGGGCTTTCGGTGACAGGAGCTGCGGCTTGCAGCAGGTCTGCAGGCTGTATCTATGGAGGTCGTGGCCAGCGCTCTGTTACAAAACAATTGTATCTGGGTTTTCTGCTTATTAAGAGTCATACGTCCCACCTTCGGGAGGCTGAGGCAGAAGGATCTCAATTTGGAACAACTTATCCAGACCTTGTCTCAAAATAAATAATAAAACACGGGGCTGCATCTCAATACAAAGGCTGATTCAATCCCGTGCCCCCCCCCGTAAATATCTGCCACCTGCAGCTCCATTTCCTACTCTGTAGCCACAAAAGTGCAGCGTGGCTTTGGTTAAGAGATTAAATTAAGCTATATTTTCCTTTCCAGTCCAGCAACTCTGCTCTTCCTGCTCCTTCAAGGGAAAAATACGTCCGAGAGAGAAAATTGCTCCCAGCGTCCGCGCGGAGCGCTTTGGGAACCTTGCGTGGGGGCCGCCGGGGCCTCCTGAGACCCCTGGACTGGACTGCGGGTCTTGGCCACCCACGAGCTTTGGGCGAGGGTGCGCTTGCAGGGAACAGCGCGAAGCCCACCTCTGTGGGGCTTGGGTCCCCGGGGCCTTCCGCGGGGCTGTCCCTGGCTCCTGGCCTCAGCTTTGCCTGCGGGGTGTCCGC
This sequence comes from Fukomys damarensis, assembly GCF_012274545.1. NCBI lineage: Eukaryota > Metazoa > Chordata > Mammalia > Rodentia > Bathyergidae > Fukomys > Fukomys damarensis. The sequence continues at coordinate 28,522,958 of NW_022900937.1, read as the reverse complement.
TTCCCCTGGATCAGGGCTGCACATTAGAAGCGCTGTGGAGCTGGGCCTGTAGTCCCAGCACTTGAGAGGCTGAGGCAGGAGGATCGCTGTGAGATCGAGGTCAGCCCAGGCTATAGAGAAAGAGTAGAGGGGCTAGAGGAGCCTTTTAAGGGTTCACTGTCCCTGAAAGGAAGAGTACAAATACTCCTAACGCTTTCTGCGCAGCCGCAGCTGGAGGTCCTCCCTCTCCACGCCACCCCTCCTGGCTCCACGTGGGAACTACTGTCTCGGGACAAGCGGAGGGGCAGAGTGAGAGTGCTGTAGCACTGTGAAGGCCACGCCTACGTGCACGACAACAAAGGCCTCCGAAAGCAGCACGCAGCCTGGCAGGGGCATACACCTCTGATCCCAGCACTCTGGGAGGCTGAGGCAGGAAGCTCTCAGATTGGGGCGCAGCCTGTCCAATTTAGCAAGGCTCAGGAAGCATTGGGAGGGCAGGGTCCGGGATGAAGACGCAGAGCCTCCTCAGCCAGGACAGATGTCTGCTGAGAGACCTTAAGAAACTCGGAGGGCTCAGAAACCAGGCAAGAGGGCAGCAGAAAATGACGGAGAAGGAGGGTAATTTAGGGTTCAGGACTTTTTTTGAAAAGTATTATTACAGCCGGGCGTGGTGGTGCACTATCTGTAATCCCAGCACTCTGGGAGGCTGAGGCAGGAGGATCACAAATTGCAGCCCACCCTGGGCAGCAGCTCAGTGACTTAGCGACACCCGGTCTCAAAATGAAACATAAAAAGGGCAGGGGGCACAGCTCAGTGCGAAGACCCTGGGTTCAGTCCCAGCTCTGCGAGAAGGAAAAGAAAAGGAAAGGAGTCTTAGACGGCTCTGAGGACAGACTGCATGCGAAAATGTTTTAAGATTTATCAAATGCCCTCCCTGAAAACTATCTGTGATAGGTAGTGCTGTGAACATGCGTGCAGGGGTAATCGTGATCTGCGGGCAGGTCTGTTACTGTTACTCAAATGCGATTTGTGAGTTCATTTGTAATTTCTCAGGGTCATTTTCACACACACGCATACGTTTTCTTTTTTGTTTCCTTTGAGGCAGGGCCTCATTTGTTACTCAGGATCCTCCTGCCTCAGCCTCCCTGGGCATCCACCCTCACAGCCCGCTGGGAGTTCTTGGTCTTCAGCTAATGCTCCGTGCCACCGAACCCCAGCCCGACAGGGTGACTCCCCACACCGAGTTGGGAAACGCGGTCTTGGGGCCCAGGTGGGCGGGGCTGGGGAGGGGTCGGGGCAGCAGCCCCCCCCCCCAAGGCCATCACTGTGTTCCGCACACATGGACTCTTACAAATGGAAATGAAAAAAAGAAAGGAGTTATGCATGGTAACAGATTTGCTAGCGTAGCCAGACGCCTGTCATCCCAGCACTTTGGAGGCTGAGGCAGGAGGAGCTCTGCGAGTCGGAGGCCAGCCTGGACTCTACGGTGAGGTGAGTTCAAGACCAGACTACAATAGTGAGGCCCTGCGTCAAAAAACAAAGAAAAAAGAAAGCAGTTGCGCTTGGTGGGCGATGCTCTACACAGGGTAACGGCGTGCGGCTGGGAACGGGGGCAGCGCAGCCGGGCACCCAGGCCTGTTGCTTCTTATCCCTGAGCCTCACCCGCTGCATGTTTTTGGTTTGGTTTTGAGGTACTGGGGATTTGACCCAGGGACTTTGTACTGAATTACGGCCCCAACCCTTTAAAAATGTTTTTAGATTTTTAAAATATTTTCATGAGTGTAGTTTGGCATGGTCCTCTTGGGAAGGTGGTTCGTGCAAACACCCATTTTAAGGCCTTTTCTTCTGTTGTGTTTTTTGTTTTTTTTTTTTTACTATGAGACAGGGTCTCTCGCTAAGTTGCAGATCCTCCTGCCTCCGCCTCCCGAGCGCTGGGATGACAAGTGTGCGCCACCACCCCCGGCTCCGTGTGTACATTTAGAGCCCAACTTAGGGGATCTGAATCTGTGAAGTCCCCGGGGAATAAAAGGCCCGCTCTCTGGGAACTTCCGTAAATAGGATGAAAACTCTGATGTGGGCACTGCAGGAAGCTGGCTCTGCCTCCCTCCCGACAGCCCCGCTCCCTGTGAGATCTGGAGCAGAGACCATGAGGCGCTGTCGCCCACCAGGGCCCGTAAGCCCTGCCGGGCCTGCTTCCTGCAGTGATGATGTCTCCGGCTCCTGCACTTGTGGGCCAGAAAGCGCAGGCCGGAGGCTCTCGAGTTATGCTGTGAATGCAGCCTTCGTTTCCCCGGGAGGACGGCGAACCTGCGGCCCTGCAGGCTGAAGCCGTTCACAAGGCCGGCGCTGTGAGTGACAGCAGGGACACTGCTGGCCACAGGGCCGTCACTCCCCTGGTGTTCCGAGGGACAGCTGAGAGGGAGAGGAGCCTTTGAGCATGGCACTCAGGAGGCTGAGGCAGGAGGATCACCAAGCAGCTCCCCTGAGACCATGTGAGGGCTTCTGAGCTGCAGCTGACCCTGTGTCTCCGGGCCACAGACGTGTAATTGGGGCCCTCAAGGAGGCTGAACCTACCCTGCAAAAAAATTTTTAAATTTAAAAGGGCTGGGGATGTTGCTAAGAGCAAAGGCCCTGAGTTTAATCCTCAGTACTGCAAAGAAAAAATAAAATAAGTGAATTCTTCACCTCGTTCTAGGAAGCCTATTTGTTGTTTTATTGAGAAAGGGTCTCACTGTGTAGCCCAGGTTGGCCTCAAACTCTATGGGATCCTCCTGCCTCGGTGTCCCCGAACACCCACCCTCTCCTTCCTCCCGCCTTCTCTGCTCCTCCTCCCCCTGCATCCCCTGCACGGGAGTCCAGGCTGTGCACATGTGTGCGCGTGTGCATGAGCGTGCATGTGCCCGCGCAGGGCTGCGGCCGCAGTGCCAGGCGGCCCCACCGCATCCCGGCTGCTCATTGTTCGTGCCGTCTCCATGGTGACGGCAGCAGCTGCTGGTCCTG
>NW_022900937.1:28515956-28519852 GCF_012274545.1 Fukomys damarensis | reverse complement strand
CCAGGAGGGGCCCAGCCAGGTGCCTGAAGCAGGAGCGGCCCTTCGTCAGCTGGGCTGCGGCCCCCACGGCCGGCCAGGCCTGTCGCGGCCCTGTCCCTGCTGTCCCTGTCCTGGTTTTGCTTTTTTCTTTGGAGACAGGGTCTCAGGGAGTTGCTAAGATGCCCAGGAATGGCTGTGTAGCCCAAGCTAGCCTTGAACTGGCAGCAGTTCTCCTGCCTCAGCCTCCTGGGTGCTGGATGGTGGGCACATCCCACTCTGCAGGTTCATGACTCCAGGCTACAGCACCCAGGCAGGACCGGCTGGGCTCTGTGACCCCAAGCTGACCCCCAGCACCGCCCTCCCAGCAAGGATGGCAACCCCAGGTGAGGGTGGTGTAGGCGCCTCCAGAGAAGCTCTGGTCACTGGGCCCAAAGGCAAAGCAGGGAAGGCAGAGAGTGGAGAGAAGGAACAGAAAAATCAGGAGTGAAGGATCAAAAGTAATCAGGCCGGGCGTGGTGGCGCACGCCTGGCATCCCTTGGGAGGCTGAGGCAGGAGGATCACCGTGAGCTCAAGACCAGCCGGGGCTACATAGTGAGTTCTGGGTCAGTCTCGACTACATAGTGAGACCCTGTCTCAAAAAAAAAAAAAAAATCAGTATATAATATAGATATGTGCACAACTTGTGATCAACATGTAGAGTGAATATTTAAAATTTAAAAATTTGTTACAGCAAAGGACACATTGCCATGAATCCCCCTAAAAATCCTCCCCTTGCTTCAAACAAACTCCTCCCATCACCTTGCCTCTCTCTCTCTCCCTCTCTCTCTCTCTCTCTCTCTCTCTTTCTTTCTTTCTTGTTTGTTTGTTTTTGCTGGTTTTTTGAGACAGGGTCTCAGTATATAACCCAGGCTGGCCTCAAACTCACGGTAACCCTCCTGCCTCAGCCTCCCCAATTGCTGGGATCACAGGTGAGTTATCACCATGCCCGGCTGTTCTTGGCACTTTCTGCAGCAGCTCTGGAGTCCTCTTTCCTGAGGGTCTATGGGGTGTGATCCAAGCATAGTTACTGCTGCTCCCCAGTGCCACCCAGCAGAAAGGGGGCTCCTAAAAACATGACGCTGTGTCCTCCTCCACCGTAGTCACGTGGCACCGTGTGATTTTTGACTCCTCCCCAAAGTCACAATGACCGTGAATGGGAGACTTGTTTTGAATCCATTTAGGAGATCAAGGCAGCCAGGACAGCGTAGCTAAAGACCCTCAGGAAAGAGGACTCCAGAGCTCCTGCGGGAGGTGGTGAGGACGGTGGGATGAGGGTGTTGGAAGCCGGGGGGAGGGGTGGGATTTTGAGGATGATTCAGGGCAGCGTGTCTTTTACTGTAATAATAATAAAAAAATTACCGTATAGGACCGGGGATGTAGCCAGTGGTGCCACTGCCGCTGCCTCGCAAACATAGCGTCTGGAGTTTGATCCCTGGTACCAAAAAAACAATAAAACAAAAAACCAACCAACACAATTCACTGTCCATTTGATTACACTTTGTCGGTACACATTTCCCAGAACAAATGTAAGGATTAGGTACCATTAACTCATGTGAAATAATTCTGTGCCTCTGTGCAGGGGGTGGGGGGGAAGAGGAGAGGGGAGGCCAGTGCCAGGCTGTTACCAGCAGCCGGTCTGGCTGCGTGAGGAACTGAGGCTGGGCAGGGGAAATCCTTTCCTTTTTCTTGACTCGTCTCTGTATTGCCTCATTGGCTACAGTGTGCGGTTATTGCTTTAATAACCCAAAACACCGGATGCATTTCCTAGAGACCCAGCTCTCGGCGTGCTCCATCCTTCGGAGTCTGGCTGCTCCCTCAGCCCTTGGACCCAGCTCTTCTCAGCTGCCTCCTGCATGGGGCACTCATGGCTTCTCCTCCGGCAAACTGAGACCCAGGGAGTAGGGCTTTTTGTTTTGTTTTCAACCCTGGGCATTGAGCACCGAGCTGCATCCACAACCCTGTTTCACTTTTTATTTTGACACAGGGCCTTGTTAAGTCACATAGTTGCCCAGGCTGAGCTCTAACTTGCAGTCCTCCTGCCTCAGCCTCCCCGAGTGCTGCGCCCCAGCCCCATGCTGGCTACCTTGTTGCCTGTATTAGACTGTGTGCGCTTGAAGGGTGAGCCCCTTGTTCTCTGTTAGGCTGTTGAGTGAGCTGGCAGGAACCTGGCACAGGCCAAAGCGGGCCAGGGTGGGCAGCATCCCAGAGAGATGGACAGGCTCGGGGCAGCCGTGGCAGGGGGTGACCATGCAGGTGTCTCAGGGCCAGTGCCACACCCTGTGACCTTGGGCTGTGTGGCTCTGTGCCTTGGGGGCCCTAATGCAGTTGGCCTGTTCCAGCGGGGCGTTCTGGGGCTGCACCAACCCTGCCTGCCCTGCGCACCAATGGGCACAGTTTCTGGGCCTCCGAGTCCTCCTCTCTGAAGGTTGGCAGCTGGGTGCGCACTGCCTGCAAAACCAGCACTTGGGAGGCTGAGGCGGGAGGATCCCTGGGAGTTCAAGACCAACCTGGACTACATAGTGAGAACTTGTCTCAAAACACCAAAAAAGAGGCGGGGGAAGGAGAGGAGACGGACCCAAGCCCCTCCCTCCTGTGCCCCAGGTCCTTCTGCGCACATTTCCATGTAATTCCTGCGCTTCTCAGTGGGCGCCCGTCTCGCTGGCTCACAGGTGCAGGCACCGGCTCTGGTGCGGGTGGGGGTGGTAAAAACCTCCCCCTCCCCCGCCTATCTCCCATCATGCGGAGGCCTCTGCCCTCCACCCTGCCGCCTCACTGACTTCTCCCCTGCTCCGCAGCTGAGTTATCGCGGCCCATCTGAACCGGCTGCATTGCTGGCCCCTAACCCACAGGGCTTATCAGGGCCTGGAGCCGAGTCCTGTCCCCCAGATGCCACTTTCCTTTCATGAACTTTCATTTTACTTAAACCAGGTGACCCGGTCTTCCCGTAACGCTTGGGGATTTTTTTTTCCTATTTCTGAGTCTTTGGCCCATTTAAAATGACCCACATTCTGGATATGGTGGTGCACGCCTGTCATCCCAGCACTCTGGGAGGCTGAGGCAGGAGGATCACAAATTGGACCCCAGTTTGGCCTACCTGGGGAGAACCTGTGTCCAATAAAACACAAAACATGCACTGGGGATGTAGCTGAGTGTGAAGGCCCTGGTTCAATCCCTGGTACAAGAAAAGAAGAGAAGAGAAGCCAGGTGGCGCACACCTGCAATCTCAACACTTGGGAGGCTGAGGCAAGAGGATCGCTATGCGTTCAAGGCCAGCCTGGGCTACATGCTAAAATCCTGCCTCAAAAAAACAAAACAAAAGAAAAAAGAAAGAAAAGAAAACGTGGACTTGCAGGCAGAAAGGGCCCTGCCCGTGGCTTCCCATAGCTGCCCAAGCAGTGGTGTGTGGGCTGCTGCAGGCTGCGGGTCTCGCGCCTGTGGCTCCTGTACCCGCAGGGGCCGACCCTTCCCTGCCCTCTTAAGTCCCCGCACGCACTTCCTCCCGGCTCAGGCCCCGGGACCCTGTGCCCAGGCTGAGGACGGCCACACGCGGGCGGCACCCGGGCCGTGCCAAGTCCCGCCATCTGCCACCACGGGACGCAGGTGCCGCCCGCCCGGCGCCGACAAAGCCCAGCCGGGCACAAAGGCCGGAGCAGGATAATCGCTGAACTCCGAGCGGCTTGGGCGCAAGGATTTGCATACAGATGGCTGTGCAGCGGCACTGCTGTCCCCTCACCGGCTGCCGGGCAGACCGCCCGCAGCCTCGCAGCCTGGAGGCCTTCTCTGTGGCCTGAATAGGCCGCCTTTCAGGGGCAGGGCTGCTTTGGAACTTGAAAAGAGGGAGGGAGGGGAGGGAGGGGAGGGAGGAGAGCGTGCAGGA
>NW_022900937.1:28513299-28515919 GCF_012274545.1 Fukomys damarensis | reverse complement strand
ATATATATATGTATGTATAATTTGTTGTTCGTTTTGCAGCACTAGGGATGGAACCCAGGGCCTTTGCACTGAGCTACACTCCTTACACTCCCAGACCTTTTTATTTGTCATTTGGAGGCAGGGTCTCACTAAGTTGCTAAGTTGCTCAAGCTAGGCTGGAACTTGCGATCCTCCTGCCTCAGCCTCCCGAGCGCTGGGATCCCAGGATATGTATGTATAATTTGTTGTTCGTTTTGCAGCACTAGGGATGGAACCCAGGGCCTTTGCACTGAGCTACACTCCTTACACTCCCAGACCTTTTTATTTGTCATTTGGAGGCAGGGTCTCACTAAGTTGCTAAGTTGCTCAAGCTAGGCTGGAACTTGCGATCCTCCTGCCTCAGCCTCCCGAGCGCTGGGATCCCAGGTGTGTGCCCTGGCTTCTGCTGTGCCTTTTGTTCCATGGCAGCGCATTCTGCACATGTGGAGGCAGCTCGTCAAGGGTGAGTTGTTGGTGTCCGTTCTTGGTGACCACCGTGCCCATTTGTTCTTAATAATTAAAAACATTAAAAGAAAATTTCATCCAAAACACTTGGGCCAGGCATGGTAGCACACACCTGGGGTCCCAGCACTCAGCCTGCTGAGGCAGGAGGGTCACCACGAGTTCGAGGCCACCCTGGGCTCCATAGCAAGAGTCTGTCTCAGAAGAACCAAACAAAGCAGGATTCTGGCCCAGCCACTTCCTGTTCCTGTAAGGGCTTCCTAACACCCTTCCGGTTCCCCCGAGAAGCCTGCTGTGTATGCCATTTGTACAGCGAGCCCCTGAGTACCTGTCTCTACCTCCTTCCCAGTCTTGCCCTGCTCTTTGATCAACACTGTGCAAACCTCTTGACTTGGATCTTGGAACCCTCCTGCCTCAGCCTCCTGAGTGCTGGGTTTCAGGTGTGCTGTGCCACTCCAGACCTAGAAGTGTGCCTTTCAGTGAGGCCAGAAGTGTGACAGTAATTAGGGGCTGGAGAATCTAGCCACTCATCTTTGATGGGCAGAGGTGGTATTTGTCACCCTGAGGTTCATGAGAGGAACACCAGGCCCAGCACAAACCATGACTTCAGAGATGAGGAAACTGAGGCCAGTTGGGGATACAACTTCCCACTGCAGTCACAAGAAAACCTGGACCTTCTGCCTTGGTCACTGTGGAGACCCTGGAGGAGGACGGAGCTGGGGCTGGCAGGAAGGGGGCACAAGCTCTGTGTGGAGGGCTCAAGATGCCACCTTCTGAAGCAACTGTGGTGCCACACACCTATGATCCCAGCATCGGAGAGGCTGAGGCAGGAGGATCTCTGGGGGTTCCAGGCCAGCCTGGGCTACTTAGCAACCTAACAAAACCCCAAGTCAAAAAAAATGGGCTGGGGATGTCAGTGCACTCAGTAGGGTTCAGTCTCCAGGACCAAGCAGACAAAAACAAGGGTGCTTTCTGCTCACTGTTTAAATCTTTTGTTTTTAATTTTTTGTTGTTTTTGTGGTTAGTTTTTTGAGACAGGATCTTACTGTGTAGCTCAGGCTGGCCTTGAACTCACACACAGCCTCCGGAGTGCTGGGCTCACAGGCGGGCACCACTTCTGTGGCCTGCTCCTGGTTTAAATCAGCTTCCCTCCAGGGTTAAGAGGCCCCATCTTGGAGCCTCGGACCATGTGGCTACACAAGGGACATCTAGGGTTGGGAGCATGACAGGCTCTGCCCATGGCCTCGGTGCTCTGCCTGTCCTGGGACCTGGGTGGAGCCTCTGCGTGGCCAGTGGACATGTGCCGAGCTGCATGGAGGAAACAAAGGACACCTCGTACTGCTGGGGCTGGTGCCTCGCACCCCTGCCCAGCTGTGGCTGCCAGGGAGCTGGAGGTTGAAGCCGGGGCCACCCCGGGGGCCCCGAGAGAGGGAAGTGGTGGGGATGGGACCACAGGTGGGGTCGGGTTTGTTTGTTGAGACAAGGTCTTGCTATGTATCCCAGACTGACCTCATACTTGTGGAGATCCTCCTGTCTCAGCCTCCTGACTGCTGACATCGTAGACATTGGCCAACCCTGTTGGGCACTGCTGAGTTTTTTCGGGAACAGTCACCAGCAGCAGCACCCCTCACTCAGACCCAGTGCCCCTCGCTCCTGGCAAGGTGCCCTGTCCTGCCTGAGGCTCCCGGAAATCGCAGTCCAGTGGAGAGCAGGCCTGGGAGGGGAGACCACCGCCCCGCCTGGCCCGGCTTTGGCTCCCGGATGCGGCGCATCAGGCGTCAGAGGCAGCAAGGCCGTGGCCAGCCCCGGGGGGCACAGGGCTCTGTCCGGTGCCCTCTGCTGTCCACAGGGCCAAGCGCGGCCAGAGGCCACAGCAGGCAGTATTCCAGTGCGCGTGCGCGGGCGCTGTTTGGTCTGAGGGTCATGACCGCGGGCGGCCTGGCTCCAAACTAGGTCACTGCCGTTTGGGCTCCAGCCGCACTGCGCTTTCTGCGGATTAGTGCAGACTCTGCCCTGCCGCAGGGCTGGGAACCCAGCAGGGTCACCGCCCTCCGCCCTGCCCGCCGGGTGCCTAGCGATCCTGGCTTCCATGCGTCCTCCGCGTGGTTCGTTTTTTAGCAGCGCGGGGGGGGGGGGGGGG
>NW_022900937.1:28501569-28513264 GCF_012274545.1 Fukomys damarensis | reverse complement strand
GGGGGGGGGGGGGGGGGGGGCGGCTGCACTCAGGGCCTTAGCACTCGGCTCCATCCTGAGCCCAGCATTTGCTTTTTATTTTGAAACAGGGTCTTGTTACGTTGTAAGTCGCCTAGGCTGGGCTCGAAATTGCAACCCTCTTGCCTCAGCCTCCCAGAATGCGGGGATGAGAGGGTGTGTGCCGCGTGCTCGGCCTCATCCCAATCGCTCAGTTACTCTGATGTCACCTCAAGGTCTCTGCTCCTAACGGGGGTCTCAGGGCTCTTGGGCCACCGCATGGGACCCTGAAGGCCCCAGACCCGGCCACCTCGCCTGAGAGCACCAGGAGGGACCGGGGGCTCAGGGTGGACGCTCCTTCCCGGACGTCTCCAGGCACAAGGAGGCCGCTGAGACCCCAAACACAGCCAGGCCCACGGGGTGGGTACTTAGGGTCTCCGACAGGAGGCCAGGAGGTGGGCGGGACCTCGATTCAATGGACAAAGCCAGGGGGGTGTGGTGTTGAGGCCTGTCGTCCTAGTGCCCTGGGAGGCTGAGGCGGGAGGATCCCAAATTCCAGACGCGCCCAGCAGTTTAGCAACACCTGTCTAAAAACAATGAAACATGCTGAATAGATAGGTGGATGATGGAGGACGAGGGACGGATAGATTGAGCGGGGGTGTAGCTCTCTGCTCACACACAGTTAGGGCGTGCGAACCCTACCTCCAGTCTTGCTACAGCCGGTGGGCACGGGGCCTCGGCACCCTGTGCTCATTCAGCTTGGAACCCCATGTGCGGCCTCCATGCGGTCACTGGACTCTCATCTTGGGGACCTGCGCCAGGGCGCGCCAGGCCCGTCACAGCCCCTAGAGCCGGACTCCTCTCCGCCACTCGGGGTCTCCCATCCCAGTCTTCAGGGCTATCCCCAGTTTCCGGTCGCAGCCAGGAGGAGCGAAGCTGTTTCTCCGTCTGGAGACATCCGGGTGGGAGCCCGGCACACTGGAGTCGCTTCCTCCTGCGTCCTCCCAGGCCGGGGGTGTCCCGAGGGGTGGGCACTGCAGAACCGGACCAGGTAAAAATAGCAGGCGCCCTCTGCCGGGTCAAGAGAAAGCGGCAGCTCTGTACTGACTTCGTTCATCTATCTCTCTGCTAGGTGTGAGGGAAGGCAGATGCCTTCGCACTAAACTCAGTCCCCAGCCCTCTTGTAAGACAAGGTCCGTGCTCAGTCTCTCAGGCTGAGCTGGAACTGGGGATTCTCCTGCCTCAGCCTCCCAGGGTGCTAGGATGGCAGGCCTCACTACTGCACCCCGCTGGCTTTGTACCTGGAATCGAGGTCCCTGCTCCCCTCCTGGCCTGGAGATGGGAAAATCTAAGGATGGGGAGGGGCACCCACCCCATGGCCCTGGCTGTGTTTGGGGTTTCAGCAGCTTCACTGTGCCTGCAGGCGTCCGGGGAGGAGCGTCCATGTTGAGGCCCTGGCCCCCTCCTGGTGCGCTCAGGTGAATCAGACGGGTCTGGGGCCTGCAGAGTCCTGGGCAGGGGGCCCGAGAAGGTCTGGGCTGGCCCAGCCTGCAGGCCAGGTCCCAGGTGGTGGCCCTTTGAGCTCTGAGGCCCCTAGGAGGAGTGGGGAGCCGGTCAGCAGCTGGCCTGAGGCCCTGTGCAGCTTTGGGACAGGTGGGCCAGCTGCTGCAGCCCAGGACAGCGCAGGAAGGCAGCAAGGTGGCTTCCCGGGGGCAGTGGCCATGCCGGCCCAACGTGGGCTCAGCACTCAGCAGGGTCGGGGGAAGCGGGGCCCCACCTGAGGCAGTGCAGGTGCAGTGGGGACAGGACGGCCACTCTGCGCTGAGGAGTCCTGGAGGCACGGAGCTGAGTCCTGCGTGGCCTGGCCCTGTGAGGCGGAGGCACTGCTGGGGAGACCCTGAGTCCGCGGGCTCTGGCCTCCCTCCAGCTTCCTGTCTCTGTCTCTTTCTCTGTGCACTGAACTGTGTCCCCAGCCCTTTAAGAATTGCTTTTTGTTTTAAGCCAGGGTCTCACTGTCACTAAGTTGCCCAAGCTGGGCTGGAACTCGAGATCCTCCCGCCTCAGCCTCCCAGAGTGCTGGGCTCACAGGTGTGCACCACTGGGTGTGGCCGAGACACTGCTGACAGGGAGCAAGGAAGTGTTAGAGTCAGTGTATGCGGGCCCAGGGCAGGATCCCCAAACTCTGCATGCCTCTGTGCAGGGCACACCCAACCCGCCACTGACGAGGTTGTGCATGGATCAGACCGGAAACCTGGGCCAAGTGGTGCGGGTCTGAAATTCCAGCACTCAGAAGGCTGAGGCAGGAGGATTTCAGCTTGGATCCCAGCTCCCCTGTGCCCCACCTGGGAGGGTCCTGGGTCCACCTGAAAGGAAAGGCCCAGAAACGTCCCTCCCTTGGCCAGCAGCAACCCTGTCCCGGACATGGAGACCGGAAATTCCAGACCCCAAGCCCGTGCATTCTTACCTGATTGGCCTCAGATTGGGAGCCCCGTGAAAGGCTTGTTTGTCTAACTGGGCTCTGGCCAAATCAATCTTTCATGGCTGCTCCAGGGAAGATCACCTTGGGTCAGAAGTCAGAGGTCACCGCGGTTCTCAAATGCCGACCCCTTGGCCAGTGCTCCAATGCAGGCAATTACCCAGCAATTAGTGGGGACCAGCGGTAAGGGGCTGGGGACTAATCGGGAAAACGAGACCAGCCTGTGTAATGAGGCTCCCAGACCGCTTATCCCAACCCCTGCCCCTTCCTGACTCCTTACTTTGAGACAGGGCCTTGCTAAGTTGCTCAGGCTGGGCTCCAACTTGGGACTGTCACGCCTCAGCCTCCCAGAGTATGGGGACTACAGCGTGCGCCATCTTGCCAAGCTGGTGTTGCTCTTTTTGGGGTACAGAAACTACTATCCCCTAGGACACGAAGACTTCTAAACTGCAGTTGCTGCGAATTGTGCCTCTGTGGCCACACAGCAGGAAGACTCGCGTTCACCTTCGCACCGGCTGTAAATCAGCCGTGGCGACTTCTAGGGCTGCTGATGGGCACTCTGTGTCCTGCTGTTTCGTTCACTGTGGGGGTAAAACCCAGGGTTTTGCACATTAGGTAGTTTTGAATTCTTAGGGCAAGGATTAAAAAGACATCCATCCGCTACCATTTGTTTTTCTTGTCTTGTTAACCGAACAGTCTCGGCACCTGCCCGATTCCTTCCTCTGTCTTCCCCTTTGTAGTTTTTACTTCACTGTGTGCAGCGCACAGTGACACACGCTTCGTAGGGAGCTGGTGAACGTGCCCAGCACGTCTCTCTTTCTCTTCCCCCCACCCCCATCTGTCAGTCCCTTCCCTTTCGTCTCCCTACTGCCTATGGTCTATCTTATTTTGCTCTTTATTTATCCTCTGGGTCTCCTTATGAGGCGAAGCCACGTGAAATTTAAGCTTCTGCACCTCGTTTATTTCACTTAACATTGTGGTCTCGAGGTGCAGCCATTTTCCTACAAAGGACTCCAGTTTATCCTTCTTCATTTGGCTGCTTCTGGAAACAAGGTCTCGCTAAGTAGTCCAGACTTGCTGTGAACTCGCTATGTAGCCCAGGCTGGCCTCGAACTCACAGCGATCCTCCTGCCTCAGCCTCCTGGGGCCTGGGGATGATGCGTGGGCCACTGTGCCAGCAGGGTAGGTGCTGTCCCTGAAGTCACAGTGAGCCGAGCTGGCTTCCAGCAAGAGTGTCCTCCTTTACCGCTTCTGCGGTCCCCGAAATCACCCTGAAGCCTACGATGGGGTGGAGAGCTCGGCAGGGCCAGGAGCAGCTGGGCTGCACTGCCTGCTGGGAGGGTGGCCGGCCCGCATCAGGTCGGGCTGTCGCTGCCTCGCTGAGCACCGGGCACCGTGGACAGGGTGGGAGGGAAATGCGGAGGGGCACTGGTGTATGGAGGCCCGGGCGAGTCAGTGCCAGGCGCAGGTCCGAGGGGGCGGCCGGCTCCACGCCACAGAGGCCCAGAGCTTTCCTGGCACAGACAAGGCCCAGTGACCAGAGTCCCAGGCGTGCATCCGGGAGTGGTGTGGGAGCCGGAAGGAGGACGGATGTGTCCCTGGGGAAGCGGGGACTCTGGGTGTCACCAGGCCCCGGGGCAGCACCTGCGGGTAGCAGACAGCAGGGATGTGGTCTGGGGCTCCTGCTGCAATGACTGGGTTCAAGTCACAGTAGACTGTGTGTGTGTGTGTGTGTGTGTGTGTGTGTGTGGTCGGCGGGCTATTAAGAGCTATGAGGCCTAGTCGGGCAGAGTGGTACGCACCTGTCATCCTGGCATGCAGGAGGCTTGCCGTGAGTTGGAAGCCCACCCGGACTGGACCATAGCAAAACTGTCTCAGAAAGAAACCAGAATAGGGAGCTATAGAGGGTGTTTTGATCAGGGAGAGATAGAAGCAGATATAAATTGTTTTTTATTCAACAATATTCCCTAAGCATCTGTACATGCCACGTGTTGTGCTAGGGAAATAAATGAAGGGAAAGGTTAATCACTTACCTCATTGGTGGTACCGGGGATTGAGCCACACACCAAGAACACAGGGTCTCGCTACGTCGTCCAGGCTGGTCTGAAACTTGCGACCCTCCTGCCGCAGCCTCCTAGAGCGCTGGGATGACGGGCGGGGCCCCTGCGCCTGTCTTTGAGCCCAGAGTTCTGACAGCATCAGCCTGAGCTCCAGCACTGACCCCTCCAGCGTGCTCCTGAGCACGTCACAGCGCAGTGACACTGCCGTGTGGTCCCCGGGGAAGCCGCATTGGCAGAGGAGCCTGCTGAGGCTCAGTCTGCCTGTGGCCGTGGTGATGTTCCTCCAGAATTCAAGGAAAACAAAGCCAAGCAGGCCCAAGCTCTACCTTAAGGTACAATTAAAAAATATTTCCATTAGGGCCAAGGGCGAAGGTGCGTGCCTGACATCCCAGCATTCGAGAGGCTGAGGTGGGAGGGTCGCCAGTTTGAGCTCAAGTTGGGCAACTTAGTGATTTAGTGAGACCTTGTCCCAAAGTAAAAACGGAAAAAGCCTGGGGATATAGGGACACAGTGTAGTGTGAAGGCCCTGAGGGAGAGGAGACGGACGCAGGCACACACTCAGGGTGGCATTTTGTTCTCAGCCTCAGGGCTTCCAAGATGGCATGGATGAGAACATCCTGCCTCTGCCGTCTGCTGTTGGCTGCGTCAGGGCAGCGCTGGTGAAACCACATACCAAAGACCACCCTTCCCCGGGCGACCTTGGCCGTGGGAAGCTGGTCACTAAGCCACCGGCACGGCACACCTCTTACGGAGGAGCCCTGTCCCCGCCGGGTACAAGGCAAGCTGTGGACTTGGCACCCACAGGCCAGGGAAGGGGCTGTGTGCTGTCACAGACCCTGAAGATGGCCTGGGTGGGAAAAGCAGGCTGGCTTTGTGCCCGGCTGGTCTCTGGATGGAGCCCTAACCTGCTTGAGTCTGCCCACAGCAGGGAGCGGACTCCCAGACCGAGAGGGGCTCAGGATGCCTTGACCTGGCTCTGTCCAGCTCTGGACCAACGGGAGGGCAGAGCTCTTCCCGTAGGGAGGTCAGGCCGAGGGGAGAAAGTGCTCACTTCTCCACAGTCCAGGTCATTGGAGGTTTTCCTCCAATCTGTTTGTTTTGTGAGGTAGTTTCTCACTATGGAGCTCTGGCTGACTTCGAACTCACAGCGATCCTCCTGTATCAGCCTCCTGGGTGCTGGATCACAGGTGTGGGCCAACACAGGGGCTTCCTCTAACCCTCATCTTACGAGCTCCCCTGTGTGCTTTCTGCTTGGGGAGTATGTCCCATTTACAGTGCCCCACCAAATCTTCCCACTTATTCATTCTCAAAATTATTAATTTATTTTAAAACATTTTCTGACGTCTACTATGTGTGAGATGTGCAGCTAGGAATCCAGCAGGGCTTGACCTGTGCATTTGTGAAGGCTGTGGTCTAGAACAAAAGGACGGCCGGGAGTGGGGGTGCGCACCTGTCATCCCAGCACTTGGGACGCTGAGGCAGGAGAGTCTAAAGTTTGAACCCAGCCTGAGAAACTTAGTGAGACCCTGTCTCAAAATAAGAAGTAAAAACAGGGGTAGAGATGTGGCAGAACATGATGGTCCTGGGTTCAATCCCCAGTTTCGCCAAAAATGGAGAGAGAGAGAGAGAGCAGGAGAAGGAGGTGGGCCACTGAACAATTCCTACCGAGCGTGTGCACTGTGAAAAAGGCTGAATGTTCCTACCCCCCGGGTAGGCCCCAAGACAGCCTCCTGGCAGAGGCAGGGGACCTAGGAGAGAGTGGAGTGTCACACGCGGCACATCCCTGGCTCCTGGGCCCAGAGCTGCCTCCCGGGCTGAGCCCAGGGCCGGGCTGTGGGCTTCCTACCAGATGGAGCTGGCGTGGACCTGGCCTGGCCCAGCCCCATCCGGGGAAGCACAGGGAGAGGCAGCCCTGTCCTTTGTGTCCTGCGGACCAGGATGGGCCCCAAATTACGGGCGGTTAGGGCAGGGACAGGTCAGGCCCCGCGCCCTCTGACTCTGCACTCAGGGTCAGAGGTGCGGCATCAAAGGCAGCCAGGACAAAGGCTCTTCCCAAGAAGCCGGGGGGCAGGGCCACCAGGGCCACGCGCTGATCTGGGAGCCCTGGGACCTCGTCTGCCAGAAACCACTGCTTTCTGTGAGGGTGGCTTCAAAGACTCTGGATTCTCAGGGGGACGGTCCCGGGGCCCCTCTGTCCCTCCCCGAGCAAGCGAGCGGGCAAGCACTGGGGACCGAGGAAGACAATCCATTCAAAAGTTCTTTGTCTCCGCGGGGACACCTCCCGACAGGACCTCGCTGCCTCCCGGCTGACGCGCATCTGTTCCCATGGGAATGTCCCTCGCCACACAAGGACGACCGCAGAGCCACTTGAAGTCGGAAGTTAAAACCGGAGCAGGAACTTGGCCGCAGGCTTGCGCAGAAGGGCATCAGGGCGGAAAGAAAAAAGGAAAAGAAAGTCTGCCAAGAGCCAGGCAGAGAGGTAAAGAGACAGACGGAGAGATGCTTGGAGAGAAATAAAGTTCATGACGGAGCCCCAAAGGAGAAACTGAGGAACACAGGGCAGGAGACGGCTTCCTTTGACATGGGGTCTCACTATGTAGTCCAGGCCAGCCTTGAACTCGAAATCCTCCAGCCTCGGCCTCCTAGAGTGGCTGGGTCACCGTTGGGCACGGTGGTGTACGCTGTGGCCCCAGCACTCTGGGGGCTGAGGTAGGAGGCTGTGAGCTCTAACCCAGCCTGGGCGACCAGCCCAGGACCACGTGTGTCAGACCCTGTGTTCCTGGGTCCCTCCTTCCTCTCTCCCTTCCTCCCTGCCTTCCTTTTTCTGCTCCTTCTTCCGTGCCGGGCGTTGAACTCTAACCCTTTGCAGTGATCCATATCCTTTGCCTTTCTTATTTTTATTTTGAGACAGGGTCTTGCTGAGTTGATCAGGCTTGACACAAACTTTTGGAAAAGGATCCATCTCTCATCCTCTTTCTGTTGTCAAAGGAGAGCACATGCTTTTTTGCTTTGGTTGGGTTTTTTGAGACAAGGCCTCCCTGTGTAGTCGGCTGGGTGGAACTCACAGTGATCCTTCTGCTTTGGCCTCCTGAGTGCTGAGATGACAGGTGTGTGCCACCATGCATGGCATTAAACCCAATTCTTACTCCCAGGAGATATGAATGTTCGGGATGGGAGATGTCCCTGTATGGGCTGGGAAGTGTCCCTGTGCATTTTGGGAAATGTCCCTGTGCATTCTGGGAAGTGTCCCTGTGCATTCTGGGAAGTGTCTCTGTGTCTGGTGGAACGTCCTGTTTTCCCAAAGCTCGTCAGCCAATGGGAGGGCAGGCACCTGCCCTGGGGCAGCAGCCCATCCACAGCTCCCTAGGGTGTTCCATAAGAGCTTCTGCGAGCAGCTGTGCACAGGCTCAGGGGAGCTGGGCTTTGATCTCTGCCCTCCAGAGACGTTACGGCCTGGCTGCTGGGCCATTAGGAAAGAGTGTCCTGGGGTGGGGCCCCATCTGTTCCAGATCTGGGCTGCTGCAGACTTGGGGAGAAGGCAGGGACCCCAGGGCTCCTGACCTAGCTAGACCCAGAGCCGGGGCTGTCCCCGTCCCGTGAAGAGAGTTTATTATGGACAGGTCAGTGTGTAAAATTTTCCAGCAAAAGAAAAGAGAGGCAAATTCTCAGAAAGGCTAGAGCCACCATTGGCAGATAAGTGGACACCTAGAAGCCTTGGGCTATGCTTTCAGAGATTCTACTTAAAAAGTAGAATTAATAAACCCGGTGTAATGGTGTATACCTGTGATTCCAGCACTTTGGGAGGCTGAGGCAGGAGGATTTGCAAGTTCCAGCCCAGCCCGAGTGACTTAGTGAGGCCCTGTCTCAAATTGAAAGAGGAGGGGGTGGGGACATAGCTCAGCGCGCAGGCTCTGGGCTCAGTTCCGAGGAGAACGGAAAAGAGTACTTGCTTGGGTGGAGAAGGCCTTGCGGGGTGCTGGCCTCCCGCCCCTGAGACCAGAGCTTCCCCTCTGCCAGTCTGATTCCTTCACAGACTGCAGGTTCAGCCCTGAAGGACCCGGAGCAAAGCGCGAGCGGCCAGTCTGATCGCAGCGCATTGGCTCTGGGTAGCCTGAGGAGATTCCCTCTGTCTCAAGTTCCTCCACGAGGAAGCATGCTTCTCGTTGCCATGGAGACTATCTGGGGGCTCATTTTATCTGGCTCGGAGCCCGGCTGGGAGCAGCTCTTTTGCATTCTCCACTTTGCAGGCTCCCCCCGCCCCGCGTGGGGCAGCTCTCTGAATGTTAGGTCTGTGGCGTGGCATGGTGCAGGACAGAGCCCTGATTTCTTTTGATGAGTGGATGCAGAGGACAAGGGCTGATAAGTTTCCTCCTTTTTTTTTGGAAACAGGGTCATGCAGAGTAGCCCAGGTTGGGCTAAAAGTAGGGATCCTCCTGCCTCAGCCTCCCATGTGCTGGGTTTACAGGTGTGCACCACCATGCCCGGCCCACCCCTGTGTTTTGCACAATCAGTTCCAGCCTCAAGAACGCGGACTGCTGTGTGCCCTCTGGGACATTTTTGCTGTGTCTCCAGGCTCAACTCCAATGTCCCCTTTTCTGGAATTCTCTCAGCTGGATCCAGTTTTCTCACTGAGGGCATCACGTCACTTGTTTTTTGGCCCTGTCTCTCCCACTGCATGGGCACCACTTCCATTCTGGTGCCCAGGATGGCACTGGGTGGGGGGAGGCCTCAGAGACCGAGGAAGCCCACAGGCTACCAGCTAACACACGCGGACCCGCAGCGCACCCAGCACTGTTTTAACGGTCACTCAGTCACTCTACTAATGCGAGGTCAGCACTCTCATCGCGCTGCACAGGAAATGGAGGCAGAGCAAAGTAACCTGCCTCGGGCCGCCCAGCTCTCTCGTGCTGGAGTCTGGATTCACTGGGGGATTTGGCCCCAGATCCTGCAGGTGGGGTTCAGGACCGGCCCCCCCCAGCACAGCAGCGGTGAGGCCCTGTGCTTTTGCCCCTTCCCTTTGGGAGTGGCGTCCCCTGAGCTGACTCGGTCACCGGGTGCCCATTCCGGGAGCCTCCAGTACCAGAGCACAGAGCAGAGACTCGGAACCAGAATGATCCGAGCAAAAAGACCTTGTAAACCCTGTTTGTTCTCAGCTACTCCCATCACCCCCTGCTCCTTGACAGTTTCTCATTCCGTGCCTCAAAGACTGGCTCCATTTTCAGGGGAGAGATCTTCATTTCTAGAAGCATCTGTTTGCTTCATGTAGCGCGTGCACATTTCCAGCCCTTCTTCTATTTTTCTTTATTTTGGTACTGGGGAACTTGCACTTTCGAGGCAGGTGGAGTGCCATTGAGCTAAATCCCCCACCCCTTTTATTTTATAATAAAATAAAGAGACAGGGACTCACTAAGTCTCCGAGGGGCCCAGGTAGCAGGATTGAACCAGAGGTCCTCCTGCCTCAGCCACGTGTAATAATCTGACATGCAGACCTGTTAAAGGGCTGATTCTGTAGATTGAGGAAAGCCCTTCCAAGACTAATTCACAATACACCCCAGCCCTTCAACCTTCACTGACCTTCAACAACTGTGGCATCAACTATGAGAAAAGCTATTTCCTCTGCTTGACTGGACATCAGAGATAGACCTTCACATCAGGCCTGGCAGTGCTCACCTGTCATCCCTGCACATGGGGAGGCTGAGGCAGGAGGGTTACAAATTCAAGCCCAGCCGCAGATGTGACCTCCTCCCCACAGGCTGGGGACCCGTGTGCGTCACACCCTGTCCACATGGCTGGTGATTTCTCGAGTGTGGCCAGAAGTGCCCACCATACCTGGGCTCCAAGGGAAGCACAAAATGTGTTTGCCAAGGAGACAGGAAGAGTTTGGGAGAGACGGGGGAGTGCTGACACCCAAACACAAAGGAAAGGAATATGTAGAGGCAGGAATTTAGGCCTGCAATTTGTTGTTTGTTTATTTTTGAGCCAGGATCTCGATATGTATCCAGGCTGGCCTCAGCTTCCTGGGTTGTGAATCACAGGTGCACCACCAAGCCCGGTTTAGGGCCCAGAGTTTGTGATGGTGTTTTCCTTGTTTCTCTGAGAACCCTGATTAGGTGACCTTCTCACTTCCAGTTCACAGATAAACAAACTAAGACCCAACCCCCGTCTTTCCTGCTGCACACTGGTTAGAAGGAGCTGGAACAAGGCTCACACCCGAAACTGTCTTTATTATGCAGGCGGGGAGCTTCCAGGGCAGGAGAGGCTGATTTGCATAATTCATTTTTAGAACATTAATTAGCAGGGATGTGTAATACTTCTTGTGCCAATTTGTGTTTCAATTTCAAATGCAAATACAAATTAGCAAATGTTTTTCCTGTGGACCTTAAGGCGGGGGGGCCTCTGCAGCTCCTGTGGGGGTGAAGCTTCACCTTGCTGAACTGATGGCGAACAGCGGGAGAAGTCCACTTTGATGGCAGCTGGGGCCAGGGAGGTAATTCCCTTCCTTCAAAGAGAAAGCAGCTTGTTAGGCATCTGTGCGACCGTCCCTGTCCATCTTGCTGTCCATCTGTCAAGCAGAAGGAAGCCCCTACGTTTCAGAAGAACAGAGACCTAGTCCCAGGCTGCTGATACACGTATGGGAAATATTAGTGTAAATGAACAAGCACACTATATTGTGACAGTCTGTACTAAGAAGAAGGAAGTCAAACGGCATGGTGGTGCATGCCTGTAATTCTACTGCTCAGGGAAGCTGAGGCAGGAGGATCGCTGTGAGTTTGAGGCCAGCCTGGGCTACACAATGACTTCCAGGTCAGCCTGAACTACACAGCAAAATCCTGGCCTGGAGCAGTGAGAATATTGTTAGTATCTTACTCACTCTCTTGTCAATGGGGAACAGTACCTGACACCTGCGATTTAAAAGAGTAGAGGTTTATTCTAGCTCATGTTTCAGGCCATGGTCAACCAGCTACAAGGCAGGGCGGAGTGGCAGAGGGACATGCTGAAGAAGAGCTGCTCACAGCATGGTGGACAGGAAGCTGAGAGAGCAGGGAGGAGCCAAGGAGGAGATAAACCTTTCCAGGCCACACCCCCAGGCCCGCCCCTTCCACCAGGCTCTGCCTCCTAACAGCAATCCACTGTAAGCCCCCCTGGTCCAATGAGCTTCCAG
>NW_022900937.1:28477528-28500834 GCF_012274545.1 Fukomys damarensis | reverse complement strand
GAAACAAAAAAAAAAAAAAAAAAAAAACCTGCCAAGAGTGTGTATTCAATGCATATCCTGGACGATTAAACTTAGAGGCTGATTTTCTTCTGCATCAATCCCAAGGGTATAATAAATTGGAGATTATTTTTTGTTTTTCCCCTGGGATACTAGGTATTGAATCCAGGGCTCCAATTTTTTTTTTATTATTTTGAGATAGGGTCTCACTAAGTTGCTACAGTGCCCAGGCTGGCCTTGGACTAGTAATCTTCCTTTCTCTGCCTCCAAGACTGCTGGAATTACAGTTCTTTTCTTTTCTTTTGTTTTTTTGAGACAGGGTCTCACTGTGTAGTTGAGACTGCTCTGGAACTCACTATGTAGCCCAGGTTGGTCTTGAACTCACAGCGATCCTCCTGCCTCAGCCTCCTGAGTGCTGGGATTACAGGAGTGCACCAACACACCCAGCTTGGAATTACAGTTCCATATCAGAAGGCCAAACTAAATTAGAGATCCTTTCAGGGCTATAGGGGCTTTCTGGGTTTCAGGTTGTGCCTTCAGCTCAGTATTTAAAGCCATATATTGTCTTTTCTTCATGCAACATCTAGTGGAGTCAGAGAGAAGACATCTCAGAGACTTCAACACAGAAGAAGGAGGTGACTCCTCTCCCTCTCTCCCTTACTCCCTCTTTCCCTCCTCCATAAGGCTAATTTGAGCCCCAACTCACTGTGTGGGAGGAGCAGCTTAAGCTTACAGAAGCGTGGTGACTACTGGTGACCCCAGAGGCCTCCATGGAGCAATGCATTAGTGGAACAAAGCAATGGATGCATCAGACTGCACTGGTTGGTGAGTTATTCAGGTTCAGATGCCCCTCAGGAGAGGGCAATTGGCTTCTCACCATCTTGGAGAGGAGCCAATCAAGCTTGAAATTCAGAGCAGCTGCAAGATGGCTCCATCTAGTGGCTCCCAGTGTAAGGATGAAGAGGAATTGAGTTCAAGCTGGCAGGAGGACAAGGAGCCGAGTTCAACCCTGCAGGAAGCACATGAAGTGTTGCAGGCTGAAAAAATATCAGGTTCCAGCCTCACAGCCAAAAAACCAGCCTGAATTTCAGGGGAACTAAAAGTGAAGTCTTGCTGGGGTTAATCAACATGGATCTGGGCTCTGTCTGCCCACTGTGTCTACCAGTGACAACAGAAATAAGCTTCAAAGTGAACTTTTTTTATTTTCTTTTTTCCCCTGTTCTTGTTTTTGCTTTGTTTTGTTCTGTTTTTTCTTGATTTTTTTCCTGTTTTTACATAAGTGTGAACATTGTTTCCAACTTGTTGCTGTTGTTGTGTTCTGTTCTTGTTTTTATTTCTTTTTCTCTTTCCCTCCAATCTTCCTCACCAGTTTCCCAAAATTTGTATAATCTTCCTTTGTTCTCTAGCTTTGCCTCTAATCTCATCCTCATCTCTTTCTCTATTTTTCCTCCAACCCCTTTTAAATTTTCTCCCCTGAGAGTAAAATCACCATGATGAGGGCAAATTTATTGTATACAATTTCCTGGTTTATTTTAGATTTTGTTATATGACCATACGGTTAAAGGTGGTAAATGAATAGTTACCACAGTTTTTCATTTCCTAGACTGTGTTTGATGCTTTGGTTGTTGCTGATTGTACTACTTTAGCCAAAGTGACATAGTGTTCTAATTGTTTGCTTTCCTGGCATGCCAAGACTGGGATTGAGTGAGGGTTGTAAACAATACTACAGGCCAGTATCAATGAACCAGGGGCTAGGCCAAATAGGCAGCAACTTCTCATCCCCAATAAAGTGAAGAGGTAGAATTGTGCAACAGACTCAAAGTCCAAAAGCCAGATACACGTGGAAGACATCTCCAAGAAGTATTCATTTCCTAAGGATTCTAATTAGTAGCACTAAAGCTACCAGTCATAAACAGTTTACAAGCATCAACCCAGGAATTAAACTAAAAAAAGAAAGAAAGAAAGGAAATGAAAAAGCACTTAATCCAAGATGCAATGTCAGACTTCCAGCTCACCAAAGGCAAACCCAGGGGACCATGGTGGAACAATGCAAAATCCACTCACCTGGACTCTGAAGTGGTAACAGCAGAAATAACAAAGCAGAAGAATGAGGCTCTAGAAAAAAAATCAAAGCCAGACTAGTTTCTCAGATAACTACAGAAATGGTGGCCATAATGAAAGGCATGGCTAGTGACTATAGAGCAGATACAAATAAAAATAATTGGGAGCTTAGGAAAATGATGGAAACCAAGAATGCCCAACACAAGAAAGAAATGGAATCCACGAAACAGATTCAAACAGATATCTGAGAGGTTAAAAATTCCACTAAAAGTATATGCAGCACAACAAGCCAACGTGAAGACAGAATATCAGAATCAGAAGATAGGATTATGGTTAGCGATCATGAAAAGAAAGATTTCTTAAATGTAATAAGGACCATGAAAAAATCAATTCAATAGCTGTTAGACAAGGCAAAGAAGAATGACATAAGCTTGATTGGAGTCAATGAAAAAGCAGGAGATAGCACAAATTATATATATGTGTGTGTGTGTGTGTGTGCGCACACGCACCTGTTCATAGGAATAATGGCAGAAATAAGTAGTCATGGTGAGGCACACCTGTAATCTCAGAACTTGGAAGGCTGAGGCAGGAGGATTGCTGTGAGTTTGTGGCCAGTGTGGGCTACATAAAGAGTTCAAGGTCAGCCTACACAGCATAGTGATATCCTGTCTCAAAAAAAGAAAAGAAAAAAGAAAGAAAGAAAAGTAACAGCAGCAAACTTCCCGAGTAGGGAAATAGAATTTGATAGAGATAAGTGAGGCATATAGAACTCCAATTAGCCACAATAAAAAAATCTACACCAAGGCATATAACAGTCAAGCTTCCAGAAATTCAACACAAGAACAGAATCTGAAAAGCTGGTATAGAAAAGAAACAAATCACCTATAAAGGAAAATCACCAGAATCACAGGAGACCTCAACACAAACCCTCAAGTCAAGGAGAGCTTGAGTGAAGTATTTCAAGCCCTAAAAGAAAACAACGTCCAATCCAGATTGATGTACTCTGCAAAACTATCTTTCAAAATTAATGGAGAAATAAGATACTTCCATGACAAAGAACACTCGAAGAAATTCATGACCACCAACCCAGAGCTCCAAAATCTCCTGAAGGACATTCTATAAAGAGATACTGAGGAGTACAACTACATGACCTCCAACAGAATGAACCCACCAGGTAAAGCAAGCAATTACCAGAGGGGAAAAAGAAGGGAACCAACAACAGGAAAATAACATGATAAGGATATGTCAATGCATATCAGTTATAACCATCAGTATAAATAGTCTCAATTCACCAGTCAAAAGAAACAGACTGGCACAATGGATCAAGAAGCAAGATTCAACAATATGCTGCATACAAGAAACACGTGTAACTCAAAAATAAATTCATACACTGAAAATCGAAGGATGGAAAACAATATTCCAGAGGACAAGAATCCAGAAAATACTAGGTGTAGTTATTCCAACTGCAGACAAAGTGGTTTTGAAGCAATGATTAATCAAGAAAGACAAAGAAGTTCACTACATACTTGTTAAGGGAACAATCCAAGAAGAAGAGATAACAATTATCAATATATATGCACCAAATAACAGTGCAACCAACTATATAAAATAAATATTAATGGACATGAAAAATCGAATAAGCACTAATACAATTATAAAGGGCGACCTAAACACCCCACTCTCACAAAGAGATCAACTAGACAAAAAATTCAAAAAACATATCATAACTGAACCAATTTTTTGAACAAATAAACTTAGTACATGTTTACAGAGTGTTCCACCCCCACAGCATCAGAACACACATTCTCAGCTGCACATGGGATGATCTCCAAAATAGACTGTGTATGAGCTCATAGAGAATGCTTAAGTAAATACAAAGGAATTGTAATTATCCCATGAATAATATCAGGCCATAGTACAATGATATTGGAAATCAATGGCAAAAGAAACCACAAGAACTTCATAAACACATAGAAATTAAATGACACTGCTGAGCAACCAATGGGTCACAGATGAAATTAAAGGCGAAATTAGACACTTTCTATGGTTAAACAATAATGTAAATACAACATAATGGAATGTATGGGATACAAGAAAGCAGTCTTATGAGGGAAATCCCCATATTAGAAAAACAGAGCTAGTTCAAATAAACAACAGAATGCTGAACCTCAAGCTTCTAGAAAAAAAGCAAGTCAAGCCCAAAGCTTGTACAAAGGAGGAAATTATAAAGAGCAGAACAGACATTAATGCCATGGAGACTAAGAAAACCGTACTGAGAATGAATCGAAGAATTAGTTCTTTGAAAGATTAAATAAAATTGACAAGTTTTTAGCCTATTTTATCAAAAAAGGAAAGAAAACACTTAAATCCATGCAATTAGGAATGAAAAGGGTGAAATCAACAGATTCTGCAGAAATCCAGAAGATCATCAATACCTATTCTGAGAACCTCTATTCTAGTAAGATGGAAAACACAGAGGAAATAGATTCCTCAATACATATGAACACCAAATTGAATCAAGAAAATTTAAAAATTTCAAATAACCCAGTATCAGTCAATTAACTGGAAGATGTAATTAAAAACCTACCAACAAAGAAAACCCCAGGCCGTGACAGATTCACTGGTGACTTCAACATGAAATTTAGAGAAGACCCGATGCTGCTACTTATCAAACTCTTTAATGAAAATGAAAGGGAAGCAATACTCCTAAATTCATTCCTGGAAGCAAGCAAAACCAACAAAAAAAGAGAGCTACAGGCCAATCTCTCTAATGAACATGGATGGAAAAAAATCTCAATCAGGCACTGGCAGACAGAATGCAGAAGATCATCAAGAAGATTCTACACCTTGACCAAGTGGAATTCACCCTAGGGGTGCAGGAATGGTTCAGCAAATCAATAAATATAATACATCATATTAACAGAGCCAAGGGGGGAAAAATATAAGATCCTCTCAATAGATGCAGAAAAACATTTGACAAAGTCCAACTCCCACTCACGATAATAAACTTATAGGAAATTGGAATAGATGGTCTTTATCTCAATCTGATAAAAGCCATCTATGACAAACCAACAGCCAACATCATACTAAATGGACAGAAACTCAAAGCTTTCACTCTAAAATCAGGAGCAAGACATTCACCACTATCACCACTCTTATTGAATATGGTTCTGGAAATATTGTCAGATAAATTAGAGAAGAGAAAGAAGTAAAAGGAATCAGGACAGTAAAGGAAGACATTAAATTACCATTATTTGTGGATGACATGATACTCTACATAGAAGACCCCCAAAACTCCACCGAAAGACTTCTAGATTTAATAACCAAATTCAGTGGCCTAGCTGGATACCAGGTCAACACACTCAAAAATCAGAAGCCTTCCTGTTCACCAAGAGAGAAATTTGAGAAACAATCCCTTTCACAATAGCATCCAAAAAAGTAGAATACCTAGGAATCAATCTAACAAAGGAAGTAAAAGACCTCTACACTGAAAACTACAGCACTCTGAAAAAGGAGAAAGAAGAAGATATCAGAAAATGGAAAGACAGACCTTGTTCTTGTGTAGGAAAAGCCAATATAGTGAAAATGGCCATACTTCCACAATTGCTATACAGATTTAATGCACTCTCAATCAAAATACCAATAGCATGTCTCACACAATTAGAGAAAACAATCCTAAAATTTATTTGGAGCCAGAAGAGACCTAGACTAGGAAAGGCAACTCCGGGCAACAAAGGCAAGGCAGAGGGCATCACAATCCCTGACTTGAAACTATAGTGTAGCTATTGTGATAAAAAACAGCATAGACTGGCCAAAACAACAACAACAACAAGCAGACTTGATCAATGGAACAGATTAGAATATTCAGAAACAACTGCAGACACACTCAGCCACCTCATCTTTGACAAAGGAGCCAAACACCCTCACTAGGAGAAAGCTAGCCTCTTTCATAAATGGTGCTGGGGAAAATGGCTTTCCGCATGCTGAAGATGAAAACTAGACCCATATCTTTCACCATGTACTACACTAAAAGCAAAATGGATCAAACATGTACATTTTAAAGTAGAAGCACTAAGTCTGCTGAAAGATAAAACAGATAACTCTTGACACGGGTGTAGGCAAAGACCTTATGAATAAAACCAGGATTGCACAGGAAATATCACAGAGAATCGACAACTGGGATCTCATCTTCAAAACCTTCAAAAGCATTTGCACAGCAAAACAGAGCGAGGACACAACTCACAGCGTGGGAAAAGGTTTTTGCCAGCTGTTCCTCAGACAAAGGACTAACACCTAGAATATATAAAGAACTAAACAATCAGACCTCCCAGATTTAAAGACCCAATCCAACAACGAGCATCTGAAATGAGCAGACACTTCTCAGGTGAAGTAGATCCAGTTGATGAATATATGAAAATAATGTTCCACATCGCTGGTCATTGGAGAGATAGAAGTTTAAACAACACAGAGATTCCATCTCACGCCACCTGTTTCCAAGAAATCAACCAATAACAAATGCTGGCGGGGCTGAGGGGAGAAAGGAACCCTACTCCACTGCTGGTGGGAGTGCGGACTGGAGCAGCCACTGTGGAAATCAGTACGGGGTACCACAAAGAGCTAAAACGAGAGGTTCCATTCATCACAGCTCTTCCCCTGCTTGGTTTTGTCCCGAAAGAATTAAAAGCATCCTACCACAGCGATCCATGCGCACCTATGTTTATAGAGGCCCAGTCTGTAATAGCTAAATCGTGGAAACAGCCCAAATGCCCACCAACTGATGAATGGACAAAGCAGTTGTTGTTGTTGTTGTTGTTGTTGTTGTTGTTTTACAGTGGAGTACTACTCTGCCACAAAAAAGGATAAGCGTGAGACATTTCCAGCTAAATGGATGCCCCTTGAGACCATACTCTCCATCGAGATTAAATCAGACACGTGTAAATACTGGATTGTTTCTCTGGTGTGAGAAACTGAAAGTGGAAATAAGGACCAGAATGGATGAGAGATATTGAGAAACAGGAAGAAAATGTTTAACTGAAAAGGGGAACAACAAAAGGACGGAGGGGAAAGAGCAGAAGAGACAGAAAAGGGAATACAGGGAAGAACGGAAAGAAATCCTTTGAAAATAAGGAGGTGAAGCGGGGTAGAAGGGATGGGAGGGGAATGGGAAAAAAAGAACAAGCAAGATATGTTATGTAGAGGTACAAATTCCCTATGATTAACGTGATCGTTATGTTATTTAAAAGGTACCAATAAATGTTTTGTTTCAAAAAAGGAAAGAAGACCTCTCCATCATCCACCCGTCATCCGGAGACTCACCTCTCAGTCATTCTTCACCTCTCTTTTCTTTTTTTTTGAGACAAGGTCTCACTGTGTAGTTGAGATTGACCTGAAACTCACTGTGTAGCCCAGGCTGGTCTCGGACTCACAGCGATCCTCCTGCCTCAGCCTCCTGAGTGCTGGGATTATAGGCATGCGCCACCACGCCCGGCCTTCATCTCTCCTATCTTGGTTTACACTGAGCACATCCACCCAGACAGCCCTGGCTAATAGCCTGGTGATGGTTTGTCATTGCACAGCCCCAAGTGTAATACACCATTGCCGTTTTCATGGAATATTCCAGTGACCACCTCAGTTTTCCAACTCGAGAGCTGGCTGCTCAGAGCCCAAGACTCCTGATGCCACTGAGCTATCAGAGTGACTGCTGTCATTTGAGGAATGACACTGCTTTTGGGGAAACTGAGGGATGAAGGTGTCACAGACTCTTCTAGTGATGGGTGACTTGTTCCAGGCACTGGGAAAATAAGCTAAATGTCACTGGACTCCAGGCACACGGTCCCAGCCATCCTGAGGGTGGGCAGAGGGGGCCTGCGTGGAAACCAGGGCAGAGTGGGGAGGGGGATGGAGGAGTGGCAGGAGCCTGGGCTGCGGGGTCCGTGCTCTCCCTCCGGTGACCCTGGACCTCAGCTCCCCAGAACCGTGTCCCAGCCTGTGCCCATCTCCACAGGGCAGTGACGCCAGTCCGAGCAGGTGCAGGGCAGCACCACAGTGACTTTCCAGTATAACAGTAACAAAACCAAGCCATGTTTTCCTAGTGAAATCCCTCTGCTTGAAAGGCACCCCAGTGATGCTCACCTGCATTCTCAGCTCTCGGGGAGGCTGAGGCAGGAGGATTGCAAGTCAGAGCTTAGCTTGGGTAACAGCATTGTAGAGACACCCGGTCTGAAAATAAAAAATAAAAAAGCGTGGGTTGAGCTGGGGCAAGGCCCAGGGAGGGGAGAGGTCCAGGCAGGCAGATGTGCAGGGCTTCCTTCTGAATTCAGGGGCCACTCAGCTCCATCCAGGGCCCAGGAAGCAGCTGAGGATGCACGAAGCAACCAAGATCCTGTTACCGCGAGCCTGTGCTGTCACCTCCGAGTTCCCTGTCCCACCGTGGCTGGAAAGGCGGGGTCTCCAGGCTGGATGACCCCGAGGTCACGGGCAGCCTGCGAGGGTTCATCTGGACTTCCGGCCCCTGGTGGGGATCTCCCGAGAGAGGCCTTCGAGGTGCAGGAGGGGGAGAATGGGCTACTTTCACTGTCTCAGCCGCATCTGCCCAGGCCCAGGGAGGAGATGGGGGGCTGGGGCCACCCCAGGAGGGGAGGGGACCCCAGGAGGGCGGGGCTTCCTCCAGGGACAGGCAGATGTGGCAGCATCTCATCAATAATTCACAGCCCAGGAAATGGGCCTCCCGGCCTCAGCCATTAGAGCTGCTGAGGGCGGGAAAGGGGACGGGAACCCGGGAGCCTACTTGGAGGCTTCCTCCGACCCCACCCAGCCTGCCCAGCTCCTGCATGAGCCCCGAAGTCAGGAAACCAGGCCTGCGGGTCCCAAAGCTGTGTGTATGTGTGCTTGCGCGCGCGCGCGTGTGTGTGTGTACTCGATGTGTGCATGTGGAGTACTGGGGGTTGAACCCAGAGCTTTCACAGTGAGCCACAGCCCATCTCCAGCCCGTTTATTTTGTATTTTGAGAGAGAGTCTCACTAAGGTGCCCAAGCTGGGCTCAAACTTGGAACCCTCCTGCCTCAGCCTCCCACAGTGCTGGGATAGCAGGTATGTGCCGCCACACCTGGCCAGGCACAGTTAGGCGATTTTGTGGTTGTGCAAGCATCACAGGTGGTAGTCACACAGCCAGGCTGGCCCCGGCCCTGGCGTGCCATCTCCGGAGCCGCCATTGTGTCGCGATCACTCGATGGGCTGGTCCTAGGGGCCGAGCCTCGGAGACTCTGCTCAAACCCCGACGGAGGAGACTGGAGATACTTTGTCTGCCGATTTGTGGTTTACCTAGTTTGAGGACTGAGATGGCGCTGGGCAGAGGAGGGAGGAGGGTCCTGCGTGGACTGGAGGCCGTGGGAATGAGGAGCTTCCACGGCGTCTGGGGGAGGAGCCAGAGGCTTGGAGGCCGAGACCGCTGTGTCCTGAGGCATTTTCTCTGCGGTTTGGCCCAAGCTGGGGCAGCGGGCAGGACAGGTGGCACCGTACCCTTCTGCTAAGGGGGACGGGGGAGGCAGGGGGCTGCCCTGAGGCTCCCAGATGGTGTGAGCAGGACCATGACGGGGGGCTCAGCTGCTTGGGTGTGGGGTGTTCTGGCAGGGCTGCTGGGTGGTGGCACTTAGTTTGAGACGGGGTCTCCACAAATCATGAAGTTACCCAGCCTGGGCTGTCTGGTCTTGAACTTGGAATCCTCCTGCCTCAGCCTCCCGGAGCGCTGGGATCTCAGGTGTGTGCCACCACCTGGGCTCAGCCACTGTTTCTTCCTCTGGGAGCTGAGCTTTTCACCCGTACTAGATGGGGCATGCACAGGGTGGCTGTGGGGGGGACCCCGAGCTCTGTTCACAGCCTGAAAGCTGCTTTGTGCCCACGTCGGAAGCAGAGAGGAAACCCAGGATCCTGGCACGGGCAGCAGGTGTGCAGGTGGCACTGGACAGACCCAGGTCTCACCTTGGTGCCGATGCCCACGGCCCGAGTGACTCAGAGTCTCCGTGGCCTTCGATGTGAGATGGGGATGAAAAAAACTGCCCGACCGTTCCACACGCCAGCGCGTGGGCATCCAGGACAGTGCTTGTTCAGCCCTCCCAGCAACTCAGTGCATTCAGAGCTGTGATATCTCCACTTCCCCAACAGGGAAACTGAGGCATGGAGGCAAAAAGGAACCAGACACCTAGCCAGCAAGCAGTGAGCATTGGGGATGTGGGCCCAGCGCAGCAGAGACTGTGCTGCCTCAGCCATGCACACCAGGGGTCTGATAGTGACACCGCTTTCCCTTCCTGGCAGGCTCCACCCGCTCCCGGAAGTCTGGGGTGCCACTGAGGGGACATTTCAGCAGGTCAGGCACAGAGACAGGCAAGTAGGAGCCCAGGGCACACTCAGGCCCCATCTTGCCAGGGATGCTCCTAAAAGTTTGCCTGCTATACACTGGGAGGATGAGGCAGGAAGACCTCGAGTTTGAGCCCAGACTGCCTTCTGCCAGGGGGAGTTGGGAGAAGGCTGCTGTAGTCAGACCGAGGTTGCTCATCCAGGGGTGGGAGCAGGTGGGGGATGGACTCCTTTTTGGATGGGCCTTCCTGTCCCTGCAGTGTGGCCTGGGAGACCCAGGGTCACTGTGAGAAAAGCCCAACCTGTGCACATGCGCCCAGCTCACACTCGGCCGGTCTGCGTCCTGGCTAATGATCACCAGGGTGACCGTAAATCCCAGCCCGCAGGGACAGAGCAGTTTTCTGCCTGTTGCCCAGGGTAATTATTAATGGCTCCCTTTTCACTCCCAAGTGCCCAATAAATCACTCGGCCACCCTCGGTGCCGGCAGCCTCCCCCGCCAGACACTCACCTCTGCCGATGCCTGCAGACCTCGCGCTGCCCCGGCCCGCAGCTCCTCACCCCTGCCAGCAGCTCTGCCGCCTCAGTCATGCCCACCTGCAGCCCACCTGGGGACTGGCACTGGCAAAGCAGGTGGGGGGCAGCGCAGAGTGAGAGGATTCACACAGCGGGATTGCTTTGAAAGACGGCCGCGCCTCCCCTCAGAATCCTCCCCGGCTCTGCACACCCTCCTCCCACCGTCCTCACCACTTCCTGCAGCAGCTCTGGAGTCCTCTTTCCCGAGGGTCTTTAGCTACGTTGTCTGGGCTGCCTCGATGTCCTGAATGGATTCAAAATGTCACCCTTTCATGGTCATTTTGACTTTGGGGAAGAGCCAGAAGTCAGTCCCGTGATGCCAGATCCAGTGACTCAGGTGGACGGGGACACAGTGCTGTGTTTTAGGAGCTGCCTTCCCATTGGATGGCGCTGGGCAGCAGCAGTCACCATATTTGTGATCACACCTGGTAAAGACCCTCAGGAAAGAGGACCCCGGAGCTGCTGCAGGAAGTGGCGCAGGTGATGGGATGAGTGTGCTCGGGGCACAGGGAAGATTTCGAGGGAGCTCATGGCAGTGTGCCTTTTACTTTAATACGCGTTTGAAATTGGAACATTCACTGAGTATTTGATCACCCCTAGCGTACGCTGATTCTGTCCCCTGCTAATACAGACATGAAAAATACCCATTCGTCCTCCTTACCCGCTGGGGACACATCCTAAGACTCTCAAAGGGGGACCAGCCGGTTTCTGCCCTGTTTTATATGTGAACACCGACGGTAAAGTGTAATATAGAAAATCAGGGATGTAAGAGACGAACAAGTCATCATAGAATAACAATGTATGGTCATAAAAGTTATTCAGTTTCTGGAATTTTCTACGAAACGTTTTCAGATTCCACGAGACGTTCATCTCAGGGAGCTGAAAGGCAGAGAAGGGTGGGCCCCCGTGTTTGTGTGCGAAGACCTATTACCTACACACTGCTACCGCATTCTACCCGGTATCCCTTTGCAGAATGTATTGTATTTAAAGATATAGATAGCATTCCTTTTTCAAACAATTTTCGGTGGTGCTGGGATTGAACCCGGTGCCGTCCTACTGAGCTACATCCCCAGTGCTTTTTTTATTTCTTTAAATTTTGAGCCAAGTTCTCACTGAATTGACACAATGCCCAGACTGGGCTGGTACTTGTGGCTTTTTTCTGCCTCAGCCTCCCTGAGTGTGTGTGGGGGGCGCTCTTTGTTTTAAGCGTGTTTAAGTAGCTATTAGCTGGAAGACACAGATCCTGCCCCTGATTGTGTTACTCTTTTTACCCTGGCAGCCAGGGAGCTCAGTGCCAGTCCTGCAGATCATCCATAGTAGCTGGACAAGAACGGTATGAACTTCTCTGTCAGCCCATCCAGGCTGCAACAGACCGGCCCGCGTTTCCTTTTCTCGTGTATCACGTTTTCATCTCAGGACCCGGGTCTTCAGTGAAGCCTTATGGAAATTGTGTTTCACTCATCTTCCTTTGCGAACAAGTTTAGGGCCTGGACCGGGAGGAAGGGAGTGTGGGTGCCTCGGGAGGAAGCAGAAAACGGCCCTCGTCCCTCCTCCTTGCGGTCCCAGGCCCCTTCTGTGGAACCAGGAAGCGGGCCCCACTGCGCTTGCGTCCCCAACGCAGGCACGGAGGTGGGGGACACAGCCCTTCGCTCTGCGAGGGGAACCCAGGGACTGGAGGGCAGTGGAGCCCCCTTTGGTCGAGCTCAGTGTGGCCCCGGATTTGCCAGGGATTAAAGTCCTCGCTGACCAGGGCGCCGGTTTCCTCCAGCCTCTGAGGGGGCAGAGCGTGCCCTGGACCACACGACGGGACAGTGCTGACCGCTCCTCGGGCCCCTTTTCTCCTCAGTCCCTACAAAGCCCTTTACAGGCCCCAGGTGGTGTGTGCGTCCCTTCGCTCAGGGCAGGGCCGGGTGCGGCCTGCGGGGGGCGCCAGAGTGAGGTCCTCGGTGCAGAGGAGGGGACGACCCTGGAGGAAGGGTCCATGAGGCTCGCGAGAGGGCATGGGGCTGTCAGAAGTCTGGGGGTCCCCTCTTCCGCCTCCGCCCGCCCCTCATTAGCTCAGGAGGCGGGGTCCCAGGGCGGCACCCCACTTTCAGGGCTCTGGAACGGGAATTTCCCATGCTAGATCCGGAGCCAGATTCCGCCTCCCCACCCGCGAGAGCAGTGCTTTCCTCCCGAGTACCACGTCCCCCTGGCCTCCTGTGCTTCTTTCCTACCTCTGCTTTCGGTTGTATTTTTCATTTTGTGAGGCAGGGTCTCACTGCATAGTCCAGGCCGCCCTTGAACTCCTGGCGGTCCTCCTGCCTCAGCCTCCCCAGGGCTGTGATTTCAGGTGTTCAGCACCACGCCTGGCCCTTCCTGTTGTACCCCAACTGCTGTCACCTCCCTGGCCATGACCAGAGTCGCCTGTTCTACCTTCCGGGCGCTGCTCTTTGCCCTGGAGCAAGTTGCTCACCATTGCTGTCCCCGTGTGCCTTCAGGGTTCTCTTGGGGATCAGTGGACAGAGTGGAAATAAAAAGTGCTCCACAACGGAAATACGGGCGTGGTGGCACACGCATTATCCCAGCACTCGGGAGGCTGAGGCAGGAGGATTGCTGAAAGTTGTAGGCCAGCCTGAACTACATAGCAAGACTGGGTAACGCGCGCGCACACACACACACAAGTGTGAACTGAATTATTCTCTGTGTTCCCTGGATAGAAGGGACACATGAGGGGTGCTGAGGAGCAGAGCTCATCCTTATGGACAGTCCTGCTGGCCAGGCCTAGAGCAACAGGGAGCCCGCAGGATGCCAGTGGGCTCCGCTGCCTAGGCCGGGCATGGCACCCGCTCCTCAGTGTCCCCATTAGTTAAAGGATCAGCAGAGCCCCTTACTGGTCACCGGGCACTAGCTTCCTACCACCCCACCTGAGAAGGTGTGTTTCCAAGTATTTTATTTTATTTTACCTTTTGAGACAGGATCTCCCCTGTAGTTCAGGCTGGCCTTGAACTCACTGTGTAGCCCAGGCTGTCCTTGAACTTGCTGTGATCTTCCTGCCTCAGCCTCCCCAGGGTGGGGATTATAGGTGTGTGCCCCCACAACTGACTATCTTTGTGGGTTTTGCCTTGCAGTTCTTATAGCCATACCATCTGGGATAATCTGAGAACTCTAAACAGAAACCAATTTGAAGACTGTCACCAAATCCATCCGATGTCCTTTTGGCTCTGGGGTTGGCTAAGAGAACAGATGGACATGACGATTCACACTTCAGATCAACTCTGCAGATCTGGCTGGAAAGCAGGCGTGACTTGGAGACCATAACAGGCTCCACCTAGGGTCTGGAGTCATTTTACCTGAGTGACAAGGGTGCCGTGGCTGGTATTGAGCCCCCATTTCTTAGTTCTGCTCACTACTTTGTACCAGCTATGACAGAAAAAATGCAATGAGTGTTTAAGTTAAAATATTATTATGGTAAAAGACACATTGTCTCGAATCCCACACAACACAGTACTCTCCCCTGGCTTTGAGCACACTCATCCCTTTGTCCTCGCCACTTCCTGCAGCAGCTCTGGAGTCCTCTTTCCTCAGGGTCTTTAGCTGCGCTGTCCTGGCTGCCTCGATGTCCTGAATGCATTCAGAATATCTCCGTCTCATGGTCATTTTGACTCTGAGGCAGAAGGTACACAGTGCCGGATCTGGTGACTAAGGTGGGTGAAGGCACAGGATCGTGTTTACAAGCTGCCTCTCCATGGGATGGGCCTGGGCAGCAGTCGCTGTATTTTTTTTTCCTTTTTTTGGTACTGGGGATCAAACTTGGGACCTTGCACGGCGGAACCACTGAGCTAAATCCTCAGCCAGCCACTGTATTTTTTATCTCATCTGGTAAAGACCCTCAGGAAAGAGGACTCCAGAGCTGTTGCAGAAAATGACAAGGATGACGGGATGGGCGTGTGTGAAGTGGGGGGTGGTTGAGGAGGTTTATGTCTATGTGTCTTTCACGCTAGTAAATTTTTGAAAAAAATTTGAATCCTCAACATGCAAATTCCATTCCCGAGATACCCTGGCCACCGGCATGTGCCTCGCTTGCCACTGCAGGGCGCTGCTGGGAGACTGACCAGAGGGTACAAGAGCAGAGTTCTGCTGTTGTCACACAAGGTGGTGGCCGCGGGAGTAGGTGGCAGCAGTTCTGGTTGGGCCTCTGTGTGTGGATTGAGACCCGACCAAGACACCTGCTGAACTTTAGATCTAAGATGCCCCCGGTTCCCATGTGTGTGAAGGTGACTGGATCTTGCGCGCTGCGCTCACCAGTGGATCCGTCTTGGGTGAGTTCCTGGCTGACTGTGCTGTAGGAGGCAGGGCCTGGTGGGAGGTCACTAGGGTGTGACCCGGAAGGGTGCATTCTTATCCTCAGCTCCTCCCTTCTCTCTGCGTCCTGGCCGCAATGAGGTGAGCAGCTCTCCTCCACCAGTCCCTTCCGCCATGATGTTCCTGCCTTGGGGCAGCTGACCATGGACTGAGCCCTCTGAAAGACTGAGCCAAATAAACCTCTCCTCCTCTAAGGTGAGCATTGGGTGTTTTGTCTCCATAGGGTGTAAAGAGACTAAGACAACGTCCAGTTTCCTGTTTTCAGCCCCCTCAGTCTGGAGCATTCCAGCAAATGCTATCCAATTGAGACAAACACTGTACAAGTGTCCTTGCCCATGGAGATGGTGGGGCCAAAATGAAACCGTCCCTTCCCATTGATGCACTCTAAACTTAGTGTCTGTCCCTCACTGGCCATGAGCCCTGGACGGCCTCTTTCCACCATTGTGAGCCTCAGTTTCCCCATCTGAAATGCCCAGGGTAAGTTCTGGTCTTCATTCCCAAGGGCAGCTTAGTTGTCACTCATGCAGAGCCCGCCAAAGTGACTGTCCTGTCCCGGGCTTCAGGGCGAGCTTGAACTCGGCCCATTTCCTCCCCATCCATCTCAGTGTCTGCTGCGTCCCCTGCCTGTGACCGACCTCATCCACCCTCATCCACGCTCAGACTCCCAGCCCTTAAATATTTCATGGCAGCCTGGCTGTGTATGAATATTTCATCACAGACTCCTTGGCACTTAAATATTTAATCAGTGAGCCGGCTGCAGCGGAAGGAGTTGGCGCCCTGGCAAGCGTTTGGTCTCTCGTCCCGGGTTTTAAAGCCTCTTTGGCTCCAGTCTCCAAGGACAGAGGCACCATGATGAGGTTACTTCCGTACCAGCTTCAAGCACATTTGCTGTTTGTGAGAGTTGCAACTACTGTCTCAGTGGTTGGAGACTCTGGATCTGAAACTACCGCCCTAGAAGAGCAGGGGTGCTTGGAAGTGAGGACAGTTTGGGAGGAACTGGAGGGAGACTAAAGTGACAAGGACTGATGTCTCTTTCTGTCCTAAGAAGAGACAGCTGTGTGGGCAGGAGAAAGAAGAGTTCACACAGATACAAGATAGGAAATCAGGTCGCCTTCTGTTTCAGTGGTGATTTAGACTGTGAAGATAAGAAGAGGTTTAGGAGAAGCTTTGAATAAAAACAATAGGATCAAGGCCAGGTGTGGTGACTCACAGCACTCACGATCCCAGCACTCAGGAGGCTGAGGCAGGAGGATCTCTGTAAATTTGAGGCCAGCCTGGGCTACGTAGCAAGAGTTCATGGCTAGTCTCAGAGCTCTTTGGGAAGAATCCAAGAATTCTGCCTTAAAGACTTTTTGAAGTGTGGCTGGCACTGTCTTTGCCTACCAGCGGGCAAGGGCCTCCTTCTTTTCTAGTGCTAAGTCTTGACTTTGAGGTTCACCTTTCCCTGTGTGGGAGAGGGGGGCTTCCCACCCCCGAGGCCAGATGTTGATGTGGCTAAACTGACCAGGAGCATTCCAGGCCCTTTCCTTGACACTGGGTTAGTTGTAGGTATGCAGTGCACCTCTGCCCGGTATGGTATGAAGCCAGGGGATCTGATGTGGGGCTCGGACAAGCTATTTTAGCAGTGGAGCTCAGTGTGGGAGGAGGATTGGGCTTCCTGTTCTGGGATGCGGCTGTGTGGAGCTGTGGCAGCCACTCTCCTGCTATGACGAGGCAGGGGGGCAGCTGAAGACCAAAGATGAAGGTGGTAGAGAAGAAAAATGACCACCTCTGGAAACACTCAGGTGACTTTTTACAGTCACTTCCATCATGGGTGGTGAGACGTGTTCTAACTGATGTATCTGTGACTAGGGGAGGGGACAAGAGAAGCATCAAAGACAAATCATATACGAGCGAGTGACTTTTCACACCCAGTGGGTGAGCTGTGAATGAAGTCTGATCCTGGTGGCCTCAGGGTCTGTGCCTGCTTGCGGATCATGTGTTATTTCTAGCCACACGCGGAAGCACAGGCTTGGAACCCAACACTCTGCGAGGCTGAGGAAGGTGGGTCACAAGTTCAAGCCCAGCCTGGGCGACTTAGTGAGACCTTGCCTCAAAAGATAAAAAAATCCTGGGGATGGAGCTCAGTGAGACACACACACACTTGTGCACACCCGCACCTCCCTCCGCCTCCTCGTGTGGCCGCTGTCCCCACAATCCTGGAGCTGCCCCGTGCAGTGTCCTGGATGTGCCCTTGGACTTGGCTCCCAGAGCTCCGGCTGGCGCTGTGGGTACATCTGGAGGCCATAGCTCCCCGAGAGTGCAGAGAGAGCAGCTCCCCGGGCCTGTCCAGGGCTGCTCCCGAGTGGTGCTCATCAGTGTCAGGACAAACGCTAAGGAGTCTCTCTTGGCCATGGCCTCACTGCCACGTGCAGGGGCCGGGCGCTGTGCCTGTCCCCCTCCCTCCGTGCTCCCTCCTTTCTTTCTTCTGGAATACTGAGGATTGATCCCAGGGCCTCTGAGCAACAACCCCAGCTCCTTTTTTGCTTGACACAGGGTCTTGGAAAGTCTCCAAGTTGCCCAGATTGGGCTGGAATCTGCAACCTTCCTGCCTCAGCCTCAGGAGTGTGGGGCTCCGTTGTGCATCTCTGCAACTTAGCTGTTCTCTATCATCCGCCCTTTGTGCTGGGCTGGTGGTTTCCTCAGCTACACGGGGCCCGGCTGGCCTCAAAGGTTTGGGTCTTCGTCTGGGGAGGTTACTTTGCACCCGTGTGGTCCCAACAATTGTGGGCTGTGGGAACCCCGGACAGGCCAACTGTGGGTCGGGCCTCCCTCTTGTGTCCCCAGATCTGGCACTGCTGGGCTCCAGTGGGTGGCAGACTCCACCTGCCTGGGGCAGAGACGACTGACCTGCTGTCTAAAT
This sequence comes from Fukomys damarensis, assembly GCF_012274545.1. NCBI lineage: Eukaryota > Metazoa > Chordata > Mammalia > Rodentia > Bathyergidae > Fukomys > Fukomys damarensis. The sequence continues at coordinate 28,482,604 of NW_022900937.1, read as the reverse complement.
CCCTGCTATCTGGGAAGCAGACATTGCAGGCAAAGTTTCCGGGAGCGGTGGTGCCAGGCCATGAGCAGTGTCTCACCTGGGGCAGCCGGAAAGCGTTCTCAGACATTCTCAGAGAGCTCGAGGCTTTGGATCCCCTCCCTTTCGAGCAAGGAGCTCACTGTGTGGCCCAGGCTGACCTTGAACTCACAGTGATCCTCCTGCCTCAGCCTCCCGAGTGTGGGGAGGACAGGCGTGCGCCACCGCACCTGGCTTCTGAGCCCCTCCTTTGTAATCTCAGGCTGGGGCCTCCTGGAGGTGACGACTTTCTCCTTCGGGGCTGCACAGATGGGCTCGCAGACGCCGGGGAGCGGGCGGCCCGCCCTGCCGTCCCCCAGCCCTGGCTTTGTGCTCCCGAGGGTCTTGGAGCACGTCCAAAACATACTTAGACAGACTTCTCCGGGAGAAAAGCGTTCGCACTCCACACACGCACACACACGCACACACACTCTCTCAATCCGGGGCTGCATTTCCTGCCCTAATTAGCTGCGTCTTTGAGCTTGGAGAGCTGCTTTACTTCGGCATTAACGAGACGGGGCTCTGATCAGCCGGTCCCTTTCAAAGCATTCCAGCCCGCTCCACCACAGCTCTCACGATTTACAAGTTTGGAATCTTTGGGAGTTTTCAACAATTAAGGTGCTAACTTTCCACGCCCGCCCGGTCTGCGCTGCTCGCCCTGCAGGGCCCCGCCCAACTCCTCCGCCAGCTGCCCCGGCCTCCCCGGGGAGTGCGCAGGCGCAGACTGAAGCGCGGGCACAGGGGACCCAGGTCGGCCCAGTGCGCAAGGCGCGCACAGATTCGAGGCTCCGAGGGTCTTCACGGCAGGGCCCTGGGCGCCCAGGCCAGTGCTGTTCCTAGCGGATGTGAGCTGAGCATCAGAGAGGGCGGTGACTTGCCCGGGGACACACAGGAGGTAGGAGAGTGGGCTTCCTGCGTCCTGGTGCGTTCACCCCTCCAGTCTCCAACTCTCCTCTTTGGTGAGAGAATTACAGATACTGGCTTAAGACTTCTCTGCCTCGGCCCAGGAGCTGCGTTTGATTTTCACGAGATATTTATAGATTTTTAAAAATATCATTCCTGGGGATAACCCAGGGCCTTTGCGCTGAGCTGCATCTCCTGCCCTGATTTATTTACTTTTTTGTGATGAGATAGGGCCTTGCCACGTCCCTCGGTTGTACAGGCTGGGCTTAAATTTGCGATCCTCCTGCCTCAGCCTCCCAGACTGGTAGGCTTGCAGGTGAGCACCACCCCTCCGGCACACCTGTAGAGTCCAGGAAGATCCAGCGGCTTCCTTTGATCTAACACCAAATTTTCGTGCAGAAAGCTCAAAGATCAGCCCACCATGTTTAAAGGCGTCCTCCTCCCCGCCCTCAGAAAAGGTAGTGCTCGTTACTGGTATAGCAAGTTATGGAAATGTAGAAATCAGAAAGGGGGTGGGTCCAGATCTACAGCAGAGTCCATGAAGCGTGTAATGAGTTTGTGAAGACAGAACACCACAAATATGAACATGACTCATGTTTAACAAAGCATTTCACCTGTTTCCTTACTCTGAGTATAGCTATTGGGACCTACAAGGATTTTGTTTTGCTTTGCTTTGTTTGGAGATAAGGGCTCACTTTGCACTCCAGGCGGGCCTTGAACTCACTAGGTAATGCAGAGTTCCTCCTGCCTCAGCCTCCCGAGCCCTGGGAAAACAGGCGTGCGCCACCACGCCCTGCCTGCCATCACAAATGAACGAGACAGTGCCTCAAAATAAAAAAAATCAAAAGGGCTGGGGATGGAGCTCAGTGCTAAAGCCCCCCGGGTTCCCTCCCCGGAACAGCAGTCAAAACAAAACAAAGAAAAAAACCACAAAAAGCCAAACTAAAACCAGAACCCACAGCGGACGCCTTCCTTGGTTTCCCTCCTTGAAGAATTTAAGCCCCCCCCCCCGAGAAAGCGGGCAGAGGGTCGTCTGTGTTCTTCTGGGCCCAGGTGTCTGAGGCGGCAGAGGCTGCAGCTAACCGGCCTCTGAGCGCGGCCCAGCAGCTCACGGTGCATGCGCTGTGCCGGGGTTCCTTGGCCTGCAGAGGCTCGCTGGGGGGTTTGCAAGGACTGAGCCGCTCCGAGGTGTCCGGGCGGCGCAGCGGCGGTACAGCTAGTTCACCGGGATTTTGAGAGGAACCAGAAGTCGTGCAGAGCCGGGTCCACCCGGGACACAGCGTCCTGCTTTCATCGGAGAGCGGTCAGCATAAGTGGTTGGCCAACGCGGAGCAATCACAAAACGCAGTGAATATTTAAACCATTTATTGCAGCTGGGCGTGGTGGGGGCAACCCTGTCATCCTAGCACTGAGGAGGCTGAGGCAGGAGGATCCCAAGGTCCAGCCCAGCCCATGCAATTTAGGGACTTACAGAGGCCCTGCCTCAAAATAAAAAAATAAAAAGGTCTGGTGTCGCAGCTCAGCGTGAAAGTGCTGGATTCAAAACCAACCAAACAAAGACAAATCTATGAGCGCGAAGAAGAGGAGGGGGATCTGGACACAGAGACCCCGGGAAAATAGCACAGAAAGAGGCAGAGGTCAATTCACAGAGCCCCACACCCCAGAGCCCAGGCTGGGATGTGGGAGAGGAAGGACAAGGCCTTCCCCAGAGGCCTTGATTTTGTATTTCTCGCCTTTGAACAGTGAAGCGTGCCATTTCTTTCTTTCTTTTTTCTCTTCTGGTTTTTTGAGACAGGGTCTTGCTATATAGCCAGGCTGGCCTTGAACTCACAGCGATCCTCCTGCCTCAGCCTCCTTTGTGCTGGGATGACAGACGTGAGCCCCATGCCTGGCAGTTGTCACGCTGTATTGCTGAGGGAAAAATGGCATTGAAAACGTTCGTATGCGTTCAGTTCAGTTGCAGTTTTCTTCTCTGCTGTTTTCCACCTGCACTTGTGGAATCCACAGGTGTGGAATTCACAGCTCTGGAGCCAGCTCTGCTCTGAGCTCATCCAGCTCCCCGCATCTCTCTGCTCTTCTAATCAACCTTGGCTTCCTCATGGTGCCAAGATGGCTACAGAGGCGCCAGCAGTGTCAGTCATCTGCCATTCTGTTTAGGAGGACATGGCAGCTTGTGGTGGTTTCCTTAGGACAATCTTGGTGCCCCGTGCCCCTCTTTGCTTGGGCAACCACAGCAGGGCACACTGTAGTTCTGAAGAGGCTAGATGGTGTGGCGTGGGCCTTAACTCTCCGGCCAATTGTGGGATGGGGGCCTCCAGGCCCATAGGTGCCCTTTGGAAGGCATCAGGGTTAATTCGCAGAGTGGTCACTTCGCCCCTTCTCCCCTTCCCCGTCCAGCAGCCTCCCTGTCCCCATGCAGCTCACCTTTTGTTCCCCATGGCCTCTCCTTTGCCTGTCTCTCGTGCGCCAAACGCCGTGTGAGCTTCCTACCCATGACCGAAGCCCACCCTTCTCCTTGGCAGAGTAGTCCTCCGCCGTGTGTCAACACCACACTTTATCCGCATCTCTGCTGACTACACACAGGTGCTTTGAGATGTCGCCTGATGTGTTGTGGTGCTGGAAACATGGTGTGCACGGACCCCTGGATACCACGTCTGCAACTCCTTCAAGAAGAAGCCTAGAAGGAGAACAGCTGGGCAGGTGGAATTTCCAGCTGTGGTTTTCCACTGATCTCCACGGTGATGGTACTGGGTTACACTCCCACCAATGTGGAAGGGCTTTGGCTCCTTGCCCACGCAACCTTGCAGGCGTTTGTTGTTTTTCTGTGTTGTCTTTCTTTCTTGAACATTTTTTGAGATAGGGTTTCCCTATGTAGCTCAGGCTGGCCTCAAACTCAGCACGATCCTCCTGCCTCAGCTTCCTGGGTGCTGGGATGCCAAGCCTGGCTTTCTGTGTTCTTGACGGTGGCCATCCTGGCTGGGGTAAGGTGGGATCTTGGAGTTGTTTCGTGATTCTTTAGCTCCTATATTGTGTCCCTCACATGATAGATGCTCATTAAACATGTTGAATAAACCAAAGTAAGAAAGAAAACTGTAAAGTACAGAAAACCCGAATGAATAGCAATTGCTTTATCATACTTTGGTTGGTTGTATTTTTAGGAGTCAGGGTCTGGCTATATGGCCCAGGCTGGCCTCAAGCTTGCCACGATCCTCCTGCCTCAGCCCCCTGAGTGTTGGGATTATAGGCGTGGCCATGTGCTAGCTCCACTCTTTCTTTTTAGCTCCTCTTCTTTTCCCTCCACACATGACGGTGAAGCAAGGACTCTTGGAGCCCAGGCTGCACTGTGAGTGACAGAGAGTTTGAGATAATTTCCTGACAGAGATACCGGCAGATCTTTATTATGAATCAGGCGGGGGCTTTGCTAGGCCAGGGACGCAGGCTCAGGATTTCCTTCCTTTTGCAGAAAGTGACTCCCCAGAATTGTTTTTGTCTTCTGCAGGACTTTTGGTCCTGGGCAGATAATTTATTTTTCCAAGACTGAATCCCAGGTGCCGCGTAGCTGCCGTCCACCCATTCGCTCACCGGACAGTTTCCTAGGTGTGTTTGTTACAGGCCTGGAAGCAGAAGCTCGTGAGGTCTCAGGACAGTGGTCCATGCAGTGCACTGTGCAAAACCCTCGCAGTGCAAAACCCTCAGGCCGGCAGTCACCCTGCCACATTCAGCCTGGGCTCCTTGTTGCTGGAGGGGTGGGTGGCGGCACAGACATCCTACCCTCTGTGAATCGCTGACCTCCCTGACCACGGAAGCAGACAAGTCATTTAAAAAATGTAATTTTCGCATTGACATTCTTCGTGCTGAGTCGGGCGGGCTTGTAAATTCTGCTCTGGGAGGGCTGGGGCCATAACCCAGAGAGAAGAGCCAGCCTGGCTTCGCTCCGAGGCCGGCTCCCCACAAAAGGATTGCACAAATGAACCTTTAAATCCGTAAACATTGTCCCCACCGCGGGAAGAATGCGTGCGACAAAGGGGATATGCGCAGTTTATCTCGGGGTGACGGCTCTGAAAGGCGGTGGGGCGTCTGCAGGGAAAGCGCGGGCCGGGCCCCCGCCGCGCGCCCAGT
>NW_022900937.1:28431642-28477219 GCF_012274545.1 Fukomys damarensis | reverse complement strand
CTCCCAGCACTCACTTGGGAGGCTGAGACAGGAGGATCGCCATGAGTTCAAGGCTATGCTGGGCTACATAGGGAGAGCTTATCTCAAAACATCAAAAAAAAAAATATATATATAAAACACAACAGGGATCGGATCTGTCCTTCACAAAGCAAATGACCTGGCACACAGGGTAGGGCGGTGGGAGGCATTTAGGGAACAGAGTGCTGTGTGCATCATTCAGGGTCTCAGAGCTGCAGCTTGAGCGCAGGCCGTTTGCTGCTTGGCAAGGAGGGCAGTGTGTGAGTCGATCAACACTCGCCTCCAGGGCACTGAGCTGGCAACCGAGGGCGTCCCCGGCTCTTCACACTCACAGCTGCAGGGCACTCACCCAAGTCTCTGTCTCAGGGTCCATCGGCCGAGGTACTAGGGAGCAGTGCACTGTCCTGGAGCAGGTGCTGCCTTCTGGTTCTGCCCAGGAAGGGGCCTCCGAGGACTTGGGAGCAGGAGGGGCCTGTGAGAGGCCTGGCCAACTGCTTGGGCGACAGCGGTTGGAGTGACAGGGCGTGGGCCTTGATGTGCACCAACTGGCCAGTGAGTGAGACCCTTCCTGCTTTACCCAGGTAGGCAGGGAAGAAAGGAAAGAAAGAAGGAGGGAGGAAGGGAGGGAGGGAAGGGATTCCACAAGCCAGCTCTCCAGTGGCTGGGGAACTAGGCCACCAACCAATTAATTTTTTTTTTTTTTTTTTTTTTTTTTTTTTTTTTTTTGTCTCATTATGGAGCCCACGCTGACCTGGAACTCAGTGATCTTCCTGCCTCAGCTTCCCGAATGCTGGGATCTTAGGCTTGCGCCACCATGCCCAACTTCCCGATCCACTGGGCACTAACACATCAGGTGCTTCCGAGCCGGGAGCCAACGGTGTGAAGTTTTCGGTCACCTTTCAGTTCTTGTAACACGATCGCTTAGATTCTGCAGAGGGAGCGGGAAAGACGGAGAAACAGGCCCAGGCAGTGCCGTGATTGATGGTCCGCAGCCGGAGCCGGGATTTGAACCAGGTCCTACGCGGAGACAAAGCGGCTGCTGTGCTTTATCCCGGGGCTGCCAGACACAAAGCCGCGGCCGGGAACAGAGGCCCCGAGGCCTCTTCAAAGCGGCGGCGCCCTCAGCGGCGGCATTCAGGCCGGAGCGGTTCCTTTGTCACCGTCCAGTCCTCAGAGGTAAGTGACATCTTGAACAACTCTGGAAGACGAAATAGCCAGCTCTGTCGGAAAGCTTAAAAAATGAGTGCAGAGGGAGAAGGGAGAGGGAGAAGAAAGGACCACCGTGGTCCTTGTGGAGCTGGCCTCTTTTGTCCCCGAAGAGCTTTCAAGAGCCACTGCTGGAAGGCGGGCCGGGCCGGGGACAATGAGGGAGGACAGGAGCCGGCCCCTGGATGCGGATTACGGCGCTGGGCTGCGAAGAAAGGCTACCGGGATGCGGAGGAGGAGCCGCTCCGCCCTCCCAGACCCGCTCACCGGGCAGCAACAATGGCCCCGGGCCCTGGACACGCCCCTCTCCGGCCACGGTGCACCCTCGTGGGGCTCCCACAGCTAAACAAAGCTGCTCTAACCCATGCTCCCGCCGCGCTGCGGAATGGAAGCCCTGAACGCCGAGGCCAGAAAGCAGGATGGGGCGGCTACTGTCAGCCCGAGTCTGAGCACATGCAAACTTTGTCTTCGTAAGGAGATTTCCCCTCTTTTCTGGTTTTTGAGACTAAAAGTCTTGCTGTGGAGGTGGAAGGGGCTTCCAACTGCAGGCCAGGGCTCTGAGTTCAAGTTGTGCCCTGACTGACAGGTGGTTTGGAAGAATGGCTTCCTGGGATCAGAGAGCGGAAGAATTCAGCCTTTCCTTAGACAGAAATCAAGCAAGATGACAATTTTGATATTGTTTCTTGAAGTATGAGATGTTTTCACTATTTCCCTAGGTATTCTCTGTCAAAATAATCATTCAAAAACCAACTTATTCTCAGAGCACCAGTCCCCCAGCCCCGTGAAATTCAGGATTATGTTGGTTTATGGGGGCCACTTGTGGGTTTGGCCCTGCGTCCCATCGGAAGCATAAGCAGGAGACAGGGCAGAAATACCATTCTCACTTGATTTTTTAGTTTTTGTTGTTCTTTTGAGACAGGGTCTCACTATGTAGTCCAGGCTGGCCTGGTACTCACAACAATCCTCCTGCTTCAGCCTCCTAAGGGGTGGACATATGGGAGTGCATCACCACACCAGGCCTGGGTTTCTCATTTGAACAATGTGGGCGATGAATTTAGAAAATCTCCTCCCTTTCAGGATATTGGAACCAAGTGTACTGAGATAATACTAACCTTTGAGCTTGTTGTTTTGTTTTATTTTAGTTTTTGCAATACTGGGGATCAAACCCAGGGCCTCTCTACCACTTAGTTATGTTCCCAGCCATTTTACATTTTATTTTTAGTCAGGGTCCTGTTGAACTGCCCAGGCGGGGCTTAAACTTGGGATCCTCTTGCCTCAGCCTCCCGAGTGCTGGGATCACTGGCATGTGCCAGCACGCCCGGCTCCAGCCCATCATTTTAAATTTGGATTTTGCTTTCTGTTTTTCTTCGAGGAACTTATTCTCTCCTTCTGACTCTTAGACTCTGTGCCCTGCAGAACTTCAGGCCGCAGTGGAGAGAGAAGCAGGCGACTTGGGGCACTGGGCATTTCTAGAGCTTCCCTCTGCACTGCTCACAAAGTGGCTGCGCATGAGCAGGTGTTGGCCTCGCAAGGCGTCCCTGCCGCGGGGCCCATCCTTTCTAGCACAGCGTCTCAGCCCTGCGGTGGGGCACCCTTCACGCACGGGCGAGTCTACACGGACCTTCTCCACCACAGAGTGGGGCTCACACAGTGCCTGGCTCTGGGGAGCCTTCACCAGCGCCAGAGGCTGTTTCGCAGCTGGTTTGGGTGACACAGGCCTGTGATCCCAGCACTCAAGAGGCTGAGGCAGGAGGGTGGCAAGTGTGAACCCTGCCTGGGCCACTTAGTGATTTAGCAAGACCCTGTCTCACAATAAAAAATAAAAGAGGTCTGGGAATGCAGCTCGGTGTGAAAGTTCTGGGTAGAGTCCCCAGTCCTGGACAACAAAATGCGACTCTGATACACTTTGCTGCAAACGATAGCTTACCGAATTTCTAAGTGACTGCTGTAAAATTCAACAGAATAATATTAAAAGGGCAAAATTTAAAAAAATGTTTTGTAGAGAGAGAGGAACACTTTGCAGTTTCTGAGGTCCTCAAGGTAGACCCAATGTGAGAGGGACCGACTCAGCGGGGAGCTGCTCTGGGCTTGGTGTCTCTTGCTCCTGTGAGGGTGGCTTTTCTTTGCTTTTTTTTTTTGTACTGGGATGGACCCCAGGGCTCCACACTGGCAACATCCAGCCCTTTTTATGTTTCATTTGGAGACCAGGCCTTGTTAAGCCGCTAAGTTGCTCTGGCTGAGCTTGAATTTGAGAACCTCCTGCCTCAGCCTCCCAGAGCACTCTGATTACAGGTCTGTGCCACCAGGCCTGGCTCACGCCTGCTCTTCCTTTTCATTTGCTCTTGAACCTGACTTCTAGGAAAGTCCCTTCAAGGCTTCCCCAGGGCACACCCTGCTGAAGAAGCAGGATCTTTGGCAGGAGGAGACCGCCGTGTGGCTGGGCTCTCCGAGCCTCGCATTGGAAGTTCAGGCTTTCTGCCACTCACCGTGGGCACAGAAACTGTCACCGCCCACATAGCCCTCGGGGGCATGGGCTTGGCCTCAGGCTTTGGGACTCCAGGGGTCTGTGGTCCCCAAGGTCACCTCGCAGTCAGGACCCAGCGATGTGGGCAGCACCGTGTGATGCAGGACAGTGTCTCCTCCCGTGGCCCTGGGTCATGGTGGAGATTGGGCAGGACAGAGAGCTTTCCCTGTGTGAATGTGTCGCCAAAATACCAGACCCTTCATGTGGGACAGTAATCTTTCCTTTCCTTTTCTTTGCTTTTTTCTTTTCCTTTATTTCTGTATAGGGTCTGGCTGAATAGCCCAGGCTAGCTTTGAACTCACTGCGATCCTCCTGCCTCAGCCTCCCAAGTGCTGAGATCACAGGTGTACACTACCGCACCTGGCTTGTTTTTATTTTTTTAATACATAAAATTATGTGGTAATGAAGATCTCATGCATATGTCTTTGATTTGCATTTCTAATCATCTCCCTAGCATGGATTTCTAGGGAAAAATTCCTGGAAGATGTATGGACATTTTTAATGCTCCTGATACCTTCGGGTACATTGTTTCTCTGAAATGTCACACACATTTTGTATATTTTTACCCTCAGGACTCCAGAATGCTGCCTTCCATGCCCTCATGAACAGTAAGAATGGTCATTTGAAAAAAGTCCATGTTTTGAGGGGAAAAATGTAGTTACATTAATCAGACTTTCTTTGATATTTTGGAAGTCAAAACATTTTCAGATATTTATTTACCATACGTATTTCTTTGGCAAATTGCTTGCTTTCTCTACCGAATTTTTATGGGCTGATTTCCTCTGTTTATTTAGGAGAAGACTTTGTGTATGAAACATCTCTCAGTTGTCCCACTCTGTTCCGGTTTGGGTCTGGAGGCGGTGGTGAGGGTTGTGAATTCCACGTGCACAGGGCTTCCCTCCCGGGGCTCAGGACTGCGGGGTGGAGGAGCGAGGGGCCGGGGAGCCTCTTAGGTAGTGGCTCGGACTGTGGGGACCCGGTGGGGCCTCAGAGGATGCAGAAGCTGGGACAGGTGAGGTGTGCTCTGCCGGTGTGGGGAGCCCAGGGGAGCCGCGAGCAGCAGAGTGGGGGTCCAGTGTCACCCAGGTGTGACAAAACATGCCATGAATGCTTAAGTGATGAAAGCATGACAGTGAAAGACAGGGCCACCAATGCCCCTCTGTCCTCCCTCACTTTGAGCACACTCTTCCCATGATCCTTGCCACTTCCTGCAGCAGCTCCGGAGTCCTCTTTCCTGAGGGTCTTTACCAGGTGGGATCACACACATGGTGACCACTTCCACCGAGCACCATCCAGCGTTAAGGCAGCTCCTAAAAACACAGCACTGTGTCCTCCTCATCCACCTCAGTCACCGGATCTGGCACCGTGCGCCTTCCGGCTCTTCCCCAGGGTCACAATGACCATGGAAGGGAAACGTTTTGATCCACTCAGGTCATTGAGGCAGCCAGGACAGCGCAGCTGAGGACCCTCAGGAAAGAGGACCCCAGAGCTGGGGCGGGAAGTGGCGAGGACGGTGGGAGGAGGGTTTGTAATGAGGGAGAGTATTTTGAGGGATTCGTGGCACTGTGTCTTTTACTGTGATTCTTTTCAAAGAGTTTCAACAGGCACGTGTTGCTATCCTACCTTTGTGTGCCCTGGGAGTGTGCGTTAAAGAATGAGCAGGTATCTGGGTCTGCGCGCAGGGCTCTGGAGGAGACGTGGCTGTGGGTTTGAGCTGGGCGGGCAGCAGAGCCAAGCCCGGCCCTTGCTGCAGGCTGTTTCCGAGTGGGGCGGAGTAGAGCCCGGCACTTTTTATAGCGCTCAAAGCCTACCGTCCCCCTTCCTTCCCGCTGAACTGCTTCTCTTCCCGCGGGGAGTGACGGGGTCCTGGACATCTCCAGTCACCTTTAGCCCTGGAGCCGGGGAAACAACTTAGCAAATATTTATTGAAATGAATCTGCTCCCCATGAGATTCACTAATTTAGTGTTTTCTCCCACGAGAGGCGTTAATATAGCATAATAGGCTTTTTCATTCCGCCAGATGAATTAATAGGAATGGATGTGGCCGGCCGTGAACGAGGTCTGCAGCAATAGAACCTTCAGGAAGTGGTTCCCAGTCCTTTGCATTTTCATCCCGAGCAAGAAATGCCCCCCGCCCAGGCCGGAAGTGACCGTCCTGGCCTCCTGTGTGGACAGTCAGTTCCTGACTCCCCATTCCCCACGGGCCTGCAGCCTGCCCTTCCTGGCATTAGAACGCTTTCCACTGGACCAGCTCGGAAGTGCTGGTTTTTCCTGGGGATGCCTCATTTTTATTTGTTTGTTTGGTGCCGGGGATTGAGCTTGGGACCTTGAGCTTGCAAGGCAGGCAACGCAACCACTGAGCTAAATCCCCGGCCCGTGGATGCGTCATTTTTAAAGGCAGCTGCAAGGGAGGATTTGCAACCCTACGCATCAGCCAGGAGCAGATCTGTGGGCTTCCAAGCGCAGACCAGGCTGTCACGTCGGGGCCACTGTCCCTGCATGGGGCTCGGCCTGGACAGGGTCCTGTGGGGAGGCTTGGCATCTCCACCCTGCTGTTGGTGTCACATCTCTGTGGTGATGGAGGCGGCAAAGCAGAAGGACAGGAGGGCTGGGGACCAGACACAGGCCCTCAGAGACCACCCAGGTGACAGAAGCCAGACCACAGAGACAACAAAGGTCTAGAGCAGCAGTTTCCATGATACCCTCATTTTTTTTTTCTTTCTGCACTGGGGATCAAACTTGGGCCCTTGAGTTTGCAAGGCATGTGTCAGAACCACTGAGCTAAATCCCTGGCCCTAACCCTCATTTTTTGGTTGAAAGATCACTTCTGGAACAAAAGAGATTTTGTGATTTTTGTGCTCAAAATGACCATTTTTTTTTGTTTCTGTTTTTTGAAACAAGGTCTGGCCTGGACCTCACAGTGATCCGCCTGCCTCAGCCTCTCCAGTGCTGGGATCACAGGCATGCACCACCAAGCCCAGCTTAAAGATCTATTGTTAAAATATTTGTTCATGTATGGTTGAGCTTCTGATGGGTGTATTTGCTCTGTTTGAGTTGCATTTCAGGAGTCCAAGGCCAAGAACGTGAGGAGGCCCTTGCAGGCCTGCCGAGGGGCTTGGGCTTGCGGATCCAGCCAGGCTTGGCAGGGCTGCACATGAAGCCCGGCCAGCTGGCTGCTTGGGGGACGCCAGCCCCTATGGGGCCTCCTGCTCGTCTCCTGGAAACCTCGGAACAATGCGGCCGGAGAGCCTGCGATGCTCTCTCCTGAAGGGGCAGCCCCTGCAATTATTTTATTTCCATTCTATTATGTTAATCAAATCAGCAACCAGCCTGGAGCACACGCACGGGGGAAGTGGAGGGGCTGTGAGAGGTCAATCGGGATGGCCCTGACCGGGCAGGCTGGGCAGGGGCAGAGCCAGAGAGGACACCCAGGTCCAGCCAGGCCAGGGGTGGCGCAGGGAGCCGCGCTCGAAGGCCTCACGTCACGGGGACATGGTCAGCAGTGGTTTACAAACAGCAGAGGGCTTTGCCTGCAGTAAAATCTGGTGTTCATGATGGGCATGGAGGCATACACTTTTGATCCCAGCACTCTGGGAGGCCGAGGCAGGAGGCGTGCAAGTTGGAGCCCAGCCCAAGCAATTTAGGGACGTGGCAGGACCCTGTCTCCAAAGGGATAATAAAAAATGGGCTAGGTATGTAGCCTGGCACCAAGACCCTGGGTTCAAGTCCAGAAGCCCCTCTGCACCCCCAGAAACCTTACCTCCAGCTTCCAAAGTTTGAACCCATGAGAGCGAGTCCCCTGACCCTAAGCAGGGCTGGGGTGCACAGTGTGAAAGCCAGGGTTTCTGGCATTCCAGGGGCTCAGAAGCAGGTTCTATGGGGTGGCTGATCTTTGCTCTCTGATCCTGTCCCAGGGAAACTGAGGCTCCCAGTGCACAGGGCTGCAGACAGAAGTGTACCTGCCTGTGTCAGGGACATAAATAAAGCGCGGCCTCCGTGCCTCTGGCATGCGCAGCAGTGCTCCCCGTGCCCCCTCGGGTGGTGAGGCTGCTGATGGAGCAGCTCTCTGTGGCACCTTTGCCTCCTGCTGATCCCCAGCTTTGCCAGACAGGCCCTGGGCACGGTGGCCTCACTGCCCGCAGGTTTCCTGCGGCTGTGCCCCTCTCTGCTTTGAATTCCAAACAGCAGCGGGCGATGCCTATTGTTTATAAGACGGGGGGAGCAATTACTCTAAAGTTGTTTCCTGGCCCCTGGCCTCACCAATATTGCAGGCCTGTTTCAAAATTCAGTTGTGAATGAGATTTGAGCCCTGCACAAGTGCTTCATTCTGCCTCCAGGGAAAGGGTCAGTCGCCAGTTCAAAGCCAACAACGTACATATAACTGAGATTCAAAGGCGCTGGGGAGGATTTTCTTTCTCCTAATCTGGGTTCCTGGGCTCGCCGTCAGCTTAGCCTTTCCCAACACTCGGGGGAAGCAGGGGACCCCAACACAGCTCTCCTGAGAGAGGGAGGTCAAAGCCTGGATGGGCAGTCCCCTGGCATGGAAATAGCAGCCAAGCATCTGTGCTATGTCTGTCCACGTGGCATGCTCTCCCAGATACACCCTGAGGTAGTCTTGTCCCTACCTTGCCGTTCAGGAAACGGAGGCCCAGACAGATCATGTGACTCGCTCAGGGTTTTGCAGTCGGGCGAGGGGCTGAGCTGTCTGCTACCACAACTCCCACCTCGATGGATCGATCGATTTATTAATTGATTGTAGTACTGGGGATTGAATCCAGAGGCCTCCTCTGAGCTGCACCCCCAGCCTTTTAAATTTTATTTCTCTTTTGTGAGACAGGGTTTTGCTAAGTCTATGAGTTGCTTAGGCTGGGCTGGATCTTGCGATCTTCCTGCCTCAGCCTCCTAGAGTGCTGGGATTCCACTGTGCACCCCCACAACTGCTAAACTCCTCTTTCTCCCGAAGGTACAAATACTCAGAAGTCCAAGGAGCTGAGGAGGAAGTTTACAGAGTCTACAGTGTCACCTGGGGAGTCTGGACGCTCAGAACAGAGTGGCCAGGCTTAGACTCAGGGCTGGAACAGGGTTCCAAAGATGGAGCTCCTTGCAGATGAAAGAGCCGGGGTCCGAATATGTGGTGTTTGTGGGGTCTTGCGGTGGACAGATGGGGCCCGGGGCTGTGGGCAGGGTCGAGGACGAGGGCTTTCAGAGCCCTGGAGGGCCAGGGCCCCCGGCAGCTTTCTGGGAGGATGCATTGGGGGGTTGGGGCTGTGGATGGTGGGGACCAAGGTCAGCGCTGTGGGTCCCCGACACCCGGTGCAGGAGCCTTGGCCCTGCTCTGCAGATGAGGAAACTGAGGCTGCAGGAGACACCAGTGCTGTCTCCATCACAGGGCCGTCTCCTCCTGGCCTGCCACATGTCACCCTCCCAGAACAGCAAAGTGGCGCTGACTGCACAGAGAGACTGGGCTCTTTGTACTCTGACTTCTTCTTCCGTCCCTTCCCTCCTCTCCCACACCCCTCCATCTCTTGGTCTTCTTCCCTTTTGCAAACGATCTATCTCCCTACCTCCTATTATCTATGTTTTACTTTGCTCTTTATTTATATTTGAGTTTCTCATATAAGACAAACTGTGATATTCAGTCTCGTTTCTCTGATTTATTTTACTTAATGGTGGTCTCAAGGTGCATCCATGTTCTTACAAGTAACTCAAACCCATCCCTCTTCACGGCAGAGTAATACTCCACTGGGTGTGAACACCACATTCTCTTTGTCCGTTCCTCTCTTGATGGACACACAGGCTGCTTCCGGGACTTAGGTATGATGAGCTGTATGAGCTGTGCTGCTACAAAACTTAAAGGGATTCCCTGTGGTGAACACCTGTGCTCTGCCCCACCCTGCCCCCATCAGGACTGAGCCGACTGAGCAGGTGCTCCTCACTTGGGACCCTGCTTGGGCCATGTTTGTTTAGTGAATTCAGGAATGTTTGTGTCAGGCTGTGCAGAGCTCCCACGCTCGGCCCCTTCTGCCTAACACGGAGCCTTGGTGCTAACAGGCACGGTGGTCCTGGGCTGACTTGGTAACTCGCCCTGCGTGGCCAGGGTCCACTGTGGGCTGGCGGACCTGGGTCTCTGTGTCTCACCTGGGTAGGGAGCATTCATGGTGTGTGTGTGGGGCCTCCCTGCCGAGTTTCTGTGTGTTAGGATCCTGGCCCCAGGAGCACTTTCACCCAGGCTGGCCTCAAACTCACAGCGATCCTCTTGCCTCAGCCTCCTGAGTGCTGGGATGACAGGTGTGCGCCACCACAGCTGGTATGAATGCTTTAGGATTTCTAAAGCCCGGTATGTACTATAGGACAATTATATACTTAAATCAGTCACATGGGCTTTTGCCTGTGGAAGACACCGGAAAGGAGCCAAATGTGAACAGCATTTCTTATTGTGAGTGACAAACTCCCAGCTCATTGTTGTGTCCCAAGGGCTGGCCGAGCTTCTGCCTCCATTCTCTAAAAGTTCTTAGTGACCTGGGGACTCTGTCCTCTGAGCCTCTGGTCCTGTGTGGGCCCAGGGTAAGAGGCCCACACCTCAGGCCTCCATTTCCCACAGATAGGAGTCCCGAGAGATGGGAGCGCGGGGAGAGCGAGCAGTTTCCATGCAGAGTGCGGCCTTTGCAGAGCCATGCTGCAAAAGGTATGGTTGGCTTAGTCCCAGCCCCAGACCCGACTTGGACCCAGTGCCCCGAGTCAGGCTCCAGTCTCTGCAGCCCGGTAGTAAATAAGGGCAGTTCCTTCCCCTGGGGGGCGCCGTCCCGGAAGTCGCCCTGGAAACCGTTCTAACAGGGTGTGCAAACACTTGGGACCAGCCGAGAGCGAGGGGAGGTGGCCGATTACTTTTGATTAGGCTCGGATCAGCCTTCCCAGGGGAGCTGCATTCGGACGGGCCTGGGAGACGCCTGGAACACAGGGAGTGGGTAGGGGCTGGGGATCCGGACAGAGGGGTGCACGCCGACTGCCCTGGAAAGGCCACGGAGGAGCAGGACCTTTGGGAGACCCCGACTGACGCAGGAAGTACACTGTCTGCAGGCTTCGAGGGTGATGTGGTTTCGACCTAAGATGTCCCCCAAAGTTTCAGGGTTCAGAGGCGGGGCTCTGACTGGGGAAGGCGCTGGGCAGGTGCCGCGGGCAGGGAACCCCGCGCGACTCTTCACCGGGTGGCCACAGTGGGTGACACAGACGCGGGCAGGGACCAAGGGGAACTTTTGCTTGTGAATACCGCTCCCGTGCAGGTGCCTGTGTGTGAG
This sequence comes from Fukomys damarensis, assembly GCF_012274545.1. Classification (NCBI taxonomy): domain Eukaryota; kingdom Metazoa; phylum Chordata; class Mammalia; order Rodentia; family Bathyergidae; genus Fukomys; species Fukomys damarensis. Next base: position 28,466,176 of record NW_022900937.1, on the reverse strand, counting down.
CCTGCACACGTGTGCATCCGCGTGTGTCTGCGTGCACGAGAGCGCACAAAGGTGTGCCCATGCCTTGCACACCGCACGTGTGTCCGGAGCGGGGTGGGAGAAAGTGACCCTGGCTCCTGGCGTCCTCCACCGGCCTGGCGCGGTGGCAGAACAGGGTCCCTGGCAGCAGCATCCGAAGGAGAAGAGCGCCTCGTCCTGCTGCAGAGCGGACAGTGCATGAGAAATGGTGGCCAGGGTCAGGAGGCGAAGGCCGGGAGAAAGCGCTTTCATCTATTGTGCCGGGGTCACGGGGCCCCTCCCATCGGGGAACCTGGGGGCCATGAATGCCGTCGCAGGAGGTGGGGCTCCGCGCGCCCCCAGCCCTGTCACAATCCCGCAGGGACAAAAGCGCCTAAGAAAGTGGTGGGTGGCTGCCTCCCCGGAGCCTGCCCGCCTTGTCAAAGGCCTTTCACGGGGACGCCCGGCCCGCTTGGGAAGGAGGGCAGCGTCCTGCAATAATGCGCAGGCATCTGAGGCTCCGTCCAAATTCCCCGTCATGGCGATTACGCTGCGCATTGAATTTCAGCCAGGCCTCAGCTGTCGCCGCGAGAGGAGCCACACATATTCTTTGCGTTGGGTCATTCTTGTTTGAAGGGGAGCACATTCCTGTTTAAAATCAAGACCGAATCCTGTGCTGAAAAGGAGACACACATTCCCCAGAAGGGGGGCGCCGGGGCCACCTTGGCCCACGCCCTGCCTGAGCAAGCGTCCCTGGGTTGGCTGCTCCTGTCGGTAGCTCCTGGCTGGAGAATCTCCTGTGAGGCAGGAGTAAGGCTGCCTCAGGGGTGGCTTCCTTCTGGGAGCCAGGGTTGGCGCTGGCTCGTTTCCTGTGCCTACAGAAATGTGTCACCACTCTGAGAGAGCCCAGGGTCCTCACCATATCTGATGTCCCAGCTCTCTGAGCTTTGGGGTCAGCTGGAGATGAGAGGGCGGAGCTGGAGATTGGAATTTGTGGGGATTGTCACACCTGGCGTGGACTCCGCAATCTCCAGAGGAGGACACACAGAGCAGCCACCAGTAGCTTCGTGTCCGGCCTGACCCTCCTGAGGGCTGCAGGGCTGTCCTGGTGGCCCAAGGGGTGGTGCACACATGGGGTCTGTGCGAGGGACCAGGACGCCAGCGGGCAAGTGGCTCGCATGCAGTTGGCCCGCAGGTTCTGTGGGGAGCTCAGTGTCAGACTGCAAAAGGAGCTGAAGAAACAAAGAACAAACAAAGTAGGGTGTGGTCCCTGCCTGTGCTGGGGACAGGTGACAAACAGGTGACCCAAACACCTGGTTCTCTGGCTGAAGAGATCTGAACATCTTCGGTGACCTCCTCCAGCGGTCACGCCCTGGAGGAGGCACCCTCCTCCCAGGGAGCAGCCTCGCCACGCTAGCATGGCTTGTAGGCCTCGAATCTCTCTTGAGTTGTGGTTATGGGGCCGTGCCGAGAGAGAGGGCAGAGCCAGCCTGGGCCCTCACAGAAATGGAAACGGAGGCCAGGACACTGCCACTGTGCACAGCAGGACACTCGCGCCCCAGCCAGCAGGACCTCAGCTGGCTTCCGGAACTGCCACCAGCCCTCAGGGGAAGGCAGCTTTGAGCACCAGGGCTGGGAAACCTCGGTTCCCTTCCTCTGCAGTGTCAGCTTCTCCAGGGTTGCCAGGGGCATCGTGCTGTCAAGTCCCCCACAGGGGTTCTAGTCACCCAGACAGCAGGACAGCAGGGACATGAGCTCGTGGTAACAGTGAGGGAGAAGCTGTTAGAAAGGCTGAGTCCGTGTCCTCGCCAGGATGGGAAGGCAGCCGCGTGAATGTGGTGCCCCCCCACCAGCCTGGCACTTGCACCTCCTGGGAGCGAGAATTGGCTTAATGCCAGGTATACATCCATCATCCTAGCACTCAGGAGGCTGAGGCAGGAGGATCACTGCTAGTTCAAGGCCAGCTGAGACTACACAGTGAGATCCTTTTTGAAAAGTGAGAGAGAGAGAGAGAGAGGGAGAGAATTGTGTTTTATTCCTTGGAGAGAAGAGAAGAGAGGACTAGATTCCAGTTCCTGAACCATTCACTGTGTTCTCTACAACTAAGAGCTTGAGATTCAGAGGTGACAAGAATTTTGGCCTCATTCTTGAGGTGCAAACAGCCCTCTAGAAAACCTGGGACATGAAAATGAAGCGAGCCAGGGGTGGTGGTGCATGTCTGTGATCCCAGCACTCTGGGAGGCTGAGGCAGGAGGATCTCAAGATGGAGCCCAGCCTGGGCAAATTAGTAGCTTAGCGAGATTCTGTCTGAAAATAAAAATATAAAGAAGGGCTCGTTACAAGCTCAGTGAAAAGGCCCTGGGTTCAATCCTCAGGAAGGACAGAAAAGAAGGAAAGATTAAGTGGAGGTCCACATGGTGTGGTAGAAAAGTACACAGGGCCTTGCAGGGACAAAGGAGAGTCAGGCAGTAGTAGCAGGCTGTGCCTTGGTCTGGGACCCAGCTGTGACCGGAAGTGGTCTTGTGCTGTGGTCCACAGGCCCAGCCTGGGACTCGAGTCAGGAACTCAGCTGCTGGGCAGTGGATCTGTGTGGTCTGGCTCCCTCCAAGGCCCCAGAGCCCCGCAGGCCACGCCCACCTGCCCTCCCATCCCTTTGCCCCTGGTGGAGCTGCAGGGGACCTGGGAGTCTGGCGACTTCCTCAGGGTCCCGTGCTGTCCGCTGCTGTGCCCCAGTGTTTGCTTGCAGTTTTCCCTCTCTGGCCCTGGGCTTGACCTTTCCGGAGTGGTTCTGCTCCATGCACGAGTGGGCAGAGCTAGAACCAGGGCGGATCAGGCAGTGGGAACCAAAATCCAGCTTTGCTACGTAGCTAGGTATGAAACTAGGCAAAAAAGTCGCTTAGCCTTTCTGAGCCTGTTTCCCCAGCTGTAAAGAGGGACAGGACCTTTCGTTCTCAGGGCTGAGTGAGGGATGCAGTTTCAGGACCCATGAGTGCCGGCTGGCTCACCCTCCCTCCCGTCTCGGACCCTCAGGTGGGATGGAGGGCGTCTGGCCTGTTCTCACCTACTCAGTTTAAGGGGCTCCCTGGGGCCACATACAGGTCCCCCCTCTGCCCCTCCCTTCCTACCCTCTCTCTCTCTCTGTACTGGGCAGTGATCCCAGTCTCTGCAATGAGATGCATTCCCAAACCTCAGGGTTTTTTTGAGTGGGTCTCACTGGTGTCTAAACTGCCCAGTGTTGGACTTGAACTTGCCATCTTCCTGCCCCAGATGCCCAGAGCGCCGGGACTGCAAGTGAGCTCCACCAGTCCTCCTTTAAAGATGCGAGGACTCAGGCTCAACGGGAAAAAAGCTGGGCTTGGCAGTGCTGGACCCTAAGATCCTGGGTCCTGGTGTCCTGGGTGCTGAAGTCCGGAAGCTTTGGGTACCAGAGTCCTTTTCTTGTGGCTGAGTCATTCCCGGGGACTGGCCAGGATTGTCACTTACAGGGCACAGCTGGGGCAGGTGGCATTGTGCAGGTGAACTCTCCGTGGGTCCTGCTGTAATCGCTGTGCCCCCTTTCCTTCTGAAGTACTGGGGACTGAACCCAGGCCCTTCACGCTGAGCCCCAGCCCAAGCCTTTTCTTTGTTAGCTTTCAGGCAGGTTTCTCTAAACCTGGCTAGAGGTGTCCAGGCTGCAGCGGAACTTGGGATCGTCCTGCCTGAGCCTCCAGGTGTGCTGGGATGGCAGGTGAGCACCACCACACCCGGCTGCGAGTTGCTCACTCTTCCGCTTCAGCAGGCTCAGTCGGATGAGGTGACCGTGCTGTCCTGACGGGGTCGCTCTGAGGACCCCAGGAGCGGCAGGCTGGGCCACGCCCTGCTCTCTACCCCTCCTCGGGCTGTGGTTCCAAGTGGGCCAGGAGGAGCTGGGACCTGGGGTCTGCTTGCCCTGGCGGCCTCTCTCGGTGCCAGGCTGTGCTGCCCAGAGCTCTGTCAGGGCTCCCGTAGACTGGGCCGGTACCACCTACCCCTTCCCCTCTGCATCTCCCTGCCCTCCGGCACTGAGGTTCGGGGAGATGGGACGGAGCTGATCCTGCGGGACATCTGTCCGTCCGTCTGTCCGTCAGAGGAACTTGCGGGGCCTGCTCTCGCCCCTGCTGCCACCTGACAGACATGCACAGCCTGCCAGCGCGGCCGGCCCTGTCCCCGGAGCCGGTGGCCTGGGGCAGATGAGGGAATTAACTTCTGGCCCACTGACAGTGGCGCCGCCTGCCAAAGCCGCCCGGGTAATTTGGTTCCTTTCCTTTGTTGACTGGGTGCCAGTGCACAAGAGCGGATTAAGCAGGGAAACTGTGCCTGGAGAATGCTCCCCTTGGTGCTGCGGCCCATTGTCTCCCCAGAGTGACAGCCGCTGGCTGTGCCAATGCACACCGCTGTCTGGCGCCTCCCCAGGGCAGATCAGCTTCCATTCCTGAAAAGAGGGATTTGCTGGAGAGATGGAGTTCAAAGAAAGGAGAGGCAGGAGAGCACCCGGCGTGGAGCAAAAGTCACGCGGATTCATTAATTCCGGCAGCGAGGGCTTCCAGGCTAACGGGGACGGCCTCGGCCGTGGTGGTACTTTCCACCCTGACCCTCTCTGGGGTGATTTCACACCTGCGTGTTAGGAAACCGACATCAGCTCCGGTAGGTGGCACCTGAGTCTCAGGCCATGTCACCTGGTCTTCTCCCCCCACTGAGCCACCGGGCCGGAGGGTGACAGAAGGGACTGAAACCAGCAGCCAGTGCTCGGGGGTGATGGCTGAGCCTCAGGCTCTGCCCTCCCCTGCAGTCCTGACACATCCTGCTTTGCCCTCTTCTGCCACAGTGGTGGAGCCCAGGGGCTGTTGCCACAGGAAACCCAGCTCCACAGGGTCACCGTTCCCAGGTAGCTGCTTTTGTGACCATGGGGGGAGGCCCCCAAACTCCCTCTGCATCATCCCATTTTATCGTCACACAGATGCACTTGAAGTCCTTCAGTGTGAAGGCCGTAGGGCAGCGCCCTGCAGTCTGGGTCCACACCTGAGCTCCCTGACATTGCTGCTTCACTTTCCCAGGTCCTGCTGGACCCCGTATGGGTCATGCCTGGGCTTTCCGGTAGACCTTTGGTCCCTGTCAAGCTTCCTGCCTGTAGCCACCCTGCTGTGTGGTAGTCAGGCTCGCTACCAGAAGTATGATCACCCCACACTCAGTCTGTTTTGTTTTTCTAGTATTGGGGGTTGAACACAGAGCCTTCACACTGAGCTGCACCGCAGCTCCTTTTTCTTTTTATTTGAAGAGAGGGTCTGCCTAAGTCACTAAGTTGCCCAAAGTGGGCTAGAATTTATAATCTCCCTGCCGCAGCCTTCCAGAGTGCTGGGATGACAGGTGTGTGTATCAGCGTACCTGGCTCCAAATGTATTCCGATTTCCCCTCAGTCATACACTTGATCGGCCATCACTGATTGTGCCGGGTTCTCACGTCCCAAGGAGAATAAACACGACGCAGATTCTTCGTGTGGGACACACATCCCAGGCACACCGGCCTGCCTGCTGCTTGCTGCCAGAGCATTTCCCCGGCAGTGTGCTTTCGTGCATGCTGTCCTCTCCCTGCAGAGGCCTCTGCATGTTTCTCACTACTCAATTCTGTTCGTTGTTGAGGTCACAGTGTTGTCTCCTTCCTGGGGCCTCTGCTAGTCACCCCTTTCCCCGCCAAGTGGGAGCCAAGCACACCCTTTTCTGACTCCTGCTGCGAACTGTCTCCTCACCATCCTCCTCCTGTCTCAGGTCAGCAACGTATCCAAGCTCACTGGGGTCCTCAGAGGGCCGCATGCTCGGGGAGCAGGAGGCCCCCATGGGGTAAACATGAGGAAGAGGCACCTTAGGGCGAGAAAATGCTGTCTCCTCTCTATGTGGAGCCACTATGGGTACAAGAACGTCACCAAGTTCTTTTCAAATAGAAAACAGTTGACTCACATAATCAAATTATAAGGTGAATATTTAAATTTAAAAACAATCTGTTACAATAAAAGACACATCCCACACACGATCATCCTATTGTCCCTCACACTTCCTGAAGCAGCTCTGGAGTGCTATTTCCTGAGCGTCTTTATCCAGTGTGATTTAAAAAAAAAAAACTGGTGACTGCTGCCGCTGAGCGCCACACAATGGACAGGCAGCTCAGAAAAACAAGATGCTGTGTCCTCATCCACCTTAGTCACTGGATCTGGCACTGTGCGACTTCCCACTCTCCCCCAAAGTCAAAATGATCAGAAAAGGGAAAGTTTTGAATCCATTCAGGACACGGAGGCAGCCAGGACAGCGCAGCTGAAGACCCTGAGGAGAGAGGGCTCCAGAGGTGCTTCGGGAAGTGGCGAGGACGGTGGATGAGTGTGCTCAAAGCCAGGAGGAGGATTTTCAAAGTGGTTCGCGGCAGTGTGGCCTTTACTGTGCTAAATATTTAAAATTTAAACATGCACCTATTCACATATCTGATGGTGCATCCTCCTACATCTTAGAAAAATGAAAATAGCCTGTAGAAAAAGCAGGTTGATCCGTTTGGCCAAAAATAGAAGCTGCCTGCAGTCCTGGGGTTGGCGAGGTGGAGAAGGTTGTCAGAGCCTCTCAGGCCAAGTGCGTGTTGTCACAGGCATTTTTGCAGAAAAGTCTACTTTGTGTCTCCCTGCATGCACTTGCAATTAGGTAAAATGCTTTAAGGTTTCAATGAGCCATAAAACGGTCCATTTGGGAACTGTAAAACTTCTCCCCCAAAACATGCTTTGCCAATTTTGGACACTCAAATGTTCTGGATTCTCTTGTGCTGTTTAACCAGCATCCTGTGGTATTGATAGAGACTTGAGGGGAAGGCGTATGGGGTAATTTACCCTGGGCTCTGGAGAATGCTTGCCAGAGGTCCTAAATGGCACCACAGCACTGGTCTTTGATTACCTCTCTTGCAGAACAGGGAAGATAGGTAAAGACTCCTGGACAGCGGTCAGGAGTCCCCTTCCGCCCATGCCTCACTGCAAGGCAGATATTTCTCAGCTGATCCCCTTTCTAATTTGTCCTTTGACCCTTCACCCTCTCCACTGCAGCCAGAAAGATGTTTCTAGAACAGAGGTACTTAGGCAGATCCAAATCTTGCACCCTTACCACTGGCCTAAAAAATATTCAAGCACAGCAGCACCAGGCCTTGTGCCAGCTGGCCTTGGCCTTGCGTTCTTCCTTCCTTTTCCAGTAGACATTCCTCTTACGATGCACTTCCGGTGAGAGCGGAGACCAAGGCTGGCAGTGGTATCTTCTCTTGCTGTCAGATGGCATCAGCAGGCCCTTGCAAAATGTCACCTAGGAATTCAGAACAAACGGCTTTAGGAACAAATGCTAACCGTTTGTATTTAGAAGTTTCTTTTCTCCAGTTTTCTCATGCAAACACTCATCCATCCACCCACCCTTTCAGTGGTTATTTGTTTGCTCTCCTGCTCTGAGTTTCCTAGTGGCCATACACTGGGGAGCTCGTCTTTAGCCTGATGGGTCCTAGTATTTGGTGGGACACCGGCGATCCACGCACATGCTCGCCCATTGCTTATGAGCAGGCAGTGCCCTCCCCCTAGAGTGACACTGTCCGTGTTCTCTGTCTAGAAAATCCTTCGTTGATTCAAGCAGGAGCAGCCAGCAGGGCGGCTGGGGTGCAGAGGGTGGGAAAACTGTGAGATCCCAGTGAACCGAGCCAACAGTAATTTGTGTGCTGCAGTCTTCTAGGACAACGGATGCCGTAACCCACTCGATTCGTGCCTCTGTCATCGCATGTGGAGTAGGAACGTTTATCACCCGCTTATGTAGGCGAGGGCCATCTTAGCCAAGGCGGCCCGGCTAGTACGTGGCAGAGGCAGGATGTGAAGCCCTCGTGGGCCAGCAGAATGAGTGGGCACCCAGGAGCCTGGGTGGCCGTGGGTGTGGCCGTCAGCCCCTGAGCCGTGTGGGGAGCAGCAGGGAGCCCAGCAGCCCCCGTGGCTCTCAGATCAGGGCACTGGACATCTGGGAGGCTCTGCTGGCCTCCTTCCCCCAGTTTCTCTCCCTGCTGCAGGCGCAGCTGCACTCCCAGACGCTGCCCTTGAGAAGGCAGGTGTCCAGGAAGGCCGGAGAGGGGCCAGGCTAGGGCCTGGCTTGGCGTCATAACATCCCTGGCAGTGGCTGCGTGCTGTGACCCCACCTCATCCCGGTGTGGGAAGACAGAAAGCTGCCACCCGATAGCCCTGTCCCCTGGGACTCCGGGATCCATAACAAAAACTGGCTAAGTGGTGTCTTCTCTCTGTGTCTCTGCAACCCCCCAAAATTTGGGTATTTGACACCGTTCAGTCGATAACTGATTTAATTCGCCCTGGGCTGATCTTTGCTAAGGTTCCAAGCTGGGTTAAATCAATGCTCCCTTTTCTCGGCTCTCAAATGGTATGGCTTTAGGGAATTTTGTCTTTGAAAAGCTTTTATTGACTTTTCCTAAGAGAAGAAGCAACTTGTTGGATTCTAAATAAAATCCTCTTTCAGAAGATCTGAGAGGTGTCTGCAGTGCCCACAACAGCCAAGACCTTGAGGTTGGGAGAATTCGTAGGGGTCACCCAGCCTGCAGCTCTGATCTGACCCAACCCCTGAGTGCTGTGGGAGCAACAGCAGGAGCCTGGGAGGGGCCCTGGAGACACAGCCACTCCCCCCCCCGCCGCACCCGAAGGAACCCAGGCCTTTGCCTTGAGCTGCGTCCCCAGCTCTTTTTAAAGTTTTGTTTTGAGACAGGGTCTTGCTAAGTCGCTACAGTGCAGGCTGGGCTGGAACTCGAGATCCTCCCACCTCAGCCTCCCAGAGTGCTGGGGTCACAGGTGAGCACCCCAATACCCAGCTTTGTGGACACTGTTTATGGAGACTGGGCCGGGTGTCTGTGTGGTGGTGCAGAGGGGGACTCTACAGCTGTGGGTGTCACTGAGGAACAGCCAGGGAGGGTGCACCCCCTTGCTCACACCTGCTGCAGATGTGCGGGCTGAATTCGAGACAAGGGTGCTTGCCTTCTCTCCTTGAACCTCATGTGGTGTCTGTCTTCTGGGCCACACCCACGGGGACCCCTTTCCTAGTCTGCATGAAGGCTCCCTTGCTGGGTGACCAGGCGCCTTGCTAAGAAGCCCTGGTCCTGCGATGCGCAGAGAGCCGGGCGGACAGGAGGCCCGAGGGACCTGGACGTGCTGCTCTGCCATGGGAATCGCGGGCTCCTAATCCCACACAAAACCACCCGCTTTCCCCGTCCCTGAAGCTCTGAGTCCTGCCTGGGGCTGCAGCCCATGAGGCGGCCGCTCTCTGTGCCACAGTGGTGACCCTGAAGGTCTGTGAGTCATTCCCATCAGTACCGACCGAAAAACCTTGACTCCTCCAACCACTTCCGGGATGGCTGGGCTCTGCCTTCTCTCTCCATCTCTAGAAGCCTCCAGAACCCCATCCTCCCAGCCAGTGGGCCATTCCTTCACTCACTCATCCCTCCATTCCTGTCTGTTCCACGTGTGGACTGCGTGACCTGCTCTGGGTCTGACGAGGCCAAACACCCAGGCACACAAGTTCCTGACTGGGCAGTAGGAACCTGGGAGTCACCCCAAACTGGTTCCTCCCGTAGCGGGATTGCATGCGCCTTCCTCGAACGACAGCCAGGGGCCCCGTGAAGCAGCCTCCTGTGGGTGACACACGTCGAGGCCTTGTGACATGCAGCGATAACGCATTGAACAGCATGCTGCTTTTGGTCTCCCTAAGTCACTAAGTGGCCCAGGCTGGGCCAGAACATGTGATGCTCTTGCCTCAGCTTCCCAGAGAGCTGGGATTAAAGCCGAGCGCCCCCGCACGTGGCAGTTCAGTGTGAATGGGAGGAGAGCTCTTCTTTGCCCCATCGCCTCGGCCAAGGATTTGACCATCTTTCAAAAACTCTTTACCACGGTAGACTACGTTTCAGCCTCCTTCCCAGGCTTGGAGAACAGAGGGGCAAGCAAAACAGGATACGTCTAGTTTCATGTGCTTTGGACAGATAATAGACACACAGAGGTAAAGGGGGTGACTTCAAAAAAGGGGTTTGAAACCCGCTTGGAAGGGGTGAGGGACCGTGGAGAGGCACGTGCAGGCTGGCCAGGCTGCCCTGCCCAGCCCAGGCTTCCCACAGAAAGGCTGAGGTCCAGGCTGGGCGAGAGGAGAGCAGCTCCTTACCCAGCCAGGCTCCTGATTTCCCTTGTTTGTCTTAAATAGCTCTGGCTTATTATGTTGTTTGTGAGGTCAGGTTGTGTAGACTTGATTCCGAGTCGGTGATTTTTGTTTTTGAGGGGAGGCAGAGGCCCAACGCAACAACAAAGCCCATGTTGTAACCCCCACTTCAGTCTGGGGGGTCTCCGAGTCCAAACAGCTCCTGCAGCAGCTCTGCAGCTCCCCGATCCCGGCTTGGCAGGGCTGATCTCAGCAACAATGACTTCCTGTGTACCATGCACAGTGTAAAAACTCTGGCCTGTGTTTTGTCTCGCTCGGTGCCCTCTGGGGCCAATTCCAGCGCCAAGCTGCCTTTGAAGATTTGGAGGCTGGATCGACTTCACAGGCTGTGCAGCAGATGAGAAATGGGCCCATTATTAACGGGGGCAGAGCACCTCGCCCCTGTGCACCGTGTGGGTGGCATCAGGCTTCCCGGGGATCCCTGAGGCCGCAGTGTCAGGCTGCCTGCAGCACCGGTGCCAGGCTTGGCCCTGGCTTCTCCTGGACCTGTTGGCACTGGGCGAAGACTGCCTTGCGCCCAGCTGCCGGGCGATGTGGTAACCATTGCCTGATGGCTGCTGCGGGGGTCGTGTGGCGGCAGAGCCATGCATTCGTTGTTGGAGTGATGGATTTGTTCGTTCAGACGTTTACCAAGCATCTGTCCCGTGGCAGGTCCTGTGCCGTGTGCGACTCAGGCACAGAGTGGTGAGACTGGGGTGGACACGGGCCTGCAGGCCACTTGATGTGGAGCTGCCAGGCCAGGCTTGGTCTGGGGGTTGAAGGGGAGGCTCAGTGCGGGAGGGTCAACAGTCTTCCCTGGCTCAGTGGTTAGAAAAGGTTTCTGGGGAGAGGTCATGTTTGAACTGCGTTTTAAAAGTTGCTATTAGCTGTCATCCCGGCACTAGGGAGGCTGAGGCAGGAGGATCATCAAAAGCCTGAGACCAGCCTGGGCTCCACAGTGAGTTCAAGGCCAGCCTGAGCTCTGTAGTGAGACCTCCAAAAACCAAAAAGAAACTAAAAATGAACCCAAGCTGACATCAGAAACAAGCCAATACTGTAGGTGTCTGGGTATGGCGCTGTATGACTCCACATTTCTCTCCTCTGTTCAGATCACAGCTGTGGGTGACTCAGTTCCAGACCAAGGGTGCGTTAAGCATCTTTCTGCTGCGTGGCAGCCCGAGGGAGGCCTGGACCAGGAGCTGTGGGGCCAAGGTGCGAGGCCGGCTCCGCCAGCTGGGCTCAGTCTGCCCGCTGCTACAGGGGCGCTGCGGCACCAAAGTGGTTGACCTGGGGGTGCAGGGATGGGGCGTTCCGCAAGGAGAGCCGGGCTTCACTGAGGATCGCACACTGCCACGCAGACGCCAGCGGTGACGCCGGGACGCCGCTTCCTGCGCCTCTTCTCGCGCCTGCGTGCTGCGGTGGGAGGAGAGGCTCCGGAAGCGCCAGCCTGACTGCGTCTCACCCCTGCTCTGGGTTCCAGAGCCCAGACCAGCCGGGGCAAGGCTTTGAGGGCGTCCCTCCATCAACCAGCCCACGAATCCCCCGGGTAGCACTCGCCCTTCTCACTGTTTTAGAGCCAAGAGGCCCAGGTGAAGAGGCCGGAGGAGTCGACAGAGTTTGGTGCAGGAGCGCTGGCGAAGGAGCGGGGATGAGGCTTTTTTTCTGTCTTTGCAAACCTTTGCGCTCACTGCTGCTTGCTGTCTGGTCAGCATGGTGGGCTGCTCTCCTGGGGGAAACTGAGGCCTCAGGGAGACCCTGGGCACTATGTGTGCGGAGTAGAGCTGGCTGCACCGGACAGGCAGAAAGGACTGTGCGGTCCCAAGTGAACTTCCTTTCTCCTTCGCTTTGAAGTTTCTGAGTTGCCCAGGCTGTATTAGCACTTGCAATCCTCCCGCCTCAGCCTCCCAAAGTGCAGGGAATTCCTGGCATGCACCACGTGCCGGGGCAAAGACCTTATGGGAGGGGAGCAGATCCGTGAGGAGGGGTGGAAGCCGTGTGTACGCCCATCTGTGTACCTGCCGGGACAGTGAACGGTCGCTACATGTTGTCTGTGTGTAGCATGTGTGCTAGGGACACCGTCTTCACGTCCGTGTGTGCACGGCATGCTCCTGAGCAGCTTGTGCTGGGAGGCCCTCGGCCCTGGCTCAGGGTTATCGGGGGCTCTCTGGCCCCATTCAGCAGGGCCTTATTTTGGCTATTGGTGCAGACTGGGCCGGGGCAGGCTGGGCTGTCGAGAGCAGGCTGTCCATTTTGGTCAGGGAAAGGCTCTTGTTTTTCACAGAGCAAGGCCAGGTTTAGAGGTGACAGGCAGGGGAGATCGAAAAATACAGTGAAGGCTCACATTTAAAAAAGAAAGCTATTCCAGTAAAAATCGCATCGCCACGAGCGCCCCTTAGAGTCCTCCCCTCACTTCAGACATAGGTACTTGTACTGTCCTGGCTGCCTTGACGTCCTGAATGGATTCAAAATGCTTCCTTGTCGTGGTCATGGCGACTCTGGGGAGGAGCCAGAAGTCACACGGTGCCGGATGCAGTGACTGAGGTGGATGAGGACACAGCGTCGTGTTTTTACGAGCTGCCTTTCTGTTGGCTGGCACTCGGCAGCAACATCCACCACATTCTTTGTTACTTGTTTTTTGTACTGGGGATTGAACTCGGGCCTTTGTGCTTGTGAGGCAGGTGGCGGAACTACTGAGCTAAATCCCCCGCCCAACATTCACCATATTCTTGATCACACTTGGTTAAACACTCAGAAGAGAGAAATCCAGAGCTGCTGCAGAAATTGGCAAGAGCCAGGTGTGGTGGCACGCACCTGTAATCCCACCACTCCGGAGGCTGAGGCAGGAGAATTGCTGTGACTTTCAGGCCAGTCTGGGCCACATAGTGTGGCCGGAACAATGGCCCGAGTGTGTTTGATGTGAGGGGAGGGTTTCGAGGAGGCTGTGTCTTTCACTGTAATAACATTTTTTAACTTAGACACTTTGCGTGTGTTATGATTACCTTTCGTGTTTTCAGCCCGAGAAGAACCGGAAGGGGGCTGCTGTCCCCTTGGGGCCACTCCCTGTGCCCCTGCTTCCTCCTATGGGCGCAGCTGTCAGTGCACACCTTCCCTGGGCTTGGGCTCCCTCGGGAGGGTTCCTGTGAAACCGCAGGCCATCACTGCCACAGGGACACGGAAGGTGGCTGGGGCAGGACGGTGTCCCCTGCTTGGGGCTCTGCCTCTTCCCGGAGCCTGTGCAGCACACTGGGGTCCCGCCCGGCCCTGTGCTGGGGTGCTGGGCGGGGACCTGGGACAGAGCTGCCTTCTCCACACCACTGCAGGCACCCAGAGCCGAGGCCCAGACATCGGCCAGCCTGCCGGCCGTGGGCCACAGGGCTGCAGATCCAGCACCTCCGTGTCCCCCCGGCACAGAGACCTCCCCTTGTGTCCTGCCCTCCCCAGCGTCCCCACCCCTTCCCTCCATGCCCGTGTTGTCCTCCGTGTACAGCCTTGCTCTGCACCTGCGGACCCTGGATGCAATGTCTTCCTGCAAGGCTTAGGGACACCGTGGCCTCCAACTCCGTACTTGGTGCCCAGTTGAGCAGGAGACTCCTGAGGCCCCTGTGCAGGAGGATAGCTGGGCATAGTGGCCCCAGCCCCACCTCCCAGGCATCGGGCGGGGCCCCGCTGCCCTGTTTCCCACAGAAGCTCTTTTATTGGCCTTGAGGAGCCCTGGACAGGGCACCAGGCTGTCCTTAGATATTCCTGGGGCCACTGGAGGCTCGGGGCGAGTGACATGTGCTCCGGGGACACAGGGGCAGTGAGTGGCAGAGGCTGCCAAGTAGGCACAAAGCGAAGGACAGAGGCCACACCCATAAAAGGTATGGGGGACTCCTTGTACTTCATCCGCATGTCTAGTATTTAGTCAGTACGATGGAGCACCACTCAGCCTTAAAGAAGGTTATATGAGCCATTTGTAGGAAAATGGGCGCATGCGGAGAACATAGTGCTAAGCAGAATAAATCAGACACAGAAGCTTAAATATGGCACGATTTCTCTAACGTGAGAAACCACAGTATAAATAATTGAAAGAGCAAAATAAAAGAGAGATAGTAGGAATCAGGGAGGTAGATCACAGAGGTGGGGAAGGGTGGGTGGAAGAAAAATGCTCAGGATGCTGCGTTTCTGCCCCAGATGAAAGTCATTAACGTGAGTTTGTTTCCATTACTATTGATAGGGGAGTTGGTGAAATCAACTGGTAAGAGGAGTGGGCAGTGGATGTTGTCCCACGCCCTGGCTTTTGATTGGCAGCTGCCATGTGTCCGAGATGCAAATAAGCTAAACTGTGAGCAGCTGTTGTTCTTGGAGATGCAGCTTATTTATTTTCTATAAATATCCTCAGCCACCACTCACATCGCTGTTGTTTTAACATAAACTTAGCACCCTTAGGCTTTTGTGAGCCCTGAACATAACTGTCCCCGATGTGCTTCGGAGAGTCACACTTTTTGGGGGGATGCTGGGGACGGAACCCAGGGCCTAGGAGGCTGCATGGAGGGAGGGCTGAACTCAGACCTTATTCCTTCTGCAAAGCACCCTCTACTTTCCTCCAGGCACAGTTGTGAGGGTCACACAGCTGAACGAGGTGTGTGCAGTCATCTTAGGCGCTGTGAAGTGTGGTCTGTTTTGTTTGTGAAACCCAAATCCAAAGCTAGGTGTGGTGGTGCACATGGGAAAGGCTGAGGCAGGAGGATTGCCTTAAGTCTGAGGCCAGCCTGGGCTACATAGACCTTGTCTCAAAAAGCAAAACAAGAAAACAACCCACAAAACAAAACAACATCACAAAGCACAAGTCTACTCGCAAGGTCCAGCAAAACTGAACTTACCTCTTTTGGAAAATGATAAACAGCATCATGGCTTCCCTGTAGTACATTTTATTTTTTTATTAATAAATAAAACTCTGCACCCAAAGATAGAACCTTGAGCAGCAAGTGTTACCTGGCACACGACTATGTAGTATATGTGCCTTTGTATGTAACTGGCTACGCTTATAGGTTGTGTATCTATCAGCTGGTAGATGCCGTTTCTTCTTGACCTGAAGAACTCCCAGCATGGAATAGGTGGATTTCCAGACGACACGGATTTCTGCGCCTGAGTAAATCCTCGAGCCAAACGTGCACGCTGGAGGTGGCCCGTGAACACGCACAGGCCCTGCCTGCCGACCCCCTCCACATACATGGCTTTGAGTGTCGCAGAGGAAAGGCCCTTTGCCTTCACTCGGGGCCCCAGATGTGGGGGTCTCGCCCCAGCTCCTCCGGGGACTTGGACTCTGGCCTTCTGGGAGGTGCTTAGTTTTCTTGCTTCCCAACTCTTCATCTCTGAACGCGGCCACTCATAGGTGACATTCACACTGCTGTCCCACTGCCCCCAGAGGGCCCGCTCTGTCACCCAGGCTGCGTCTCCTCTGGTTCCTGGGCTCTTCGGAGTGGGAGATGGGACAGAACGCTCCGGACCTGTTTCCAATAACCCGTGCCCAGGCCCGAACTTCCTCCCGCCCTCCGCTCCCAAGTGACCCCTTCCACAGACCACTAAGGAAGCGCGGCCAGGGGGGCGGCTGCCTGCCGTGTGCCCTTCTGGCCCCGGCGTTTATCCAATTTACACTGATGAGACCCACATTGGCAAATGAAAGTCCCTCTTTCCTCCTGTTGGCCCGAGTTACTCACGGGGGCAATTTGAACGGATTGGATTTCCCCTTCGCGATGCTGGCATTTCCATGATCTGAAAAGTCTGCCCCAATTAGAATAATCTCCGGCACTTCCTCTCCTTTTATGCAGGTAAATCATGGATAATTTAAAAGCAAAAGAACCTTTCGGACCGTGCAGCCTCCACTTTCATCTGCTCACCCTCGTAATTGCTCCTCGCCCGGCTCGGGACCTCCGTGCTCAGCCGAGGAGGCTGATTAAGCCACGGGCCGGCCGGTCGGGGCCACCTCGCAGCCCGGCCTTCAAAGTCTCCTCCCGCAGCAGCAGGTACTATGGGATTCCAGACCTGAGTCGGGTTACGCTCGCAATTTGTGCCATATGATCCCGGCTGCCAGACAAGGCGGCCCTGATTAGAAAGTTCAGGACTGAATGCTCGGGGCCAGGGGTGATCCAGTGCTGGGGGCGGGGACAGCGGCCTGTGTACCCGGCCCACCAGGAACCGGACAGAGTGCCCTTCTACCTTGCTGCCCACACCGGCTCTGGCAACCAATGAAAGCCCCCCATGTTCTGTGGCTGCAGGAGGAACTGGGTGGGGAGAAATCCCACTGAGAAATGCTGCTGTGACTTCTAGCTTTAATGAGGGGGACAGGTAGAAGTCTCCTGGACTTCCCATTTTGGTTTGTCTTGTTTTGAGAAAGGGTCTTGCTGTGTAGTCCAACTGGGCTTAAACACACTATGTAGCCCAGGCTGGCCACAAACTTGCAGCGCCATCCTCCTGCCTCAGCCTCCCTTGTGCTAGGATGACAGGTGGGCACCTTCATGCCCAGATCTATGCTGTTTGTTGTATGGATGGAGAGGTGGAGACCCAGAGTTATTTGGTCTGTGATGTCCAAGCAGAGCAGAGCCTGGCTGCCTTCCTTCTAGGCCCTTTGGGCTCAAGGGGCCAGGACAGTGAAGGTCTCTCTCACCTCGGGTCTCCCCTTGTCCCTCCAACTCCGTGGACCAAGGGATTGACTGCAGCTTCCTCACAGGCCCCTGGGGTGACACGGGAGCCACCACCGGCCTTGTCGACTGGGTCCTCAGGGACAGAGGAGCAGCGAAGGACACGCAGATCCTTTGATGAAGGACCCAGCAATGACACAGCTGAGCACCCCCCCACCCCCCACCCTGGCAAGTAAGGGAGACAGTGTCTCACTGCAGACCCAGCAGACAACAGTGTCTCACTGCACCCAGCAGACAGCAGTGTCTCACTGCTACCCAGCAGACAGCAGTGTCTCACTGCAGACCCAGCCTCCCTGTGGGCCAGGAGGCTACTGTCTCTCACTGGGTGTTGCTTTGCTTCCTCTGCCACTGCGCCAGTGTTGGCTGCTTTGCTGGTCACTACCACATGCTTTTTCCTTACTTTTTCTCCTTCCTTCTTTCCTTTCGTCTTTCTTTCTTTCCTGTTATTGTTGGATGGTACTAGAGATTGAACCTGGCCTTTGCATCGAGCTACATCCCCAGCCCTTTTTATTTTTAATTTTTAACATTTTTCATTTTGAGACAGGGTCTCGCTAAGTCACTGAGTTGCCCAGACTGAGCTGGGACTTGAGATCCTCCTGCTTCAGCCTCCCAGAGTGCTGGGATCACAGGCGTGTGCTTTCTGAGAGCTGAGAGCCCTGGAGTCTGCACCAGGTATGGCCTGGAGCCCTTTCCATCTGTGCAGGTACAGCACAGACCAAGTGTCCTTCATGTAGGGCGTGTGATGGGCATGAACTCGGCCTGCAGGTTGGGCCCAGGTGAACCATGTCACAGCAGAGCCCGATTTCCTTTGTTTCTTTCTGCTAAAAGGACCGGGATAAAATGCTCCTCATAGCTTCCCCCCCGCCGCCCCTGCATTTAAGTGCCCCAACACATCTCCGGTGGAGTTGCACCACACTTTTCTGAGCTGATATAGATGTATATATTTGGAGACAGGGTCTTGCTATGTAGTTCAGGCTGGCCTTGAACTTAACTGTGTAGCCCAGGCTGGCCTTGAACTCACAGCGATCCTCCTGCCTCAGCCTCCACAGTGCTGGGATTACAGGCGTGTGCCTGTTCAGGCCAGGCCCAGCTGAACCCGCTGGTCTTACTGCCTCCAGCTCACAAATGAGGAAACGGAGGCACAGAAAGTGTAAGTGGCTTGCCCAAAGCCACACAGCTAGTGACAGAGGAATGGCACAAAGCCAATGTGTCCCTGCCTCTGAGATGCCCATGGCCTCCTGCAGACTCGGAGAAGGGTTTCTCAGAACTGGCAGAGAACCCGGGTCAGCCCCATCCTGCATGGCCCCAGTTAAGTGAAAAGAGAATCCAGGTCCTACTTTTTCCAGGATGCCCCAGAAAAATGCAGGGAGGTGCAGAGTTTGAGGGTTGGGTATGGCCTGCCCTTGGCTCAGGGATTCTTCAGCTGATTACATGGTCCTCGTCTCAGCAGCACCGGCTTTGTGTCTGGGCTCCTCACCACCACCCCGCAAGGGTCCTGGCTTGCCTGCTTCTTTTTATTCCCTCTTTCCCCTTTGCACGCGGGCCGATAGCCACCCCAGGGCCGCTGGTTCTGAGAGGCCTACGAGGAAAGTGAGTTAAAAGCCAGCGATGGAGAAGGCTGTGCTGCCTGGCCCCGGTTCCTTGGCGGGGGGGCGCGTGGCCTCTGTGTGGGAGGGGTGAGCAGCTGCGCAGAACGCCCGGGAGGGGACGCCACGGCATCACAGCGACCGCACAGTGCCGGCTGCACACGGTTCTCATTTCCTCCTCTTCCTGGGCTTTCTCGTCCTTCTGACACTTCTGGAGCCCTGGGCGAGGAGCCCTGGGATGGACGCGTGGACCTTGTCCCCAGGACACATGCAGAGGACCCTTGCTTTGCTGTGTGTGTCGGGCTGAGGTCTGGCAGGGGTGGCAAAAGCACGGGTTCCTCCCACAGCGGCTTCCACCCTAGCTGCCACCAGGCCGCCTGCCAAACTGCTCTGTCCCAGCCCGGCTTACGGGAGACGCAGAGGGTGACTAAGGACGCCACCGATGGGTGGCTGGCTGGGCTGGAACTCCAGCCCAGGCTGGCCTGATTTCCCAGGCCGTACCAACCCCAACAGCCCTGACACCCTGACAAGGCTGCAGACAGGAGACACCCGAGGCCCGAGTCAGCCAGCGGCCTCTCTCTGTGCCTCCTAGAATGCTGCCCTCTCCTAAGCCAGACCCTCTGGACCGGCGGGACCAGGACACGGCCCCCAGGAGGCCCTCTGGGGCGAGCTCTCCAGTTCTGGTTCCCTGTCACAGGTAGAGCCAGGGCTGTCATGGATGTAGGCTGAAACAGTGCGCTTTCTGCAGCAGACCTTGCGTTCCCAGCTGGACTGCAAAGTCCTTGTCTGCATTCGGCAGACTTCTCAACTTTTCCTTCTCTAGGGGGTGAGGTCAGCATTGAGTACAAAGGTGTAGGGTAAAAGAGCAATGGTCCCAGGAGAAAGGAAGTGATCAGCTATTAGGAGGAACCCACGCTGGTCCTGGGAACCAAAGAAATGGTTTCAAGATGGTGCTTGAGGCTGGGCGTGGTGGCACACACCTGTGATACCAGCACTAGGGAGGCTGAGGCAGGAGTGCCGTGAATTCAAGGTGAGCCTGGGCTCCATAGTGAGTTTAAGGCCAGCCTGGGCTGCATGATGTGATCCTGTCTCAAGAAAACAAAAACAAAGAAACAAACAAAAAGATCGTACTGTGAGCAGCGGAGTCCAGTGAAAAGGCAGGGCCCAGGAAGTCGGGGGCTGGCGGGGACCTGCTGGCTGTGCGCGTCAGCCCCTGGGTGACGGTTGCTTTGATCAGGGGTGAGGGCACATGAGCGGTTGGCTGTGCTCTGCGCCATCATCACGTGTGTGTTTCGCAGTGTCTCTCCGGGAGCAGGGGGAGGAAGGGCTCCATGACCCCAGGGCCGTGCTGAGTGCCTGGGCTGGGCTTTGTCCCTGGCTGTGAAATGGACGCAGATTCTTCAGAGCCAGGAGGAGTCAGAGCGACCGGGCACAGCAGCCTGAGTGCTGCGGGTGGGTTCAAGTCTGACTTGGTGTTGGCTGGTTTTCAGCAAGGTGACCTGTGGAGCTATGTCTGAGGGGACAGGAATGCGAGAGAGAGAGGGGGGGGGAGGGGGAGAGGGAGAGGAGAGGGAGAGAGAGGGAGGGAAGGAAAAACACCCCATGTGCGAGGGCTGAGGGTGTGGGGTCCCCGAGGAGGGGAGGACTAGGGGGAGAGTACAGCCTTGTATCCTCCTGAATCCTGAGACTGCAGGGTAAACACACGTGAGTGGAGTTCTGGAGTTCATTCTCATTATTTGCTGCAGCTTCATTTTATAAAGGCATCGCAGCAACTGAATTATTGAGCACTGGATGTTGGGGCTTGTATCTAGATGTCCCCCAGACTCTTCTGCATTCAGAGGCGGGGCTTTTGGAAGGTGATTTGATCTAGGGGGCACCGTACTGGTTGGAAGAGGTGGTCCCTGGGGTCATGACCCGGAAGGATTTATCTCGGTCCCGACTCCTTCCTTTTCTCTCTGCTTCCTGTCCGCCATACTATGAGCAGCTCTCCTCTGCCTAGCCCCTCTGCCATGCCTTGGTAGGTGGCCCTGCCATGGAGTGAAAATGTGAACTAAAATCTTTCCTCCTTTAAATTGTAGGTGCTGGATATTTTGTCCCAGCAACCAGAAAGTGACTAAAACACTAGATTAGTAAATACTGAATCCACTGCTTCTAGGGGAAATATGGGGTTCGTTTTCCTGTGAGCTTCTTTGGACAACACTTGTGTCATCCAGTAAATATGTGGCTTTGTTTCATGTGTGTTTCTCTTTAGAGACACAGCATTGAAGATGTCTTGGTGGTTTTCTAACACTAAACTCATAGGCACCTTCACTGTAATTCACACCTGTGTGGGGTTTAGCCATTGATACATATTGTTTCTGTAAGGCACGTTATTGCTTCTTGTGCTAGGAAACAGTAGTCAGCACTTTGGCATTGTATTTGGGGCCATTTTAAACAGTGAAATGAAATCACCCAACCCAAAGCACAAAAATGTGAAAATTTAAGTTCATTTGCTATCAAATAGACGTTTATGGCACAGGAGCTGAAGCATAAAATGGGAGCGTAGGTTGACTCTTTCTCCTTTTGGGTGATCATGAAAATAGGGAAACTCAAATTTTGTCATCACATTGTGTATGCCCACAAATGCCTGAAAAGGTGCTGTGAGTATAGGTTCGGGAGTTAGTGCTGAGTTTCAGCAAGTTAAGCGAATTTGCAAATAGCAGGCCCATGAATGCTAATGCAAGGCTATGATTAGGAATGAAAGTTGAGGGCTGGAGGACTAAATTCTCTCTCTGAAAGATTTATCGGGCTCTTTTTGGGAAAGGGAGTCAGGTGGATGGAGACGTCATCCTGGGAAGACGAGTAGGGCCAAGGCCTGGCAGGCACAACTGGAGCCCTTGGGGAAAGAGGATGTCCGGAAGTCCTCTCTTCCCAGAGCTCACAAACCCAAAAGCTGCAGGCTGGGTTTCCATGGAAGGATGCAGAGCTGCTTCTCCTCTGTGGGACAGAGTACAAAAAAACCAGAAAACATAAGTGAAGAAAAGTTCACCGTCTCAAGCAAACAGCTGTGCTGTCAGAGCTGTTGGAAGGGTACTAGCCAAACACTTCCACGTCTGGACCCGAACACAGGTGCAAGCTGACATCCATATATTTCGTCTTGAGCATGGAGCACTCTTTCTAGAGGAAACCATCAGGGTCATAAGAGTATTATCCATTGATTCTGTGGTTAGAACCATACTGCTGAATGGTGCGGGTGACGTACAAGCAAGGGACGCAAGGCTCTAGGAACTTGTAAGGAGGTGGCTCCAAAGGGGTCACCCAGTCCCAGCCTTTCCAGCAGCTCCCTGGACGGGGTAGTTGTCAGGCCAGGGGAGATCAAGTGACACAGGGTTCCTGTGGCAACGCCCTGGGTTGTAGTATAGCTCTCAAGTGTCCCCCAGAAGTTCCACATGTTTGGAAGTGGACTGGGTCATGGGGTGGAGTTCATTATAGATGAATTCATAGCTGAATGTGTTACAGGAGGCGGGGCCTGGTTGGAGGAGGTCACTGGCGTGTGGCCTGGAAGGGTACATTCCTGTCTCCAGCTCCTCCCTTCTTTCTGCTCCCTGGATGCCACAGTGTGAGCAGCTCTCCTCGGTCAGGCCCTTGCGCCATGATGTTCCTGCCCTGGAGCTGACCGTGGACTGAATCCACTGAAACTGCGAGCCCAGATAAACCTCTTCTCCTCTTAAGTGGCAGAAGTCTGGTATTGTGTCTCAGTGACTAAGACACCTTGCCAATCCAAAGTGTGGTCTGAGGTCTATAGCATCAGCGATGAGCGAGGATGTGTGTGCGCGCCGCTGTCGGGCTGGTGGCACATCCGGGTCATCTGGGGAAGGACGCGCTTGCCTAGAGGCCTTGGAGGTGGGTTTAAGCAGCTCTTGAAGCACCAGTCAGGCGAGGAGGGATGCGGTGCAGCTTGCTGGCAGAGTGTTTGCTGGCAAGTGCCAGGCTCTGGGTTCAATCCCCCCACCGCCAAATAAAACATTAGAGGGAGAGAGGCTCCTAAGGGAAAGGAAATAGGGGTTTGGGAGCAGATGATGGGGAGGTGCGTTTAAAACAACTCTGCACACTGATGTGCTCACTTCCTCTGCTGGCTCCGAAATGGGAATTCAGCTGAAGTCTCAGCTCACAGTTTGAGATAGGAAGAAGCAACGGGACTGTACCTGCTCCCCAGGTAGGCAGAGAAAAAGGAGGAGAGATTCTAGGAAAGGTGAGCAGAGAATGCAAGAACTCAGACTTTCCTGCTGCTCAAAGGCATTAGAGATAGCATTCATTTCATTAACTTTTAGGTGTAAAGGAAACCTGAGGAAGAAATCTCAGACTCCGGGGATTGGATTAAAGTCCCATAAGGGAACTAGAAACAAATTGATACAGTTGAAGAAAGAAATTAAAGTGAAACTAGTGCAGAAATTAAAGGACAGACAAGACGAAGTGGTAAGGGGTAAGGAGAATACTGAGGTGGACAGCCCTGGGTTGCGCAGAAGAAGCAGTGGCCCAGTGCTGTCTGTCATCCTGGTGAGCCCTTGGGAGGCTGAGGCAGGAGGATGGTAAATTCAAGCCCAGCCTGGACAATGTAGCGAGACTCTGTCTAAAAACAAACAAACAAACAAACAAAAAACAACAAATGAAGCAAAAAGCAATAACCAGACAAACAGACACAATGGGCATTTGAGCACACCTGTAATCCCAGCACTCTTGGAGACTGAGGCAAAAGGATCGCTGTAAATTTAAGCCCAGCACGGGTGACTTAGCAATTTAGCAAGACAGTGTCTTGAAATAAAAGTGAAAAAAGGTCTGGCTATGTAGTTCAATGTGAAAGCCCTGGGTTCAATCCTCAGTACCACCAAAGGAGATAAAGAAAAACATTACCTAGGTACTTAAAAAAATTAGTAACTTAAATCATAAGGCAATTCTCATTACTAGAGAAAAATTTGCAATGTGAAAAGAACAAAAAGAAGGAAATTTAAGCAACTGTATCCCATCACCCAGCAATTACCACTGAAAAGCCACCCCATCTTGTCCGAAGTTTTGTGAAAATGTATTTTTCCCCCAAACGAGATTGTGTTGGATATCCCGTTTTCCATCTTCTTTTGCCAGTTGATGTATCGTGACCACTTTTTCTCTGTTAGTAAATATTCTGTACCATTTTACTGATTTGAGAATACCATTGCATTAAAATGATTTGATTTGCTTGGTCTACAGGGTCTGTGGTCCACGGCTTTCCAAGTGCTCAGTAGTGTTTGTTACGTGACTTACTTGAGTGAATGCTGAACAGTTAGGTTTTATTTCTAGATGCAGAGGTAGAATTGTTTGGGTGACCAGAAGAACTGGCTTTAACCTTTCGGGATAGCTTCCGACTGATTCTGATAATGTGTACTTTCACCTACAATGTAGGAGGAGGTGCGTATTCTTTCCTCTTAGCTAATAGTGGTGTTTAAAAGAATCATGTCGTGTAGAGGTACAAGATCCCAACAATGAATGTAACTGTACTGCATCCCTAAAATGTACCAATAAACTCAATTACAGCTGAAAAAAAAAAAAAAAGAGAAAATGAAAAAGAATCATGTCTAAGGGCCAGGAATGTAGCTCAGTGTAACAGCAGCTGCCTGGCAAGCACAAAGCCCTGAGTTTCAGATCCGGTACAAAAAAAAAAACAAACCCTTATCTAATTTCTCAGGTCAAAAATGGAATTTTATTCTTTTAAAATTTATAGTTCTTTGATACTTGCTCAGATCGGACATTTCCTGCATTCTTACTGAACATTTATTTATCTTACATGAATATATTTTTAACTCTGTTGCTCATTTAAAATGCTTAGTGTCGATCATTTTGATGTGTTTATATTAAAAATATTCCTATTATGTGCATATCAAGTCACAAAGTTGTTCGTATTTTCATTTAATTTTTTAAATCTTCTTGTTTGTTTGTTTTTTGAGACAGGTCAGCCTCAAACTCACTGTGATCTTCCTGCCTCAGCCTCCCGAGTGCTGGGATCACAGGCATGCGCCACCACACCTGGCTTATCTTATTTTTTTCTTAAGAAAGGGTCTTACTATATAGCCCAGGCAGGCCCTAAATTCATTTATAGCTCAGGCTGGCTTTAGACTTACCGAGATCCTCCTGCCTCAGCCTCCTGAGTGCTGGGATCACAGGTGTACATCCCAATGCCTGGCCCTTTTCTTGATCATTTTTGAAGACTGCAGTCACTTTAGTGTCCATTTACCTTTCTGAGCTTTGACTTTGTGATTCTGAAAGTTTTCTCCTCTCCGGTTAGGGGAGTATCAGCCCCATACGGCAGGGAAGGAAATAAACTGCAATCTCAAGTCACAGACGCACATTTTGTTGCCTTCAGATCTCAGTGCTCTTTCTGGGCACGGGGAAGGGGAGTGGAAGAGACCAAGATGCTAGGTGTGTTGCTGTTTCTCTGTGGTAGTGGGCGTCTGGGTCTGCCCTGTGTGTGCAGGCGGACTCTGGATGAGGGGCCGAGGGCGCGGGACCACACGCGCCCCTCTTCTTCCAGTCAACCAGGGAGATGAAGCAGCTCAGTTTCAGGCCAAGGGGCCTTGGGAAAAACGACAAACCCAAAGCTGACTAAAAGTAGTCGTTTTACCTTTGTATTGTGTTTTCTCAACAGATTTCCCAATCATTTGTACTAATAGCTCTTAGCTGGAAAGGGCATCTGAGGCTGGCTGTGAGTAGTCTTCAAGGAAACATTTTGTCTTTCTCTTTTTATAAATTTCTCTTTGCAAATATACCACCTTAGCTGTTGTCCCTTCAAGGAGCAGGAAGTAAACCCTACTGGTCTTTATTGTGATTTATTGTCACAATTTCCCTTAAAAGCCAAAGGGTGGTCAGTGGCTTACATCTGTAATCCCAGCACCCCAGAAGGCTGAGGCAGGAGAATCAAAAGTTCACACCAGGGCCGGGGATTTAGCTCACCGGTTCAGTGGCCTGCCTCGCAAGCGCAAGGACCCGAGTTCGATCCCTGATACCACACACACACACACACACACACACACACACACACACACAAAGTTCACACCAAGCCTGGGCAATTTAGTGGATTAGAGACACCTCAAAACCAGGAAGTTAAAACATGGCTGGGATGAAGCTCTGTGTACAGGCCATGGGTTCAGCCCCCACAGCAGCAAAAGAAAAAAAAAAATGGAAAAAGGAAAAAAAGAAGGGATTATGGAGTAACTATTATCCCAAGCTGCCTGAAATAGAACATTTGACCTATTTTTTTGTTGTTTTCCTTAAAAAATAAACTGCTATCCTACCTTTAATAAAGGAGGAGAGAACAGACTCAGCCTTCTTTACTGATAAAAGTATGAAGTGTTTTATTCCCCCCTTTCTGGTACTGAGATGGAACTTAGGGCCTTCACACTGAGGTACAGTCCTAGTCCTTTTTATTTATTTATTTATTTGTATTCTGAGATGGCGTTTTGCTAAATCACTAAGTTGCCCAGGCTAAGGTCGAACTTGGGATCCTCCTGCCTCAGCCACCCAGAGTGCTGGGATGACAGATGTCTGCGGGGCCCCAGTAAGGGTTTCAGTGGCTGTGACCAGTGGGTCCGGCAGCAACCGGCTTCTGGTAGCTTCCTCTACATTCACTCCTCCCAGGACGCCAAGGGTGGACTCTCTCCTGGCTAAGAGGCCGGGACAGCAGGCGGCGGGACACCTCCAGGGCCACGCCAGAGGACTATTTTCTCTCCGCCTGTGGCCCTGGCTGCACGAAGTCGCCTCGCCTTGGGAAGGGACCGTTGGGTGCCGATCTGTAGAATCCCTGCTCGTCTCTGCCCCTTTCCGCCAATTTCCATTCCCGAGGGAGATGTGCAGCGGGCATTTCCCGGAAGCGGCGGAGGTGCCGGTCCTCGTGGCCATCAGAACCCAAATAAAGTTCCGCCGGGATGGGGCAAAGAGCAAGGGATAAAGGGGCCTGGGACGCCAGGGTGTACGGCTCGGGATCACCTCTCCGCCGCCCGGGTCCTGAGAGCAGATTTCTGACACCCACCCCGGGGCTTTCCAAGTCCGCGTCTTCCAGGCCGGCTGCTCCCAGCTCTGGAGCTGCCGGTATCCGGGCAACCCTGGCACGCGGGCCCGAAGCCGCCGCTGCCAACTCGCGCTCGGATCTCGCATATGGCGCGCACAGCAGGCCCGCCTGGGAAGAGGGGCCCGGCCCGCTCGGGCAGAGAACCCAGAGCAGAAAAGCTTTCCCCCAAGATGTCTCAATCAGCAGGGCCTCCCCCGACTTTTTTTCCTTCTCTTTTCTTAGTCTTTCTTTTTTAAACACTGTCCTCTCATTGCTTGTGTTGCAAGGATCAGGCGGGTGAGTGATTCTTTTTCATCCCTTCCAGGGAATTTCTGGGGAGCTGAACCAGGCGGACAGGATTTGGAACCTGGGAGCGATTCTCTTTGTCCACGGCGGCCTCTCTCCAGTCAAATCCAGTGTGTAGGTTAATAAGGCTTAAACTTTAAAGGCAGGGTGAACATCTGATTGACAAGCTGCTGAATAAGAGTCCAGGGGGAAGTTCTGGGCTTGGAAAGCGCCCCGCTTCCTGAGATGCAGCTGAATTTTAAAGAGCTGTCGTCGCGGGCTCAGGCGAACACCTCCAGAGGTTGTGCACGGAAACCGGTGGGCTCCGCTCAGTCTCGGAACCGGCACCGGACGTGCTGCATGGAATCGCTCTTCATTCTCCCCCAGTGAACGAAGGAGGGACTAGGGCTGCGATCACAAGTCAGAGTGCTCAGCCCGAGGTGGCCTAGTTCAGCCTCGGGACGTGGTGGTGTCCCCGCTCGGCGCAGGCCTGATCCCCACCAGGAGCCACCAGAAGCAGGGCCAGGGAAACTCCGTGGCTAAACAACGAGAAACACGACATTTAACTTAGTAAAAGGGAAAGAACCGATCTCTCTCCTCAGTTGGTTTTTATTTCTCTGTGGAAGTGTCTGTCTCTGTCCACCTGTGTGCACACACTGACGGAACTCTCGCCAGGCTGAAAGCAACACTTCTAACACCTTTATGTGGGCGGGGGAAGGCACACATAATCCTAGTGAAAGGAGAGGCTGAGGCAGGAGGATCCAGAGCTCAAGCCCAGACTTGGCAACTGTGAGACCATGACTCAAAAGACAAAACTAAAATGAGCTAGGGATTCAGCTCAGGGTGAAGTCCTGGGTTCAATCTTTTATACCACAAAACCAAACAGGACCAATCAAAAAAGCCCTGCAACATGTATGACTCGATTTTGTTTTAGTTCTCCTTAATATTATGCTATAAATATTTTAAGCTCTTTGTTTGTTTGCTTTGGGTAGTGGGAATTGAACTGGGGACCTTGCGCCTGCAAGGCAGGCAGCAGTACCACTGAGCTACATCCCTGGCTTACTTTTAAACTTATTTTAAAAACACTACTTTTGATGGTTATACATTACTATGGATGACCATCTTCTGTTTGGAAATATTTAAAATGTTTTCTATTTTCCCAAACATAGCTGACGTATATCAGTTGCATGTTTCATATACATTTCCAAAAGTTAAAAGAATGGCATAAAAGGCATGGATATCTTCATGACTGCACTATATGCTCTTCTGCGATTTTTCAAAAAGGCTGTGTCAATTTAGGCTGTCAGAATATTAGTGCATTAATTAGATGTAACTTTGCCAGCATTGGAGGTTATCGGGTCTTATAAAATCCTTGTAACACTTTTTGGGGTAGAAAGTAATAGTAACTTTAATGTGTTCTGCTTTGATTACTAGTGAGATAAACTGCTTTTGTCTTTGTGTTTGCGATTATGTTTTGTCTTGGGCGAAATATCTGTCTTTATGGAATATTTTTAAGTCAATGTTAGGTTTCTTAGAGGTTTAGAGTGTACTGTACACAGGACAATCAGATTCTGCTTTTGAACTCCAGTCTTAGCTTTGCTGTGGTTGTTTTTTATTCTGTTCACAGAACAAAGCACCTGGAAGTTGACCTCTGGTATAGTGAAGGGAGGGTTTCAAGGCGCCTCCAAGGAGAGTTTCAAGGCACTACCAGGGGCAGGACTCTGAATTACACAGTCTTCTGAGAGGGGCAAGAGCCTCTGGTCCAGCTGTGTTTGCACCTTGAAGATCAGCTGTGCAGGGCCAGGCACTGCCTGAGTCTCCACCAAGTGATTTCCAGAAACTAAGAAGAGCGGGAAAACTTCTGGGAAGCCGATTAAAGCCTGGCCAGATCCCCAGACTGTCATGCTCGGACGGCCAGGCTGCAGGGGTCTGAAGCCTCTGGGTGCCGAGATTTTCTGTCAGGGAGGAGCGCAGAAGGCAGTGAGAAGTCGTGGGAGCATGAGAATAACACACCTTTGCCAAGTCGGGCTGCAGAGCCCTGGAGGACGTGGCCGACCGACGGGGCTTCCTTGATTTGTGCTCAGCCGTCCTTGGAGTGAAGCTCAGGCTGCTGACTGCACACCTACATCACAGCACCTCTGTGTGCCTCTGCGGCCCCGGCTTACAGAGGTGGGGACCGAACCCAGGAAGGACACAAAGCACATCAGAGCTCGGCACTACTCATGTCCCCAGCTTTACTTTCCAAAGTTTAAATTCATTGAATCATTAGATTTTATCAGCAGTCGATATCAC
Organism: Fukomys damarensis; assembly: GCF_012274545.1. NCBI lineage: Eukaryota > Metazoa > Chordata > Mammalia > Rodentia > Bathyergidae > Fukomys > Fukomys damarensis. The sequence goes on along the minus strand of NW_022900937.1, from coordinate 28,437,033 downwards.
CCATGTTCCAGACACTGTGCTGAACCAGAGAGAGAGAGAGAGAGAGAGACAGAGAGAGACAGAGAGAGACAGAGAGAAGGTCAATACTAAACAGTTAAAAAGACATTATAACCTGCAGTCTCATCCCAAGGATTAAAAACCAAAAGTGAAAGCCGATTAGGTATTCGCCAGTGAGCTGGAAGTGTGTCTTCAGCTCTGGCTGTCAGTTGCTCTCAAGATTTGAACGGCAGACAGCTGTGGGAAGTAGAGGACTAACAGGAGCCGCCAGCCCCCCTGTGAGCTGAACACAAGCAGGTGAAGATGAGATGTTTCGGGATCCCAGAGAAAGTCACCAATGAAGGTGACTGCATTACACTGGGGAGGGAACCAGTCCCGACCCAGGTGAACCTCTAGTTCTTGGGTGCAGCTGGGTGGGGGGAACCTTTTCCCCCCTGAGGAGCAGCACAAAAGTTTGGCCTGGTGATCAGTCCAGGATGCAGAGGGGACCGGGTCAGGCTGACGCTTACCCATTCTCTTCAGGGAACCAGACACATCCTGTATGTGGTGTGGTCGAAATACAGTGAATGTGTAAATTTTAAAAATGTTTCTGCAAAAGATGCACGGCCACTAATCCCTTCAAAATGTTCCCCTCTCTCTGAACACACTCGTCCCATCGTCCCGCCACTTCCTGCAGCAGCTCTGCAGTCCTCTTTCCTGAGGGTCTTTAGCGGCACTGTCCTGGCTGCCTCAATGTCCTGAATGGATTCAAAACCTTTCCCTTTCACGGTCACTGTGATTTTGGGGAAAAGCCGAAGTCCCACGGTGCCGGATCAGTGACTAAGGTGGGTGAGGGCCCTTGCTTTAGGGGTTGCAGCATTCATAGTACTTTTGATTCTACCTGGTAAAAAACCCTCAGGAAAGAGGACTCCAGAGCTGCTGCAGAAAGTGATGAGGAGGATGGGAGGAGGGTGTTTGAAGGGAGCTGCAAGATTTTCAAGGCGATTCATGGTAATGTGTCCTTTACTGTAATCATTTAAAAATATTGAAACACTCACTGTATGGTTAGATAATTTCTTGTAAATGCCTTTCAGTTAATAAAAGTAGAACTATGATCCACATTTAAAAATTCTGGGTGGAAGTCCTTCTAAAACTCAGCAATGTGTGGCCTCTCCCTGGGCCATCTCTTTGTGGCCCTGTTACCTTGGGCGACTCATTTACCCCTCACTGTGTCCGTGTCTGGAAAGCAGAGTGGCTACATCTCTACCTTCCGGTTCTTTGAATACAAAATGAGTTACTTCAAGCAGATCAGAGCCTGGTCTGCAGCAAGCTGTCGATGCCAGCAGATCAGACCTCCACAAATGCTACGCTGCGCAGCAAGCCGAGGCATCTTTCTTAGTCCGATCTCTGTTCCAGGGACAGAGTCCCGAAGGGTGCGACACTGCAGAGGATAGAGTTTACCAAGCTCAGTATTGGAAGCCAGACAGCCGACATCCGGTGGCCCAGAACCTCGGGTAAGAGCTCAGTGGCAGCCCCGTCAGGTGAGTCTGTGAGCGGGGAGGCATCACAGAACATGCCCGAAGACAGTGTGCAGGTAAGCTGGTAGGTAAGCTCCCGTGATACTGTGATACCGCCCAGAATCCGTGGAATCTCCAAAACGATGAGGGTCTTTTCCGTGTGCCACTGAGCTGACTGGTGGTCGACAGCCCCTCATAGTGGCAGAGGTCTCAGCAAAGACAAAGCAGGACTGGGAGGTTAGATCTTTGAGTCTACCCTCCAACCTCTGAGGAGGGGAGAGGAGTTGAAGGTTAAAACGATCCCAAATGGCCAAAGATTTAATTAGTTGTGTCTGTAATAAAGCCTTTATGAAATAGATATGAAACAGACATGCGATAGACAACATCAATAGACACTAGACAAGCAATAAAGCCTCCAGAAAAACCCAACGGATGGGGTCTGGAGAACTTCCCAAAAGCTGAGCACTGTACAAGGCTTCGAGAGGGTGGTGTGCCCAGCCAGGGCACTGAAGGCGGGTCTGTTCCGCATCCCTTTCCCCGTATTGCTCTGCCTGTGCATTCTCTGCAGTGTCCTTCATGATAAACCAGCAAATGTAAGTAAGGGCTCCCCTGAGGCCCATGAGCTGCTGGGTAATGAGCAGAACCCCAGAAGGGGCTTGTGGGAACAAGACAGCATGGCGGATGCGACTGGCGTCTGAAGCTGGGACAAACCCCGGCTGTGGGATCTGACACCGTCTCCAGGTGGAGCATTCCAGAACTGAGTTAAATCAGAGGGCAGCTGGCTGGTGTCTGCTATGGAATCGATTGGTTGCTGGTGGGAAGAAATCCCACATATGTTGGTGATCAGAGGAGAAGTATCCTGTGCAGACTGCTGGGGGAGGAAATGGGAAAACCTCTCAAGTTTTTCCAGTCTTCCAAAGGCTCCCCCAGTTCCTTCCTGTTGACTTTTTACTTTTGCTCTTCCTATAAATGTTATGTGCCCTTCATCTCTGGTCCACTGTGATTTACTGGAGATCTGGGTGCTACTGTAAAATCAAATACCTGTCACATATATGTTTATGCAATAAATGTGTATGTGTATATGCATAGATTTCTATGCAAGGAGGAAAAAGCTCTATGAATGGAGTCTTAGCCCCATGGGATGGTAAGGGTGTTGTTGTGGTCTTGATCTAGAATGTCCTCCCAAGCCTCCTGTCTCAGAAGTGGGCATTTGGAAGGTGACTGAACCACGGGGTCCTGTGCTCCTTGGTGGATCCATCCATGGACGAGTTCGTGGCTGCATGGGTTGTTAGGAGGTGGTGTCTGGTCGGAGGTGGTCACTGGGCTGTGACCTGGAAGGATGCATCTCTCTCCCTAGCACCCCTATCTCTTTTCCTTTCCTTAGCTGCCATGAGGTTAGTTGCTTTCTTCTTCTGTATCCTTCTACCTCAATATTTCTGCTTTGGAGCAGCCAACCATGGACTGAACCTCCTGAACTATAAGCCAAATCCAACCTCTTCTCCTTTATAGCACTGTCTTAGTCAGGTTTTTTTGTTGCTGAAGCAAAATTCTTGACACCCATGATGTAAAGGGGGAGAGGTGGATTTGGTACACAGTTCAGGGGATTCAGTCCATGGTTGGCTGCTCCAAGGCAGGAATATCATGGTAGACAGGTGCGGTGGAATAGAGATGCTCAGCTCATGGCGGCCAGGAGGCAGATCAGGGAACAGCACCAAAGAAGGGGAGGGACCAGAGGTAGACCCCAAGGTCACCCATACATGACCTCCCCAGACACACCCATCTCCTGGGTCCCTCCCAAGCTAATCAAGTTGACAGCCTTACCCGTCCCAGAACTGAGGATGGGATGACTGGTTGAGAATTGAGGGTGAGGCTCGGACAGGACTTTAGCAATCCAGTGGAGCGTTTATCACCTAGAGTCAAGCATGAGTTTGGGACCAGGTATCACAGAGAGCCCATGAGAGCGCTCGAATTTTTATATAATCTTCATATTGGAGAGAAGTTTTCAAGTTTTTTTGGATAATTATTGTTTGTTGAGTGGGGCTTACTTGTTTGTTGTTTTAAATTCTTTAAAGTTAAATCTAGGCTATTTAAACACTTCGTTTCGCTTTAGCTGTGGTTGATTATGTACCCACAGTGCATGAGGTCTTTTTGTGAAGTCCTGCATACACGCCACCCAGTCAGGCCAGCAGCCCTGAGAGGAGGCGGTGTTAAAACTCCCCCACCCCAGTCCGTGTCCTATTCAGGGTAACTGAGTCTTGGAGCAACTGAGCTCCCTGTTGAGTGACTGCCGGCGCTGCGGTGTGAGCCCAGGCGACACGAAGGCTGAGCAAGTGGCTGTTTGTATGTCAGGTGTCTTCTCACGCCCTCCCCAGAGACAAGGACTCCGAGGGTCTTTTGGGCGACTCGGCGTTGGTGAGTTGGACCCTTCTGCTGCCGTTCTCAGGGAGAGGTGGGGACAGATGTCAGGGAAGAGCAGAGGGTGCTTTTAATAACAGGAGCGAGGAGAGGGATGCGTGCTCAGGGAGGATCCACTGGGACTGACAGGGAGAGGCGCCCCAGTGCCCGCTCGTTGCGGTCCAGACCTGAAGGTCAGCTTCCCACGGGATTCCAAGTGCAGCAGTCCTGGGGCCATAACCCGCTCTTGTCAGATTCCGTGGCTCACTTCAGGACTGGGGGCCGTGCTCAGCACAGGTGGGTCCCCAGGGTTTAGGGGTCCACCATCTGTGAGGCCTGAGCTCTACTCAGGGCTCCATTCCCAAGGTAGAAAACCACACAGGCACCAGGGGAGTAGGACGGCCTAGACGGCGCTGACCCAGCAGGGAAGCCTGATCTGATGTGTTGTGTTGTGCTGGTGAGAGGAGGTGCGGGTTTCCCAACTCCCGGTCAGGAGGGGACACAGAGGGCTTCTCAGGCTGACGCTGCAGAGCCAAGGCCTTGCTTCTCTTTTTAACTTACATTCCCTTTCTCCTTCTCCTTCCCCACCCTCTCTTCCCTCTAAGACTTCCAAGCCCCTCTCTGCCCCAGGACACACTTGCAGTGTCTCATACCCTCACAGGAGGCCATTGAAGCCGCTCTCAGTGCTGTGGGGACACCAAGGCGGGCCCCGGCGCCGGGATGGTGGTGAGCGGGTTTCAGGTCATCTGTTGGTTGGGCCGAGCCAGGTGCAGATGGAGGGGAGGCTGTGCAGACTTAGGGAGGGACACAGCCTGCAGCCCAGCAGGGAGAGGCGGGCAGCCGGGGCCCTGAAGCTGGAGGAGCTTACGACGGTCCAGAGGGATCGGGGACCATGGTGCGGGGAGAGGTCACTGGCTGGGCTGGGCCCTGTTCTGGCCACAGCAGGGAACCAGCTGAGCAAGGGACTGGCAATGTCTGATTTACTGGAAGCGAGCTGGGGCTGCGTGTGTGGCAGCTGGACAGGGGAGGAGAAGGGAGGAGAGCAGCGTGTGCAGGGGCGCTCCCATGTCTGCGGGCACACATGGCCCTTCCGAGTCGGGTGAGGCCCAGCCACGGGGTACTGGCAGGAGTACTTAGGAGGGGCAAATACGGCCTAAAGCATCAGAACCCTGCGGGGGTACCGGACTTCTCAGAGCATCCTGGGACAGCAGGTGCCCTCGGTAGCTATCAGAACCCAGGTCCTCGGGGACTGGGTTGTAGTTTTCAAATAGAAGTTTTTAAAATAGGTGTTTTCAGCCAGGTAGGGCAGTGTGTGTCTATAATCCCAGCACTCTGGGAGGCTGAGACAGGAGGATGACGAGTTTGAGCCCAGCCTGGGCAACTTAGTGACTTCGTGAGAACTTGTCTCAAAATAAAAAAATAAAAAAGGGCTGGAGATGTAGCTCAGTGCAAAGGGCCTGGGTTTAATCTCCAGTACATAAAAAGACAAAAAAAAAAAAAAAAA
>NW_022900937.1:28316243-28431527 GCF_012274545.1 Fukomys damarensis | reverse complement strand
AAAAAAGAAAAAAAAAAAAAAAAAAAAAAAAAAACCTCTTTGCCAGTCTTCTGAGCAGCTCAGGATCTTGGCAGAGAAGCCAGCAGGTAAGAAACGAGGAGCCAGACCAGTAGGTGCAGAGCTTGCTTCCCTGGAATGTCCGGCTCTGCCACGAGCCCCCCTCTGCTGCAGCAGTTACCCACCGCCCTGCTCAGGGGCACTGTTTGGCAGGTCACCCGGGGTTTGGGAGCGACAGGTGCTTTCATTCCGGGAGCCCCTAGCCCGGCGTGAGCCTCGGTCTCGCTTTCCACGTGAGGAAACAGGTTGCCTCGTGAGATGGGCCGGGCCAAGACGGAGAGTGGCAGACCCAGGAGCGGTCAGGCAGTGTGCTCTCCGGCAGGGGTGGAAGCACACCGCGGTTAAGAGCCCTGTGTCGGGGTCTGATTCCCCTGTCCGCAGTCCTGGCTTCGCCATTTGCCAGCCGTGGAGGTTGCCCCGGGACACACAGGTTGGCATCACACCGGCCAAGGTGAGGTAAAGGTAGCGGGAGGACCGGTGAAAAGGAGTGGGCCGCACACCTTCCACCGCCAGGAGAAGCGGAGCCTCGAATCTCCTCCCCAGTTATTCTGGGAGAAGCAGCCTCTTGGTTAAGACTCCATTCCATATGGAGGGGCTGGGGATGTAGCTCAGTGTTTCTGCTGCCTGCCTCGCACGCCCAAGGTCCTGAGTTCGATCCTCAGTACCAATAAATAAATAAATAAATAAAAAATAAGAGGCAGGGTTCCATATGGAGATTTGGGGACAAAGCGTTGGTCCCAGGCCTGACGTTCTCTCTGCTACACCTATGATAACTTAGTCCTTAACCGACGTGGTTGCGACCCAGGGTTGCTTGACTCTAGAGTGAGTCACCACGTGTGCCGCTTCTGTGACTGGGGGCGAATTTGGGTGAAGAAAATGCTCAGTGACTAGAAACCTAAACTGGAAGACCTGTACCTTCCGAATCTGAAGGAAGGGGCTGTTTATGGGCTGCTTTCCACGCGAGGCTCCAGATGACATGCATCTGTTCTGACCCGCTCACTGCACAGCACCGATCACAGAGAGGTTAGGTAGTAATAGAAACGAGAGCAAGATCTTAATGAAGTAGTTACTTTTAGGAGCTGCGGTCTTTTAATGGCTTGAAAACCTCCTCACTGCCTTACTCCATTACCATGCACTCACCTGTTTCTAAAGGGCAGTGTTGAAAGGGGACTTTTATTGAGTGTGCAGCTTGCACAGACTTTGAACCATGCCATCCTCACTGTCCCTGTCCCGTGGGTGGGACAAGGAGGTCCGAGCTGTCACACAGCCACCCAAGTCCACGGAGCCTGATTCCCGGCCAGTCCCTTGCCACTCTTTTATGTGCCAAGGGATGCAGCCAGAGGGACTTTGTGGTTAAACTAGGGGACCCCATTGTCGGGACCTGTGCCCCCTACGCCTCCCAGCTGTGGTCCAAGGGACACCGGGACTGCGTCTGACGTGGAGGCTGTCGTCCCCTGGGGCTGGAGCAAGCAGGATGGCAGGAGACAGGGATGGATCTGGAAGCAGGAGATACGCTGTTCAACAGCAGGCATGGGACGAGACACCAGTCACTAGAATGTGGTGATCAGTGTCCTACGTCCTCTCGGCCAGGTTGGGGCCAGTTCTCAGGGCCCAGCAGCCTGAGAAAGCACAGGGGAGAACTGGCTCTATTTACCCAGCAGAAGATGGGAGGGGAAACAGAGTTAAATTCTCCCAGAAGGGACCTGGGATGGCACCCAGAGCTTTCACTCTCAGCCATTTCCTCAGCTTCCCCCCTGCCTTTTAAAACTTTTTTCATTTTGAGACAGGATCTCTCTGAGTCACTCAGTTGCCCAGGCTCAGCCCGAACTTGCCATTCTCCTGCCTCAGCCTCCCAGAGTGCTGGGGTTCTGGGGTGGTTTCCACATCGGATACCACTGCTCTAAAAGGAAATAGCATTTCCTCAAGAAGCTGAAACCCTAGCATCCTTGTCACCAGGGGCCTGGTCAATAATTGCTAAGAAGACTGAGGCCTAAGAGAGAGTCCTGTGGGTCAGGATCAACTGGATCAAGAGTTTATTTTATCACTGGGAAGAAAACATAAGAAAATATGTGTGTATGAGAGACGAAAAGGTAGATGTCAGTCCCCCAGATACTGTAAAAAGGGTTTTAGTTCAAAATCCTACTGGGTAACAGTTTTGTCATTTTGTGTTTGGAGGGCAGGGGCAAAACTATTCCAAAGACAAAGAGGAATTAAGTTTTACCCCGTCTTTGGGAGTTCACCTCAAAGACTGATTTGAATGCTGCCATCATATTAATTATACTAGAATGACTCATTACATGGCTCCCTCTCAGTTCTCAAGTTGTTTTTCTCATGAGCCCTGGAAAAACGCTGGCAAACACACAGGTCAGAGCACTGTGTAAGGTAAATCCCAGTCGGTCCGACAGCAATAGCAGCTCTCTCAGCTGAGCACCCGGCCCAGCACCAGGAGGAGTGATCGGCCAGTACAGGGAGTGCTTAGGAAAAACTTCGGCAGTAAAATGTCCATAACCTTGAATCCTCCCCGCTCTTCAAACACCCTCCTCCCATCGTCCTCGCCACTTCCTGCAGCAGCTCTGGAGTCCTCTTTCCTGAGCGTCTTAAAATGCGCTGTCCTGGCTGCCTCTGTGTCCTGAACGGATCCAAAACGTCTCCCTTTCGTGGTCATCATGACTTTGGGGGAGGAGCCAGAAGTTGCAGTGCCAGATTCAGTGACAAAGGTGGATGAGGACACAGCGTCGTAGTTTTAGGAGCTGCCTTTCTGTTAGATGGCCCTGGGCAGAGCAGCATTCATCATATATATATATATATTTTTTAAATCTCATCTGGTAAAGAGAAACAGGGAAGAGAACTCCAGAGGCGCTGCAGAAAGTGGCGAGGACGATGGGACGAGTGCACTGGGAGCAAGGGGAGGATTCTGAGGGCATTCATAGCAGTGTGTCTTTCCCTGTCCGCATCCTCTGTACACTTCCTTCGCAGCAGAGTCAGGGCTGGTGGCTTTCCTCAGGTGGTGCCCCGAAAAGGTGGCCGACCATGACTCAGAGAGGTAGAGTCCCGTGCGTCCCCCACCCCGGTGGTGGGAGGGCCGTGCAGCTTCCTCCCTAGCAGCCCACAGCTCCAAAAGCAGGAGAAATGAAGTCTGGGACCAGCAGGTCAGCCGCGCTCTCTGCACCCTGTCGGCCCAGCCCCTTGAGTCCTCCCGGGGCACAGGGTTTGTGAGCCCTGGGAGCGGAGCGGATCTTCCTCAGCCAGGCAGTTTTAAATGACTTAATAAGCCCATCACGTCTTAGTATTTTTTTATGATTTTATATCCTGGAGTAACAGTGTGGAAGGTATGACTTTATTATTATTAATTACTATTATATTTTTACAGTTTTCCAAGTCTGGCTCTTTGATGTTTACAAGTTCAGACGACATGCGGTTTCCAAGCCAGATTTCATAACCTTAAACTACCTCTGCACTTGGCTCCTGTCCAGCCTGTTCTGTTTCAGGTCTTGTTTACGTTTGGCTTAAATCTTGAACTGGCTGTGCTGTTTGTTGTGCCGCATGGAGGGGAGGTAGGGGGATGAAGCCAGCACTTGGATGGTGTCTGCTGAGCAGGGCTCAGGGCCCGGCCATGCTGCCAGCACCGGCCGGGTGGGTCCCGCGCTGCTTGGATCCCGCCTGGTCCCAGCCGCTAACCTCCCAGGGCTGTGCGCTGTTTCCAGTCTGGCTTCTCTGCTCCTCTACTGTCTGTGTGACTGGGGAGTTTGGCTGTGGCAGCCACGAGTGCATGTGTGTGTGGCAAACATGAAGAAGCCTGGGAAGTGAGGAGGGCACCTTGCCGACAGTCCTGGGTGGGCGGAGGGGCTCATGCTTCGCAGGGTGAGGCAGCGTGGTCCCCGGGGCATCAGCTGTTACCGCTGGGCGAGGTGCTGCAAGCCCAGATCCCCAGCTCTGGCCGGAACCACTGCATGCGGGAGTCTGCGTAAGAGGCCACCCAGGTGCACACTGGGGTCTGGGGACCGCTGAGGAGGGGCGGACGGTCACAGGCAAGAGTGAGTCCTGGGGAGCACATGCGGAGAAGTCAGCAACTGAATTGCAAAAATGGGAGCAAGGAGTTGATGAGCCGTCTGAGCCAGGATGTAGCAATGGGACGAAAACTCATCAGACTCAAAGAAGAAGAAGGAGAAGGAGGGAGAAGGCAGAAGAAGGGAGAACAACAGTGCCATCTGGGTCGATGTGTGTGGTTTTGGCCCCTCAGGTTCTGTTGAAAGGCCGACAATAAAGTACAGACTGCAGTGTCGCGGGCACTGTGTGCACACGGAGACCATGCGCCTGGGGAAGGTGGTGCTGTGACTGTGCTGTCTGCGCTTCTCGTGGGCACCTGGAGCTGTAGGGGTGAGTGAGTTGGGTGTGCAGATTTGGCCACGACCCACGACAGCCGAGTGGCACGAGCACACCCTGTCAGGGGCTGGTGGCCGAGCAGCGTGGTGCCCTGGCCGTGTCGTGTGTCAGATTTCGACACAGGCAGCTTCACCAACTCCAGGGATGTGGTTTTGCCCGCAGTTCACACACGTGTGGGTTTTAAGGAGGTGTGTGGAGGAGGAGTTATTCTGTGTGGTCATAGACCTCAAAGGCCAGAGTGCAAGACACACCGGGTATCGCGGCTGACAGAGGCCGCAGTGATGTCATTCAGCCACTTATCTCGCAGTCGGGAGAAGTCAGACCTGGGAGGAAGAAGGCTCGCTCACGGCCCAGAGTCTCATCCAGGGTCGAGCGCAGTGTATGTGTCTCAGGGTCACGTAATCCCTGACCTGGGGCACCCCCAGCTCAGGAAGTGATCAGAGTGGACACAGCGACACCATGCTGACCACTCTCCCCGCGTTGTCCTGTCCGGTCCCCACGTCGAGGCTGTGTTGTTCCCGTTAGCAGATGGGAAATGGAGGCCGAGACGGACTGAGTTCTTCCCAAGTTAGTGCTCAGTCCCAGACCTGGGATGGGAAGCCAGACCCCCACTGTGGCACCAGTGGCTTCAGTAATGATGTCGTGCTGTGCCTCCTATCTCTGAATGCCCCCAGAAGAGCTGGCTTCTTCCCCTGTGTCCTAACAGCCACCACGTCCCCGTTGCTCGTGAGCTGCGTGCACTGCTTCCTGTCAGTCCCCTTGCGATTGCAATCTCCACCTCACAGCACCACGCCCACCCCATTGGCAGCCATGCCTGTACCTCGTGTGAGCTCGATAAACACTTGGGAGAAGGCGTGCAGAGAGCAGTGTGGGCTTTTCAGACAGATGTGCCTTAGCCCTCTCTACTCCTGCCCAAAGCCTACCACACTGCTGGCCTGCAGCGAGGACACCACCAGAAATTTTGAAAGCATGAATGAAGAGCAGCACTCATCACGAAACAGGGAGCTGGGTGGGTCCCGGGCAAGTTCCGGAGGACTGTGCTTTCAGGGATAGAGGGCCCTTGGCACATAGTGGCGCATCTGGAGAACCCCAAAATTGCACTGTGGTGACCTCAGAAAGGTTTCCCGCAGCACCTGAGGTGCATTCTGGGCAGGGGTGAGGGACAAGGAGAGCAGTATAGTTTGCCTTTGCTTAGTGTGCTGTGCACGCACCGACCTTCCTTCCTCTGGGGTCGTGTGGCTGTGCATGCCATGGGCCGAGGTATCTATGATATTGGCTGATAGGGTTCGTTCCCATTACAGTGTCCCCCGAGTGTCCTGTTTTCAGAGCTGTGGCTTTGGAAGGTGCCTGGATCATGGGGTGCTGTGCTCATTGGGAGATTCATCACGGATGAGTTCAGGGGTAAATGTGCCGTAGGAGGAGGTCCCTGGGGTGAGACCTGGAAGAGTGTGTTCTTGTCCGCAGCTCCTCCATTCTCTCTCTCTCTCTCCCTTTCTCTTTTGTGGCTTCCATGAACTGAGCAGCTTTGCTCCAATACACCCTTCTGCCATGGTATTCCTGCCTTGGAGCTGACCATGGACCGAACCCCCTGAAATCATGAGCCAAATAAGCTCTTCTCCTTAAAGTTGTGGGTGACAGGTATTGTGCTCCAGTGATGGGAAACCTACCTATCTCACGAGGCACATTGTAAATGTCAAGGGGAACCTACAAGAAATACCAGTAATTTTTATCAATTAAGTCCTTACTACAAAGTAGCACATGAAGCAAGTAGACTACCATCCTTGCTGCAGAACCTGACTTCCTGCTCTGGGACACATGCTCAGAAGCTCAGTCCTTTGACTGTGGTCAGGGTCAGGCTGGGTGCTGACCGAGCAGCTAGCAGTCAGAGACAGCTGGGAGGGTGATGGGTGCAGACACAGGCAGTGGCCTCCAGGCGCTGAGTGGGGGCCACTGGGCACGGGTGCAAAGGGAGGGATGGGAGTCACCTTCCCTCTCTCTGCCTGTGCAGTGTCTGCTGTTCCACAGAGGTGACCCAGAAGTCCCCCTTTAGGAAGCACTCAAGACTAGAGCATGGTCTTCGGAGATCTGGGACCTTTGGGCAGGAACCAGCTGGCCCTGCCCTGCAGCCTGAGGGTCACGGAGCTGGGAGCCACCTGGGGGGTCTGTGCAGCCCTCCCACAGTGCCCACCTCCCTGAAGCCTTTGGGAGCCACTGCAGGAAGCAGGAGGAGAAGAAGCAGGGCTGGGCTTTGCTGAACTGTGCATCCCAGGAGGCCTCTGGAGACATCACGTCTGCTGCGCTCACAGAAGACTGGGGGTGAGCGTCTGACTGCTGTGGTCCAGAGTCACCAGCGCGGCTGAGAAGACCGCGGTCCCCACTCGGGCGGGAAGGTGGCCACCAAGGGGATCTTGCTGCCACGAAGGCTGTACTGTGTGACTGGCACTGGCGAACATGTCACAGCCTCTTGTGGGCATTGGGTTGCATGTGCGTGTGCTTGTGTGTATGTGCGTGCGTGTGTGTGTGTGTGTGTGTGTGCGCGCGCTCGCTCGAGCAGGTGCAGCCAGGCAGTTAGTTCAAGGGCATGGCCATCTCTCACCTGAGCCTGCAAGATGAATGCTGCCTCCAGCGCTCATACCTCCTCCTCCATCCACCCTGAACTCTGCTGCTTGTGGCTGGGGCCCTAAGTGCGAGGTCTCTGTCCATGGGGCCCCCAGCATATCCCACTCCTAGGCCAGTTGTTGAGGTACATCCAGCAGGGGCAGAGTCCTAGCCAATAATGCACCTGCGCTGGCGGAGCTGGAGCCTCATACAGAACCTATTACTCGCACAGGGCTCTGGGAAGGGAGCTTTTGGGCCACTCTGGGGGTGAGGGCTCAGGGCATCATCCTGCAGAGTTTGGCCTGTACTTTCTATCTTTCCCATCCTGGGGACCCAGGCCCTTGACATGCTACACCGGAGGTGCTGTGGCCGTCCCCTCAGGGCTGGGTTACCTCCCATCCCACGGCAGCTTCGACCCTGATGTTTATTTCTGTGGAAATTTATTCTTAGGTCAGCTTTGCTAAAGGCAAGAGGCCTTGGTGATACGTGAAGAGTGGGTAGAAGTGGGTTTTACCTCATGGTCTGTCCTAGGGTTCGGCGCATCTCTTTGCCTCTCTGGGCCTCAGTTTCCCCACCTGGGGTTCTCCCGGAATGCATCTGAGGCTCTGGCTTTATTGCTCTGTGTTGCACATGTCACCTTCTGGCACTTTCCCCAGCTTGAAGCCCTGTGTCCTGCTCTGGCCTGCGAGGCTGGGTCCCCCTTGTGCCCAGCCTGTCTCAGAGCCCAGCATCGCCGTCTGGCACCAGCTCCCTCCCTTCCCCTGGGACAGTGCCCAGCCTGGAAACCTGGGGACAGGTGCGGTCTCTGGTGGTGGGCACCTGTCGTCCAACTGGCAGCCAGGGCCATGGGGTGCTGTGGCTGGACCTGGCTCTGTCCATACAGAGGTGCTGAGGTTTTTCCCAGTACTCACCTCACACTGTGAGCCCTGAAGCTGGCACCGGGCTACAGGGACGGAGGCAGCGATGGTGGCCCCAGCAGCAACAGCAGCAAGTGCAGGAGCCATTAGGGAGCAAGGGGAGATGTACAGGGGGTCCCTAGAATGCTTTCTCCCTCCCCTCTCTCCCCTCTGCCCCTGCCCTTTCCCTTCTCTTTTCCCTTTCTTCTATTCTGACCTTAGGGTGCAGTTCATAGCTTTCAGGAAACTGAGCGGCTGTGTTTCAGAGACTCTTAGAATTTTTACAGGATTTTATGCCTGCGCTTGGCTTTGTTTGGGACACACGTGAGAAGAGGCCCTTGGCCGGGCTGTGTGTCTCGGGCTTCTCCCTCCCGAGGGCCAGCCTTAGCCACCCCAGGCCAGCCGGGGCCGGGCTGCAGGGTGTCCCCAGGGCTGTCCCCCAGTGCTCCTGGGACAGAGCCAGCCCATCTCACGTGGAGCAGGCCGGGCGCCCTTGGATGGGTCAGGCTGGCCGGGCTGGGCAGAGCATGCTTCTGAGCTCTGAGAGCCCCCGGAGTCCACTCGGGCATTTGCACACAGGCAGGAGCCGCCTTCCAGGGTCACAGGACTCTGTGCTCTGTGTGTCCGTGACTCAGTTTCTCCTGGGAGCAGAGAATGGTAAAATCTCTACATCCCATCCCATCCCATGATTAGAAGAGTTAAGGATGCACTTTCACCCTACCTCAACCATCCTCCCGGGGTCTGGCTCCTAACCTGAGTCTCAGTGTGAGGTGTGGAACTTTGGGGTACAGTGGGGAGCAGGGCACAGGTGCTAGAGGGAAGTGCATGGGGAAGCCCCTGTGCCTTGGATGCTTCTGATGAGGAAGAAGACACCTGCACTAGGTTAGGACGAGGGTGCATGGCAGAGAAGGAGCCTGCGTCTGTGTCCTGAGATGCGGGGTGGGCAGCTGCTCAGGGGAAGATGCTGCCAGCTCAGCCTGCCGGGACTGGCCGAACTGCTGGTAAATCACTTGGAATTCGGGGTGCAGGCGCTGTGCCTCTTGAAGATATCATTAAGGGCTTTTGTCGGGAGCCAGGAGCCCCGAGTGCATCCACTGGTGCCTGACTTAGCTTGTCCAGTAGTGAAATGAACATCATAAAATGCAGTCAGCAGAGAGGCTCCGGATTTAATTAGTTCCGTCACAATTAAAGAAGAATTACAAGATCTGGATCGAGAGTTCTCCTGGCTTCAAAAGCAATTTGGGCGGATTGATGTCACCGTCTGACATCTCTGCCGAGATCCTGGGCTGTCAAGGTTGTTTGGGGGAATTGCTTATCCTACACCCCTTCCCACCACCCTGCTAGGAAGCGTCCAGGTGACTCCAGCTGGCTTCTGCAAAGCCCGGGGCTGGGTGGGAGGTGGGAAGTCCTGCCCTGAGGGCCCAGAGCTGCTAGGAGTCTGGGTTTCCTCCTCTGCCACAGCTCTGTGCCTGCAGGTGCCGAGGAGATCAGGTGTTGGGTACCCAGGAGGGTCTCTTGACTTTCCTGCTCTGCGGGAATGGGGCCACAATGCTAGCTATTTGGGGCTGGGGGCTTTAGCAATGCTCATGTCCCTGTGAGAGGTGACAGAGCAAGGACAGCTAGAGAAGTCTGGGCCCTCCGGTTATCCAGGAATCACGTTTCCAAAGCGAGCTCACATACCTTGAGGAAGAGGTTCCTGTAGGATCCAGGTCATCGCCAGGACAACCTGGGTCCTGTGGTTCCTGAGGCCTGAGCCAGTGTCACCTGTTTGAGAAGTGCTGCCTTACACCACCCCCTTTCTCCAAAAACAAGACCTGGCCTTGAAAGCCAGAGATAAAGAAGCTGTGCCCACTGGCCTGCTCCCCTCACCCAGCACCACCGTTCTCTGGCTTGGTGGCTGCTCTGTGAGGCAGGACAACTGATCAGGGCTGGGAGTTTTGATCCGTAGTTTGCAAGGCGAACTGTTCTCCAGCATGGTCTTATGTTCAGGGAAACACAGCACCTTGTCATGGCTGCTCTGGTGCCGGGCACCCAGTCTGGTCAAGGAGCGAGTCCCTCCTGGCCTCCCCTCCTCCCCATGCCAGTGACTTTCTCCTGGAACCTGCGTTGGTGGTCTGACTCCAACGTCCTGTGCGTCCAGGCTGACTCGGTGCCTCACCGGCGGGCAGAGGGCCCGAAGCCGAACACACAGCACAAGTGTATGTTTATCAAAGTTGGGCTGGAAAGACCCTGTCCCCCGGCAGAGGCTGTCATCCAGCTGTCACGGAGGAGCATGTGGCCCTGCGGTGGGGACCCAGCCACCCTAATCCCACTCTCGGGGAGATTAGCTCTGACGAGTGAAGAAGGTCTCGGCTGTTGCTGGGAGCCAGGGGAACCTGTGGTGCCGAATTCCAGAACCACAGTCACATGACCCGGCTCCAGAGGGGACTGCAGAGCAAAGCTGAAGGCAGCAGGACGGCAGCAGGACGCACCCGTCTCCAGCCCTGCGCGCTTCTCCTGTACCACCACCCCCATCCCACCCACCAGCAAACGCACATTGGAGAGGCTGGTTGGCTCCCCAGGGGTGGAAGGGGCGGGTGCACTGTGTGACACGAGGCTGCACCCTGCGTCTCTGCACCCTGTTCAGCCTCGCGTGAGAGATGCTGACCAGGGGCACGAGGCAGGGAGGAGGCGAGGATGCAGATGGGATGGTGCTCCTGGAGGGGGCTTAGTAGGGGCCTGGCTTTCCATACTGAGGAGGCCAGGACCACAGGACACAGGACACACAATCCCAGCACCAAAGGATGCTGCCCAGGACACAAGCTGCCCGGGGCTGTGGTCCCTACCCGGCAGTACCGGGGACTGAACCCAGGGCCTTCGCAATGAGCTCATCTCCAGACTGTTACTTTCTGCTTTGATACAGGGTCTCCATAAGTTTCAAGTTGCCCAGAAGGGGCTTGAACTTGGGACCCTCCTTCCTCAGCTTCAGAGGCCAGCGCCACCACATTCCGCTTTGAGTGTCTCTTAAGAGCCAGAGTGTCCTCCAGACAGCGTCACAGAGCCTGGCCAGGGGGGCTGTAGTTCCCTGCGGGTGGAGGCGCAGGAGAGAAAGGCAAGGAGGTTCTGCCTCAGTGATGAGAAGTTGCCTTGCTACAAACCAAGCTGCCTGTAGGCAGCTGGCATTTCGGAAGCGGCTGTGCTTCCCTGGGAGGCTGGTGATTTGAATTGCTGTGCTCACTTCTCATTCGGTGCAGCAAGGAAAGGAAGCTGAAGGGTTGAAACATGGTCGCGGTTAACCGCTTGTGGAGCAGTCTGATCCCAGCGCCAAACACAAGATCGGAAATTATATCGTACCTAATTATATTACACGCTTGGACCCAGCCCTTCGAGTGCTTGTGGGTCCTGCTGGCTCAGGGAGAGCAGCACCTGCTGGGGTCCCAGGTGGGAGTCAGAGTGAGGAAGACGCAGAGCTCAGCACTGAAGAGCGGCTCGGACTCAGGAGAGGACCGAGGATGCGGCTCAACCACGACCAGAGCTTGTGCCGTTGTGTGTCCTCAGCACGCGGCTGTTGGGCCGCGGAACACGCTTTTCAACAGGCCAAGCCACCTACTCTGGGGATGGCAGCAAATCAACAACACGTTTTAAATATGGGCTGAAAGGATCAGATCTCACTGACCGGGGAGAGTTGGGTGAAGGGAGCAGGACATGGGTCTCCTTCAGGAAGTTCCAGGCGAGTGGTTCCCTAGAGAAAGTAAGCTACGTTCTTTCCTCCGAGACCAGCCTGATGCACACAGCCACTGCCCAGCCTCCTCTCGGCTTCACAGGTGCACGTCTGCACCCCTTCCACCAGCCGTCACCTCTCTAGAAATGGGATCCACTTGTCTTTCTAGACTCGTCGCTGGAATGGCCCCGAGAGGGAGGCACTGTGAATTGTTCTGGAGATTTACAGGACCCTGGAGATTTGTTCCGGAGCCTCTGTTGTAATCTGCCCCAGATTATCCAGGGCCAGAGATTGATCCGAGCCTCAGAAATCGTCAGTTCTATTCTGCGGTTTAACAGGCATGACACAAGGGATTCTCAGAGCCATGGATGGAAGACACTGGTGTCATTATCGGCAGAATTCAGAGCAGGTTAAGTAGATTCCTAGTATTCTGAGAAGAGTTCAGTGATTACAAGGAAGTAAATTCAGTTCGCCAAGATGGCACCTTCTCTTCCATCCCCCAAACTCCCAAGAGACCAGCATTAAGGATAAAAATCCAGAGAGCCTCTCCTTAGCTTGCAACAGCAAGACAGATAAATAGAGATTTACTGTGGTCTGCAGTGTTTTGACACGGGATAGAGGCCAGTCCCGAGAGACACTGGAAGCCGTCCCAGGATGTCACCCCTAGGGAGACTCTGAGTACGACAGTCCTCGGCTTGTCCCACTTGGCGCCCTGGAAATGAGCCCAGGCGTCAGACAGAAGTCAGCGAGCACTGCAGAGCAGTTTGAGGCAGGACCCGCAGCACACCTGAGCCCGTGACCACACCGCCACACAGCACTGGAGGTGCAGACCCTCACCGGGCATTAATCATGTTTTATCCGGTGACTATCTGTGTGTAAGTTCCACACTGAGCATGAAGGGTATGCGCAGCCTTCTCTAAGAGGTGTTTCCCTGGCAACTGGTCTCAAGGTGGAACAAGAAACAATGACAAACCATCCGGTCCCTTTTCATACCAGTGAGACTGACGTTTTGGGTAGGTCCAATACCGCGACTTGCAAAGGTTTTTCTTAACAGCTCTTGGATGGTATTTCCCTGGGAAAGACATTTATTCCATTGTTATCATATTAAGATGTGGTTTTCACAATATCACAGCATCGGTTTCTTTTTCAGACAAGTAAAGCAAATCACTAAAAAGTACTTAAGGCTGGTGTACCAAAATTCCACCTTGTTATGAAAGCTTGATGTCTTCATCTCATGATACACACAGACTCACACACATATGCACACGAAGACACATGGCTTCCAGCCCCTAAAACTATAGGTTCAAGATGTCATAATGTTGCTGACTATTCACTGGAAGCTATTCCGAATGATAGTAATGCTCTTTACTTGATTTATATATCCGAGGAAGCATTTTAATTAGATCACTTGTTTCAAAGTATGAATGAGTGTGCCTCTTCGTGCGCCAGCAGATCCTTATAAAGTGTGAGAAAAGTGGAACCACTCCTTGTTATGAAAGCTTGATGTCTTCATCTCATGATACACACAGACTCACACACATATGCACACGAAGACACACGGCTTCCAGCCCCTAAAACTATAGGTTCAAGATGTCATAATGTTGCTGACTACTCACTGGAAGCTATTCCGAATGATAGTAATGCTCTTTACTTGATTTATATATCCGAGGACGCATTTTAATTAGATCACTTGTTAAAGCTTGATGTCTTCATCTCATGATACACACAGACTCACACACATATGCACACGAAGACACACGGCTTCCAGCCCCTAAAACTATAGGTTCAAGATGTCATAATGTTGCTGACTACTCACTGGAAGCTATTCCGAATGATAGTAATGCTCTTTACTTGATTTATATATCCGAGGACGCATTTTAATTAGATCACTTGTTTCAAAGTACGAATGAGTGCCTCTTCGTGCGCCAGCAGATCCTTATAAAGTGTGAGAAAAGTGGAACCATCAGTGCCTGGGATTTCTGGAAAGCCCAAGTCCAGGTCAGGAGATACATGCCTGGCACCTGCCGTGGAGGGAGGACGGCTCAGTCGGGTTTGCAGGGTGTCCTTTATCCTGTGCGGTTGTGCTCGTTCCGGAGCACACAGCCCGGCCCAGCTGCTGCCTGTGGCACCGCCCACAGAGCAGTCCTCACCAACACGAATAAAGTAGCTACCCGGACACATCTTTCGTTGACAAATACAAGCCACCGGGCACTCTGGCCACACGCCGACCCTCCCCATCAGTGGGACAGTAACGGCTGGACCGCACTGCGCACTGCTGCTTTTACGGATCTCCCAGCACCGCTGACTCCCAGAGGACGGCTCCCGCCTTCCCTCCCTCTTCTTCCTCACACAGTATTTGCAAACATTAACTCTGTGGATGGCTTGGGGTTCCTCGGCAACTGTAACTGTGCCTGTTTTGTGCTATGAAAATTTAACTCCTTGTCATGCTCTTTTGCCTTTCCCTTCTTTTCTGCACCTAGTGCCGTGTTTCATTCCTTTTCTACAGGGAAGTGTTTTGCCCATTTTGTTGTGAAGTGCTCTCTGATTGGCTTCATAGACATGGCCCCAGACTTTGCTCAAATAAAATGACTTTGTGTCTTGCAATGATCGAGCTCAGTTACAGTGTGCTGGGCCCTACGGTGGAGTAGATTTCCATCCCCAAAGTCTGGGTTTTGAATATAAATTATTATATTTATTGGCTCTGTTGTTCTCTTTTGGCTGCTTGAGCAAAACCACCATCAGTGGAAATGCCCATTCTCCACAGTATGTGGGATCATATTCTATACTTCATTCGTACTGCACATTTGTTCATTTACTAATTTATTGTTTTTGTTTGTTTTTTTTTGAGGCCAGGTCTCACTATGTAGTTGAGACTGACCTGGAACTCACTATGTTCCATAGGCTGGTCTTGAACTCACAGCATCCTCCTGCCTCAGCCTCCTCAGTGCTGGGATTACAGGCATGCACCCCCACACCTGACTATTTATTGTTTTTTTTTTTTTTTTTGGTACCGGGGATCGAACTCGGGTCCTTGCACTTGCAAGGCAGGCCACCGAACCGCTGAGCTAAATCTCTGGCCCTATGTATTGTTTTTTAAGGTCAGGATCTCACTATGTAGTCCAAACTGGCCTGGAACTCACAGAAACCCTCCTGCCTCAGCCTTCTGAATGCTGGGATTATAGGTGAGCACCACCATGCCCAGCTATATGTTCATTTATGGCTGTAGCAATGTAAGAAATAACATACTCAGTTTCTCCTGGCATCCACTCAACACACAAAGCCCGTCTGTGATCAAGGGTCTCAGCAGTCCTAGCCAGCAGCAGGCCCTCCAGGGGTCACCAGTGGGGTGACCCTCGGGATGTAGGTTCCAACCCTGTGGGAGGTGGACTCAGTCCCCACACACTGTCCCCACTTCCGATGCCAGTCACAAATTTGGGCTTCTGCAGCTTCCGGCCTGCCACTGCTTCACTGAGATTCC
Organism: Fukomys damarensis; assembly: GCF_012274545.1. NCBI lineage: Eukaryota > Metazoa > Chordata > Mammalia > Rodentia > Bathyergidae > Fukomys > Fukomys damarensis. Next base: position 28,416,415 of record NW_022900937.1, on the reverse strand, counting down.
CACAGTCTCTTGGCCCCGGGTCATTTAATTTGCTGGAGTTGTGCACAGAACTCAGGGAGGCACTCAGGGATCCCAGTTCATCAACAAAAGACGTAACAAAGACACAGAGCAGCAGGAAGATGGGGAGGTGGTGGGGCAGGTCTGGACCAGAAGAGGGCGGCTCTTCCCTGGGGTCCGCTCAGAAGCTCCGCCCCTCTCTCCGCGGGAAACTCTGCTGCCCGGCAGGCAGGATCAGTCACATTGATTGGATGTGGGCTCCGTGACCAGCTCAACTTCCAACCCTCTTCCTCTCCCAGATGCTGGGGAGTGGGGCTGTGAGCCCCAACCTGCTAGTCCCGCCACCTCTGGGAAGCCCCCAGTGGTGGGGCCGCCAGTCCTGTCCGCTGTGAGTCCAGTCCTCTTAGCAGCCCGACACTCCGGGAAAGGTGGTGAAACTTCTCAGATGAAGACCCACGGATGGCCACTACAGGCACGAACAAATGTTCAGCATCTCCAGCCATTCCAGAAATGCAAATTAAAACAACACCGAAGTTCCATTTTCCCCCAGAAAGAGTGGTTATCACCAAAGAGTCAACCAATAACAAATGCTGGCGAGGCTCTGGGGGAGAAGAAGCCCTTCTACATTGTAAGTTCCAGAAATGCAAATTAAAACAACACCGAAGTTCCATTTTCCCCCAGAAAGAGTGGTTATCACCAGAGTCAACCAATAACAAATGCTGGCGAGGCTCTGGGGGAAAAGAAGCCCTTCTACGTTGTAAGCAGGAATGGAAACTAGGACAACCTCTGTGGAAATCAGTGTGGAGATTCTTCTCAAAATTAAAACTATAAATTCCATTAGACCCAGCTATTCCCCTTCTGGTGTCTAAAGGAGTTAAAAACATCGTATTACACGGATCCATGCACACCCGTGTTTACAGCAGGACAACTCATAACAGCTAGGTCTTGGAAGTGGCCTTTATGTCCATCATTAGAGGAGCAGATACAGAAAATGTGGTATTTACACTGCAGTGAAGTACTACACTGCCACAAAAAAGGATAAACTCGGGTCATTTGTAAGAACATGGAAGCACTTTGAAACCATAATGGTAAGTGAAGTGAATCAGACTCACAATCTTAAATATTGCCTGGTTTCTCTTATATGAGAAACCAAAGGTATAAATAAAGTTAAAATAAAAGACAGAAAATGGGGGGGGAGTTATTGTAATTCAGCATGGCCATTGTATCAAAAAGTATACTTTGATTTAGTATGATTATCTTATGTGTTTTATATGTTTTGTTTTTATAATCTGGCTGTTAATCTGTGTGTGAGCTAACTAACTTTATATAGACCTAAAATAAATAAATCTGATGCTGGCAAAAAAAAAAAAAAAAGAAAATGTGTTTGTATAGGTGCCAACTCCCTTGGTGAATGTAATTGTGTAGTGAAAAAATGTACTATTAAAAATAAAAAGTAAAGAAAAAGAGCACGGAGACTCAGTACATGTTATGCAACATTACGTTGACCTTGGTGTGAATTATTTTTTCTACTATCTTGAAACCTTTCGTGCCTCCATTCTAGGTCGTTAAGCATCGACAATGAATGCACAAAACATCCAGAGGACATAGGAACCTTTCAACTCGGCCATGGCTTTCAGTGAGGTAAGAGAGCAGTGCGGAGCTACACTGCCAACAGCGCGACCACACAATCACTAAGCACGCGACACTTCGGGAACTTCTCCTTCATTACACATCTGTGAAGCACATTTGAACACAGCGTGAGCGAGGTCACCTCGATTTCCTCTGGGGCTGTCCGCGGCCGGTGGACCCGGGGGAGCGTGGGTGGACGGCCCGCGGGAGGAGCCCGTTCCCTTCCCGGAGCCATCCCCGAGCTCAGCCGGGGTCTGGGTTCCCCACGGCCCAGCGTCCATCGTCCACCGGCACCTGTGAGCTTCACAAAGCAGCCGAGGTCTCGGGGTGGCTTTCAAGGTGCCCCCGAGGTGAGTGGGCTGGGGTTCTGCCGTGACACTGTGCCCGATTCCCTGATCTTATCCCGGCGTCCTGCGAACGCCCAGGTGGTGTGTCCTCCCCAGCCCGTCTGTGAATTTGACGAGCGCCTCTTTGCACCTGGAGGTGACAAAGAAGGGACACAGAGCAGCCCCTCCTGCCTTCGCAGCACTGTAAGGACGTCCCCCCACCCCGTGCCCGGGGATCCGGGCCAGCAGAGGCCCCGAGGGTGCAGCGGCCACTTCTCTCCCAGGAGCTGCACGCGTTCTCGGGGGCCCAGCTGGAGCCACCCGGCCAGCGCTGCGGGCCCTGGGGTGTTCCCTCCCGCCCGGAGCACTCCGAGGCAGCCCCGCCGCCTTCCACGTGTCCGTGGGCACCATCGCATTAGCAGCGGGAACTGAACTTCGTCCCGCACTCTGGAACGCAGCCCAGCGAGCCCTGAACTCACAGAGGGGATTCGCTGCTCCTCCGGGACGCCACTGGTTCATCTTTACCCGGCGCCTCCCTCTGCCTGGTACTGAGCCGGTCCCCACTGCTGGCAGGCGGTGCGGTAGCTTGTGCGGGCCGATTGTCCAGGCCCTGCTTCTGTAGCAACTTGAACCCGTTGGCTTTCAGGGCTCTAGTTTGTGTCTCCGCACGTGATCTCCACAGATTCCTGCTAGTGTGGATTTTGGAGTCAGACAGACCTGAGTTCAAACCTCAGTTCTGCTACTTCTTATTTATTTATTTTTATTTTTTGAAACAAGGTCTTACTCGCTGAAGTACCCAGGCTGAGCTTGAACTTGTGACCCTCCTGCCTCAGCCTCTTGAGTGCTACAGTTATAGACATGCACTGCCACACCTGGCTCATTTCTATTTCATTTTCTAATGATTTTGCCTTCTGTACTAAGCTGAAAATTTCTTAAAGTCAGAAAACCTTTTCTTCATTTTTTGGGTCTCCTTTGTACCTAGTAGATGCAGTAGATGTCTGTTTACTGGGATTGGAAGTTTTGTTTTAAATTTTTATATACAGCACGCATACACATAACTCATGCCAGGGATTTAGCTCAGTGGTTCCACCCCCTGCCTCACATGTGCTAGGTCCAGAGTTCCATCCCTGGTACACAACAAAAACAAAGAAACCCCCAAAACAAGACAAACAGACAAACAAAAAACTCCACATAACTCATGAATTCACCTTGGAAAACAGTGAAGGTGAATAGGAGAATCCGGATTTGCATTTTAACTGAGGGTGAGGGTCTGGGACACCAAGCCCCCGCTTGTGAAGGATGGGGCACAGGGCTCTGGGCAGAGTAGGGTAGGGAAGAGCTCGCACAGCCCCCTCCCGGGGTGCAGGGCACGGAGCAGGCAGAGAGGCGGAGGAGGGGCCTGCGGTCTGGGAAGGTGTCACCCAGCCGTGGACGGATCTCAGCGCAGCTCTGGGCAGACAAAGGGCACAGGCGGCTCTCTGGCCGGAAGGGTTAAAGGGGAGGTGTGCAGACACACACAAGCGCTTCCCAGCCGGACCGCCGTGCCCCTGCTCCGTGATCCGCACGGCACAAGCCTGGCATTGTCTGCGCGTAAATTAGAGATAATGATTCCGCGTTTCTGTCCCCGCTGACCCGTGGACAGATGGCCAGCATGAATACCGCGTTTATCTGGAGCAGATCGGCCTCTCTCCGACCTGCCGGCTGCGGCAGCTGCAGGCGGCCCACCCCTGCCCCTGCGCTGGGGCTGCCCTGGGGCGCGGTCCCTGCGAACCTCTGCAGAACCGCTTCTCCTGGGGACCAGCGTTGCCTGCTTACGTCACACTGCTTAGTGCCAATCATTTCAGGTCGGAGTAAAACGGCGGGAAGTGCTAGACTGTCGGAAGCATCTTCGGTTCAAATCGCTGCTGGGATCATTTTCGACCACAGATCTCTTTGCTGACTGTTAATAAGAAGGGTTCCTCTTAGCATGAAGATACACGGTGGGGCAGTGTAAATGAGCTATTTCCTCTATGGCTTTCAAAAAAGACATTTGTCTATGGTGTGTATTCCCAGGAAACTTTATTTTATTGCTAGTTTTGGTGCTGGGCACAGAACCCAGGGACTCCACAATGAGTTGTATTCCCCCCAACCCTTTTCTATTTTTCCTTTTGAGACTGGCTGGGTCAGGATACATCATTCAGTTGCCCAGGCTGGGTTCAAACTTGGGATCCTCCTGCCTCAGCCTCCCAGAGAGCTGTGATGACAGGTGTGCACCGCTGTGCCCCGCTCTTCTCACAGTGAGTTTTAGGATCATATTTGTATGAAGGAATCAAGAAGATCAATTTTAATTTAATTACCTACTTCACAAGGTCATATGAGGACACAAGGCTTTGGTGAATGTTAATTTTTCATTAGTTCATTCAATGAAGGATTTTTACTGTTGAAATGCTACAGCAGATGTGTCCAATCTATAGCAGACAGTTAGTCATGTGGCCCCACCAGAGGGTAAACTTTTGTTTTGTTTGACGCAGGATCTTGCCATATAGTTCAGGCTGGCCTTGAACTCACTGTGTAGCTCAGATTGGCCTTGAACTTGAGGTGATCCTCCTGCCTCAGCCTGTTGAGAGCTGGGGTGACAGGCATGACCACCATGCCCTGCTGAGGTGGCAAACTTTTAAGGTGATCATGTGATGCTTGGCCACGTTTCTCACGACTCGATTGTTTGGGTCTTGAGCATTGTGAGTGGGTGACCGTAGCACACCCCAGAGGGGGGCTTCGCAGGTCCCACAGGCCTCATCCAGTCCACACTTTGTGTACAGACGTTACACGCACTTCGATGACTCGTGAGGAGAACGCAGCGACTGTAGTAGTAGTATTCAACCTGCCCACACGTGCGCATGCACATAAAGACAGGCATTTGTTGTTACTAAACAAACATGTAAATTACTGAATTACTGAACTTGGACTTGTGTTATTTTATAAAATAATAAGTTAAAATATTAAAAATAAAAGGAAGTTGCATTAGCTCTGCACATTAACTATGTTATATATTTTACTTGTGCCCAAGACTTTTCCTCTTCACTCATTGTGCCAAAAGATTGGACACCTTGGCCAGCTGTGGTGGTAAATACCCGTAATCTCAGCACTCTGGGAGGCTGAGTCAGGAGGATTTCAAGTTGTGGGCAATTTATCGAATTAGCAACTGTCTTATTGCTTTTCTTGTTGCTGAGATAAAATATCCAACACCCGAAGTTAAAGGGGAAAAGATTTATTTTGGCTCACGGTTTGTAGTCTCAGTCCATAGTCAGCCAGTTCCAAGGCAGGGTGGCCTGGCAGAGGAGAAACAGTTCATGGAAGGCAGAAGATGGCAAAGCAGCAAGCAGTGAAGCAGAAGAAGCAGCAGCACTATGAGGGAGAAGCCTCTCCCTTTTAATCCTTCCAGGCTACCTGACCTTTGGGTGGTGCCACTCACACTCATAGTGGGCCTTCCTACTATCCACACCCAGAGCTATGCCAAACCAATCAGTGGACTAATTTAGTGATCACACACCCTCAGTCTCAGCATCACACATCCTAGATCCTGGCATCTCTGACAAGCCCCACCTGTGAGTGCATGAGGCTTTGGGGGGACATCCAGAGCGACACTCTGTCTGAAAATTAAAAAATAAAAAGGGATGGGGGATGTTTCTGGGTTCAATCCCTAGTACTGAAAACAAAACAAAAATTGGATGGACACCCACCATCGAGATCAGGACTTGACCTCTATATGCAGTTTCCTTGTTTTCAGGGAAGACTGATTATCTTTTGAATTTTACCAGGAAGGAGAAAAGGGTAGTTCGAGTTTTAAAATTCCCATGAGGTTTTAGAATTCTTCCCCTTCCAGCAACATGTTCCCAGCAATTATCTCCCCTGAAATATTAGTGTTTTATTTTTATTAGTACACACTTGCAGTACATGATGTTTGCGTTCCTTGTGTGGAACTGAGGCATGCACATAACACACCTTAGTTTATTTTTTCATTTCCTTTCCCTTTTCTCCTTCCTCTTTGAGAAAACCCTGTCTCCTTGTTTCCTATTATTGGACTTTTATTTTGCTTTTCATCTATACTTGGTGTTTCTCATAGACGAGAAAGTGTGTGCATCTGATTTATTTCACTTAGCATTATGGTCTCCAGGTGCATCCATTTTTCTAAAAAAGACATTCAAATTTACCCTTTTTTTTCTTTCTTTTTCTTTCTTTTTGGTACCAGGGATCAAACTCAGGTCCTTGCATTTGCAAGGCAGGTGGTGGAACCCCTGGACCAAATCCCAGCCCCTCAAATTTACCCTTCTTTACAGCAGAGTAGTACTCCACTGTGTGAAGATGACACATTTCCTTTGTCCATTCCTCTGTTGATGAACGTCTTGGAAACAGTATTAGTATTTTAAATCTAGGTCCAGAGAGAGTTGAAGTCTCTGTTGGATGACACCTCCTTTTTCTATTCTGCTTCTCCTCTTGGCCATCACCCTGTGAGTCAAGGTAGCTTCCCCAAGCTCCATTTGACATTAAACAGAGTCACTTAAAGCAAAACACTGCTGTGGATTCTTCTGGAAAAATGGCCTGTTGCTGCTGAGCCTCTCCGCCATTGGCATTTCCTGGTCCATAAGAGGACCTGCCTCCCTCTCTAGCTGGCCCTGCTTGAGATTTCAGATTCCTGGTCCTGCACATCTTTTCCATCTGGCTGGAAACTCACCTCCCCTGTGTTCTTAGGTTCCCTTTCTTCTTGAAGTTCCACTTGAGGTTAAGCCCACAGGCCAGCCTGGCTGTGACTCTTGACTTCACTTTTTTAAAGATTAACATACTTTATTATTTAGGACAGTTTTAGATTTATAGAAAAATGGAGGTGATAGTACAGAGAGTTCTCACAGACTCTGTATGAGTTCCCCTACCATTAATATCACATGTTTTTGGCATAATTTTTACAACCAACAAATCATCATTGACGTATTACAATTAACTGCAGTCTGAGGTTTGTGCAGCTTTTTTTTTTTTCATTCTAGGAGTTTTTCAGATGCAGGACCCTGTCCTGGTGCCACATTATACTTAGCTGTGCTGTCTCCTTAGGCCTCTCTTGCTGTGACAATTTCTGACTTTCCTTGTTTCCTTGACAGTTTGGGGAATACAAGTCTGGTATTTTGCAGAGTGTCATTATTTTGGGATTTATTTGATTTTTTTTTCCTTCCCATGATTAAACTGATGTTTGGGATTGTTGGAAAAAACATTACAGGGCCAGGGATTTAGCTCAGTGGTTCCACTGCCTTCCTCGAAATCGCAAGGTCCTGAGTTGGATCTCCGGTACAAAAAAAAAAAGGAGAAAATACTATGGAGATAAAGTGACGATTTCATCATAGATATCAAGAACACACACCACTCACATAGGGGTTCACAACCCTTTGGGAACTGGGCAGCCCAGGAGCAGGTGAGGGGTGGGGAGCAAAGGCAGCCATTTCCAGCCGTTCCCCACTACTCCGCCCCCCGCTGAGCTCTACTTCCCGTTGGATCAGCGCAGCACTGGGTTCCCCTAGGAACTTGAACCCTACTGCACTGCGCATGTGCGGGATGCAGGCTGCCCATTCTTTACGCGAGTCTAATGTCATAACAATGAAAATAAAGTGCGCAATAATGCCGTGCTCTTGAACCGTCCTGAAACCATCCCCTCGCCAGCTCTGTCAGTGGGAAGGTTGTCTCCCATGAAACCAGCTCCTGGTTCCCGAAAATGTTGAGAACGGCTATGTCTGTGATTAGGGACTGTTGTTGAAATTGACCTCGGTCTCCTGGGTGAAGTCTCTACTGTGAAGCTCTCCCCCATACTTTACTGTTCTCCAGGGACTGAGGCGCTGCGCGAAGCCCGCTAAGGAGCAGGAAGGTGCTCTTCTCCCAGAAGGCCGAGGGTCTGACTCGGTGCTGGGTATCGGCCGGTTCTTCTGCTCAGGTGCTCTGGCCCAGCGTGACCTGGGGGCCTCCTTTGTGTGGAGCTCCTCCCCACGTACTGCTGACTACGGGGGCAGCCCCTCTGACCACACTCTAAGTCTCAGTGACTGGCCGAGCTCATTCCTCCAGGACTTTCCTCTGAACTGCTGACAGCAACGTGTGCTTTGCCCCCAGTCTCCTGGGCACACTGGCCCGGCACTATTGCCAAGCGGTGTTTCATTGTTTGTTCCTGTGTCTGCCTCCTTATAGGATGAGCTCTCTAAATGCAGGGGCTCTGACTTACCATATTGCCACAGAATAATACCAGGTCTTGCATTAATGTTTGCTCCAAAAGATTCCATAGGGAAATGTCTTTTCTCATGTACGACAATCTGCATTTCCTCCTGTACGAAAACCTAGGTTTATCCATGTATAGAAAACTGCATGTATTCAAATAGTCATGTCATCTTCTTCTGGAAAGTCATCGTAATTCTCAAACTCTGAATTTTGACCTGAATTTCTTTCAACTCCATTTCCTGTGGAACCTTTGGTCCCAGTCTCTCTCATGCAGCAGTAGAGCTGTCCCGAAATGAGCACTTGTGCTCAGTTACCGCACACAACGTGTGGAATTCCGAGGATTCTTGGAGACACGGCCACGCCCATTCATTATCAAGGGCGCGCGTTACTGGTGTGCTGTGTCCGTGCTCCCATTGGCCACTGGGCAGTGAGTCTCAAGTTCTTCTCTTCACACAGATGCTTATCTCTTGTTCAAAGGCATCTGCTTGGGTGATTACAAGTACTTAATTATAATGTAAATGATCATTTAAGCGTCAATGTCAAGAATGTTATTTATTTATATTTAATTATGTATTTACATTATTTGTTATTTCCATACATCCTGTGTGTATCGCAACAGACACACTACATGCATCTGTCTGGCTGATGATCTTAACTGGGGCATGTTTTTGGGTAGGGGTTGTACTGTGAGCATCCTGAAAAATCATGGGGGGCGCTCATTTTCTGGTGAGGTCTTGTTTTCCGGGAATGTGGTCGTTGTCTCTTTGGTACCAGGCTGTAGGACAGTGTCTGACATCCACTGTGGGGTAGACGACTGGCTAGACGTGGCTGTGGCTGAACGTGTACACCTGTCACCTGCCCTGCGGGCCACTCAGCTGCTACCTGGTGCAGCTAGGGCCAAGGGCCTGGAGGTCGAGGATGTGCCAAGTGACTGGAGAGCTGCTGGTTACAAACAAGCCATCGATGTAAGTGGCTGCTTTGTCTGCAAGCTGGTTGCAGAAGCGCTGACCATCCTTTAAGACCAAGGCAGGAACGCAGCACTACAATCAAGGGTAATTGGAAAATTATAGGAGTGTGAAATTACCCGATTGCAAATAAATTCCCTTTCATGCTAGGCAGGGAAGCCCAGTCACTGATTTGTCCCCCTCTTCATGTAAGGAAACCTCTTCAAGATAATCAAGTTTTACTGACAAGACTCAACTGCGGTTTTCCCCATTAAGTAACTACCTCCATGGATGTTCAGGAGGATCTTCCACAGTGGTGTCAAAAATATCACAGGGATCCCTCACGGGGGCAGTTTGGAGTTGTATAAATTTGAGGGCTGAATGCCACTTCCTCTTTGATCGATTTTCCTGCTGTTCAGGTACAAGCTGCAGATGTCCCTCCACGAATCAGCCATAAGATCTCATAATGGGCCGTTAATCTGTCTACAGGTGTGGGCCACACAGAAACACGCATTCTCACATTTTCCCAAGTGATTATATATTCTCTTAAAACATTATATCCTCAGCTCTTTCACACACCCCTCCTGGGATTAGAAATTGCCATGGCCTTTGTGGAAAGCAATTTGACAATACGTTCTAAATGCTTTGGAAACACTCAGAGTCAGTAATTTTATTTCTGGGAGCATACATTTATTTAAAAAAAAACCTTGTCATTGTGGGAAATTTAAAATCAATGCAAGAATAGGAGAGAACAGCAAACTCCCATGCACCCAACCTCCAGCTTTAGCGATTCTCAATTCACGGCCAGCCTTGTTTTGCATCCCTAGCAGCCCTCCCTACCAGCTTTTTCTAAGGCATATCCAAGACATCATGCCATTTCTCCTATAAACATTTCAGCACACAAGTTAAAAAAGCATGGCCTCTGAAAAATCACCAGTATGCTGTGATCACTCCTCAAAATCAGTCCCTTAATATTGTCTGTGTCCAGAATTCTGATTTTTTAAAAAATTGTTTTGGTGGTACTGGGGACTGAACCCAGGTCCTTTGCACTGAGCTACATCCCTAGCCTCTTTTCCTTGCTAAGATTTTTGACACAGTCGCTCCCTAAGACACTAAATTGCCAAGGCTGGGCTCAAACTTTCAATCCTCTTGTCTCAGCCTCCAAGAGTGCTGGGATTACAGGCATGTACCACCACGCCTGGCTATTGCATAAATATTTTTATGCTGGGATTGTTTAATATGAATTCAAACAAGATTCACATATTGTGTTATGCTCATATGCCTCCCAAAGAGTTTTAAACCTCTGCCTTCCCAACCTGTATTGAAAATCAGTGACATTTTTTACCTTTTCAAGCTTCAAATCAGCTTTCACAGAGGCTTCATCCACAAACTGTTACAAAGAAGTCCAGTGTTGGAGTCTCTGAATGCAGTGACTGAGAAACCAAAGATCAAATACTTACCAGCTCCTTTTCTTTGTTGCCACACGAACGCACGCGCACGCACACACACACACACGCGCACACACACATCTGCTCTATCCGAGGAGCTCACATTCTGTTTTGCACAGTGTTATGATACTGATGATAGGCCACTGCAGTTTTTTACCACCTTCGTTGTGCTAGGCACTTTACCTGTATATAAAACAAGCGAAGCAGTGTGAAACAGCTCCCCATATGGAGAATCCCCTGCTTCCTTTATTGAGGTCATGGCCTTACCATAAGCGTGAGGTATTTATTTTGTCCCCCCCAGGAGCCAGCAAGCCCAGGTGTGCAGGAATCTTCTCCTCCCAGAGCCCTCTGGCCACACTTCCAGGCTCTCTCTCCTTAGTGCTCTGAGGCTGCAGGGAGAATCCGTCCTTGTTCCTCCCAATGTTGGGCCGCTCCAGGAATCTCTGACTTGCAGCTGTGTACCACCCGTCTCTGCCTCTGATTTCATACTGATTGATTTTCCCTCTTCTTCTTCTAAGGTCCTTTGTCCATGGGTTGGGGGCCATTCCGATGATCTAGGATGATGTCCTCTCAGGGTCTTCAATGGCATCTGCAAAGACCTAGCGTTATTCAGCTTTTTCATTACTGAGCCTGATACCTGATGCCACAACTTCAAGGAGGAGAAGTTTAGTGAGTGAGGCCTGTGGTTTTAGGAGGTTTGGTGGATGGTCAGCTGGCTGCATGGCACAAACTCATGATGGAAGGCCATGGGGGAGCAAAGATTCTTAGTTCATGGTGGCCAGGACTACATCCCAGAGAGGGAGGAACAGAGCACCAGATATAGGAGCCGAGGTCACCCCTCTATGACCCACCAAGACGCACTCAGGCTCATGCTTACCTAATGTGCTAAGTGTTTCTTAATCTAATAAAGTTTAACACATCAGGATTAATGGTCACCGTGTTTTTTAAAGAGCAGTTACATTCACTGGGTGCAGGTTATTGAAGGTGGAGCTAACTATTTTGGGGTGGTCACTACAGATTGTCTGTCATATACCGCCCTGTGGAGAGTAGTCCAGACGAAGCAGGAAACTGTGTGGACCCCAGACAGACCACTCTGAACATGCAGATAGGTTAAAAGGTGCCTCCTGTCAGTCTCAACAGCCCTGAATAGAAATTTGCTCTCCTTTACACACCTTGTTTTTGGTTCCAGGGATCGAACTTGGGTCCTTGCGCTTGAGAGGGAGGTGGCAGAAACACTGAGCTAAATCCCCGGCCCCTATATACCTCTTTTTACATCTATAAAACTTAATTCCACTGGCGTTTCCCTGGGAATATAAAAGCAGGATTTGCACAAAGCAGTGCTGTGGAAGGTAGGGGAGAACACAGAGTTCCGGCAGGATTTCTGAGCCCATTAGGCTCCTTTGGTGACAGATCGCAGAGGTGTCATGGCTACTCAGGTGCATTCTACAAAGAGGACAGTTACCTAGTTGGCCCACGGTTGTCTAATAACAAAGTTAACCCACAGCTGCCCAGTTTTGTATGGAGGGGTGGTCTCCTCTCTCACAGAGGAGGGGGAAAGTGGAAACAGTGAGACAAGTTAGGGTGCTCGCATAGTCACCCACTTGGCAGATGCTGTGGCTTGTATCCAGAATGGGAAGGAGAAAGCTAGGATGTGTATTTCCAATGTAGGAGCAAACCTGAGGGAGACTCGGGAGAGAGAGCAGGAGAGGCAACAAAGACTGCTCCACAGATGGACGAAATCAGCATTGCAACAATGAGCATAACAACATGCAGGGTGGGCTGGGTGAGGTTAGGAGGCAGTCAAGGATTTAGCGTGGGATATAGGGGTCCCCTTTTAGACACCGAAGTGGTGGTATTCAGTAAGCAGTTACATGCATCGGACCTGAGTTCAGGAGAGTTGTGTGCTACAGATACAGGTTCGTGAGCCACTGGTGGCCTAGCAAGGTCGGAGAGATCATCTAGGGAGAGCGTAGGGATGCAAAAGTCAGCAAAGAGAGTCCGAGGGTCTCCAGCACTGACCAACCAGGAGGAAGCAATGGGAACCCAGCAGAAAAGACAGAGAAGGAGCAGCCAGTGGTTGGAGAACCGAGATTTGCAATTTAGGTGGAAATCCGCCTGCATCCAACCCCTCTTCCAACACCAAGTTGTGGGAAGGAGCTGTAGGTTGTAAATCTCCTTCTCCTGCACTGGCTACCACAGGGCCAGCCATGTCTCTGCGGTGAGTCCGGGCCCAGACCCAGGTATGGCAGGGCATCTATGGTGGGCTGGAGCAAGTGGGAGCGCCTGGCCATCAGGGGCACCTTGGCTAAAGTGATCCTGGGCCTCAAACTGGCATTTCTGGGGGTCTTCACCCACCCAAGGCAGCCCCAAGCTACAAGCTCAGAAAGAAGCCCGTTAAACAGAGCCCATGGATCTCTGGTGTGCAAAGTAGGAGATGAAGGCAGAAAGATGGGACAAGAAGGGGGAAGCTATGGCCACAGGAAGAGAAGGGCAGCACATGGGGTATGGAGGAGCAGCAGAGAGCTGCCCTGCACGCCACGGGGCTGGTGGCTTTTGTGCTCTTGAAGGTTTTACAATCTTCTGGGCCTTGGTGTCCCATCCAGAAGTAGTGCTGGACCCTGCTTTCCTCATCACTTTGTGATCGGGATCAATCAAGATAATGCAGGCAAAAGCACAATGCAGAGGAAAAGCAGCAACCAGGAAAGGGACTGGATTTGAAGGGAGGGTGAATAGAAGAAACTCGGGAAATGATTCTCTCCACTACAAGAACGCCAGCTCTCCCTATGGCCAGCTAAATCTGGCCACAGACATATTTGGATTTCCTGATCTTGCAAAGCTCTGTGCTTGGCAGTAAGGAATAAGACGATCCAGACAGGAACCTGATTCTCTGAGGGTCCTTGTTGCTGGGCAGCTGTGGGTGGGTGAGCACTTTACACCAGCGGTCTTCAGCCTTTTTTGCACCAGGGACTGATTTCTGGGAAGACAATTTTTCTGCAGACAGGAGTAGGGAGGTCAAGATAATTCAAGCACATTATATTTATTGTACACTTTATTTGTATTATTACTGTGCAATTCATAATGGAATAATTATACAATTTGCCATAATGTAAAGCCAGTGGGAGCCCTGAGCTTGCTTTCCTACAACTAGAGGGTTCCTTATGGCGTGGTGGGAGACAGTGACACTGCAGTGTGTCTCTCACGTCCAGCCTACTCCATAATCTCCTTTTGGTTGCTGTCACTGCAGTAAACCCTGCTTTATAAAGAAAGTCAGGATGCTGGAAACAGAAGCAGGTTTTTCAGTGTTTTCATGGCAATCGAAGGCCATTCTGCCTCAGCTTTAATCCAGAATGTACAGAGATTTGAAGTTGTCTCAAACATACTTTTAAGACCACCTTCTCTGCAGCCTCGAGCAGTTGATCTTCCTCCAGAATGGACCAAATCGGTGGAACTGGCTTATTCACAATAGGGCACCGTTTTATTCTTTCTCAGTTCAGGAGTCTTTTGTGGTTGGGAAGCAATGCTCAAACTCTTTTGGAACCTGTGGTAGAGGCAATCATGCACCAGCTGGGAGAAAGAAGGCCCTGGCTCAGTCTCTTTCAAAATCTCTGCTAATGTTTGAAACATGTCAGAAATCCCAACGTTCACTCATCACCCCCATAATTCTAGTTTTTGGCTTTGAATGCAGCCACTACCTGCCACTCAAAATCTCTGCTAATGTTTGAAACATGTCAGAAATCCCAACGTTCACTCATCACCCCCATAATTCTAGTTTTTGGCTTTGAATGCAGCCACTTTACCTGCCAAATTGAACACAGTCGTCACTCTTTTCTGAAGTGACAGATAGGGTTAGTTGAGCAGGTTGAATGTGTCACAATGAATAAAGCAAGCTTTTCGAACCATTCTGTGTCATGGAAGTGTGCTGCGAGAGAAATCACTGAGGCAATTTTCATAACTCAAAAGCTCTGACCAGTGATCTATTTCAGAAACCAGCTCACTTCTGTGTAAGAGAAGACGTTTGTGCTCCGTGTCTGTCCCCTCACAGAGGTGCATGAGCAAACATGAGTTCGGGGCATGTATTTAATGCAGTTAATAGTTTGAATCACACCCTGCAAAACCTTGTTGCATTTCAGATGACATTTTCAATCCAGCCTTTCTCTCTGGATGACACAGCCTATGAACTCACATTCAGGAGCGACCTGTTTGACCTGAGGTAGTGAAAACAGACAGCTGCCTAATCTCGGCAGCCAGTTCCTCTGTGCACAAACCAACAAAAAAGGACCAGTCCAGCTTTCCCGATACGTAATCAATCACTCAAAGACTGGAGGAGTTCTGCAGCTGTGCTGTTGGGTGGCAACAAAGGGGCACGTAATGTACCCTCCTGCACACACACTCCTGAAAAACATACCGCCCCAAAACAAGCATTGTGTTCTTGCTGTCAACGTCGGGGGGCGCTCTGCCTGGGCAGAGTCTCGTGCTGACTCCTTACTCCCCTCTGCTCTTTCAGCAATTCAGGTAGGGGTGGTGCCAGCTGAAAGAGGAACACATGCCCCTCTCCCAGCTGCAGAATCTCCTGAGGGTTCACAACAGCTGTCCTTCACCGCGGGCACGACCTGCTGCCCACCAGTAGTAATGGGATCCCTGGCTTTGGCAACTGGCTTTAGCCACTGAAAATGACATTCTCGGTGTAGACACATTCGATGAAGTGGTGGTCTTTAATACTTGCTTCTGTTTTTCATCTTCATGGTTTTTTTCTTTCTTTAAAGAAAGATTCCCAAAGTTTGTCTTTTAATGCAGGGTGCTTGGTCTCCATGTGACACGCTAGCAGTGTTGAAAGTTTCGTGGCTTCAGTGGAGAGCTGGTCACCACATATTATACAATGTATCATTGTATAATAATGTGAACTGCCTGCTGCAGGGAAGCCTTAATTTAAGCAGGACTCTCTCTTTCAATAGCAGCTTCTTTTTTTGTTTGTTTGTTTTTTGTATGGGGAGGCAGGCTTCTGCTGACTCAGCCCTGGGATTTTCCAACTTTTCAAAAAAGCTCTCCGAGGAAATTAGTTTTGTTTTAGTTTTTCGACCAGGGTTGGCTTGTGGGCTTCCGCCAACAGTGACAGAGCCAAGTGCACAGCGTGAGGAAGAGGCGGGGATGGAAGTGGTAAAGAGAATGATGGGCAGGCCACACAGGGGCTGACACAGGCGCAGATTCTGAGCGTAGACCTGCCACCCAGTGCAGCTTGGCTGTCACTTGCCACTCACTGCTGGGGTTTTGATATCAGTCTGCAAACACTGACCCACTATGGTCTGCAGTCAGACCTCTCTGTGAATGTTCATCTGGATTGGCAGCCGCTCCCTGGCACCAGCATCACTGCCTCAGCTCCACCTCAGATCAGCAGGGCTAGATTCTCACAAGGAGCAGAAGCCTAGGTCCCTGCACACAGTTTGCAGTGGGGTTTGGGCTGCCATGCGAATGCAATGCTGCCCTGATCGACAGGAGGTGGAGCTCAGGCTGGAAACCCAGAGAACACTCTGCCCCCTTAATGCTACCTCTTGCTATGCAAACCAGGTCCTCCAGGCCATTCTGGGCCATCCTGGGATTCTGGAACCCCTCTGATGTGTTATTATTACTTTGCAATATGGGAGATTGATCCCAGGGCCTTCACTTAGCTACACCCCCACCCCTTCTTTTTTTTTTTAGAGATAGGATGTCCCTAAGTCATTACACCCAGCCTGGATTGGAACTGGAAATCCTGTTGCAGCCTCCCAGAGTGCTGGGATTACAGGTGTGTGCACCTAGCCCGGTCGTCCCTGATAATGCCAACCACTTCCTGTGTTACCTGTTACACCACTGCGGGCTCTGAGGAAGTTGGGTGCATGATGGCATTATCCCCAGCACAGGAGGTTGTCACTGGAGTGGAAGAAACTTGAATTGTGAAAGATTAGCTGCACAAGGAGTACTTGCGGTTTACAGAAGTGTGACACCTATAACCCAGCTCAATCTGCAGTCGACCCATAGGCACATTGAAATCGCAGGAGTGCTGACTCCACGGACTCCTGGAATAGATCATTCTTTGCTTGGAGACCCTGCCCCATGCAACATCTTTAGATGCCAGCAGCTCTGCTTTTCCACTTGAGAAAACTAATTATGTCTCCCTGTACCCTCCAATCATCCTGTGCAGAGCAAATCACCCTGTCCCCAAGAGCTGTGGGCTGGAGCAGTACTTCTCACCATGCAGCAGCCCCTGGGGCTCCTTAAGATGCCTATTCTCAGGTGAGGGGCCTGAGCATCTGTGTTCGTAGCTTCTGATGAGCACTGAAGGATGTTAGAACAGCTGGGCATGGCAGTGCACGCTGGGAGGCTGAGGCAGGATGACCTCAAGTTTGAACCCAGGCTGGGCAACTGAGTGACGTATGTAGAACCTGTCTCAAAATAAAAGATAACGAAGGGCTGGGGATGTAGCTCAGTGGGAAGGTGTTGGGTCCAGATCCTAGTATATCCCCCCCAACACACAGAAGGGTGGTCTTGTCCTGAGTGCACATAGGAAGCTCTAACTTTTCGCCTCCCCCACAGGAAGATTTGAACACAGGAAGACTCACTCACCCATGTGACCTGAGGTGAGGGCCCATCGAGGAGAATGCAGGAGAGATTCGTCCAGGCCAAGCCAATGAGACAAGAGCAGAGTGCTAGGCTCCTACCTTCCTCCCCAGGAAGATGACAAGGTGACAGCCACCCAGAACCAGCTCCCGAGGGAGGCCACCCCCCCGCCGCACGTGACGCGCTGGTCAGCAGCACAGTGAGCGCAGAACGCCAGCATCTCCGAGACGGGCTGGGCCGCACTGCCTGGGGCTGCACAGAGCCCCTCGAAAGGATCCCCTGTGTCCCTTGTCTTCTGGTCTCCAGCGAGGAGGCCGCCGCCTCCACCCCCGCACCCTGAGGTCACGGTGTTTGCTGGCTTTTGTAGGTGGCGCAGCCCTATCAGGAAACACCCGGAATGTCAGCACTCACATACGAACGTCCGCCGAGCACGATAACCCACGTAGTCACTCAGGCACCGAGGGACAAAAGTAGGCAGAAGGAGCTTCTGAAATTCTTTAGGAGGAGGTAGGTGGTGAGTGGGCTTCACGCTCAGCCCCAGGCTCCTCACGCCCCGTGCAAAAGCAGCTAGGAAGGTAAATAAACCCACAAGGGGGTCCCCTGCTCTGTGGTGGCCGAGGCCAAAGAACCTCAGCCCTTCTGTGTCCACCATTGTGGTACTGGCCAACGATCCTGAGGGTGAAGGTGCTGTGGGAGACAAGGTCCCAGGTGGGTTTCTAGGTGCTTGTGTGAAAAGAACATGATGTCAGGAAGAGGCAGCCAAGCATATGCTCGGAGTGAGAGCGCTGGCTCTTGCACAAAGGAGAATGGCCAGAGCGCCGAAGGCACTGGGTGTGAGGGTCCTAATCGTGGCTCCGTTGGGTCTTCCAGAGCGAGTGCCATGGGTGGGTGCTGAGGTCAGCGGCGTCTGCTGACGGTCCTTACTCACAGTGCAGAAAGGTTGCTCCAGGCCCTGCCAGCGGGGCTCACGTCCGGTGCTCTCCTTCTCTCTCCTCGGGTACTGGGCCTTCGGACAAAGCTGGTGTCGGGTGGGGGTGGCCCTGGGTGCTGCCAGGGTTCAGGCGAGGGCCGGGGAGCTGCTCAGTAGCCCCTGTTGTACAATATCAGAAGGATTCAGCTCCGCTTTGCAAGTGCGGGGCCTGAGGCTCAGAATCTCCCTGGCCCTGATCAGTTGGTGAGGGACACGTCCTGGATGGGATGGTTGAGGCCTTGGGTCAAGCCCCGAGATGTGCAGCCACGGTCAGGCACGGGCTTGGGACACCAGATGAGCTCTGGGGGGCGTGGGTTGGTGCCAGTTACTCGCTTGGGTCTCTTGGCCAAATGCATGCCGTGCTCTGGGGCTGGGCCAGAGTCTGAGAACCACAGTCCCCAAGCCTTGTGAGCTGCTTGAGTCCTGGCTCCTCCCGGTCCCTTGACTTTAACAGGGGCAATGGGAAGCTCCAGCCCTTGCCTTTGGGGGAACACAACACAGGTTCACCCTACCTAGCTGTGCTCTGGGCTCCGCTCCCAGGCAGGGACCAAGCTTGGATGCCACCCTCCCAGCAACCCAGCTGCACACCACACCCGCACCTCGGAACCTGCAGGCCTAGCTACCAACAGGCACGTTTTCCCTCCAGTTCCCACCCCACGGGCTGCTCCTGAGTTTCTGCTGCCTCCAGTCTAGAGTCAGAGCCCTTCAGCCTTTTCCCACGTGTGTAACAACCACCCAGGGTCAAGTCCTGTCCATGTGGGACCAGTTTTCTGGGTCTTGCTGGACCCAGACGGACCTGGGGGAGGTTTTCATGGGTCGGCGACAGAACTAAGACAGAAAAGTGGAACTAGGTAGAAAGGAAGGCTGAGTGGTAGGAAGAATGGAAATGACCTGTGCAAAGGCCCTGTGGTCTGAGGACTCCCACATCTTGGGGACCAAGAGGAGACCCCCAGCTAGAGTGAGGGGACCTCAAAGGCAGCCCCAGCACAGTTGTGCCTCCTGCCCTTCTTCCTGGGGGCACCCAGATGAGATGCTAAAGGGTTGGGCCTGACTTTCCCCAGATGTGTACCATGAGATTTGCATTCTGTCTTCTGCATGGAGATAGGTGTGCATCAGAGGTCTGCCATAGGCTGGCTTTCCGGGAAGAGAGGGAGGACTGGAACTTGAGCCCACGCTGCCCACGCACCTGTGACCTGGGGCTGGATGCTTCTGCCGAGTAAGCGACTCTAACTCAGAGGTTGGCCCCACTCAGGGACTGCTGCCCTGGCTGGAAGGGGGCGTGGGAGCTGCAAGTGCTGAGATTGAGCTCCAGGGCTGGACTTCCATCCCCTACACCGCTGTCCTGCTGGCACAGGGCTCCTGGTTCTTGCATGTCTGAGGAGGTACGAACCCCAGTGCTTTTCGGATTTCTCAGCAGTATGTGTTTCCAGTTTTTCAGGGGAGTTGGTCACATCCTTACCACCTCTTCATCTTCTCTGCTGTCCCTTCCCCTCCCTCCCACCTCTTCCCAGAGCCCCTTCCCAGCTCTGAAAGGTCTACCTCTGTTTCCTACCATGTCTTTTATTTTTCTCTTTAAATTATTTATACTTTGAGTTTTGGAGAAGCTGTGTGATATTTAACCCTCTGTGTTTGATTTATTTCACTTAACATTATGGCCTCAAGGTGCATCCATTGTCCCACAAATGATTCAACTTTATCTTTCTTTATGACCGAGTAGTACTCCAGCGGGTGTGGACACCACTTCATTTATCTTCTCCTCCCTCCATGGACACACAGGCTGCATTGGACACGTGGGTGTGCATTGATCGTGTCACAGGAGGACTTTGACTCTTTTGATACCCTAGTGTTTTAAATCTCTCATCCTAGCAAACTGGACATTGGCTTGCAGCTTGGATGTCCAGGGGGCCAAGGGACTCAGGATGCCCCTGCTGGCAAAGAGGCAGCAAGGACAGGAAGGAGTGACCCTAACCTACAGCAACCCTGCCAGGTGGCAGGCAGCTCGATGTGACAATGACTCCGTCACCTGCCCGAGGGCCCGAGGCTGCCGCCTGCTCACCACAGCTGCAAGAATAGCCGCCCCCTGGGAGCCGGGCACATTTCTCTGACACTGCAGCGCCACCACCCTGTCCCTGCCCGGCCTCCGCCTCTCTTCTCACACAGCTGACTTCTCTCGAAATAACAAAATCAGAAGTCACAGTCTCCTCATTTCACATGAATCCAGGTCACTGGGTCCCCTCTCCAAAGGAAATGTAGCTTCCTGCGGCGGTGAGCCTGCAGTCTCTCCCTTTCAGCAGAAGTGGGTCAGGCTGCAGCCTGGTTTCGGAGCAGGGATCCACGGTGACCTGAGCCCCGGCGGGTGGGCAGCAGCTGGCCTCTCTGAGTTCGCCCACCCCACACCACCGCTGGCCACGGCTCCACTCTGAGGCGTGGACCGATGTCTTTTCCGTGGCTCGGTCTTGCTGGGGCTTCCATTTTCCTGTGAAAGCCATTTGCGGTCTGCGACCCTGGCCACTGTGCGCTGAGAAGACAGCAGATTTACAGCAGGCCTGGAGAGCTCCAATCCAAGGATGCTTTTCCCCGCTTGCAGCCAGTAATTTATTTTTAAAAGATCGCTCTGTTATTTATGGGTCTCAGTGACTGTGACGGCTGAAGTGAACTGCATCTTATCAGATAAGCAAAACTAAGCAGATTAAAGGGAAAAGCTCACATTTCAATCAGAAGGACGCATGCCAGGGTGTCTCAGATGTGCGGCTGATCTGCTGGGTCCTGGCTCCTTTTGTCCCTGAAGAGCCATGAGGTTCAGGGCAAAGCACGGAGCCTGCACCAGGCACTCAGGGTCACAGCTTCTGGGGCTCCCGGTGACAGAGCAGCACAGGGCAGGACAGCCACACGGGTGGCCACTGGGAGCGGGACTGCCGGAAACATCTGGGCCACGTGTACTTTCAGCAAAAGCTACCTACACGGCCATCATGGCCTTTGTCTCTGCCTCCTGTAGGATGCTCATCTCGAGACATGGGCCTGAACATGGCACAAGATAAACCCAAGCGGCAACCTGGCTTGGTGTCCCGAGCCCTGCTGTCCAAATAACACTGTAATGGAGCCAGGCAAACCGGGGGGGGGCGCTTTATTCTCCCCCAGAAATGAAGATCGGCTTCCCCGCTACACAGCCACAGCGATTCTCCCCAGTACACAACTGTCTATTGTTCTCCTGCAGCTCGTTACCATGGCGATCTAATTAAAGCAGCATCCGAGGCTGCCAGCCCCTAGGTAGGGCCTCGTGTGTAGCTCTTCCGGGCTGGGGCCACGTGGCCTGTCCCTCTTCAGTGGCTCCGCTGGGTTCTGAGAGGGACTAGGCTGTCCGGGAGATGACCCAGAAAATGCCTTTGCCTTGGTGAGGGGCTGTGAGTTCAGCGCTGCCCCCCATGTCTTCTGACAAGGAGAAGAGGAGCCAGGTGTTGCAGTCTCGTTCTGCGACCTCGGCACGTCACGGTCTCCTCCTGCAGAGTCAGGATGACGTTTCCTGCTTTGTAGAGGAAAGAAATGACCAGGAAAGTGTCTTGAAAGGCAAAGTGGAAGGTGCGCTCGAGTCCCTGCCCCTTCTGTGCTGCCCCTTGGCAATGGCAGAACCAGTGCCTGGAGGGCAGAGAGCCTCGCCCCTCTGGATGCAGCATCGCTTCCTGGGCTGCAGGAGGTGCCTGGTTGGGAGCACTGCCGCAAAATGTCACCTCTTAGTTTGCTTTTGATATTGCGGGCTGGACCCGGGGCCTCCACATTGACCCATATCCCCAGTCCTTTTTCATTTTTTATTTTGAAACAAGGTCTTGCTAGGTCACTCAGTTGTCCAGACTCGTTTCAGACTTGTGATTTTCCTGCCTCAGCCTCCCAGAGTGCTGGGATCAAGGATGTGTACCTCCGTGCCTGGTACACAGGTGTTATCTTCTAATCCTAGCACCCATCCTACAAGGTGCCTACTACCTGTCACCTATGTTTTAGAAGAATAGATGTCAATTCAGAAAGGTGAGGTCACTTAATCATGGTAGCACTTCTCTTAAGTCCGGACTGGGCTATGAGCACCCGCCACCCCATAAACTCATGCTTCTCTTAGCCCTCACTCTACCTCCTTTCTGGGATGTTGCTGAAACCCAGGAGGCAGGCACAAGGTCACACGACAGGCCCAGAGCGATCTAGCGCTCAGCGCCGTGCCCAGGAGCTCTGTGGCAGGCTCCACCCCAATTCCAGCATCCCCACGCCTTCCCCTTCTGATGGGCACGGACCCTGCCACCTGCCAGGGCCCGGCCCTCCTCCCACCTCCCCCGCCCAGCCCTAAGTGACTCGCAGTGTCGGGACATGTGCTACTGATTACCTCCTGGCCCATCAAAGGCCGGCTGGTTTACCTTGTGGCCAGAACAGCTCAACACCTCGTACACCCACCACAGCCCTCATTTCCTCTTTGTGAAGATTGGGGAGCAGCAGCATTTCAAAGGCTGCCAATGAAACGAACCCTGCGGGGCCCGTAACCACGGTACACTATGGAGGGACAGCAGCCGCGGACCCTGACGGGCAGCACATGTGGTCTTTACGATCCTGCCTTTAAGACGCTGGCGCTCCCCTCCCTTTCTGAGGTCCTGTGTTCCCTGGTCAGACCCAGGGACGCCCCGGAGTGGCAGCTTCTTCCAAGGGAAAGACCCACAGCAGATGGCCCCTCCGCCAGGGAACACCCATGAGCCTTTCCCCACTCACTGCCTCCGCTGTGGACCTCATCACTGTCCTTCTGAAGTGTTTCAAATGCCTCCAAAATGACCTCCTTCCTCCACCATCTCTAAGTGCATTTAAAAAAAAAATCTTGTAAACTTCTTAGCCCTTTTTATTAGTGTAGGTTTGCTATGCACAATAAATACACACATTGTGGGGAGCTGGTATCTATACATATCACATATTGATCCTTTTTGTCTTGTTTCACTTTTGAGATGGTCTTGCTATCCAGTGCAGCCTTACCTTCAGCTGATCTCAGACTCACAGTGATCCTCCTGCCTCAGCCCCCTGAGTGCTGGGACTATGGGCATGCTCCTCCATGTCCGGCTCTTGATCCCTTTTCACTTCCTCTTCCCTTCCCTCCTCCTGTCTCCCCCAGCACTACAGCCCTTTCCCATCTCCACAGGTCTACTTTCCTGTGTCCTCTCATCTGTCTTTCACCACTTCCTCTAATTTCAATCCACGGTGACCAAAGGGACCTTCCAGGGCACCTGCGTCTCACTTCTATATTTAAAGCCCTTCAGTGATTCCGTGGTGCCCACCACGTAAGTAACCCAAGGTTCACATGCAAGATGGTCTGCAGCAGGCTCTCTGTCTACTTCTTCTGAGTCTCCCACTTCCTAACTTGGATTCTTCACCCAGCAACACTGATCGGTATGAAGTGCTCCCTTTCACACCTTTGCTCCGGTTGCTCAGGGTGGCTTCCGGTTCTCCTTCGCAAGACCAGCTCTGCAGCTCTGAATCACCGGACACCATGGCCGCCCAAGTTCACAGCCACCCTCCTGTGCTCCGTGCCCTGGGGCCGGGATCTCACCGTTCTGCATTCTGGTAAACTGATTTCCCCTTTCTGTTCCGGTGGTCTGATGGATCGCTCGGGAGTGCAAACCAATAAAGGACTCCACGCCTCTCTGGTTTCTGGTTCCAAGGAGGCTGGTGTTTGACAAAACAGCTGTATATGAGTGCGCACGGGAGCGGTCATCTCAGTCTCAAACCAAGACCGAGCTGCATCTCCAGGATTTGACTCACACACTTAGCCTCCCTCACGTGAGGGTTTCATCGCTTCCTGACTACCCAGAGCAGGAGCTTTCAATCCCCCAGGGCTGCGATCCCCAGCTGAGCTCCAGGAAGCACTACAGAAAAGCGCCTGCTCCGCGCCACCCACTCAAAACCTCGCGCTGAGGAAGGGTGGGGGGCAGGACACGCGCATGCGCCGTCCCGATCTCCACCCGCAGAAGTCCCTGGGTGAGGTGCGGGGTCAGAAGGTAGGATAGGAACAACACACACGGGAAACCCTAGGGCTGTCCGGAAGCTTTGGATCCAGCTGAGTGTGGTCTAAAGAACTGTACCTCTGGGTTCATTCTGAAAGGCCCTCAGGGGCACACGAGCGAAGGCCGCAGCACAAGTCCCACCCGACAGGATCTGCGGCCCTGGGGGCTCCCTAGTGCCTGACCCTGGCCACTCTGCAGAGGGTCACTGCTGATGCCAGGCACCCCAGGAGTCCCTTCAGGTGTGGCCCAGGGATCCCTGCTTTCAAAGCAAGGGTCTGAAGGCAGGAGAAGGCTTCTGCAGGTTTCGCCGGTGCCTCGGTGCTGTGGCTTCCAGGGCCTGCAGCATCATCAGCTATCTGACTGCAAAGAGATCCCTCATCTTGCGGAACCTCAGGTTCCCATATGCATGGCCCATCTGCCTTCTGTGCCTTTGAAGGAGATTCCATGAGAATCTCCTCCACCAGGATTTCTGCAGGGAAGCCCCATCCCTGGAAGAGGAGGCTGTGGCCCAGGACAGGGCAGCCACGCCCAGACCTCCTGGCCCAGGCGCAGTTTAGTTGCTCTCCGCAGCAACAAAGCCACAGAATTGCCCTCCGTGCACACAGGTCACAGAGCAATAAAACGCCTTTTAAAATGTCATCCGCTGCACTGCAGATTCCAACTAATAAATCCCTGTGACCTGGTGGGACTCGCAGGTCAAACCCGTGCAATGCAGCCCAGGAGCTGCCCTGTGCCCTGGAAGATGTAGGCTCGGAGAGCTCGTGTTTGAAGGTTGCCATTGAGGCCAGGGCACGCACGCAGTGGGAGGGGACTCAGGGACCCCTCACACCCTGTCACCAGCCCCGGGCCCCAGGGAATAATCTGTCAGCCCCCACAGTTTGGGGGACACAGCCCCCCGAGGGCCAGCTCAGCAAGCTGTGAAACAGCATGATCGTCCTTGGGACGGCAGCTTGGAGACGGGGCATGGCTCAGTAAAGGAGGGTGAAGGAAAGAGGCCGCGACAGCAGCGAGGAGGATCGAGTGGGAACCGGTGCCCACTCGGGAAGCCCCTCTGCCGGGGCACCCGCTGCATCTCGCTGATCTCCAGCTGTGGGGAGCAGGAGCTGCCACCCCTGTGTCTCTTGATGACCACGAGGCTCCACGGCTGCCTCAGAAGAGGCAGGGCTGGGTGACTATGGGGCCCTCTCTGTCCTTTCCCCACCCGGGCACCACCTTCCGGTGCAGAGTGGGCCTTTCACAGTCTGTGGAGGAGGCCACTTCGGCTCCCACTTCACTGGTGAGCAAGTGGAGGCAGACTGGGTTTGTGGGGCTGAAAGGAGCAGGGCGCGCCTGCATGTACTCTAGGAACCCCAGGGGCAGGTCGTGGCCTCACCAAAACCTCTGCTCTGTCCACCTCACTCCCACTGTGCTGAGCCCCTCTTCCCTAGTGCTCTACACTGTCCAGAAGAACCTGACTCCCCAAGGGGCCCACACTGAGCTCCAGGAAGCCCTCTGGATGAATCCTTCCTCGTGCCACTCAACACCATCAGTGACCAAAGCGGAGTGGCCCAGATGGGTACCGAGGCGCGTCAGCCATCCGCAGTGTAATAATTTGTATATTACACATCATTCCTACACAAGGTACGTAGTCCTCCCTGGCTTCACACTGCGGTCATCCGCAGGCTTTGCCTTCTCCGCTACTTCCAGACTGCACAGAATTCCAGGTCACCATCAGTGGATGTCACTCTGGTGGCCAGGGCAAAGACAAGGGGAGGCTGATGGCCTGTCAGCACTCAGCAGTGAGACCGCACTGAGGCTGAGCTTCATGCCGGCGTGGGAACGATGGGACCCACCCGGCTGTTGATGAGTGGTTGTCCCCATCCGCTGGCTCCTGGACCCTGGAGTGACTGCAGCATCCACGGCAGTGTGGTACTGAAGAGCTGCTAGTGCTGTCACCCAGTCTGAAGAAACACACCCTGATGCTGTCTGTCTCTGTCCCTATTTTCTCCTCTTTAACGGCAGTGTCCCCAGGCACCCAGGTGTTCTGGGAATCATAGGGCTCCACAGGCTCTGGGTTTTCTCTTTCATTGTTCCACAGAAGGGGAGGGACAAAGGAATTCCAGGGCTCGTCCTAGTGGCAGTGACTCAGGGTAGGAATGAATTTCAATTTGTATGTGAATGTCATGGCTTAAAGCTGACTTTGCCACAGGGGAGATATAGACGGGCTGGAAAAACATTGACCAGTGAATTAATGGTCAATGATAGCAGAGTTCCCAGAGAAATCCTTAAGATCTGTGAATCAAGCATACAAGAGGAGTCACCGAGTGTGCCGCAGCCTAGCCTCAGCGTCCAGCCAAGAAGGTAGGGAGATGTGATGGCCACTCTGTTCCCTCTTAGGACTCTGTGGCTATGAGATCGTTGGGATCCATGGTGTGAAACCTGACCAAGCACTACTTCGAGGTTCGGCAGTGAGATAAGTAGGGGTGGTCACAGCCCACAGTCTGCAGGGTGAGGGACCCACATCTTAGACTAGAGGTGTGACATAGGGTTGGCTGCAGAGCCTTTGGTCAGCCTAGCTTCTCATCTGGACAGCAGAGATGAAGATGTGTACCATCCCAGAACAGATGCAGCCAACCCTGTCTTAGTTATTTTTCTCATCACTGGAACAAAATACTGAACACCCACAACTTAAAGGAAGAGGGATTATTCGGGCTCAGGTTTCAGTCCGTGGTTGGCTGCTCCAAGGCAGGGTGTCAGGGCAGAGGGGCCTGGCCAAGGAGGGCTGCTCGCAGCATGGTGGACAGGAACTGGAGTGAGAAGGGAGGAGCCAGGAGGAGATAAGCCTCTCCCCACCTCCCAACATCGTATTTATCTATAAACTTGTCAGTGGACGAATCCAGGAATGATTATAACACCCCTTGACCCAATCACCTTCCCAAAGCCCCATCTATGAGCAATGAAGCATAAGGGGGGCAGCTAGATAGAGACTCTAGCAGACTCAGCTTTTGGAAGAGCTAGCAAAACAAATGAATGTTTGTCGACCCCTCAGAGGTGCCTCCTCCATGACATAAATTTTGCAGATCTCTTAAATATTTCTAAAGGCAAACTCTGAGCACTGGCTCTGTCCTTGGAAGCTTGTGGTTGGCAGGTAACAGGATTTTAGTGTCACGAGTCCCTCGTGGAGGGTCCACCTGGAAGCTTTCTTTGGGCAGTCCAGCCCACCCTGAGCTCTTCTCTCCAGTTTACTAACTATTTGCATAGCTTTTGCGTCTTCAGCAAGACCCTAAGTCATTTCACGAGGCTGGATTTGATGTTAGAAGAAGACTTAGATCCCAGCGAATTGTACACTTACAGTGACAAGGACGGGTCCCTCAGCACCCACAACTGTCTAGTGGGGAAACCATCTCTGCCCTTTGCTTTGCTGTGAGGAGTCAGGGTACACAGGTGCTCCTGCAGGGCTGTGGTGGTGGGAGCGTGGTCCTGCTCTGGCTTCGAGGCCCTCCCTCCTTCCTCCTCCCTTGGTGGGGACAAGATGCATGCACCTGTGCTTTTCAAAGGCCTCCTCTGTGTGCTGCTGTCCCTCTCCCTGTCACATGCATCCCAGTCTACCTAGCTCCACCTGGCTGAGGAACCAGCTCACTGCACAAGTCTGCTTTATCGACCATCTGCTGCCAGACGCCAGTGTTGTTTCTCTTTGGGGACCCGCCAGACACCCTCTCAGACTGCTGTGTGCAAAGACCCCACAGGAGGTGGGGAATGTTAAATAGGAGAGGGGAAACTTCATGTAGCATGATAGGGTCCAGATCTGAAATGGCCCCCAAAGCCCCCAGTGGTTGGCAGGTGATTGAAGGATGGAGGCTTAGGATCACTTGCTATTAGGAGGCAGGGCCTGGGGGTGTGGCCTGGAAGGGTTTATCTCCTCCTGGCTCCTCCCTTCTCTCCACTTCCTGTTCACCATGCTGTGAGCAGCTCTTTTTCGCCAGGCCCCTCTGCCTTGCAGTCAGCCGGCATGGACTGAAACGTCTAAGAACTGCGAGCCAGGACAAACCTTTCTTCCTTTAACTTGTGGGTGTCAGATATTGTGTGTTAGAGACAGGAAAAGTGACACAGACAGGCCATAACAGGCAGCAGCATTAAGTGGCTGTCACGGAATACTTGCTATGGGTACAATTCCGTGATAGGCACTTTATAAACATCATTTTTCATCCTCAAAAGTTAGTCCCTGTACTCTGTTTTGCCAAAGAGAGAGCAGATGTTTATAGATATGAAATCACTTGCCTGCGTGTGTAGACCTTGGCAGCCAGCTAGAATCCCAATCTATGCTCTTGATATCCTCCTGTTATTTATTTGTTGTTGTTGTTCTTGTTTTGAGCAACTAGACATTGAACCCAGGACTTCGCATTAAGCTACATCCACAGCCTTTTAAAATTTTTATTTCTTAAATTTTGAGACAGGGACTCTCTAAGTTGCTCGGTTACCAAGGTGAGGCTTGTACTTCTCATCCTCCTGCCTCAGCTTCCCAGCTTGCAGAGATTACAGGGATGGACCACCACACCTGGCCAGGAGACCTCTCCCGACTCAATGAGAAGGCACTCTTCTTGACTGTACCACCCGCCAGGGCCCGGAGCCTGTTCAGCACCACAGGCAGGAGCTGAGGGTGCTGGAGCACCCGGAAACCCTCTGAACCAAAAGAAACTCTGTTCTTCCAGCAGTGGTTGCTGGCGGGAAGAAGGAGTTGTATCCTCTCTGATGCCTGCTCAGACCCCACTGGGTGGCTGGGAATCACTGCCCCTCTACACAGCCCCGGTGCCCCCTGGGAGCTCTAGGGACAGCTTCTGCGAGGCTCCCAGCACAGGCGCTGGGGACACCCAACTTCCAGAAACCCTGGCTCATCCCCATCAGTGAGTGGTGCCCCTCAGACGTCCCCAGGAGGGGCTGCGGTGGGCCTCACTGCATGACAAACCCCACACATATTGAAACACTTTGGCAGCTTCCCGGGGCTCCCAGTCAGAGCGCTGACCCCGCTGACCCCCAACATCTTATTAAAGCCCCCAGAGCCCCAGCCCCAGCGAGGAAGAGGACCAGCAGCCCCAGGATTCATTCTGTCCCCTAATTCATTCAAGTAAGCCCGGCTGAGTGGGGCCTGGGCCTTTGATGTGAAAGGCCCCTAATTGGAAGGAAGTGAAGTGTTAGCCTGTCAGCCTTTTAGTCTCTCATCAAATACTTTAAGAGCGATCCACACAGGGCAGTTCTCACAGTGGTGCGGGGAGCACGGGGAGTGGACTGCTTTTTGTTAAAATGTTTAAACTTTGCATATGTCTAACAGAAAGTTCAACCCAGATGTCAGGGCTCCCGGTGGGCCTCTCCCTGCCCTCCCCCACCGCTCCAGGGTCTCGAGGAAGGACTGGGGGCCCCACCGGGAGGGAGGTGGTGGCAGGAGCTAATTACGACCCCAGCCCAGACCTGCAAGCTCCTGGTTGGGCCCCTACGCAGCCCCTTTGATCTGCCTGTTTGGGATGGTGTCACTGCCCAGGAATGTCCCCGCCCCGTCTCCTTCCCAGAGTGTAACCCTTTAGTCTCACCTCTTCCTTTTACAGCCTGCACCCTGGAAGCCCAGGAAAGGGAAAGCGAGTCTCAGTAGAGGGCCTTCAGGGTGGCAGGGGTGGGAGTGCAAGCCGGGCTTCCGCCGCCGCCCGGGGACAGGGCAGAGCTGGGACAAAGTGCAGGGCAGGCTTGGCCGGAAATGGAGTGAAAGTAGCCCCACCCCCAGGATGCAGAAGGCTGGGGAGGGGGTGGTGCCACCACCTGCAGGGCTTCTAGCACCCCCAGATCTGTGCTCCAAGCTCCTGCCCTGGGCTCGGTGTTTCTTTCGAGGCCTGGGGACAGGCTTCCTCGCCACATGGAGACAGCTCCGACTGACTCCTTTCGGCAGCCTCAGGCCTGTCTCGTGGGGGATCTTGCGGGTCAACACACTGGAAGAATCAGCTGTCTAACAGATCCCACATAAATTAATTTCTTAACCCCCTTTTGACTTTTTGTAGCTACTGGGCTCAGGAAAGACCCCCTTTCGGAAGTCTAGATGAAAATATCAAACCCTAAAGTTCAAAGCAACACAACTTGATTTGATTCATCCAGGCCCTAGGGTCCCCGCTCCCCCATTTGTCACTGTGATTATGGCTCCATTACTGTGCATCTAGGGAATTCATTCAGGTCGGCATTTATCCAGGCCCTAGCCGGGGGTCCTGCTGGAGGGAAGGGTGGCACAGCTCATCTGATTGGATTGGAAGCAGGACAGCAGGACAGGTGCCCCCACTAGGGGACCCTGGATGGATACCAGTCCCCAAATGGCCGTGGTTCCCATCACGGTCACCATCTCTGCCCAGCATCCTGGGGGCATCTGCAGTGACTCTGGGCGTGATCACATCCAGGCCTGGGCGGGGCAGCAGGCTGCTACTGCAGTACAAGACCGAGACAAGTGGAAAACACTTGGCTCGATGCACTTCTTTGGAAAACCTAGGGCTTGAGGTTCTGCTGCATTGATTTCTGAGATCTTGGCTGACGAAGAGTTTGAGAGTGAGCCAGAGAGGCCAAGGGCCAAGGCAGAGGGATGCAGCAGGCCACAGCGCAGCGCCTTTATCTGACACTCAGAGAAACCCCATGCTGCTCCCGTAAAGAAGTCCGAGGACAAGCTCCTGGGAGGGGACCGGACAGGCACCGACAGGTTGGGGAAAGGTCCGCCCAGGGCCTGGCACTGACTGGGAGACAGGGCCTGGGCTGCCGTCCGCACATTCCATGTGCGTCTAAGTTCCTCTAACCCTTGGCACATTCCTCAAATGAGGCTATTAGAGTAGATTAGCCTTAAGATCTGTTCCAGAGGGAATGTTGCTTGATATCGCGAGAGCGCCAGGACACATGGAATAGTTTAATTATTATTACTAAATATAATAGTCCCCAGGTTGCCAAGGATTTGAATAAAAACAGAGAGACAAGACCCCTTTGCTTAAACCTGTTTTTATAAAGTTTCATGTCATTTTCTGATGGTTTGGTTTCATCTGAACATTCCAGGTCTCTGCAACCTAATCTCCCAGTCAGGTCCTGGTGCCGAGCCTAGGATGCGGGCGTGCACACCTTTCTCAGGTGAGGAATCCAGGTAGAGAGAAACACAGCCACTCCCAACCTCACAGCACAGAGTGTTGGGTGGCGCCTGGGCTGGGTACCAGGTGACAGACAGGTCCTCCCGCGTCCTGACTTCAACCCAGTCCTGTCACGTGGGAGATGCTGCGTCATCCATCAGACCAGATTTTTTTGTTTGCCTATTTTTTTGAGACAGAGCAAACTTGCTATAGTTCAGGCTGGCCTTGAACTCACTATGCAGTTCAGGCTGGCCTTGAACTTGCGGTGATCCTCCTGCCTCAGCCTCCCTAGTGCTGGGGCTATAGGCATACACCACCATGCGTGGCTCATCAGACGAGACGTCTTCATTTTTGTCTTTTTAAAAAATGTTTTTGCCTGTTATAAACAAAGCTATGAGTTCTTTCCTATGAGGTGGTTCACAGTGACTGCGGGGGAGTTTCATGCCTCTCTTACAGTTCAGAGCTGAAGTAAATACTTACATCTTATGGAATAAATTCATTAGGTAACTTCTAAGACTTTAATCAACTAAAATTTCTGTGCTAGGGCAAAACCAAACAAACATTTTCAAATGGGAAGGAGCCATTTTTAATCAACTTGACTCCCACCATAGGTCCTTTCCCTAACATCTTCTTTTGCCCCTCTCTGGTTGTCTAATTAATACGATATTAAATCGACACCACGCAAACAGGAGCTGGATTGTGTGCTAACAGTTTGGACAAGCTGAGAAGGGGTGTAATTTCTTCACGAGAGCCAGATGGGCGGAGGGAGCGGGGAGGCCGCGTGCATGCTAATTTGCAGCTTGATGGACTCTTTTTGTAAAAATAAACACTTTTGCAGAAGTCTAAGGGAAGCAAATGTCTTCTGTTCCATATCACACAATGCCTACTTGTGGATATTGAAAATGTGCTCATTTCCAACCCTGTTTGGCAAGCATTGCATCTAGTGAAAGAAAAGGGGCTCACCTCTGGGCCTTCACCACTCGGCTGTGAGGGCAGAGACTGGAGCTGAGGGAAGAAATGCACCCAAGAGGTCGAGGCTGTCACAAGCTGTGGGATTTTTTTCACATCCCTGGCAGAAGCAGGCATGGAGCGAAGCCACCCGGGGCCTTCAAGAAGGACTCGCTTTCCAGCCTTCGCACGCTCAGGCGATGACTTCCAGCTACTTCAAGGGCTGCCGCAGCTGCGCAACTGACCACACGCGAGGCCTCACAGCTCCGGGCACAGCCTGGAACAGGTGTCAGGGAGAGGCAAGAGGGCCATGGAGACCGAGGCTTCCTCCCAAGGAGGGAGGCTCTGAGGGTGCGGCCCTTGCAGGATGGTGGGGCTTCTCCTTCTCCTCCTGCCCTCCCGCTTGGCCCTCCTCCTCCTCTCCTTCTGTCCAGTGGTCTCTCATAAACATCTTGTTCCCTGACCTTGTTGTAGCTGCTTCTGGAGCACCCACCCAGGACACTGTCTTGCCCGTGTTTTTCCTTCCCCTGTAAGGATTAGCAGTAACATCTGGAAAGGTAAAAGCTTGCACGGATGTCAGTGACAGCTGAGAAATTTTTGTCCCTCTTGGGCCTCTAGGATCTTGGCGACATCACGGGAGCCCTGGACTTCATGAGCTAGGACACCCACAGCCGTAGGGACAGCAGCTGGAGGAGGTTGTGCCATGCGAGCGGATGCCCGAGACTCAGGAGTTAAGCAGGCTGCTCTGGGTAGAAGCCTCTGGGAACACAATCAGATTAATCTAGACAGACAGCCCAGGCAGTTGCTCTGACTGTATTGAATTAAGCCCAAAGGCCAATTCAGGACTGAAAACTGGCCTACGCATTTGCATTTCTGAAAACAAACAAACAGTTTGTTTCCTTCTGAGAGCAGCAGCTCCCCTACATGGAAGGAGGCTGAGGAGCCCACAGCACACAATTTCTGTAGACAGAAAGGGACCGTGGCACCCACGCTGCACAGAAATCACAGGCACAGTGACAAGGGGTGGGCCGGGACCACTGCAGCCACAGCACCCAGTGAATGCTGCTCAGTGAGTGCAGCCCCGAAGGGGATCCTGCATCCCCCGGTTGGGGGATGCAATGCAACCATGCACAGGAATTAAATCCACGGGACACTCAGATGCGTCCCCACTGTAAGGCTGTCAGTGCCTTCAGAATTCGAGAAAGCAGCACTGCGGGCTCAGTGCTTCCAGGAAGCGAACTGTTATTTTGTCTGCCTTGGTGGCTTAGAAGGAAGGCTCCTAATTAAAACTGAAGCGTCTCAGCTACCACACCCGGCAGAGCTTCAGACCTAAGGGCGGAGGAAGTTTGTTAACTCAAAAACTGGCAAAACGTGAATTATTAGAAAACGTACTGGCATCTGATGATTAGAGGAGAGAGAACCCTAAATTGAAACCAGGACACAATACCACTGTGGGCTTCTTCTGTAAACCACAGAGGAGGATGCAAGTTTCAGCTGCACTGAAACGGGCAGGATTTAAGAATGGAGGAAGATTAAAGATAACTCGTTTAAGGACGGTCCAGTGGTCCTGATTTGATACTTGATGGTCCATTAGAATTCTTGGAAAGTATAAAAGGGAAAAGGTATTGTTGCCAATTACCGAAGGGTCACCACACAGACACCTTCTGGCCTGCCTTCTTGGTGGCCGCTTGGCATGCAGATCTCTGGGTTTTTTTGTTTTTGTTTTTTGTTTTTTTGTTTTTTGTTTTTTTTTCAGAAATCTTAGACTCACAGAATGCTAGAAGGATGGAGATGGCAGATGTTCTAAATCTGGAGGGACTGGGATTTGCCCAAGTCCACCCCACCATGTGGGGACCAGGATTCCTTGCCTTCCAACCCGTACCGCCGGGGTGTTTCAGGAAGCCAGGCAAAGAGAAGGTCACCACACACCCACACCTTAGCCACACGCCTGGCTCCTTGTGTGACTTGGAAACTGTCCGGCCCTGTTCCACACTTTCCCCGTTGACTATCACTCCAAGGCTCACCTGAGAAAGATCTTGCATCACTGCGGATTTCTGTGGGATGCAATTTGCTTGATCGTAGATATCGATGATATTGACCTGGTTGGTAATTTGGGGAAAGCATAACAGGGTGGAAGGAGAGAAAGACCCTTTGCAAACTGAAGAAGACAGGATGGGGTGGAATAAGGGGCAGCTGTGGTCTCCTCTCTCCTGTCTGCCCCACCTGGCTCTCTGGTGTCTCCTTGCTGTGAAGCTACAGAGAGTTTCTGGCTGTGGTAGGTGTGTGCCACACTTGGACAGCTCACGGCGGACACCAAGAAGAGACAGAGAGCCAGAGATCCTGCCGACAGTAGGGGCACTGGTTTTGTGAGGCAC
The DNA here is from genome assembly GCF_012274545.1 of Fukomys damarensis. NCBI lineage: Eukaryota > Metazoa > Chordata > Mammalia > Rodentia > Bathyergidae > Fukomys > Fukomys damarensis. The sequence goes on along the minus strand of NW_022900937.1, from coordinate 28,381,830 downwards.
AAGGGCCTACTTGGGGACAGTGCTCTCCATCTGCCTTCCTTCTGGGAGTCCACTGCTGTTCTGCGAATAACTAGGTTCAAACTCAAAGACTGAATCTTATTTCAGAGACCGTCAAGGCACAATTTCAAGACTAAAGCTCTCTGGCTTCTCAGGTCGCCCTTCTCGGTCTTAGTTGTGACTGCAAAAATGGCCCTGGCCGTGCGTTGTAACACTGATGCTTTCGGTGGCCTCGAGTTTCTGTGCTGTGTAACTCTGGTTGGGCCAGCAGGTGGGCACAGCTGCTCAAAAGGCTGAGGGTTCATCAAAGCTGAGACGTGCAAGGCAGTGGGAGCAGAACTGCCCATTCCCACCCAGGCTGGCTCCAGCAGAGGGGATGGCAGCTGTGAGATGGATGCGGGGAGCATGAGGCTTGGCAACCTGGGCTCCTGGCTGACCCTCTGTGCGCAGGAGAGCTTTCTGTCAGTGCCTCTAGATTTATTCTTGGGCTGATCAATTGGCTTCCACAGAGGAGACTCCTCTAAATTAGCACCAAGCCTTGAAAATGTGACTTCCTCTTTGGAGGCTGAGAGGGAGAAGAAGGACGGATGGTGGTAAGGTTGGGGGAAGGGGTTCGGCTTTCACGTGCCAAGGGAATCTCTCGTTTGCATTCATCAGAGAATAAATTTTAATTTTTCTGCTGGTGGAGGGGGGAGATGGAGGTTTTTATGGCATTGCATGGAATTTCAACACAACCTCCTGCTTCTAATTTCGCCTCTATTTCCACTGCTAGAGACGCACCGAGCCACGGACTCTGGAACCCTTTGAGATGCCTCCTGGTACTAGAAGCTCTCTCCACCACTGGTTTATGCTGCAGCATTTGTGAGTGGATTGAGTCAATAATCTCCTCATCCTTCTATTTTCCAGATTTCAAAACTTCCTCCCCCTCCCCAACGAGAATTGAACTCAGGACCTTGCACTTGCAAGGCAGGGGTGGTGCTACTGAGTTAAATCCCGACCCCACAGTTGCCTTTTAAACCCTGGCATAAATTATTGGCATTTTTCTTGGGGTTTCTGGAAGCAGCTGAGGGTAGTGTGTATGTGTGGTGCGCCATCTTTGATGGAAGTGTCACCCTAACTTGCTTGTTCCCTCTGGAGGACTGGACGAGTCTCCGGCTGTAACACTGTGTGTTTTCTTCAGCTCTGCATTGCTGTGACCCCACACTTGAGAAGATCAACTTAGAGGAGGAAAGATTTATCTTGGCTCCTGGCTCCCAAAGCTGCAGCCCAAGGTTGGCTGGTTCTGTGGCTATGGGCTGGAGGTGAGGCAGAAACAACATGGCAGAGGGCCGTGAAAGATGAAAGCTGCTCACCTCATGGCAGCCAGGAGGCAGAGACAGGAAGGAGCATGAATCAGAGAGGAAGGATCAAGGGCAAGATGGACCCTTCAAAGGCATGCCTCCAGCCACTCACTTCCTCAAGCTGGCACCCTGTCCTTATGGCCCGGTCATAGTTAGTACCCTCAGGACACAGTTTCCCCTCTATGCCCACCTCTGAACAACACTATGTGGCACTGAGGATCAAGCATCATTGTACAAGACTTTGGGGGACGCTTTATATTGAAACCGCAACACTTTGATGACTAACAGCTGGGAAAATCAAAGACACTGCATTATGTTCAGAATCTCTGCAGGCCTAGGCCTTCTTTCCCTCAGCAATCACTCTCTTTCTCTCCTGAGTGATTAGCTGACCCACCCAGCCAAATCTACATCCTCTGGGACCGAAACCTACATATGCATAGGTCTCAGAAGTGGAACAGGGAGACAAGCACTCTGGGTAAGAAGGTGGGGCTCTTGCAGGTAAAGGCAGGGGGCAAACATTATACATTTGGTGGACACAGGGACGCATGTGACAGTAGTATGAGAGGGAGTCGGCCACAAGAGTTGTGCCTGGGGACATAGAGCTGGCCACAGGTTCTCCCCACACTCCTCCGCTTCCCCGAGGCTGGGCAGGTCAGCTACTTTGTGATCTGTACTGTGCCCAATCATTCCCACTGCCTACAATACAAGGTCTCTGCCACATATGTTTGCAAAGCTTTATGTTTTTTTTTTAGCTCAAAAAGCATCCTCTCCACAAAACCTATTCTGCACCTTGAATCTCAGTCGCTTTATTTGATGCTTCTTTGTGTTCTCATGGTTGTATGTACAGCCTTCCATTGTTGAAAGAAATCAACATTCCATGTTTCTCTCAAGGGCAGACCTTATTCTTCTCGTATTCGTAAGAACCTGGCTCACAGTGGTAGGCATTTGTGCTAGAGAATAATTTATGTGAAATGCTATTTATTTGTGCCTGCATTCTTGTAGGTTTTGGTTCATTCACTCTGTGTTCATTGAGGCTGTCACAGGTCAGAGCCATCAAAGAAGAGGTGGAAGTCGTGTGAGCTGTGGTGGTAAGGATGGTGACTGGGGGGTGGCGAGTTAGGCCTTGAAGAATGGGAACGATGTGAACAGATCAAAGGAGCCTATCCACAGACTCCCTCTTTCAGAAGCTCAGAGACTTTGGGGGAAAGTAGGACATAAGCCCCATTTTATGGTTGAAATATGAATCATCTCCCACAGACTCATGGATTAAGTTTAGATCCACCGAGCAGCTATGTTTGGAGGTGGGGCCTGGAGTGGAGGCTGGGTCACAAGGGCACCGACCTCCCCAAGTGGATTAATCCATCGAGGAGCGCACGGCTGATGGGCTGTTGAGAAGAAGGCCCAGCTGGAGGAAGTGGGTGTGTCGGTGGGGTGTGCATGTGAAGGGTGTATTTCTTCTCTGGCCCCTTCCTGGCTTTCTGGCTGCATTTCCACCCCACAGTGGTCACACTTCTACTTCTTGTGTTCATCTCTGCCTTCTTTGGTTTTCCTGTGTCAGTCCGTGGCCAGATTTCCAGCTGTCAGCTGTCGCTTCTCGTTTCTTCTGCTTCTGCTTGGTGATCTGTTTAGGCAAAGCGTCCTTAAAGAAGCAGTTGATAGGCTCCATGTGGGTCCTGGAAGATGGGGAGGAATGAGAATGAACTTAATGAAATGTTTTGCTTGCTTCTTCTTGGTTTAATAAATAAAGACTTTCATTTGGACATTTCAGTGAAGAAAAGTGAATTTAAAAAATCCTTTGTATGTATATACAAAAATTACCTTGAGTGTGGACTTCAGAAGGTCATGGGATTGGATCCAGCCTTCGGCTCAGAGTCAGAATTCAGAAACTAGCTGCGGGCAGGGTTGGTGGTGTTGTCTACCCTGTGACCCAGAGCATTTTGCTCACACTGATTGTATAACTTCATGAGATACGTTTGACTTCTCACTGTGGCTCCCTCACACTTTCGTTATGTGCATTGGTACAGAGGCATTATCTTTCCTGGTTCTCTGCTTCCTCTTTTGGGAATATATTTCTGGAGCCCCTTCCAGCTCTGTAAAATGAGTTTTTCAGAGCCGGAAGAAGTTTAGTCTCTTCCAGCTCTATAACACTATGGTCTTGCAGAAGTATTTGTGATATGATACAAAGCAACTGATACCACTCTTCAGGCAGGAGCAAGTGCCAGCTCCTCCCAGTTTAGATCCCGCATGACCTTGGTTTTTCTTGTTTCAGTGGTGTCAAACAAGATCTCGCTGCAATCACTGTACAAGCGAATCTTTGGACTCTTATATAAAACACAGAACGAGAGATCTGATTGCCAGCCGGTTGGTTACCACCACGACGGTTTCTATACAGCATACGAATGTTTGCCATCTCAAGAAATACAGTGAACTGATAAAACACATAAACTTTATTAGTGTATGCTGTTAAAATTTTATGGGCCTGTCCTCTAGTAGCAAAATCTTCAAAAGTGATTTTATTCATTTGTTTTATTCCTGAAATAAAACACAAATCGTATTGAGTATGTTGAGTTTTCCATTAGGAGTGAGTTCTTGTAACACTGATCTTTTATAGTAAATTTTTTATAGTCATAAAGATTAGTATTGATTTGTAGACAACTATGGGAAATATTGCTCAAGACTGTATAGTAAAGGATTTATAATTTCTAGGTCAAAATTCTGTGGTCATACTTCAGTCTAAGCAAAACTTCATGGTGCTGTATAAAGTTTCCTGGTGAGTTGAGGGTCTTAACCAAATGCAAATCCACTCCTCATGAAATACAATCTGATTAAAAAGAAAAACAAAAAACCTTGAAATATAGTTCCTCTTGGTTTAACGATCATTTCATTAGTGCATTTCAGTAAGACAAAAATAAAATTAAAAAAACAAACGTTCTAATTTAGATTCAGCAAGCAGCCCAAGGGTGGATCTCTGAAGAGGAACGGGATATCAGTGGAAGGAAAACAAAGACACTGTTAGGGCCTAAGAAAGACAGCCGTGAAGAGGAAAAGTGAGAGCTGCTGAACGGAAGACCATGAGACATTTTTCTAAGCTATAATTTGTAGTTGCCTATCAGCATGCTTTAGGAGGTGCAGCTTGGTGGGAGAGTGGCAGGGAGGGCCGTGTGCTTGTAGGAAAGGTGTTTGTGGCTCATGGAGAAGGAGGAGGGGAGGATGGACAGCTCAACCCAGCTCCAGAAAAGCCTGGGCCACGGTGAGGTACAAATGGCTTTGGTATTTTTGTCTCTTTTTGTTTTTTGTTTTTTTGGTTCGGGGGATTGCACTCAGGACCTTGTGTTTGTGAGGCAGGTGGCGGCACCACTGAGCTAAATCCCCAGCCCCTCTCCTTTTTAGACCTCATGTTTAGTGGGTAGATTATTTCTAGTGCTTTTCCAAGGAAATAGTATGGCATTTTGTAAATTCTTCCTGCGTTGGATTGTTTGTGTATCACAGGAAGTTTTCCATTTTCAACTCATTGCCTGCAAAATGCCTACAGTTGTTATCTCAACGCAAAGGAGCAAAATAAAAGGAAACAGGGAGACAGATTACATGGAGATGAGAAGGGCATCCAGGTAAGGGAGAAACAGGGTCGAAGGAAGGGGAAGAGGAAATAAGGGCCAAGGTGCCATGCTCCCTACGATGAATGTATTTATTCTGTACTACAAACATACTCATTAAAAAAGGAGAAATACGCCAGTGCTCTCCAAAAGTCCCCTAGAGGGCAGCACCTCCTCTGGTTGATTACCAATGGCACCTGCTTATCTCTGCAGTGGGTTTCATCTCTGGGAAGTATTTAGTGTTACTTCAGTACATGAAAGGAGGTGCAGTGGGAAGCATGCATATTGTGCTCTGGCTGTCTTCTAAAATAGCATTCATTTTTGTGACTCAAGGCACCATGATTGTTGCCTTCTGGGAGGCTTTGGTCTCAGATGACTCCTCCCTGGGTCGCCCTAGACCCACCATATACCTCGGGATAGCTGTCAGTGCCTGAGTCTGTCCTCTCCCTGGACCCAGGCAGGGCGTCCTCTGAGGATGCAGACTGTCTTATTTCTTTCCTCTTTTTGCCAGTGAACAATGTGGCCCTGGCACATGACAGAAGCCCTATAAAGCTTTGGCAAATGAGCAGACGGAAGAGGTCACATTGACACTGAGTCTTTTGCTTTTTCCACATGAGCATTTTTCCTCCAAAGAAGTCTTAGTTATGTTTTCAGCTCAGAGAACAGAGATGCCATCAGGTTGACGATGACAATCACACAACAAAAATAATCAGACACACACGTAAATATGTGCCCGAATCGATGATAAGCATTATCGCTGAGGCTCTTACTCTGGAGCAGGTGTGAGGGAGCATTTCACCGGATTTATTTTAAGGAGTAGTGAGGAAGTGAGGAACTCAGGTGCAAATTTGGGTTCCACACTGTATCTGTAACATCCCAAGAGTGAGTAGCATCCTAGTCCTGGGCCTGCCTCACAAGCTTCCTCTGAAATATTGTTTTCTTCTCATTTTGTCTGTGAAAAAGGCTAAGAAAATTAAAATAACCTGTCCATCCCAGTAGAGAGCAAAGGACAGGAAGAGATCAGACCTGTACTCACCGTCTTACCCAGATGACACAAGTGTGAGCACACCCTGGGGAAAACAAACGCACAGACAAAGCAGTCTGTCCTCCGACACTGATAGGCTTAGGAGCACAGCATGAGATTGCACCAGGGAAATGGGGACGTCTTTCTAAAAGAGAATATTTATCTTTGCAGTTCAGGGAAAGCTGAAAGATGATGTCTGAAGAGAGGCACGTAATCGTGAAAACTTCTCAGCTTCTGATTTTGGTTATTTAACTTAATTTTCATTTAAATGCACCTTTCGTAACTCATGTACATACGGGGTCTGATCACCAAACACAGTGAATGTTTAAATTTTCAAAATTTACTACAGTAAAAGACACATCGTCCTTAATTCCCCTCCAAATCTTCCCTCACACTTCAAACACACTCATCCCTTTGTCCTCGCCACCTTCTGAAGCAGCTCTGGAGTCCTCTTTCCCCAGTGTCTTTAGTCGAGCTGTTGCGGCTGCGTCAGTGTCCTGAATCCATTCCAAACATTTCCCTTTCCTGGTCCTTGTGACTTTGAGGAGGAGCCAGGAGTCCCATGGTGCCAGATTCGGTGACTGAGGCAGAGGAGGACTCAGCGTCATCTTTTACAAGGGGCCTTTCCGTTGTATGGCGCTCGGGCGGCAGCAGCGTTCACTGTGTTTTTTATTTTACCTTGTTAAGGACCCTCAGGAAGGAGGACCTGCTGCAAAAAGCAACCAGAACGATGGGATGAGTGTGTCTGAAGTGAGAGCAAGGCTTTAAAAATTCACAGCATTCGTCCACGAATTCTAAAATTCATGGATTCATGACAGTGTGTCTTTCACTGAATGTGCTTTTGAAAATTTAAGCATTCACTCTACTTTGTGATCACACCTCAGAGACTCGAAGCCTTGCACGATGCAGTCCCATCCGTCATCGCGCATGGCTGTCTTTGGCTTTACATTCCTCCAGGATATGATACAATAATGCAATGAACATGAACGACCACCCGACCCGGAATCAGGTCAACCCCATGAGCCGTCGACCGCTTAAACTCTCTTCCACGCTTCTCCTGGAGAGTCATCCACGTCCTCGCGGTGAGTGCCGCTGCTTGGGGCTGCGCACGAGTGTGCTCTTGTCCTCCCGGGTTGGGCCCCTCAGCCGCAGGGTTACCCTCCAGCGCAAGTCCGCTTGGGAGGGTTTCATGGGGTCAGGGATGTAGACTTGGGGAACACAGCCTTCCTTTCTGATTCCATTGTGCTCTCGGAAGGCCCTCCCTGCATGGTCTTTTACAGAGAAATGCAAAAAAGAATTCCACCAAAAAACCCCTAGAGATAATAAATAAATTAAACAATACAGCAGGATACAAAATCTACACACAAAAACCAATTGCATTCCCGTAAGCCCACAATAACCTCACTTTTTTCCTTGGTGGCCCCTGATGGGCTTGGTTTGTTTCTATTATTATTAACACTATGCACAGTGTCTCCGTGAACTCTCTCGTAATGTCTCCTGTGTCTCTGCATGATAATTTTACTTTGCTATAGTAATGCAATTGCACAACCATAAAACACGCATGAGTTAAACTCCCAAAGATGGCCCGAATCCTTACCAGTATCAGCCCATTCTTTCAGAATCTCTCCCGCACTGTACATTGTCTAACTTCTCAGTTTTTGTCAATCACGAGGGCAGGAAATGATCCATCCTTGTGGTCTGGATTTGTGTTTGTCTAATTAAAAGTGAGCTAGAACACACTCATATTTTCATTGGCCATGTATTTTTCCGTTCTTTCACTTTGCTCTTATTTACTTTTCTACTGAGCTGTCTTTTTTTTTTTTCACTTTGATTTTCAGAAATTCTTCAGGTACATGTTCCTCCCTGTGTCTGATGTGTCATGAATGTGTCATTGTCACCTTGTTGATTTATTTATTCATTTATTTATTTGGTACTGGGGATTGAACTCAGGAACTTGTGCTTTCAAGGCAGGCGAGGTATCCACTGATCTAAATCCCTGGCCCTACTTGTTTATTTTTTAAAAAGCTCTTTTTACATTTATTTATTTATTTGATTGATTGATTGATCGATTTTGTGAGACAGGGTCTTGCTATGCAGTTGAGACTGCCCTGGAATTCACTGTAGCTCAGGCTGGTCTTGAACTCACAACGATCCTCCTGCCTCAGCCTCCAGAGTGCTGGGATTACAGGCGTGCGTCACCATGCCCGGCTTAAAAGCTCTTTTTAAAGGAGAATTTCTATGAACAGACTTTTTATATTTCAATGGAGTAAATTCATCAATCTTATCTTACAGTTAACATGTACGTTCTTTGAAAAATTCGTATTTGTGCTAAAGCCAAATGTATTTGCTTTTATGTTTTTTCCATAAAAAATTTTAAATTTTGCTGTTGAAGTTTGAGTTCAAAAGGTTGCCATCTGTGTATGGTGCGAGAGTGCTGTCATTTAATTTTCCCATGTAGGAAATCATTTTTGGACCAATTTCCCCTCCTTTTTCACTCTGCTTTTCCAGGCTTCTTTTCCCATATGTGAAGAACCCTTATATGGTTGGAACTCTTCCTGTGCTCTCAGCTCTGCTCCGGTATGGACCTTGTTTTCCCTCATAAGAAAGAGAGTTGATGGGATGGTGATAATCTGCCATAAAAGCCTGTCAGCCAGTGTGAGAGATCGATGATGACTGGACCCGAAGAGGGATCGGCAGGTACCAAGAGCCTGCCAAACCCGTGCTGGGCAGCGTCCTTGGGTCAGACATCATGACTCAGACTTCACATGTGAAGAAAATGAATCTCAGGGCAATCGTGCGACTTGTCGGGTCTCATCCAGTTTCTAAGTAGTGGAGGCCAAGCTGTGAATCCAAATTCTGTATTCTTTCTGCTCTGCTATATTCTTTGCGTGAAGCATCCAAATGGAATTAATTCACATCTTTAAGAACTGGAGCTGGAGTAGGATCAACGTAAGGATGAATCTATAATTCGTTTTAGGCACTTTGTAGAGTTGGAAGACCCAGTTTGGAACTCAGAGCGGAGATGAGAGGGGAGGCATCTGTAGGCTTGTCCTTGGTGTTCACAGCATGGGCTCGGGGCCACTGGCTCCTTTTGCCACCTGCCAGCTGGCAGGGGGAGGTTGTCACCCACCATCGGGGAGGGGGTAGGTAAGGTAGAGCCCGTGGCGACACGCTGGAGGGAAAAGAGCAGAAGGCAGAAAGATCGCAGGCAGCTTTAGCGCTGCTGTTTCTGGTTATGTGTTCTTAGGAAGTCACTTTCCCTCTCTGAGCTTTAGGTTCCACATTTACAAGCAGAGAAAACAAATGGCACCTTGTGTGCTTGCTGTCAAACGGGAACTATCTATTAAATGTCTCACGGGGTGGTTGGCACATATTAGGCAATTAGTACATCACAGCTCTTTCCTTCCCCTCACGAGTGGCTGAGATAAGAGCAGGAAGCCGCTCTTCCAGCCTGCTCCTGGGGCTCTTTCTCCAAAAATATTCTTACCCACGGGAAAGATTTATCTTGCCAGGGATGCTCCTACTCATTTGCTCTCTGGTTCCTACATTTTAGCTTTGTCTAAAATAGTTATTAAAAGATTCAACAATTTTTATTTGCTCTGATTTTTGAGACAGGGGCTGTTTCTGTAGTTCAAGCTGGACTTTAACTCACTATATAGCTCAGCCTGGCCTTGATCTTCTGTTGATCCTCCTGCCTCAGCCTCCTGCATGCTGGAATTATAGATGTGTGCCACGTATAAAGCCTGGTTGAAATCCAGCAGCTTTATTTATTTATTTGGTACCGGGGATCAAACTCCAGTCCTCACGCTTATCGAGGCAGGCGGTGGAACCACTTAGCTAAATCCCTGGCGCCCAGCAGCTTTTTAACAGCATCTGCAAGCCCCGTAGAACAGTTCATGTGTGTGAGGCATTTACGAGGCAAGTGTAGGTGCCGTGGAAGCCTCAGCTCGCGCAGTCCTCACTGCAGTGCTATGAAGGAGGTACCATGAGCGCCTCTCCAGTTCGGAAGCTGGGGAAGCTGTGGTATTGAGATGTTACACAGCGTGACCACAGTCACTCTGTCCCCAAGTTTAAAGTACTCTGACACAGGCGCTTATTCGCCTGGGTGCAAAGGAACTCACACTGTAGTAAGAAAATGGGGCTCCGTAGAGCTTCCCTTTAGGAAGGAAAGGAAGGCAATGTAAGACTCTCAGACCTGTGCTTGAGACAGATAGCAGCATGGGGGCTTGCTTTGTGTCTTTCTCCCAGGACTACGTCTCCGGGCAGGGATTTAAAATCAAATAGCTCGGATACGGCAGTGGACTGCTATTTCAAAGAAGTTTGGGGCTTTCTTGCAGGTATGTTCAGCCTTAATTTTGTGTCTGAAGTATCCAGCGCAAGGTCTAGGAAATGCTTGGTGGCAGGAATTAAATATAAGAAATACGCAGTGTAAGCAGCAGAAGGAAATACTGTGGGGGGGAGGGGTATAAAATAGGGTAGAGGAAGACGGACAAAACATTACATGCGTGTATGAAAATGCCACGCTGAAGCCCAGTATTTTATGAAGCAGGCACTAATAAAATGTGTTAAAAAAGAAAGACACAGTTGACGAAAATTTCATGAATAGGTATATAGTCACAGAACTAAGTAGAATTTGAGCATGTATCAGCCCTGCGTATCATGCAAGGAGAAGTTTTCACTGTCAGGCCAGCATATCATACCGAAGTCTCATGGTTAGTAGGTTTCAAAGGGACGTGACAGCATTTGAAACAGTAATCCATAAAATTAGTTTCAAACATCCCCTTCTACACTTTACACCAGCAGATACCCTATTCGTTGCTCTAATAGCTGTCGGTTGTTTGCTATTTCTCGATGTTATTTGTTATAACTGCTAAGCATATGGTCCAAATCAGTTGCAAAAGGAGAATGGTCATTTCGAACCAGAGGTAAGATTTCCTGGAGTGGATGGAAGGGCCTTAGACACCACTGGGTCTCACACGCAAGTCAGTAACTGGCCGAGACTGCCCACTTGAAACAGAGGAGAGCGCATTTAAAAAGGATGATGGCAGAATGGATGTCAAAGGAGATGAATGTAAGCATCAAAACCTTCAGAGAAATGCATGAAGTCCTTGGTTTTTCTTTTTGCTAAAAATATACGATCCTGATGCACTGCGGGAAAGTCCAGACATGAATCGAAACAAGGCTTCGTGTGTTGTGACACAGTCTGAACTTTAATGACGTTTGGACATTCTAATGGTATAAGGGTAACGGGAGGAGTAAGTAAGAGTTTAAAACTGCACATGAACCATAACATTAACTAAGTAAAAACAGTGTACGCTGCCTGGTCACACATAAACAGCCTAGAAGGAATTAAGGTGAAATATTGCTGTTCTCCACACAATGTGTTGGTGAGTGGTCCTGTTGCTAAACAAGCACTTTCACGTCTGTAAGGTTGTCACAGTGCACACACGTTTCCTCCGTGAGCAGGGGGTTTAGTAAAGGCGACAACCCACTCGCTCCTGCTTTGGGCTAACCTGGGAGGAGGCGCTTCATCCTAATGGGTCCCCTCTTTGCTGCACCAAACCTGGGGACACCTCAACTCACATGACGCCACAGCTGGAGGATGTGGAGCCTGAGGTGACAGCCCACACGGTCTGTGAGTCCTAACACTCCTTGTGCATGTGTGCGTGCTCCGTGGGCAGCCGGTCACGCTCTGCTCCTCTGAGAGACGAGGTGCGTGTGCTCTGGTTCTGCTATAAACCGTACTGGCCCAGAGCTGCTGCACCCAGCAGGTACTCAATGCAGTCTTTCTGAAATCATGCTCGCTTGCATCATTACATTTTTTTCCCTCTGTACTAGAGATTGCACCCAGGATGTGCACACTGAGCTACCTCCCCAGCCCTTTGTATTTTTAATTTTGAGATTTTGAGAGGTTGACCAGGCCAGCAGGTGTGGCTTTAACTTGTGACCTCCTGCCTCAGCCTCCTAGATTCCTGAGATTACAGGTGTGTGTCATCTACCCAGGGTGAAGGACGCATGCAACACATACACACACACACACACACACACACACACACACATACACACACACACACACACACACACACACACACACACACACATGCTCGGTGCTTTGATAAGGTGGTGGGATTCTGTTGGTTCTGTCTTTTCATTTTAGAATTTCCAGTTTGGCTCTCACAATGTGTTCTCCTGTTCTGTTGGTTTTGTGACAGTTGGACCGTGGCCAAGCAGCCTCACGTCAACAGACCAGGTTTAGGTGCTGACCCAGGCCTGGGTGAGCCACGATGGCCCTCTGAGTCTCAGGTGCTTAGCAGCAAGACAGTGATAACCACACTGGCTCTGAGGGAGAGGGTAAGGCCGGGTCAAAGTCACCTGTGTGGCGTCCCTGTGCACAGAGGTTGGTGAGGAAAAAGTGCAGCCTCCCCCAAGCAAATCCAGGTGGCTTGGCGTCCCCAGGGTGGGGTGGGAGCTGTGGAGCTGAGCTCCAGAATGGTTTTATCCACATGAACAGGTGGCTTCTTGCTACGCTCCCTCTTTGTGGATGCCCACACCAGGGAGAAGAACGTTGGCTCTACCTTGCTCTCTCTTCCCAAGGAAGCCTCGCTGGGCACCATTTTGATTTCCCAGCAACCTCTGTTGTGGGCTTTCATCTCAGGGCCCAGGAGAAGGGCATCTGATTGGACCCGTCAGCATCCCTCAGGGACCCACTTGAGAGTCATTCCGGGGAAGGGCTTCTACGCCCGGGTGTGTCTCAGAGTGGCTAGGAAGGCCTGGCAGGCAGCGGTCCTGCTCAGAATGAGAACTTTTGGATGGAAAGGGGTGTGTTCCATGGGGAACTGTCAGAGGGCTTCCCTGGGTGTGAGTTACTGGTTTTGCTCCCATCATATATAGGGGTGATCAGAACAAATGTTGAATACTTGCATTTAATACATTTATTACAATAACAGAACCTTACCGTGGATCCCCCTCAAAATCCTTCAGTTCCAATACTCTTATCTCATCCTTCTTCCTACCTTCTGGAGCAGTTCTAGAAATGCTCTTTCCTGAGTGTTTTCATGAGGTGTGATCATAAATAAGGTAAATGATGCTGCCGACCACCATCAATGGAGAGGCAGCCCTTAAAAACACAACACTGTGTCCTCATCCGCCTCAGTCGCCATACCCAGCACCGTGCGACTTCCGGATCCTCCCCAAAGTCACAATGACCATAAAAGGAAAACATTCTGAATCCATTCAGGACATCAAGGCAACCAGAACAGTACAACTGAAGACCCCCAGGAAAGAGGACTCCAGAGCTGCTGCAGGAAGTGGTGAGGGCGGTGGGAGGAGTGTGTTGAGAGTGACGGGAGGAGGATTTTGAGGGGGATTCATGACAATGTGTCCTTTACTGTAATAATATTTTTCTATCACACCTTGTAGTGGAGAAGCCCACAGGGACTGGATGGTTCCTTTTTCTATGGCATTATCATCATTAATTATCATACTGATCATGTATGTCACATAGGGAATGATACAAAGCATCAAACTTCCAGTCCAGGAACTGTGCTAGATACCGTACCGGCCTTATAGCCAATCTTCACTGCGGCTCGGTGAAGTGGGAACAGCGGTTGAACGCTGTAGATGCAGGAACTGAGAGTTTCGCAGAGATCCAGTGATTTTCCAGAGCCCCCACCCCCACCCCCGAAGAGCAGCCTGGGGTAAAGTTTAGGTCTATTTTATTTTAAATTCGCATGCTCCTTAAAAGGATGCATCTGTCTCTCCACAAACATAAAGGTAGCTTGATGGGAAAGAAATATGGGAGGTTGCTAACATTAAGAGCTGGGATTGGGGGGAGGAGCACTTCCCTGGGCTGATGCTTGAATTAAAAGGTTCTGGCTGGTGTGTGCCGCAGTTGCACTGGCACCAATTAGAGTCAAGTGTAATGAAAAGTAAATACAGCTGAGCTGTTGGGCCGGCGGCTCTGGCCCAATGCCTGTCAGCACTTCTAATATGCACTGAGTTTTTCAAGGAATTATAAGGGCTGTAAAACTATGTGCTGGGGTGGGGCTTGACAGGAAAGAGTCGCCATTTAAATAGCCTTTCACATGCATTTTCTAAAGTTTCCCCAAACAGCTTTGGAACTGTTAGTCAGGGAGTTAGCAACCATTTAAATAGACCAGCACAGTTCTGCCTGGCTCCTCTTCCCTGTGGGGCTCTTCTTGTCTCCAGGAAGTGCACTATAGCAGCATCTGGGGCCTTGTTCCAAGGGGTGGAAGAAAAGGATGGAAGGGTCCAGAAAAATATGGGTGTGGATGTCAAGGGGCTGTCACACCTGCAGCACCAGGATGTTGGGGGAAATTTTATATCTGCAGCACCAGGATGCCAGAGGGATATTACATCTGCAGCACCAGGATGGTTGGAGACCAACAACGATGTTGTTGAGAACAAGGTTGGTGCTGGGGAGATGATGTTCAGTCATAATCCTAAGAAGGTCATAGCTATTGAGTCTCATGACTAAGAGGGCAACCGGAAGTTCTTGTTCTGGTTTTAATTTTTGATTTCTGAGAAAAACTTTGAGACAACGTGTGTGTGCTGCCTAATCACTGTGGGCATTAATGAAATTTCGAACAGAAATTATAATCTCCTTATAAATCACAGCATTGTGAGATACGAGAATAATGTGTGTAGAAGTACTTCTGTAACCTTTAAAGGAATATGAGAATGGAATGAAAGATAATCAAAGAAGCATTTGTTGATCTTCCTCTAAAGGTCCTCTCCTCATAGAAACATGAATAAAACACACTGTCTGCACACAAAACATTCAAGGGCAGAGCTGGGTGAAAGGGTATGTGACAAATGCTTGATTCTGAGGTGCAGGAGGGGAAGCCAGGACGCAGGGGACTGAAAACCAGCAGCCTGCTCCCAAATCACCAGGAAGGACCTAGGAAAAGAGCTGAGAGAGACTGGATTCTCTCCTCAGGCCTCACCTACCTACAGTTCAGTCTCTGCCCATCCACATAGCCCCTATGGTCTTGTTATTTCTGGGTATCCGGTCTCAGCTAATGTCAGAGTTAACACTCGGTATGTTTCTGCGTAGCCAGACAGGAGAATGTGAATAAACTAGGGCACAGTGTCTCTCGACTCAACTGTGCCTAGGGCTTGGCACAAGATTCTTGCTTTTGTACACAGCAGCTCAAAACCTACATTTCTAGAAACTCCCTGTTCAGAAGTGAGAAACACCGAATTTAGACTTCTCTGAAATGACCACATGAACTGCAGCCATCAGAGCGAGGAATCACTAATGCATGCTTTTTATGTTACTGCAGAGAAACCTTTGCAGGTGCACGGTGAGGATGAGTGTGTGTCAAATGCTATGCTGGCTTCCAACCCGCACCATCTCCGTAAATTTTCTAGGTGGGGTTGGATCTTCCCACTATAGCATCTCCACATCTTCCAGTGCAGGGAGGAGGTACTGACCCACCTTTCTGCTCTAACTCTTCGATAGCTGAAGGGTCAGTGATAAAACTGAGCTTGGAGCAAGTACACATTCATGTGCTCCCCTGTGAAAGGGGACCTCTGAAGACCTGTCACTTAGCTTATTGTGGGCATAGCTTCCTTTTAGTTCCTCTAACAAATGATCTTTCTTATTAAAGAAATTACTGCCATTTTCTTCTACTTCCCATCCATCAGCCACAAATTTACCATCCATCCCTCCCCTCCTCAGTCCCTTTTCTCTAGGCTCTGAGAGTAAAGTCCTTTTCCTCCTACAATATTGATGGCTCCTCTTCTGATTGGAATTTTTAACCACACAAGTCCATTTCCCACCATGTCTACTTTTCTGGCATTTTAAATCACCTTTTTCTGTCTCTCTCCTCAGACTATAAACTTGTTTACATCTCTTCCACACTACAACATGCCCTTCTTTGATGCTGTATTCCTCCTAGCCTCTCTTCTTTCCTTTCCACCCAAACTTCTTGAAAGAACGTTCTCTCTCTCCACTGTTACCTCTCATTCCCCATTCAGTGCATTTAATCCACCTAGGGTTGAGCATGTAGATGTTTATACTTCTGGCTGGATCCTCCCTAGAGCCCCAAATGTCCTCACACTGTAGTAAAGCATGAACTTTAACTCCAACCAGGACAGCCTGATGCCTGGTGTGTACAAGCATTTGCATTCTATGTGTGGACACAGGTCTATGCGCATGCGTGCGTGAACGTGCAGCTCTGGACTCTGTGGCTTTTGCACACGTGGCATCGGGGAGCTTTGGGCACAGCTGCCACATGGCATGTGACGCCCTAGCGAGAAGGGAAAAAAGGAGGTAAGGTTGCCTGAGGAGAAGCCTGAACCAGTCAGAGGCAGAAGGTCTTGGGCCTCATCTAGAAGGAATCGTGGCAGAGAAAACATCACATTTCAAAGCCAGAGAGACTAAAGTCAAAGTTTATCTCCAAGTTTCACTCACAATGCTAATTTCTTAGCTCTCAGCTTTCCATAAATATCAGCTGAATTGTTGGCACATGAAAATACAACCCGAAACCTGACAAAAATGTGTTTGGATTCTAGATTTAAGTCAAATCTAGGTTCAGATCTTGGCTTTTCTAGCTAACTGTAGGACTTCAGTCAATGCATTTAACTTTTCTGGGCCTTGGACACCCGTAACAGGATGGCAACACTTGCCTGAAAGCGTTAGTCACCCGTACATACGGCGGTATAGGAAGTTCGTAAGTCCCGGGCACCAGGTGGGACAGGGACCTGCCCGGATGCCTCAGCTGCTCCCTGTCCCTGGAAAACCTCAGTGAACAGAAGAGAGGACAGGAGCACGCTCGGGGAAGAGGAAGCAGGCAAGGCTTTTGCCAGGAAGACAAGGTCATGGTTCATGAGGCGAAGGAGCCAGGCAGAAAAGAGGGGCCATGCAGCGGCTTTGTACAGAGATCCTGGCTGCACTGGAAGAGATGCAGGAGAAACTCCAGAAGCACATGTGTGGATCTCTTCACGCATTCACGTCCAGTGCGCCCCAGGATGGAGGACAGATCAGCACCATCTAAATGAGCTCAAAGAGGAGTCCTTGGGTGGAGGTCACCACTGTGGCAGGAGGAAACTGGAGCATATGGAAACCAAGACCAGAGTGGCCTGGAAGTTGTGAACCCCGCACAATTCCAGGAAGCAGATAGCAGTGCTAATATTTCAGGTGGCCAAGCAACACACAGGTTCTTGGTGACTCAGCCAGAACAATTTGAAAGGAATCGTAAGTCTAGAAGGTGTGGCCTTCGATGAGAGGATGCCTGACTTTTCTAAACTGGAAGGCAAAGAGATGTAGGATACATAGGATTCTCCTTCTGACAGTTTCTGATTTATGCACGACAATGTGACTGCCGTTTGCTTATAGTCAGAGGAGGTTTGCAAGGTGAGGGCTCCCTCCAGGAGAGGAGGGACAGTTAACCGGGGTTGTAGGGTGTGGGCTGCATGCAGGCACAGGAGGCATGGTAGGATTTCTGGAAGTGTGGCGAAATTTCCAGTAGCATCACAGACCCAGAGGGAGAGAGAGACTGAGGCAGGGTCAGTCACCCAGCTGTCCTTTTCTACACGGATACATCATACTCAGGTGTGGTGCAGAAAAGATGACGGCTGCACTCAGGGTTTCCGTGTCTCCAACTGAGGATAAAGAACAACCAAAGTCAGGACAATGCTGGGTGTCCATAAAACCAAGCACTAGTCGTCACTAGTCGTAGTGGGACGAGCCAAGAAGCAGCTGGCGGACTTTGGCAGGTGCAGTCAGAGACAGACAGGACTGCATTCTGGGTTTCCCAGCTGGAGCAATGCCAGGGAGTGGCTGGCCCTTGTGCAGCCATGGGAGTGGGTGGCGGAGTTGAGACGGAAGGGAAGTCACTGTAACCGGAAGACCCTGCGCAGCTGAGTCAGCGGGTGAAGGCTGTCCTGGAGCGAACAGCAACCCTGAGACGTGGGAGTTAGGATCTTCGGGGCAGGACGGTGTTCAGGATGGGGAGCAGCTGCTGAGGATGTGAGTCCATTGGCCCTCAGGTCTGGGGAAGAAGCGGGATGTGAGCATGAGTGTGCAGGAGAGGGATTCAGCCCCCTTGCCGTGGTAACTTGGCAACGAGTTATTCTTCTCTGGCTCCTAGAATGGCTGTGTAAAGCCCGATTCTTTCCAGAGACCCTGACTATGGTGCTGGGCTGGTCGGTCCCATGCTAAGCAGGGACAGTCCCTGAAGGTGGAAATCCACCCAGCAATGGAGCCCTTGGGCGGTCAGGTAACCACTGGCCCCGGGACAGCCAGGACTGAGCAAGCGAGGCCATCACGGGCAGAAGATCACTGTGTGGTAGTCATGGACAGAGTTTTGCTTGCAGGCAGAATGAGTGTGGCCATTGAGAACATTTCAGGGACCTGGGGCTGCTGCAAAGAGCCTGGAGCTGGTTGAGGCCTTCAGGAGGTGGTTCTGTGCTGTCCATGGCTGGGCGGGCAGGCTCTGGCCCGAGCCTGACCAATGGGCAGGTGCTGACCCGCAGCCTGTCGCTCACAAATGGGTTTAAAGTTCAGGTAATAACTGGGTGGAGGCTGTTTGTCTCGGACCGATACACAGGACGAAAAGAGGCTGCACTTTTCCCTACAAGGCAGCCAATGTGGACAAATATTAGCTTTTGGAAACAAGGGGGAAGTTATTCCTTCTCCCAGCAGCACTTTCCAAGCCATCAATCTTCCAGGATTTCTATTGCTTTAATCACCAAGGTTGTTTATTTGCATCAGTTTCTGAGAGAATGGTGTGCCCTTGGCCTTTTATCTGCTGTCCCTCCATGGGGATGGAGGCCTGCGAGGGGGCTCAGGGCTACTCAGAGAGGCTCTGGGAAGTGCACAGGAAGCTGCGTTTCTCCTCCCCACTGGCCGAGTCCAGGCTGTAATGTGAAAGTTGGGCTTCTGGTCAGGTCTGCACCGTTTGAGCAGGGTTTTGTTCAAGGCAAACCCACACACAAAAGCGGTTTAACTGGCTTGGAACAAAGGCCCGCCTGCCTGGAGAAGCGGTGGCTACTGGTGTCCTGAGCCAGGCCTGTGACAATGGATGAGGGGCCACACGGAATAACAGGCTGTCCTCTTGCCGGGAGGCACGGAGGGGAACGGGGCTAAGCATGACTCAGGGGGCTGGAAGCAAGCACTAACTCTGCTCGGGGGAGTGGAAATGGAAGGAGAAAGAGGAGGGACAGGGATGTGGGGGCCTGTGGGCAGGGCTTGTGTGAACAATACAAACACACACATGCCACACAACATAGACACGCACACACCACTCACATCACATGCACAACCGTGCAACATACGACACATAGAACACCACGCAACACACACGAACACATGTGCTCATGCCACACCGCAATGCATGCATGCAAGCACACAACACATACACAGCATAGAACACATGATGCATTGCCGTATAACACATGTACAACACACGTGTGCACAGCACAGTGCACACACACACGTGTCCACACACTAATCAGGCACAGCGCAGCAAGCTCATCCTCACACCCTCTCCGCACCGTGGCTCCTCGCAGCGCCCTCCCCAGCACCCCGCTGCCCGATTGCACGGCACGTCCAGGCCGAGCTGTCTGCCCCCTCCGCACTCTCTGCCTGGCCTTTCTGACCTTCCATGGGTCCCTGGTTCTGAGGGAGAGGCGCTGATATGCGTGGCTCTGCTGTTTCTCACCGCGCACAGGAGTAGGGCCGGGCACGACGCACGACGTCCTCCCAGGCGTCTCTCTCACTTGTGTTTGCGCTGCCTGCCTCAGCTGTCTGCGCGGCTCTCGGGAGAGCCAGGTCAGCAGTGATCTGCACGCCTCCCCAACAAGGATGCCTGCACACTTGTTCACACACCTGACACACACACATCTCAGGGACACCTACACACCGCCCACACTCCGCAGCACAGGGCTTACTGTGCACACACGCGCACTTCCAGCCCCCACTCTGCAGGTTTGCGTGGACACTCAGGTGGGCACGCAGCCCCCGAAGCGGGCGTCATCCTCCCTGCTCACTGGCACACGTGGAAAGACCCGCAGGGCCACACAAGGCGGTGGCTCAGACCTGAGAGGGGAAGGCAGTGCTGCCAGGTGCAGGGCAAAGCAGGCGGGGGCAGCTTGTCCCAGACCTGGGTGCAGCAGAGCACAAGGGACACCTGTCCTGCAATGGGTCTGAGAGGGAGGCGTGCCAGGCACTTCAGCAAGAATCTCTTTGTCCTGGGCCTCTGAGATTAATGGAAAGTGAGTAAGGGAAAATGGGCACAGAAGTGCTTGATGCCATCAAAGCTGAGGGTATGATGGGCCTATCAGTGTACGCCTGCAATCCTAGTACTCTGGGAAGCTGAGGCAGGAGGATCACAAGTTTGAGCACAGCTTGAGCAACTTAATCACTCAAAAAGGGGCATGGGGTGGCTACAGAGCTTGGGGTGAAGGCCTTGAGTTGTTAAATCCCTAGTAGAAAAACAAAAAGCTGGCAACCTATTGTTACATTTGTGGTCATTTTGACCACCACTGCATGCAAGAGTTGGTGTGAACATTGGTCCCTGACTTTCCGACAGTGTTTGCAGCGTAATCAGTTTCGTTTTCCGGGTTCTTTGGAGTCCCTGGGCAAAGGAGTGAGATGACTGGAAGGGAATACGCAGACAGTCAGAGCAGGTTTTGGGGTGGAGCCTGCCCAGCCTTCAGGGCCAGGCGCTGAGGAATGGACAGCTGGTGGCCGGCAGCCCAGGCTTCTCTTGCGGGGCCTTCTCTGCAGAGCAGATCTGCACAGTTGCTGGTCTGCCCACCCCATCTCATCCCTAGCACCTAGCGGGGTACCAGTGGGAACAGGTGAACAAATGTGCCTGGAAATTCTAGCAGGTCTTTGCAGACCCAAGCCGATGGCCTCCTCCTGTGCAGAAGCTGCCTGAGCCCCTGGGGCCCCGACACCCTGTTGGGCACCAGGCATGGGTGGGGCAGTGAGTCTGATTCCCCCGCTGGGCTCCGAGTATGTTAGCCGCAGCGTTTTGCACGGTGCCTGGGGTATGTGCAGTCTTTTTCCAGGTCACTTAACTGCTGCTTCTGCCAGTCCTGTCTCAGTGCGGACACCCTGTGGCAAAGGAGCGCCGCAGGGAGCCTGGTGTTGGAACTGTGTGTTGCGGGAGTGATGTGCAAAGACACTGCGGGGCTCCAAAGAAGACAGGTCACACCCACTGCAGGACACAGGATGTCTGCAGACGCTTCCCCTGCTGCACAGCGTACAGTGAACACAACTCGCACGCAGCACACGCCACATGCACACCCACACCACATAACACTTGTGCAACACACTCGCTCCCCCGCCCGTGGGGAGGTTGGGGAGGGATAGATGGAGCGCTTTCCATCTTTAACCTTGGGAGGCTGTGGCTCGGCAGTGTTTGACCTTCAGACGAATCGTGGCCTTGTGAGGTGTTGTGGAGGCCCCAGAAGTTGGCGTGTGTCCACTCGGGTTTCCCTCGGAGTACAGGTCTGCTTGAGACGGACCGGACACTTCTTCTTTGGGTGTGTAGCCCTCGTTTGAGCGGCCTCTGTCTCCCGGAAGCCCACGCAGCCCCGTGCACACAGCGCTGTCACAGCCCACCTCGCACTCCGTTCGAGACGTGCCCTTTGTGCCTGGCGCCTGCAGCCACCCACGCAATCTCTTCCTGTCCCTCCAGTCTCGGTCTGCACAGGTGCTTTAGAAGGGGTGAAGTGGGCCGAAGGTGTGGTGGAGCTTCCTGGAGGAGCGGGCGTCAGAGGTCCCCCAGCCCCGCTTCCTAATTGTTTTCTGTAGTAAAAAGATGAAGGTTCTGAGAGAAGCAGTATTTGCAAAGCAGTCTCCCCATCCAGATGCGCACAGCATGGAGCACAGAGAGGGTTCGATTCTCTTATTTTGGTGAGAGTTGAAACAGGTATTAAAAAATAGTGAACAGTCTTACAGTAAAATCTGACCGCTTAGGAGGGAGAGGGGAGGAGCGGGGATGAAAAAGAATTAAGATGTGCTGTGTACATGTGCCAAGACCCTGTAAGGAATGGAATCATTATGCACTGCAAACACGTACTATTACAAAATTTAAAATAGAATGTGTTCTATTGATTTTTATTTGAAGAGCTTTTAAAACAGAAATATGCTCCCACCACGTGAAGACTAAATTACTACTTTTTTAAGTCTTATTTTTATGCTTTCTTGGACATACAGGGGGTTACTCCCTACATGACCATTTTTCCAGCAGTTTCTCGATTGCATAGTGTGCATTTGTCTTGAATTGTTAACAAATCCAGCGTGATTCAGCCAGTAAAATACCAGCACCCTGGCCTGATTACTGCTGTTTTCCTCTGGCCGCACAGGTGACCGCAGGGCCATTGTCCAGGAGGTCACAGGCCACAGGCAGTGGTCAGTGAAGGACAGGGTCAGTGGTGAGTAGTGCGGTGTGGAAGGGAGCAGCAGTGCTCTTCCATTCGGGACTTCAAATCACAGCCACACGAGATCCGACGTGGGCTTCTCTGAACTTCGCTGAGCCTGCTTCCTAACCTGTAAGATGGGAATTCTACAATCTGAACGGGCATGATCACACGGAGGCTTAAAGACACAGCGTCTGGGATGTGCCCAGCATCCTACCCGGTCCACAGGAGATGTGAAACCGTATCATCTGTTAGCACTGATATTATTTCAAGGGTGACCAAAATATACAGTGAATGTTTAAATTTAAAAAGTGATTACAGTAAAAAGTCCCATTGCCATGATTCCTCCTCAAAATACTCCTCTTCATTTCGAGCATACTTGTCCCATCGTCCTCGCCACTGTCTGCAGCAGCTCTGGGGTCCTCTTTTCAGTGTCTTCCCAGGTGTGATAAAAAATAGTGACTCCTGCCGAGCGCCATCCAGTGGGAAGGCGGGCTCTAAAGACGCGACGCTGTGTCCTCGTCCACCTCAGTCGCCGGATGTGGCATCAGGTGACTTCCTGCTCTTTGCCAAAGTCACAGGGACCAAGAAAGGGAGATATTTTGAATCCATTCAGGACATCGAGGCAGCCAGGACAGCGATGGGATGAGTGTGGGTGAAGAGAGGGAAGGATTTTGACTGACATTAACACCAAGGTGTCTTTTATTATACTAAAATTTTTAAAACTTAAGCATTCACCATATGTGTGATCACACTTTATACTTGAGTGAAGAAAAGCATTAGAAGTTCATATAACATTGGGTTCCTATGATTTACAAAAAAATGAAAACATACAATGAAGAGAGGAGCTATTTTATCCATTCTGCCTTAATTTAATTCACCGTGGATTTTTACTGTTTCTTGGTATGATATTAAAGTCACATTATCACACTCAATTTATATAAGGGTTGCTTCCATTTTTATAAGTAGACTGAGTAGGTCGAGATTTCAAAGTGTAAGCCAGACATAAGTTTTATGAATCAGACATAAGGTTATAGGTCTGTGTCCACGCATGGAGGTGGAGGTGTTTATAGAAATGCTACATGCCAGTGGTGAAGGACTTTTTAGAGCTTTCAATGATACACACAGCTTGCTGCAGCATGCAGGCCATAGGCTCCCCACCACTGCTGTGTAATCGATGCATATCTGTAAATATGCGTAATATAATGACTATTTTTGACCTCATGACCTGCAGATATTGTATATACTTACATAACGGCTCAGCATGTGCCCGTTTACTTTGTGTGCCCCCTGGACATCCGGTGCTCATTGGGTCTAATGTAATGAAAGCCTTATATTATACACAGACCTTAATAAATATGCAACATGCATGTTCTCTGTGGCTATAAATATCAGCACATGCTTGTTCCATGCTAATCCCAGTTTTGAATTACACTGCAATGCCCATGTGTTCGGTGAGTCTCCCTTGGAGTAAACCAGGGCCCCCAATTCCCATGTGCCGGGCGCGAGCACGCCTGCCGACAGGTAGGAGTAGAGAGGCAGAGCCCCTGGCATGGGCTCCATGGAAGGGACCATGTTGGCTCATGTTGATCCCATGTAGGCCTTGCTTGAGAGCCTGGGATCAGCTCCTGCAGCCCCAAGAGCTGGGATTGCAGAAGCCCTCAGCACAGCTGAGTGCAGAACCCGCCAGCTGAGCTCCATGCTGGGAAGCTGCCATGTTTATTGGACAAAAGTCTCTCTTCCTGCAATTCCCCTTCATTTCCTTCCCCTCCCTCTTTCCCAGGGAGACTGGAAGGGCCCTCACCTTTCTTATACTCAGCCAGGCCCAGCAGGCGCCATAAAGATAAGCTCAGCTCTTCAAAGCAGTGGGACCCTGACAATTGCCCTGACAACGATTTTCCTGTGCTTACAGAGAGGAAGGTTGGGAAGCTGCAGGCTGTTGCCGGGTGGGACTGGAGGCAGGAAAAAGGGGGAATGCACTGCTCGCTGGTAATAAAGCACTTCCGGTGAAAGCCAGGTGAAGTGCTGCAGAGCTCACTGACAAGGGTGCCATGGGGGTTGAATCGCATGCTCCTGAGAACTTAATGCTGAGGAAATTGCAGCCCTTTGGTACGTGGTGGAATCAAAAAGTATTGGGAATATTTACATTTTTTTAAAAAAAGCATTTGTGACAATGAAAGACAGAAATACGGATCCCTTGATTCTCCCCTCACTCTGCACGCACTCCTCCCACCGTCCTCGCCACTTCCTGCAGCAGCTCTGGGGCCCTCTTTCCTGAGGGTCTTAATGAGGTGTGATAGAAAGTTCAGTGAGTGCTGCTGCCCAGTGCCATCCATGGAAAGGCAGTCTCGACGCTGTGTGTATACCGTGTGTACACAAACCCTGATGCAAACCCATTCTCACAGGTGTGGACACTGAGGATTTGAGAGTTTAACTTACCAACTATGAAACCAGGTTTCACATCTGAGCTTAGTTCTCCAGCACCCCTGGTTCCCACCATGGTAAAAACATCACTTCTGTCATAGAAAGATTGACTTTATTTATTGATTGATTTATTGTCTGTTTTTTTGGAGACAGGGCCTCACTATGTAGTTGAGACTGACCTGGAACTCACTATGTTGCCCAGGCTGGTCTCGAACTCACAGTGATCCTGCCTCAGCCTCCCGAGTGCTGGGATGACAGGCGTGTGCCACCACGCCCGGCTGAAAGATTGACTTTAAAATGACCAGCCAGGGCCGGGGATTTAGCTCAGCGGTTCAGTGGCCTGCCTTGCAAGCACAAGGACCCGAGTTCAATCCGCGGTACCAAAAAAATTAAAAATAAATAAATAAAATGACCAGCCATTGGCATTTTTCTGCCAGTACTGTTCGCAATCATTTGCTTTTAGCTGACAGATTATGGAGATGTGTGTGCTTGGTGTGGAGAGAGGAAGACTCCAAGAAGGCTTTGTTGTTCTTTAAGAGCTTTCTGATTCTGCCTGCTGATAATTACAGCTCATTCTGTACCAGTACAGATCGTCATCGGAATAATGCAATGCTTTATCAAACTGATGCTGCTTGTGATCCCGCTATGCCCAGGAACCAAATGTGAAGCGACTCTAAAGCACCCTCCTCTCCATGCAGCTTCCGGGGAAGCGGGGCCCATTGTTGGTGACTCTGTGGCTCCAGACACATTTGGTTTGCAGGCAGAGAGAGCGCTGCTGGCTTCCTGGGCACTGTGACGCGTGCTTCCTGGCTCTCAGGGACATCTGCAACCCGGTCCTCAGCTGCTGGGGTGCAGTGTATCTTCTTCCCTTCTGGCCTCTGCCCCCAAATCATGCCTGCTGGCGTCCCTAGGGCTCACACATCCGCGTGTCACTGTCACGCGGGAATGGGTCTCTCTCTTGGTCCTCATCGACGCTGCCCTTGGGAGGAAGGCCATATGAACCCACGGATCCGATGTCCGTCCCTGTGTCTGCCAGAGTGGCAGAGTGAGGCTGAGTCTGTGAAACCACGAAGCTGGCCTGTAGACATCTGGACCCCCCCAAGTTAGAATGGGAGTAGCATTTCCAAGGGGGGCCAGAGAGAGGCCAAGGATAGCTGCCCACTCTGTATGGTCATTCAGCTCGTACTTTATCACACACAAAAAGCTTTTGTGGCTGTCAATCTCCTCACACCAACCCTGTCAGCTGCGCAGGGCAGAAATTATTATCCTCACTTGACAGATGGGGACACCAGTGTCAAAGAGGATAAGCCGGGCCAGAGGTCACACAGCTAATACGTGGTTCCGTCAGGCTTCCAATGCTGATCTGCAGTCAGATTTCCTAGTGTGAGCAGAACGCGAAGTCCTCCTGGATTTCCTGGCAGATGTATCTGAGCTTTGTGCAATGTCAGTCCTAGGTGTGTTCTGGTGTGCAGTTGCCCCAAATACTGGGCACTGTGGTGCAGCTCTCGGTCAGCACGCTGGTTGGGTTCCTGAGAAACACTCCCATTGGATCCCCAGGAAACATGGTTTCCCCATCAAGCGAGGTAGCCGGTATTTTGTAACTCTGTGGCAACGTTAGGTGGTGTGTGGCCAGAAAAGAAGACATTGGCTGGATTCTTCCAAGCCACCTGCTTTATCACTGTGGGAAATTCTACACCATCCATCATGGGTGCAAGTCAAAGTGCTTGGTTTGTTTGTTTGTTTTCCTATTGAGTTTCTTTCTAAAGTCCAGATAGAATCAGGATTCCAGTAACATTTATTCTTCCATCCATCTGGTCACCTGTCCACTCCTCTATCCAAACACCCTGCCACAGATGCATTCATCCATTAGGCCACCTATTCACCCCAAAGTCCATCGACCATGCCCAACCGTGGGCTGACCACCAAAGGACAGAGACAGAGTACAAGGCCTTTCATCATCGTGTACTCAGTCAAGGTTGAGAGACATCGTTTCCTAACAAATCGCTCTAAGGCAAAAGACCACCTGCAATTCTTAGAGCAGTGACATAAATATTCATTGCACAGTGGGTTACAGAATGTTTCTCGACCAGCAAGACCTATTGCTTGATTATAATTAGATGTAGCGTCAATATATATTTTTTTAAAAAGATACCAACAGAAGAATCATGGGCACAGAAGATCAGGATTAGGAGTCAGGATTAAGTGTCAGAATCCTAACACTGTCCAGGGAATTTGCACATAGGTGCCCCTTCTCTCCTGGAGTTCAGCAAGGTGCCTACTTTACATCATTCTACTTATGCTAACCAAGCATTGGTGGGCTGAATTTCAGTTCTTAGGTACCAGGGCTCTAATGGGAGGCAGAGGCTTAGAGTTTGTGAGGGTTTTCAAGTGCTTTAGTGCCTGCACATGAATATCGCATTATCAATGTGTTCACATTCTGATTTATTTATAATCTTTTGTACTTTTAGTTAGCCCGACTGCTACTGAGAAATTTTCAGAGACAGCTATACTTTTGCTGTAAGAGATCAGGTTTTCTTGTGAATAATTGTAATTATGTCCATTCTCATGAACTACTTTCTGTGTTTTGATTTTCTCAATCATTTCTTCCCATCCAACTGAAAGCTCAGTAAATGGTTTCTTGTGTGTACCTGGACTTGGGAAGAGGTAGATCATGCACACTCCTTGCTACCCGACTTGGTGCGGAGGATGGAGAAAAGATTCAAGATTTGGTTTGCTTATCCTTTTGCTTCCTTCTCATGGGATTGGTAGGAAAAGCCGAGCTTCTTCCACACCCAAGGGATCTGTTTTTCCTGCTGGGCTCTGGGTGGAGGTGACAAGGTTTGTGGCAACAGGCAGCTTGCAGTTGAGCTGCGGTGGAGATGGGTGGAGAAAGAGGCTCCTCAAGAGGGGCTTGGGGACAACACCTGGGTAGCTTGGCATTTATTCCCAACTGACACTGGGACCCTGATGTTCTCCTGGGGGCTACAGCTTGGGGAGCAGGCCCAGGACCTCTGGGGCTCAGGCAGTGTGTGTCTGCACCTCTCAGCGGTGCAGGCTGTGCTCCTCATTGGAGGTGGAGCAAGTCACTTTGGATGTGGTCAGCTGCTAGGGTCGGCCGGAACAGAGCCAGAGCATCTGCCCCTGGTGGTCCAAAAGCAAGAATCATTGGCCTATTTAAAAAAAAAAATTCCTCCTGAAATCTGAATGACTGTAGGTGGTTTATTTGAGGCCCTATACTTAGAGCCTGTTCTGGGGCAATGGAAACATTATGTCTTCTCTTTCCTTTCTTCTTTTCTTTCTTTCTTTCTTTCTTTCTTTCTTTCTTTCTTTCTTTCTTTCTTTCTTTTTCTTTCTTTCTTTCTTTCTTTCTTTCTTTCTTTCTTTCTTTCTTTCTTTCTCTCTTTTTTTGGTACCAGGAATAAACTCAGGTGTTTTGTTGTTGTTGTTGTTGTTGTTGTTGTTTTGAGACAGGGTCTCCTTATGTAGTCCAGGCTGGATTTGAGCTCACTGTGTAGAACTAGCTGGTCTCAAACTTGAGGCAATTTTCCTGCCTCAGCCTCCTGGGTGCTGGGATTATAAATGTACACCACCTTACAAGGTAAGCATTGCATCTCGAGGGCCTCTGAGAGGAGGTGAGGAGAGAGACTGCAGGCTGCTCTAAATCCAACCAGTGGAAATCGAGGGGCAAGGACGAATGTGCAACATTCCTCCATTGTAGGACATTTTTATTAATGCTCAGAATTTTCTAGAGGAGAGAACTTCAAGAGGATATGGCCCTGGCTCCAAAGACCTGTGTGGCAAATCTGGTTCCTCATCCCACATCTTCCTTCTGCAGTTCTGAGAAAACCCAGTGTGTTAGAATTTGTAAACTAAAGACAACGACACAGAGGAGGTGAATCTTAGTCCTCACCACATCCTCCACAAGGCAGGCGATCAGGGCATGGGCAGACCGGCTGGTAAATAGGATGTGACCTGTCAAATTACAAAGAGCTGGAATGAAGACGGGAAACAGGATGTAACCTGATCCGAATGGAGACTGGTCGACAGGACGTGACCTGTCAGTCATGGCCAGGATGTTAGGCTTAACCCCACCCCTAACCCCAATCTGATCTGGAACAGGGGCCGATCAACAGGATGGACAACAGAAGGGGTTTCTCTGAGGCCTACCTCTGTGACTTGTAGAGCCCATGTCCTCTGTGTGTCTTCACATGGTCTCTGCTCTGTGTGCAGGTATGCTGATCCTCTCTCCATGCAGGGAGGATCAGGGTACACCTAAATCACCTTACTTTATTTTATATTTACTTTTACATTTTTGCACATCTTTGTAGTTCCAGGAATGGTAATATCCAACATTTTACTTCTTCTAATGACTAAGAGTGCTTGAGAAGGGAGAAAATAGATTTTACCTACTTTGCTTCTCTCTTCTTAAAATTTTTCATCGGTATACCTTTGTAATACATAATAAATGCAGGGCCAGGGATTTAGCTCAGTGGTGCTGCTGCCTGCCTTGCAAGTGCAACGTCCCAAGTTCGATCCCCAGAACCAATAAATAAAAAAATTAATTAATTAAATATAAATGCATTCATCATGGGGGATAGGTATGTATGCATAACACATCTTACTTATCTTTATTTCTCCCTCCCCGCTCCTCCTTCTTGTCTTCCCCACTCTCAGAGCCTCTTCCCATTTCCACAAAGTCTGCCTACCTGTTTCCTGCCACTTCTCATTCCTTTGGCTTTATAGATGATTTATACATTGGGTTTCCCATATAAGAGAAACTGTGTGATATTTAACATCCCGTGTCTGATTTATTTTACTTAGCATTATGGCTAGCGGCCTCCCTAAAGACCCTACCTCTAGATGCAGCCACATTCTGAAGTGCTGCAGGCTAGAACTTCAACAGAGAGAGAGGATTCAGCCCATAACAGTGCTAAACAAAATTTACAGTATTGAAAATATCTAAACAACATGGCTGTCATGATTGGGATGCAGTTTGTCTCCCCAAAGAGTCACGGTGCTTAAGGCTTGGTTGCTGATAGGCACTGGGGGAAGGAAACGGATCACAATGTACTGATGGGATCATAATTCGATGGCATCATTGGGAGGAGCAGGAAACAGAAGATGGGGCCCAGCTGTAAGTAGTGGATCAAGAGAGCAGGGCCTTGGGGGCTATATCTTGACCCTGGCCCCTTCCTCTCTGGCTCTTTTATTCCATCTCTGCTTCCTGGCTGCCATGAGGTGAGCAACCTTCCTCTGCTGTGCCCTTTCCCCATGGTGTTTCTGCCCCTCATTGGCTGAGAGTCGTGGAGCTGGCTGACCCTGGTCTGAAATATCTGAAAGTGTGATTTACAATAACTCTTTCCTCCTGTAAGTTATGGCAGGCATTTTGCCACAGTGACGTAAAGCTGACTGATACAACACTTAAGGGAATTCTGGGAGGCTCAGTGGGGATCACTCATTGATTTTGTCAATCTCAATCATCAAATGCTTTCAAATGCCTCTATTTTAGACACTTCGGGCACTTTAGACAAGACAGCAGTGAGGTGACCTGGTGGCCATTCCTTCTTCCACTCATGGGGCAGCTTCGGGGAGTCATCAGGCTATTCCTGGAGTCACACGAGGGATTTGAAATTGTGTCTCTCCAGCCAACCGCCTACTCAGAAAGAAAGCAAACGAAAACAGCTCTGATTTCATGGCCATCTCGCTGTGTTCCTTCCCCACTCGCCCAGCTTTTTCTCACATTGAAATTATTAAAGTGACAAGGGGGGCAGGTGGGTTGGACACGCATACTATTGCTTTCAGAAAATGAGGCTCCCTTGGGCAGTGCTTTCTTACAGTCTCAGCCGGGGGAAAGAGCCCCTAGCCAGAGGGAATCAAATACTTTTCAAATGCCTCATTAAAATAAAAAGGTGATTCTTGCATTGGTACTATGATAAAGACTACAAAGCAGAGCTATGAAAACTCCCCAGTTTACCCTTCTGAATAGGCCTCTGCGCCGGCAGCAGAATGAATTAGCAGCCACCCCATTATCTGCCACCGTTAGAAAGCACAACCCAGGCTTTGATCTGCCAGCGTCAAGGAAACTGATAAAAACTCGTTCTGTTTCTAAGCTTTCCAGGCCTGAATTTCTCCTTTCCCTTCAGCGCGCTATAAATGGCCCTCTGAAGTGGCTGAACATTCTTTCACAGTCTTGTTTCCAATCTATTCATAACCACGGTTATCAATTATTATACCAGCTGGAATTTCTGAGGGCCAGGAGGCTGTCAGGAGCTCTAATTGTGGTTCAGGGATAAAAGCAAAAACCCACAAATTTTAACCAATCATAATTAACTTATTCTCTGAGTGCAAGGAAAAAAAAAGAACACTCCCCCAAAACAAAACCCTTAAAACCAGAGCCTACCAATCCCTCCTCTGGCCTCTCCTGAAAGCCGCTGGGAAGAGGGAGGGGGTGCTTTTGTTACCGGGGTGGCCCCATTGGGAAGGAGCTAGGCCAAGTGACAGATACAGAAGTTCTCAAATCATTGGGGCCTTTTTTCCCCTAAAATCTTTAAAATCCCTCATTTTTCAGAGTAGGGTGATGTTTTCCAAGATCCCCATAGAGCTTTGAATAAAGAGGCATCCATTTCTTATCGAACCCGAACATCTGATTGAGTGGCCCCAAACATTTCATTACAAAGAAGTTTGGTGGCAGCTATCACATTATAAAGGATGCACATGGGACCTGGTAGTGATCCCCAGGGTCACTGGAGGGCCAAGGTTGAGGCCAGGCAGCAAGGAGAGCTAGGAGAGGCCCCAACCCAGCCTAGCACTTAGTAGGGCACCTTGTTTTGCCCCTTCTTCCTCTGTCCAGAGCCAGATGTCTCCAAGGCTCCTGGCCAGTGGCGCAGGAACTGAATGGAAGGCACATGATGTCATGCAGAAAGCGTGGCGCTGCGACATGACCGGCCTTGTGTCCAGACCCTCTGAGAGGCAGTGTCTCCCTTGGACGAAAGTGGTAGCATGTCTGCTTCTCAGTCTGCTGCAGGGCTGGGATGAGAGCTCTCAGCAAAGGGGCTGCCACAAGGTGTGTGCTGAGTAGATGCTTGGCGTGGTCCCCGAGAGCACTCTGGGCCGTATGGTCCCAATAGATGTCATTTCTGGGAAGAGGCTGCAAAGATCGCCTCTTCTTCTCTAGCTTTATGTAACATTTTCGCAGAATCTTTTGTGATCCTTGTCAGCCTTACAGACCCGAGGAAGGGTTAGCACCTTCTTATAGCAGAGAAGCTAGGGAGATGTACTGCAAGGGCAGGCTTACCAGAAAGCTTTTCGGGCAACAAGGTGTTACAAGCAAATGATTAAGCAATGCCATCATTTCCATAGATATCTGACTACAGGAAGTGATGCTACGTCTCCCTGAAAATAAGTCCAAGCCAGAAAACAATCAGCCTTGAAAACTAGAGATCAAAATCTCCAGCCCCATCAGCCCATCCTGGCCCCGCTGCCTCAAAGAGCTGCCACTGAGCCAGAGAACAGAGACAGCAGGAGAGGCGAGGGCAGGCCATTGGGGCTGGCACTTCGATCTTTAGTTTTCTGGGTTGCTTATTTTCTAGCTACATCTTATTTTTGAGAAAGAGGGTGTTTGTATTTTGTGTCCCTGGCATCTAGCACTACAAAAAGAACTTAAGACAATCTCATCATGGTGTTCTTCCATTCTGTTATCTAAAAACCCAGGTAAATTTAAAACATTTGTTGATGTAACTGGTGACATAATTGCAGGACTTTGAAGCTTTGATTTATAAAAGGCGCATGCATTCTCCTGGTAGTTTTGTTCATAACAGCAAGTCAGAAGCGTGTCCTGAAATTCTTTCACAAGAAGGTTTTCCTTGAAGCCTTTCCATACCTCGGAGGAGAACTGTGTTAAAGACATGTGCTTGGCCAAGTGTCAGTCACAGATGAACCAGTGAAAGTCATTATCATTAGCTGTCCCCAAGGGAGGCCCTGAAACTGTAACTGCTAAACACAATAAGGCTGATGTCATTTGCAGGTTGCATCCTAACCCTAACTTGTGGGCATGCTGTGGGGACTGCTAGCCCTGAGAACTGTTCGAGCTGGGAAGAAAGTGATGTAAGTGATACGAAGACCCTGACAGCCTCAGCCCTGAATTGATAGACGTTCTTCAACCACTCTGATATGAGCTGTCAATGCAGCTCCACCCCAATCACCATGGAAGCCGCCGGGCATTGTGGGAAATTCTGCGAGCTATTTGCTGAGCAAAAGTTGTCCCTGTCCAAGGGAACAACACAGATGATGCCTGACCCTGTGCTGTGGCATAGGAGTGAGATTCAGCTCTTGGACTTCAGGTGCTGGGTGAAGCAGGGTGTAGGGGTGCTGGTGAAGATGTCAGAGTCCCCAAAGAGCCTGGAAACCCTGTGTGTGGCAGCACCGACATGGTCAGGAATTGGTCTCGGGATTGAGGGGAGGGAAGGCAGGGCTTTTGGATGCCAGTTGATTTCAGCATCAAGCTGGAATTTCTGTGCCAAACATCGATCAGGAAGATTCATCAGTGCCCAGAGAAGGCCCTTGAACAAGGGGCTCACAGGACTTCAAGCTGGGGTGCAGAGCTAGGGTTTGGCCACAGGAGGAACTGACTTGAGACCACCTGGTTAGGGCCCCAGTAGTAAGGAGACCAGGGGCTACAATGAGGGAAGAGGGAGGCTGTGGCCTTCAGTCAGAGCAGGAGTCTGGTGATGAATTCCTCCCCAGTGGAATCAATAAGAGGGGCAGCAAACATTTCTACAACCCACTGACAAGCCTGAGATCAGCTGCATGCAATTTGCTCCTATAAAGTGATACCAGAACCAACAATAATCCATTCTGAGTAACTTTTTACTTGGCTTCTCTCCTTTAAAGGACAAGGCTCAGCAGAAGAAGATGTGCTCTACAGAATGAAGTGGTGTGGTGGAGAAGGGACAGGTGGTCATAACTGTGAGACTCACACACTGCTTTTCATCCTCATCCATGAGCTAATCTGCCCTCACCACGAGTCTGTGAGGTATGCAAGGATTATATTTCTTCTTGTTATATCCATGAGGAACCTGAGAGATTTCTGGAAAGCCTGGGATAAGCAACTAATGTGTCAAAGGACTGCTAAATCCAGTCTTGACTCTAGCTCCGTCATATGCCACTGCCTCAGCCAGAAGAACACACCACCTTCGGAGATGCTGTGGGCATGGCCACCAGTCCTCCCTCTTCCCTTTCTTCATCATTACTGTCATCCTCCTCATCCCACCATCATCACCATTGTCATCTGCTTCATCCTAAAGGTAAATTCACTGCTTGGCCATAACTGGCATCTCTCCTCTCAGTTTTACCTCCATCAGTAGGTACCATGTGCGCTTAATGGATGTACCTTGAGATCATAATGCTAAGTGAAATAAATCAGATACAGAAGGTGAAATATCATACAGCTTCTCTTACATGAGAAATTCCAATTATAAGTAATTTAAAGAGCAAAGTTAAAAAATGACAGCAAACAGGGAAGTAGACCCATAGGGGAAGGGGATCTAAGGATGGAGTAAAAGGGAAGGGGAAATAAGGAGGACTAAGATACAATGGGTACCAACTCCCCATGATGAATATATTCATGATTTGTTGAAAACATGTACTAATAAAAAGGTTTAAAAATTGAATTCGGTTTTATTCACTTACTAGTAAATGATTTTTATTCAATAATAGAAGGTGATTTTGCAGTGCTGTGTCTTATATCAAGCTGTCCCCCCGAAAGCCTCCTGTGCTCATAGGTGGGGCTTTCAGGAGTGACTGGCTCATGGGTGTGTGATAGTGGATCAGTCCATTGATTTATTTAGCATAGTTCTGGGTGTAGGTGATGGATTTACTGAAGAGGGAAGACCCATCCTGGATGTGGGTGGCACCAACCAATAGGATTGTACAATGGATGGAATAAAAAGGGAGAGGAAGACTCACTGCTTCCTTCTTCCATGCTGCCCTGCTTTGGAGCCAGCCAACTAAGGACTAAAACCTCTACAAACTGTGAGTGCAAATAATCCTCTCTTCCTTAAATTTGTGGATGTTGGGTATTTTGTTGCACCAATGAGAAAAGCAACTAAAATATGTAGTATAGAAATGGTTATCAACATTTCATCCAGATTGGTATCTTCTCTTTCGTCTCTATCAGGGGGCAGCAGGAATGGCCTAATTTTATCTGAGAAACTGGGGGAAATGAGTCTGGGAGGGCACGAATCATAGTGATTTCATTTTCCCTATCAATAAACAGTCCCTACTATACTACACTACTACTATACAATACACAGTGACTTTACAAGATACTGAACAGAACACCTCCTATGCCTGTGCAGGCCTGGACTGGATGGTGGTCCAACAGAGGTGAGTAGGTTTCATTCCTTGCTCAAGGAGTCTGGTTAATGCTATACTTCATTGACTATAAAGAGGTGAATTCTCAGCTCTTCCAACTCCAAAGTTTATGAAACTATTTCATCGTGAGCTCCGTCTTCTAACTCATTCATGCACCATGCTTGAATTTAAAGGACAAGGACAGATGTTAGAATACTCTCCCATGAATCAACTCTAGGCCAAAGGTCAACGAATCTTGACGCAAACCAAACATCACATTTGTGACAAGCTGGATTTGAACCTAATCTTGCCTGCCTCATGCATGTTGCCTGTAACTACTTCAGCACTTCATCAGAAGCGCTAAGCAGTTGCAGAAGGAAGAACTCAGCAGAGCCTACAACAGTACTGGCTACTCTTGGAGGGAGTTACTCAGCCCTAAACTATAGACAGGGCCTTGGAAGCTTTTATTCTAAATGAACTGCAGTGCCTCTATCTAAAGCCATGTCTTCCACTTTTGTGCCAGATTCTCCTTTTCCTCCTTTCTCTCTTCTTCCTCCTCTTCTTCCTCTTTCTCTTCATCCTCCTCCTCCTCACCCCCTCCTCTCTCTCCTGTCCTCATCCTTCTCCTCTTCCATCTCCACTTTTTTTTTCTTCTTCTTTCTCCTCCTCTTCTTTTTCTCCGCTCTCTTTCTCTTCCTCCTGTTCCTTTGCCTCTTCTCTCTCTTTTCCCCTCCTCTTTCTTTTTTGTCTTCTTCCCTTTTCTTTTGAGATAGGGTCTTCCCAGGCTGGCCTTGAACTTGTGATTCTCCTGCCTCAGCCTCCTGAGTCCTGGGGTGCCAGGTGTGCACCATGGTCCTGGCTCTTATTCTCCTCCACCTGGCTTGTAGAATCATCTTCTTCCACGTCTATCTTCCTACCACCCTGTACCCTCCCTGCCCTTCCTCAGTGTCTTCTGTTGAGGTCCCCACTTCTCCTGCAGTCTGACCTTGGGAAAGCCCAGGGCACAGTCCTTGGTCCTCCCCCTCTGTCCTCTCTCCCCTCACTTCTCTCTGGCTCCTGGTCTTGTCTTAGTCAGCATGGGTTGCTGGAACAAATGCGCATAACAACATTTACTTCTCAGGGTGCTAATGTGGTTAGATCTTTCCGTACCCTACACACCTGTTCCACCACCTTGCCCATGACTCCCTGGTTTCCTAACTGGTCTCTTTGCCGCTACACTTTCTCCTCCCAGCCTAACCCATATCCTTAGTCTATTCTTCAGAGAGGAGTCAATAGTTACTCTGTTTAAAAGCAGTCAGATTAGCCAGATGCCCAGTACATGGGAGGCTGAGGCAGGAGGATCAAGAGTTTGAAGCCGATCTGGGCTACATAGTGAGTTCAAGGCACTACATAGCAAGACCCTGTCCAAAACAACCTGTCAGATTATTTCTGACCTCATCAGATTATTTCCCTCCTTTCTTAGTCCTCTTCACTGGTTCCCTACTTTATTCAGAATAAAATCCAAACCCTCAAAGGGGCAACCCTGTGTGGCTTGGTTTTCAAGGAAGTGGTCCTACTTTTTCCCTTGCACCCGTCACTCACCCTGCTCCTGCTGCCCTGTCCTCCTTCAATGCCTCGAGTGTACCAGGCATCTTGATGTCACAGACCTCTGCACTGATTGTCCCCAATGTCTGAGACTTGCTTCCAGTAGCTGTACAGCCTCCGCTAGGAAATCGCCTGTGCAATGCAGGGTGTTTGCTTACTTGCAGTTGCAAACTGTCTCTCCCACATTGGTCCCCTTCCAACTCCCGCCTTGGCACACACCCGCTTCAAGCAGTGTCTCCCTCCCCTTATTTATGATCTCTATTATTGACTGCTCATTTCCCTTTCCTACAAGCAGGATCTGCTAGGACAGGAATCATGGTCTCCTCCGCTCCCTGATTTCTCTATGAGCCGTAGACGAAGCCAGTGCACGCAACAAACATTTGTCCAGTTAATGAATCTCTAAGTCTGAGGCAGGGATCCTTTCAGAGAATGGATGGCGCGCTCTACTCCTACAAAGAAAACACTGGCGGGGTAAGATAGGGTTGGGAGCTGTCAGGAAGAGGAGGTCAGTTCGACCCAGCGTTCTGGCTTCCGGGCTCCAAACCGAGCTCAGTGGTTCCCAGGACAGGCGCTCTGTGGGACTCAGTGCAGGGAGGCCTGCATGGCCTAGATAAGGGCGTCATGCGCCCTGCCATGGCTCTCTGAGTGCAGGACTATTTTTACCTAACAGAGGGAAGCTAATCTCACAGACGTGATGTAAAGGCCTGAAACGTGCCATCTCGGGAGGCCGGCGAACTCTGCCCGCACCCAGGCACCTGTCAGTCCCAGAAGGTGCCGAGAGTCCAGGAAGGAATGTGCATTCTGTCCCTTTGTGCTCCCATGGTGCCCCAGGGCAATGCAGGGAGCTCTTCTGGGGGCCACAGGCTCAGACCTCGAGTCACTGCAGGGCTGGGGTTATTCTCTGTCACGTGTGAAGGCCCCTACCCGGAGCAGGTCGCTTAATCACTAGGCACCCGATTCCTTTCCCGAACAGCGGGGATAAAGGGTGTCTACTTGTTCATGGTGGAGTTTAGGTCAAAAGAATAGCTGAATGCTTTTGTGCATTTTACTGCTTCTCACTACATAGTACTGGCTGGCCTTGAACTCGCTGTGTAGCCCAGGCTGGCCTCACGCTCTCGGCGATCCTCCTACCTCGGCCTCCTGAGTGCTGGCGTCACAGGCGTGCGCCATCACGCCTGGCGGCTTTCGCCCATTTTAGAGTACAACGTAAATTCTAGTATGCGCAAAGCTGAAAACGAGGGACTAATGATAACCTGTGGAACACTGACGTGCTACAATCTGATGATCAAGAGCCAGTCGCTGACGCTCTGCATTCCACCCAGCCTGTGCTCAGCACTGTGGGGATCAGGAGGTCCTGGAAATATCTTCTTTCTCAAGGAGTGACCTGCTTTGGGACGTACTTGGGGTCACGGAGCAAGGCCGGACACCATCCCCAAAGTCCCAAGGGGATTTGGCTCTGAGGTGATAAGCACTGACTTACCGCTGTGCTGTGGGTCCCCTGAGATACATTACTTTAGCCAGGAGTGGAGGCGCTGAGGCAGGAGGATCGCTGTGAGCTCAAGGCCAGCCTGGGCTACGCAGTGAGTTCAAGGTCAGCCTGAACTGCACAGTGAGACCCTGTCTCAATAAATGAATAAAAAGACACACTGCTTCGTGAGTTACAGCACCTGGGAAGTATTCACAGGCCTAGTCTGGAGGCGAGGAGTCGTAAGGGCTGATGGGTATAGAGGTTTTCCTGTACTGTGCATAATTACTGCGAGGCAGAAGCAAGCTCTGAGCTTTGCTGGTCCCCAGTCCCAGGGTTCTCTTCCACACCCCACCTGTACGCACACATCATTCTTCACTCATGGCAGCGTGGAGTCTGCCAAGAGGCCTCACGGGTACTGAGAACCTCCCATCCACACACACGTGCTATTGCGTTAACATCTGCTCCAGTGGGCTGGAGTTCGGCGTCCTTCAGAATTCACGTGTTGTGATCTTATACCTCCATATTGCAAGGCAGCCTCGGAGGTGATGGGATGCAGAGCCGTTGAATGTGGCTGGTGCCCTTACACAAAAGACCCTAGGGAACTCTCCTCTCCATATCTTTTTCCTTTTTCAGAGGATTTGTTTTGACTGACAGTCATGTCAAAAGAATGAAGCTCTGGGTGTGGTGGTGCGTGTCTGTAATCCCAGCACTCTGGGAGGCTGAGGCAGGAGGATCGAAAGTTCCAGTCCAGTCTGGGTGATTTAGTGGCTCAGTGAGACCCTGTCTCAAAATAAAAATTAAAAAGGACTGGGAATGTAGCTCAGTACAAAGGCTTGGGTTCAATCCCCAGTAGCAGGAGGGGGGAAAAAAAGAACAAGACAATGAAGATGTTGAATT
This sequence comes from Fukomys damarensis, assembly GCF_012274545.1. Classification (NCBI taxonomy): domain Eukaryota; kingdom Metazoa; phylum Chordata; class Mammalia; order Rodentia; family Bathyergidae; genus Fukomys; species Fukomys damarensis. The sequence continues at coordinate 28,342,755 of NW_022900937.1, read as the reverse complement.
AGAAGAACTTTAAGTTTTTCCAGCTGTTTTTTATATTAAATGTGTGTGAACATTGTGCTGTAGGTCAATATTTTTATTCTTTAAGCTTCTGCTTTTATCTTCTATTTATTTATTCAATATTTGTAAACATCTGTGTCCAGGTACTGCCGGGAATAGGTAAATGGCATCGAACAACAGAACAAAGTGGGCTCCCTCTGGAATGCGAATGGGAAACTCAGTACAATCAGCACAGCAGGTAATAAATTCAGGTAAGACGTCAGAGGAGACAAAGATTCTTTATAAGAAAGGACGGTCAGGGAAGGCCTCTGTGAAGTGAAAATATTTAAGTAGAGATTTGAATGAAGACATTTTTCACAAAGAAACTCTTTGTTCTCCAAGTTACCATGAGGCAGTGCTGGTCCTCTAGTTTTATGACAAAATCTGCACTCTAGGCTGAAAGGATCATAGTAGTAACCCTGCCATGTGGACACCTTACTGTGGTATGGCGATGTGAATATTTTCACATGGCCCAAGGCACTGTGTTGCACTGCGGGACATTTAAAATTTTGACATGCCTGCAATCCCAGCACTCTAGGAGGCTGAGGCAGGAGGCTAGAATGTTTGAGTCCTGCCTGGGCAACTTAGTGAACTAGTGAGACCCTGTCTTAAAATTAAAAAAAAAACAGGCAGGGTTGGGGTGGGGAGAAGGATTGGAACATAGCCCAGGGAGAAGGCCCTGGGTCCAATACCCAGCACCAGTAAAAGTTAAGCTCAAGTATGTCCTCTTTTAACATTCATTGGAACTAATTGTTGTTCCTGTGAATAGAAATGGCCAGTTGTTCACCAAATCCTTTATGTTCACCTTCCTGGACCACAGTGAGACTACACTTCCCAGGATACTTTGCAGCTAGGTGTGGACTTGTTATAGCCTGAGTTATAGCTGAGGAAATCTAGGCCAAGCCAAACCTCTGCTAGGCCCGGCCTATAAAGTCCTCTAGTGTGAGCGACCTCCCACTTATCCCTCTCTGTCAAGCCAACGCAGATGACAGTGAGGCTTTTGTGATGGCAGGGCCACAATTTGGAAGGAGTTCTGGGTCCCAGAATGAGCAAGGAAGGAGAGAACCATGGGTATTTATTCACTTTCCCAGGACTGCCAACTAGAAAAAGCCTTTGATTTTTGTTGCTCCAACACCTGTAAGAGTTTAATTCCTTAGCCGTGTTAAGCTAATGTGTGTTGGGTTTAATTCTATAGGAGCAAATCTACCATAACTAATGTGCCCCGGGACAGAACTATATATCAGTCATGGGTGTCCATGACTTTTCACACCTGTGTATCATACTGCAGTTATCATATCTGCAGACCTAGACTTATCCAGACTGAATTATGTAAAATCCATGTCCTCCCAAAAGACACAGTGAATGAAAATATAAGCACACGTTTAACATTTTCTTGCATCCCTATTTGCAACCTGGTGCACAAGTTGGCACATGGGAGAGTAACACAGTGGCCTTATAGTTGTGCTCACTTGGGAGATCCTTTGGCGTACATGGGCTTCATAACCTCCATAGATGGAGAGTGGTATTACTCGGCACATGTCTTGCCCGTGGACATTTAGGGACCAATGTCTGTGCATGGGTGTGCACATCACAGAGAGGCCCCCAACATTCTACCATGGGACATCCTATCTTGCCCCTACCAAGGGACAAGTTACATTGTTCCTGGCCAAGCAAAGGTGGGAAAAGAGTAGTAGAGACCATCTTCCCTACCTGTTTTATTTCTGTGGGGATTGGAATCATAAGGCTCCAATTAAAGATCATTTAGAAAGGGTGCTGGAGGTCAAACAAATTACTCCTGGCCCTACGGTCCTCACAAGGCCCATTCGTTCAGCCTGTAATGTTGGGTAATGCCTTCTTTCTGGAGGGGATGGTGGCGTAAACCTGAGCTCTGATGTGGAGACCATTCTTGTTTTCAAGCACCTATTGCCACCTGCCAGACACAGGGCTATGCCCTCTATCCTCCGTTATGACTTAGACCTAGATGACTCCCACAAAGCTTCAAGCATTCAAAGGTCGGACCTTTGGAAGGTAGTTGATGGGGGCACTAAAGCTGACTTACTACTAGGTGGGGGGTTCTGATTGGAAAAGGTCGGTCACTAGGGGCATGGCCTGGAAGGGTTTATCTTCCTCTCTGGCTCCTCCCTTCTCTCTCCGCTTCCTGTCTGCCATGATGTGAGCAACTGCCTTCCACCAGGCCCTTCCACCGTGTTCTTTCTGTCTTGGAGCCAGCTGGCTGTGGACTGAATCCTCTAAAAACTGTGAGCCAAAATTTTAAAACCTCTCCTCTTTAAGTTGTGAGTATCAAGTATTGTATCCTAGTGGCAGGATCCTAGTCACACTCTGAGCTGATTGTTCTGGAAGTGGTGAGCAGCATGTAACAGTAGGTGCAAGGCACAATTAGAGAGTCATGAATCTAGATATTTCTGGATGTTTCCTCTTTTTTATAAATTGTTTCTGGGCATTGACTCAGTTGTAGTTTTGTTGAGATTATCCTCTGGAGGGGTATGGTGATGATTATTTATTGCTTATATTCAGTACCTTTCCAAAAAGATCTGGGGTAGTTTACAAAGGTGCAAAAAGATGGAAAGAAAAATAGAAAAAGAAAGATAAAACACCAGTAAAGGCACCTGTTACTGTCGTGCAGCAAGACTTGCAAGGTGAAAATCTTGCTCACACCCACTTGCATACTCTAATGTTCTGCCTATCCACATGTATTGATCTGCAGTGTCAACTCTGAATTTCCCAGAAGCCAAGGTGAGGGGAAGGAGGATCAGTTACCAAACTCGATCACACAGAATAAAAGCACATCAGCTCTCCAAGAGAGCGCCAGTTCCCAGAAATGAGACACTGTGAAATTTCTCCCCTGAGGTCCCATAAAGACAATCGTGGTACTGTTCTGAACTGAGTCCTCCATGACACTTTTACAGATGTGTGATAACAAGAGTGTAAAATCTCTCAGTATCAGCCGCTGCTGGAAAGCCAAAGTGCTCCTGGCCGTGAAATGCAGGGCAGCGTGATACTGTGCATAAACACAGCTTCCTAATGGGACAATGCTGTGATAATTTAGTGGAGGAGACAGTTTATCTCACAACAAAATTTGCATGTTTCATTTCCATAAATGAGCTACCTAAGTCCTAGAGAACAAAGAAATTGAGGTTATGCCCCAGCCCCTGATCTGAAGGTCCCAGAGTGTGGTACTTGCTTATGATGTCAGTTTCTCTCCTTCTTCCCTCTTCTGTAAATTCCAAGTTTCTAGAGATTTGTTTCTTCCCTGTTTTCCTCAATGCCTGCCATCAGGAGAGAGTACCAATCAGTCGAGAGTTAAAAATCTGTGACTTCCTCCTCCTTGAGAGAGTTCTTTTTTTTTTCAGCTTTAATTGAGTTTATTGGTACATTTTAGGGATACAGTACAGTTGCATTCATTGTTGGGATCTTGTACCTCTACATGACAAGTCTTGATTCTCATTTTTTCCCCTTACCCCTGCCCTCCCTTCACCCCCTCCTCCCCTCCCCATCTAAAAACACTTTTTTTCCAGCTTTTCGTCATCTCACATTTTTTTCTTTTCCCTCATAACCCTTCCCCTACCCATCCCACCTTCCCTACACCTTTAGCTCCTTTCTTCCCATTTCTAAATGTCAGTAATCTTATTAGGATCTTATGTATTATTGCAGATTATTCACACCAGAGAAACTATTCGGTATTTACACATGTGTGGAGAGAGCAGTTCTTGAAATCATTTAAAAACTCCTGCTTTAAAGAACCCCATAACATAAACTTTTATAATCTCACATTTGCAGGGAATTGAACCCTTGGGAAACTAGAAGAAATCGCATTGACCACAGGCTGGGCAGAGAAGGCTGAGAAGCCCAAATTGGAGCAACAAATGCTTTGCCATCTGAAGAGGGTGACACAGCCATCTTGAAGAGGGGAGTGCTGTGCTCTCCCTTCGAGCTGCATATGAGGGTCTAGTCACAGAAGAAGAGCTGAGCCTGAAAACTCCACACCACCCTTCTAGTGATGCTTTTTCCTGATAGAGCCCACTTTAAAAAGATGATCGTTTTGGAAACAGTGATCTTCTCCGTCTAGTTCATTTGAAGCCTCTGCCCGAGCCGAGAGATTTTGATGCCAGAAACAAATGCCAAATGGCAGAAGGGAATGGACCGCAGAGCTGCCTCTCGAGCGGTGTAGATATCTGAAGTGAAGCACTGTGGGTGCAGACTGGGACAGAGAAGAGGCCAGAGATCGGTGACCTGACAAGGGCTTCCGTCTGCGCCCCGGTGGTGACACCTTGATTTAGGACCTGGAGAAGGCATCCTTTACACGAAAAACAGTATCTCTGCTAGCTGCTGAGTGCGAATGTACTCAGTGGTGAGATGCTATAGGCGTTCTTCCCAAAGTCAAGATAAAAATAAAAATCACAATTATTACTTAACTTTTTTTCACAGATGTTTATTCAATCTGGCTTGTAAGTGCTAGGTATTAAGCATTGGGAGTAAATAGTAAATGGTGTGAAAAATAGCAATGGTTGTCTGGCCTCTTGGTGTCTACAGTCTGTAAGAGGGGCAGGAAGATATTCACTGAATGGTCACATAGAACATGTAAGGTTGTATTACTGATAAATGTTACACAGGAGGGCTCCTGAGGTCATTGGAGTCTGTGTAACTGGGAGTTTGATATAGAGGAAATGTTTCTCAAAGAAAGTCCATCTAGAATCAGGTGGGAGATGTTAGGAGCTTTCCAAGTAAGGAAGGTATTTGGGGCAGTGAAGAAAGGACATATAAGAAGAGGGGTGTCTTAGTTACTTTCTTGTTCCTGGGACAAAATACTGACACTTTTGTTAGAGGAGAAAAGGTTTATTTTGACTCACAGTTTGTAGAGGTTTTAGTCTATAGTTGGCTAGTTGCAAGGCAGGGCAATGTGGCTGAGGGACCAGGTGAAGGAGAAACAGTCCATGGCAGGGTAGGCAGAAAGCAAGACAGGATAATCCAATATCACACATCTACGATCCAGTCACCTCCCAAATGCGTCACCTGTGAGCACATTAGGAATTAGGGGGATATCTAAATATAAGCCACAATAGGAGGTCACAGGCTGAGGCAAGAGGATTCCAAGTTCAAGCCCAGCTCAGGCAAATTAGCAGTATAGGAAGACTCTCAAAATGAAATAAGAAAAGGAGGGAGCTGGGATGGAGCTCAACGCCAAGGCCCTGAGTTCAATCCCCAGTCCTGCAAAGAAAAGAGGGACAGGAGTCAAGGGTTACTGAGGCTGGGGCTACATTGTGAGCTAGGCCAGGAGAGCAGGCCACAGTGGAGAGCACTGTCTTTCTTTTCTGGGGAGGAATAGAAAGAGGCTGACTCTTGATGCACTAGGGTGGCTTAGGCATTCTATGTTGAAAAGATGACTTGGGTGTGAGAGCAAACTGGAAGAATGAGAGTGGGAAGGAAGGTGGTAGACTTGTTGGGGCTTCTGCCTCTGTGAAGGCAAGGGTTGGTAGATGTGAGCTAGGACCGGATGGCAGGCAGAGGGAGGTAAGCAGGTTTGGCCAGCAGTTACCACATGTGTGAAAGCTTACATTGAAGGGGCTTTCAGTATCTGTTACTGCTGCTACATATCCAGAAAAACCACAGGCAATGAAAGCAATTTTTTTAAATTAAGAGTTTCACAAAAAACTATATTATAGAATACTGTATGAATATCGTATGTTTCAGGAGTAAGCACATGCTAGGAATGGGAAACCAATTTACTTACAATACCAAAATAATACAAAACACCCAGTAGTAATTAAATAATAAATGTACAAGAACAAAAATTAATAAGATCCACGTGGAAGGAAAAAATATGATAGCCTCAGAAAGAACACAGTGTATTACAAATATATTAGCTCTTCCCACCTTAAGGGATGTGCAGTTGAATACAATGGTAATGTTAGGTATTCCAGAAAAAATTTCAAAATAATTTGAGAATTTGAGTGATAAGCAGATAAATAATTGAAATTTTTATTGAAGTTTGCTTTCAACTGTTGTTTTCAAATAACAATAATAAGAAGAAAAAAGAGGTGGAGGAATTTACCTTCCAGATACAAAGTCTTCTAGAGTGACGATCAGCAAAAAATGAATTTGTGGTTCTGTTGCAGGACTCACCTAATATTTTAATAGAAAAGAAGCTGTGTTGTTGCAAAGTAGATGGCAAAGTGGGATCAAAGAAGTCTCACAACTCTACTGGCAAAGAATTGTCATGAACAAACGGGGTCTGGCTTTATCATTACGTTGGTAAGAAAAACTGCCAAAGGGGTGTCTCTTTCCTGTTTTGATCCAGGATAACTGGTTGAATCTCTCATGGTAAGAAGAAAATATTCATGCATTTTCCAAATCTGGAATTTTGCACTAGAGACCCAAACCCACTGAACTCTTTTATGAACTGATAGCAACAGCAAAGTTAAATTCTAACTCAAAACATTTCTTTGAAAGTAGAAGGTACAAAACACCACAATGCACAGTTTTTTAATATTCTTTCTCAGCTGTAGGTATTACCCAATTTGGTTATAAAATCTGTCAAGTCTATAAATTGCATATATATTTTATCTCCTCTGGCTCCCCAAATATTTTTGGCCAGTAAGTTCTTAAGAGCTTTACATTATTTAGATTTTTATGTGGTTCGTCAAACAACTGATTCAGAAGTCTGCTGGCGTACAAGTATACTTGAGGGTCTTTAATGTGCTTTAATGCTACTCAATGGGAAAGAACATGAACACATTTTCTCTTTCCTCTCTCTGCCTGCAGCGACTAATTCACTCCCATAAAACATTCAGGCTAATATGCTACAGAAAAAACATCTAAAGTTGATGCATATTTCAGAATATTTCTAATTATTGTTTCAATTTCCTATGAGAGCCACCATTTCTAAATTTATTAAACTGAGCAATTAAACGGTAAGCGTCCCACTGGTTTTGAGGAGGGGACACAGAGATTCACAGCAACAACTGTCTAATGCACAAACCTGCTCTGAGTGTGTGTCTCAGACAGCATCACACATGTGAGACAGAACTGAAGACAGAGCCAGCCTGAGGTTCACGTCCTGGGGTCTCATGGCCCGTGAAGAACATGGTCCAGGCACGTGAGCCCCATTTCCTCACTGCCCCTGAGCAGCGGTCCTCTGCCCTAGGGTTGCTTGTTCTATGAGGAATGACATGAATTTGAGGTTATTGAACCTAAACTCCTGCACTATATTCTCAACTATAGTCCGCAGGAAGCATTTCTTACAATTTACATTTCAGGAAACACCAGTTTGCTTCTAGGGAAAGAAGAAAGGAAACTGAGTATATGAATCCCAGAACAGAATCAGATACCCTGAACACTAAATTTCTAATTCCAACTCACACCAAAACAGGGCATTTGTAAGAGTTCTTACTCTTGCAACTTTAAAGATTAGGAATGCACACTATTTATGATTAATAGCAATTGTTTTTAGTTATCTGGGAGAAAATTTGTTTACTTTCTTCATTCAAGACTTTTTAAATTAGAAATAATGACCACTATTCAACCATGGGAAAATAAGGACATTGTGGTTTGGATCTAAAGTGGCCCCAAAGCCTCATGTGCCTGAAGGTGATTAGGTTATAAGGGCTTAGAGCTGACTCGCTGCTGATGGGTCGGAAGAAGTGGGTCATAGGGGTGTGGCCTGGAGGGTTCATCTCCCTTTCTGGCTCCTCCCCTCTCTCTCTGTTTCCTGGCCACCATGTTGCCAGCGGCTCTCCGCCAGACCCTTCTGCCATGCGCTTTCCACCTTGGAGCCAGCAGACAATGGACTAAAATATGAGCCAAAATAAACCTCCCCTCCTTTACATCATGGGTTTAGAGCATATTTGTCCTAGCAATGACAAATTAACTAGGACAGAAACATTTACATTTTGGCTCTGCATGGAAAAGAAAATTATTTCTAAGTTATAAACAGAAGGGAAGCTTCAGTTGGAGTTATAAAGAATCAGGCTGTGATACATATCAGCCTTCTGTGTCTCCCAAGAAGGCCCTAGTCACTCTCCACAGTTAGTCACCACAGCAAGCCCTGGATGGCTCATGGCTTAGCAGCGATCCTTTGGAACTGGGTTCTCCCTTTCAGCTGATGAAGCTACACCTGGCCTTGCCGGTACGACCCAGGTGTCCGCCAGTCCACACAGCCCTCACTCCCATGCACTATCATAAAGGTTTTCCATGCACTCTCTTGTTCAGTTCTCATAGTATTGGAGGAAAGTTCTATAATTTCCTGCATACATGTTTAAGGAAAAGTAACCAATGGTCTTTGAAAAGAAAGTAAGTAGCTTGGCCTACTGGATTCAGCCACTTATAATGAGGTGATTGACAAGCAGCTTGATTTTTTACAAATGCTAGCTGCTCTTCTGAATGGGCAGAAGGGGCAATATCCTAGAACAAATGTTTCATATTATGTGAGGAAACACTGATATGTCTCTGTAAGTAACTATAAAGCCAACAGGGATCCATTGGCTTAAAGGAATTTTCAACGGAACCTTTTGGGCTTGATCAAACACACCCCGATTCAGGATCAGTGGGTGGATGGGGAAGGCAGACATAAATAACCCATGCTCTTTCCTGAAGTTCCTCAGTGTGATGGAGGTTGGGCGTTCAGTACACTGAAAGTTGACCGAGGAACAGAGCTTTGAGTTCTCTGAAGTCCACTGGAGTTGCCTCCCAGGCAAGAGCCCAGAGACGCTGAGGTGAGAACAGCCTTGAAGCTGTTTAGTGCCAGCCAGCAGGTTATTCTTCTCAGGTCACACAGACTGTAAGTAAGAACACATTTGGTCGATTCAGGTCCTCGGTGCAGCTCTGTCTTGGCAATTGGTTGAGGCAGGTAAATTATCTATGTAACAAGCTACTCCAGTCATGACTTCAACCATAAATATGCATTAGCTCATGGTTTCTACAGATCAGGGATATGGGGACAGACTGGCTGAGTGATGCCGTGGGCTGAGGTTCCCGGCAAATAACTGGGACATGTCATGCCAGCGGCAGTGGCTGTGGGGTCCGTGTCAAGGCTCAGACATGCTTCATAGCAGAAGTCCTTGCTTCTCACCCCTCACCATGTGGACTGTCCACAGGGCTTCTTGAGTTTCTTCAGGGTGAGGTAGCTGGCTTCCTCCAGAGCAAGTGCTAGGCGACAAACAGCAGACAAATAGAAGAAGCTGCTTTTACAGTCACTCACAGACTCTGCTTGGAAGTGCCCTCCATTACTTCCCACTTTCACTCTTAGCAGTGAGTCCCACTTGAGGGAGGGGAACTAATCTCCAACCTTGCGCTGAGAGGAGCAGTAAAGAAGTTGTCGGCATAGCTGCCCACCAACCACTACAGTTCATGCTAAGATACAAAACAGCACTCTCAGGCAACAATAGACTCTGACGACTCCCTGGAAATTATGCGGGAGAGGTAGATGAGCATCCTACCAAGGCTTATAGATAAGGAACTCAATTGTGTGGTTCCACAGTTATGGGTTCGCAGAGAGCACCTCACCGAGGCAGGAGATTTGGGCATGACCAGCTGGCTGGGCAAGTGGACTTGACCGGTCAATCACAGAGATGCTGGACATACGTGCAGGAAAACCATGCCCCAATCTCTGCACCTGGGACCAATCAGAAAGCCCATCTTCAGATCTTCTGGTACAAAATGAAGCAGGTTTTTTGATAGGACAGCCTAGATCTGAGTTCATCCTCAGAACAGGAGCTGTAAGAGACATCCACCATTAACCTTTCTCCCCCGCTCTCCTTTTCACTCTGCAGAACATACTTCTTCTCCTACCTTTAATAAATGTAAAATTTCACCATCTTTGGTGTGTGTTTTGTCCAATTCTTTGTTCAGGACAATAAGAACATGGAAAGGGTCCCTAGGAAAAAAAATCTGTAAAACCCCAGAATCCAGAAACATCACACACAGGTTAGAGGGAGGTGGATGAGCCTCTCGCCCACCTCTCCACCCAGTCACATGCGTAAAATACTCACTATTGTGATCAGAATAGCACTCCCTCCCCCATTCCTGTTGGCTTAGGCCTCAGGGTCCTTGGGCCTCTGTCTCAAGAAGAGGCGGTTTGCTATGTGATCAGCATACGCAAGATCTTTTACCAGAGTCCATTTAGCTGTTTCTCAACTTGGGGAGAGAGCGGCACTCCTGGATCAGAAAGGCAAGCACAGAACAGTGCAGCCCCCACCTCCCTGCAGCCTGGGACTTTCAGTCCAACGGCTTCATCCTGGGGAGCCTGGGGAGGGCTGGCAAACACTCCAAACAGATAAAAGATAATTGAACAAGGAGTGAGTAGTATTCGGTGACAAAGTGCTATTTCCATAATAAGCTTATCTGGGTAAACTTTCTCAGAGCCCTGAGTTCCCGAGCAGGGTGCGGATTTGGCAATAGTAAAGAAACAGGCTAGGCCAGGAATGTCTGGGAGCTAATGAATGCCGGTGAAGTGCTTGACGTTCCTATCTCTGCTTTGGATCCCTGCCACCTTGACCTGAATGTCAGACGGTGTTTAATTGGCAAACAGGGCTTCAAAGGGTTGCTAGGCCCTACTCCCAGGGCCCCGGGGCCTGCTAACGTTTAATTGTTGTGTGCAAGGGCCCACTAGCCCTTGGTACACTTAGGCGTTTTATTGCACCTTGAAAAAGCAATATTATGAGCCTTCTCCATGCTCTGTGGGCATTTTACAGACACGCCTCGGAGTTCCTCGTTGCTTAACCTAAACTGCGAGTGGCAGAGCCCCTGAGTTATCCAGCTGCAGGAAAGGGTAAAATCAAGAGGTATCCTGGGAACATCTGGAACAGCAGCAGCAGGGCAAAAAACCGAGTTGGGGTGGAAGGGCGAAGTGAAACGGTTCAATAGCGACGGTGCTGTTTCTCTGCCGAGGGCTAATGATGCAGCTGGCTCTCACTCAAGACCCCACTGGAAATTCGAAGGATTTTTCTTAATTCCTTACCTGAAAAACGGTTTATTTCTGCTTTATATTGTTCATGTAATTTAAAAAGTCAGGAGACGGTCCTGACAAGATTTTATGCCTTCATTTAATTACATAGGGAAGAAGGAGCAATAACAGAAGACAAATACTTTGGGTTCCCCCCGCAAAACTACATGGAAATTGTGAATAAAACAGCAACTTCCTACTTCCTGACATTTGAAAAGCACAACTTTGAATTGAGTATGAATGATTTCTTTGAATTTTCAAATCAATTGAATTTAATTGAACACATTTTCATTGAGTGCATAGTAAGGGTTCATATCAAATAACTTCTTTGGTTTTGAATTAGTCGCTTTTATAAAAATCATTTCTTTTGTTGAATCCTGAAAATGTATCAGCCCGTTGTTTTAATCATTCTTTTGCTGATTGCAAATCTCTCTCTAAGGAAGGGATGTAGAGAAATATCTAATTACACCACTTATATCAGAGTGGTAAAGAGTGTATTTATCTTGTTTGTTAATTTTATACGTTACAGCAAAAGACCACATGTTGGCTAATGCTGCTGTTTGCCAGAGGGGCTGGTAAACGTCAAAAGCTAGGTACATAACAAATGAAAAACAAAGCAGCAAATGGAAAGCATACCCACTTTTTATACAGTGTTCAATTAAAATTCACTTGTTCTCCTTTTTCTGAGTTGCAACGATAGTGATGTCTCCACTCCACAGACCTCTGCGTCCTTTGCAGCAGAATCACCCCCTATTGGCAGTTTTTCAAAATCCCCTCGCATGTGGTCAAGGTTTGAAGCTGATATGGCAGACAGGTGTAATATTTAATCTCTTTTCTGCAGCTTTCTTGTTTGCCTCTGTCCTGGCCCTTCCGTGTCTATTGCTGACCAGGCAGTTCCCCCCTTTGCCAAGGGATGGGGAGAAAACCAACCCCTTCGCATCAGACCCAGCACCCTGGAGTTCAATCCCACCCAGCGACCCCAGCCTCGGAGCCTTAGCCTCCTGTGAGTGCAAACTCAGGGGCCACCTATTGTGCAAGGGCACCTGCCCTCCAAGCCGTGTGCACAGTTAATTAGTTTAGAGCCCTAAACTAATTCTGTGGCTCTTTTCTTAATAGGACTAAGAAGTGGTAAAAACAAGAGACTTTATTCGCACTTTATCAGCTATTTTAAATGAAGGGATGTATTATCCTGTGGATAGATTTACAGGAGCGCGCACTACGCATCCAACTCCGTTATCATTCACGGTAACACCACGTCTGCGGGTGCAAGTGCAATGCTCTGCCTTTACATGAGGGGCCCTCTTCCCTCCACCACTAACGATTTCTGCTTCACCTTTCTTTCGCATCCGCAAAACGAAACAAAACACCGTCCACAGCTCAAAGACTATGCTTTTCAGAGAAAGTGGGATTGGTGCCTGACCAAGGTTTGCAAATGTATTTTCTGATGTCAAATGATTGCAACCGCTGCCTGCAGGCCAGGGGCAGCAGCACAGGAAGCTTTCTTTGTCAGCACAGGGCCAGGCTCTGAGAGCGAGGAATTCCAGTCTTTAGCCCACAACTGTTTGCTTTTCAGTGTTTGTAAAAACCAGTGTCAACGTATAGAAGGAGCAGAGAAGCGTGAGAAGCAACTTCTGGCCGTGGGGAGGGGCCTGCTGCTCCCATCCACACCTTCTTGCACTTGTTTCTCTATCCACTCGTTCCTTTGCTCAGCGGCTGTGTATCAAAAGCCTACTATGTGCTGGACATAGTAGTGAAGTAGACAGATTAGGACCCTGCCCCCGGGAAAGATAGAAATGAAACAGCTAATTAGGTGGTGAGCTTCGTTAACCCTGCCGAGAAGGTCAAGAGTAGGGAGCCCCAGAAGAGCCCTGCTCGGGGAGGGCAGGAGGGCACCTGTACAGAGGCAGATGTCACCAACTCGAGCAAAAACACTCTTGTATGACTTCCCTCCTGAAAGACGCGGTATTTATTCATTTATCTTTCAAATGAACTCATCTTTCTAAAACTCTAAGAGGTACCTACCTCACATCCTGGAATTTCCAGGGCTGGGATTACTTCCCAGCCTTCCCAGGTCTTCTCTCTCTTTCATCTTTCTTTTCTCAAATTTCCCAGCAGGAACATAGATGCTGGGAAGTGGGGACTCTGAAGAGATCCCAGGAGCCCAAGAACTCTGAGAGAAGGAAGCCCCAAGAGAAGCAAACTCGGCTACCAGATAAACCCTTCTCGCTTGATCTTCCTCCACAGAGCTTTCTGGGCTTGGAGGGAAGTAATGCTTAATTTCCGTTCCCAGCCTTCCCAGGTCTTCTCTCTCTTTCATCTTTCTTTTCTCAAATTTCCCAGCAGGAACACAGATGCTGGGAAGTGGGGACTCTGAAGAGATCCCAGGAGCCCAAGAACTCTGAGAGGAGGAAGCCCCAAGAGAAGCAAACTCGGCTACCAGATAAACCCTTCTCGCTTGATCTTCTTCCTCCACAGAGCTTTCTGGGCTTGGAGGGAAGTAATGCTTAATTTCCATTTCGTTTAGCTTCCTACTTTGTACTGTTGCTAGATTTATCTTGCTTACCTGCACAGTAGCTGCATAACGCTTCCCCCAGAGATGTCCATGTCCTCATCTCCAAGACCTTTGTGCATGTTATGTTTACACGGCAGAAGATCTGGAGATGTGATCAGGGTAAGGCTCTAAGGAGAGGTCATCCTGGGTTATTCACGTTGGCACAATGTCATCCCAAGGAATCACAGAACAGGGAGGCAGAGGCTCAGGGCCAGGGAAGACATGGTGACAGAGAAACAGAAGTCAAGGTGACCCGAGGCCATGAGCTCAGGAATGCAGACAGCTCTAGATATGGGAAAAGGAAAGGACAGAGGAGAGATCTCTGTTTCACCTTGTCAAACTCATCTCACACGTCCTAGCCCCTTAACCACAGATTTATAATGTTCAGACTCAGGAGTTTTCAGCTTTCCAGTGGCGTGAAAGCAATAGGCATTCAGTAGAAACCAGTCTTCGAATTCTGAAATTTGATCTTTTGCAAGCTAGCGAGTGTGGTAAGATCCTCTCTCCAGCTGTTCCAGAAGCTGAGCGATGTCAGGGACCCTAGCTCAAGGTCAGCCACAGGATGACAAGCTGTGGGTTCTCTATGGTATATGAATGCTAAACAATGCTGTTAGGCTGGTTAGGTGATTCAAATGCACTTTTGACTTGATGAGTTACTAAGATGCAGCCCCATTGTAAGTAAAAGAGTATCTATATCAGATTATAAACAGGTATTTTAAGTCACTCTGGGTAATTTGCCACACCAGCAAAAGAAACCAGGATGCCCTGGGAGTAACTGCCTGCCCCCAGATGGAGTGCTCCTCCTGAACTCTTCCTTTCTGGGATGCCCCATACCACTGGCTCCCACACTAGGACCCAGAGTCCATCCAGGATATGTCCCACTCACTATTGCCACGTCCAAAGCTTCCCTTTGTTTTCAGACCAAGTTCAGACTTCTCCAACAGACACACAGGAACTGAGAAGGTGTCCTGTGGTCTCTCCGTCTCTGGTGACACTAGCCTTTCACGGGTACCTGGGTGCACCCCAGGCATGGACACTTGCTTCTGAGCCAATCTAGAGGGTACCCCTGCGCCCCCACCACCCACACCTCTGGTTACTTCTCGAGGTTTCAGTTCCTCTTCCACAAGAATCCTTCTCTACATCCCCTGCTTCAGTTAGGAGACCACTCATGCCTGTGTCCCTAAATTTCAGTGCCTGGAGACAGGAACCGCAGCTAAAATATTCAATTTTTGTGTTTCCAGTTATTCTTCATCTCATGAGTGCAGACCCTTCCTCTATCTGGCCCTGTACCTGGCACAAAAAATAGACACTTGATGTGAAACCAAGCACAAAATGAAAAGAACTGCAGCTTGAAGTTCAGGGAGGAGTTCAGGGCCAGGGACCAGGGATGTCACCAGCCAGGAGACTCAGTGAGACCTGGGCTCTGCTCCCCTGGGAAGATGTGGCCAACTCAGAGCTCCACATTGTTCTCACTGGCCTGGGACATCAGGGGCTGCCTTTTCTCTCCTGCCTGGGTCACTGCTTGGTTCCCCGGTGGAGAGAGATGTATGCAAGCTATTTAGCAATGAGTACGGAGGACTCAGTGAGTCCTGACCATAAGCAGGGCAATGTTATGGCTTGTTTCTAGATATCTCCCTGAAGCTTCACATGATCACAGGTGGGAATTTTTCAGAGGTGGATGGATCTAGAGTGTGTGATGCTGGAACTGATTCATTGTGCAATGCTAGAGTCAAGAGCACCAAGATGAAGGTTGTGAGTGTGATCTGCCTAAGTATCCTGGATAAGATATAAGGGTTAAAAAGAGCCGTGGTCATCCCTTGCTTGCTTTGCTACCTTCTGCCCACCATGAACTGTTTCTCCTTTGTGATGCCTTTCTGCCATCACTCCTGCCACCTGGTGGTCTTGGGACTCTGTTTTGCTTCACAAGCTCTTCAGATAATACTTTGTCTTTTGCAACTTTTTCCTTTCCACTTAGGTCTTCAAGTTTCTCGTTGAAATCTCTTATCTGTTTAACATTTCCTTGCTTGTTCTCTTTACCATTGTGTTTGCACTGTTGATTCCTCGGCTACGATTTAATCTGTGGAAGGTAAATCACAACATGAGACTAACTACAGGTCCAAGTACTTCTAATATGACCAGAAGGTGAAGAACGAGAAAAGAGTGAGGAGGAAAAAGGAAAAGGGCTATTCTGGAATTTGTCGGGAAAGGGATACTCAAGCCCTACATGAAGGCTTCATAGTAATTGGACCAGTGGCTGTGGGATATGAAAAGGCAGCTCAGGCATGGAAAGAACAAGAGTAAAGACAGATGCAAGGAGAAGGAAGGAAGGCATCGGAGACTCAGTGTAGCACACCATGGTTGGGAGTCTTTGTCACTCATTCCTGGAAAGAGTAGGGCAGAATTCAAAAATGAGACTTCAAAAATGCCTTTTCAATGGTAGGAAAAAAGAGGCAGCTCATTTTTCAAGGAAACCTGACTTAGAGGTGGAAGGAGTGAGTTATTAAGGAATGGTTTACAGTAGAGACCTTCCAGAATAATGGTGTCTGAACAGTCATTCAGAAAACGAGCTGCTACATTCCAGGCTCCACGCTGGGGGTGGACAAGGAGCTTGGAGTTGGGAAGAGTTGGGAAGAGCGAGCGTGCAAAGTCCAATCAACACAACTGCGGCAATCAGAGAAAAATCCCCTAAAGGAGAGAAGCTCAGAGGCTGCGAATCCCTGGTGACAGGCATTTGGCTCAGCAGGTGAAAGGGTGGGAATGGTGATTCAGCTCAGGGTCAGTTGGATGAAATAGACATCTTCGGGTTTCCTGGAGTCCCACAAAGGCTGGACAAGGCTGTTTCCCTTCATTGTGGGAGCTGGTTTGGGTCCTTCCCAGCTTGGCTGTGGTCCTGTGGGCCCTGCTTAGCATCCTGGGACCCCAGGCAGCCCATGGGGAAGATGGGACTCACTCTGCCTGAGGCAAACTGTGCGCATAGCCCACACGGGCTTCTCGTACAAGTTCCTGATGACCCATGAAGCAGCTGGATCTCAATACCACACCCCTTACATAGTGAAGAGACCAAGATTCACAGAAATGAAATATGCTGACAAAAGACCTGCCCTGAGGGGTGGAGCCAGAAATGAATCCTGGTCAGTTTACTTCATCATCTCTGACCACTGGGATACTTTCAGGAAGTGTTTTGTTCTCTGCAGACAGAAAATGCAGTGTTCCAAAGGGACCCACCCAGGGAACAGTGACTGCTGGATGCCAGGAGTTTATGTGGGGACTTGAAGCCAAAACCAGTTCAGGATCCTCTTGGGGTCACCTGTTGAAGCTGAGAGGCAACTGGGTTCATGCAGGGTTAATTCCAGTCCCCAGATCTCAGGCAAAACCACACAAATGATCAATGACTTTACAACAATCCCTTTCCCAGTGCAAAGAGCAAGGAGAGGCAAGAGGAATAAAAGTTTCCTCCCCTTCTTCCAAAAGCTCTGAGTTGGTTAAGGAAATCGGCAGGTTAGGAGCCTCTGGCCCCTGTGTCTAGCCTTTGAACGGTCAAAAGTGTGGGTCATAAGGCTGCAGGCGGCTGATTCCCTGCTTCTGGGTGCCCCCAGGGGCAGACAGCACCTGCAGCCTTGAAGAATTATGAGCTCTGGATGCTATAGTGACAGGAGTGGGCCTCTTCCCTCAGTCATCTACCCTTGACGAGCCAAAAGCATGATTCATGACTCAGGAGAATGCCTGCTTTCTGCAGAGGGCTTCTGGCTTTGCTCTGGGCCCAGGGATAAATGGCCACAATCAACCCTCCTAACGAAGTGGTTTCCCACCGCATAACTCTTCCCTCACAGGACAATGGTCTTGCCTAGTGTGGTTAGGGGAAGTTTAACCAAAGGAAAACCGAGCCCTCACTGATAAAACACAGTGTTATCAGGGATCCTCCAGGCGTGAGAGCTGAGGATCCCTCGCTATGCCAGGGCTTCAGGAACACACACTGTGTGGTTTCTCAACTGCCCCTCCACACCTGTGAGTCCCCAAACAGTAGCAACCAGTCAGAGTTCAAGCAATGGGTCCTCTTGGCTTGTGCTTCCTCTCCAGCCTCTCTGTGTCCTGCCTGCTTTTGTCCTTTCAAAGCTCTCCAGTGTGCATTTCTGAAAGATAAGACACTCATTTCTCTGTAGGCTGCCTGGATGGCATTGTGGAAACCACATGTGGGCTGGAGTAGGCACTGGTGCTGGCGGCTGAGGGCCTGTGGACATCGGAAACTGCAGTGGAGCTGTACTTCTGGGCTCACTGGGCCCCTACCAAACTCTACCAGCACAGTAGTATTTATTGGAAACAGGTTCAAGGAGTTAAGTACATGTTCTAGTTCCAGAGCAAGGGTTAAATCAGGACTGCTAACACAGAAGAGGATACATAGGCTGCCTTCCAAATGTCTCTCCTTCCAGGAACACATGAACCAGTCTAAGAAAACAGAAAACTGACTCAGGTAGAGTTCTTTTGTTTATTTGTTTATATTAGTGAGTGTTTGCAGTACATGATGTTTACATTCCTTGTGTGAAGCTGGTACGTGAACAAACACATCTTTCATGCCCTTCATCTTTCGTTCCTTCTTTCATGCCCTTTCCCTCCGCTCCCTTCCTGCATCTCTTGTTCCCCTTCCCATTTGAGAAAGATCTATCTCCCTACTTCCTACTATTTATCTTTTATTTCATACTTTATTTATATTTTGAGTTTTTCATATCAGAAAAACCATAGGATGTTTAAACTCGTATGTCTGATCTATTTTACTCAACATTATGGTCTCAAGGTGCATCCGTTTTCTTGCTAGTGACTTGTATATCCTTCTTTGTGGCAGAGTAGTGTTCCACTGTGTGAATGGTATGCATAAAGCATAAACCTGAGTGCACACGGATCTCTGTACTATGATGTCTTTAACTCCTTCAGGAAGATACAAAAAGGTGAACAGCTGGACCAAATGGAACTTAGGTATATTTTTGTATGGAATTCAGACAAATCTGAAATTTTCTGTTAATCCCAAAGTACACTGGTTTCCTGATGAGGAGCCATACATGTCATATTTGGCCCCCAAGTGGGACATTGCCCACTCTGGCTGACTCCTGCACACTTGAGGGGCCCTTGCTGTGTGAAGATGGGATGAGAGCATCAGGGCTTCTGTCTCTCCGGCTCCTCTCCCTACTCAACCATGAAAGCTGGGCACAGGGAGGCCTTTTCACACATGATACCTTGTCCCATCCTTGATTAACATTCCCTGTCCTCTAGATGAAAACACCCGCTGGTACTGAGGCCACCCTGTTACTGTCTAGTGTATCCCACCCTCATCATCCACAGTAGGAAGAATGCTGACCCTGTGTATGCAGTTTGCCACACAGGTTAATGAAACAAGTGTATTATATCTGGCCCAACACAGTAGGGTTTATTTTAGATTTTGTTATATAATGAAAAGTTTTTCATGTGGTTAAAGGTAGCAAATTAATAGTTACCACAGTTAGTCATTTTCTAGGCTGTGCTTGATACTACTGTTATTACCAATTGTATTACTTTAGCCAGGGCTACATAGTTGTTCTAATCAGTTGTTTTTCCTTGTATGTCAAGACTGAGGTTTTCTGATGGTCATAAATAACACTATGGCCCAGTACGGAAGAACCAGGGCTTAGCCCGAAAAGGCAACAACCTCTCATCCACAATAAGTTGAAGAGGTAAGATCTCACAACAGACTCAAAAGCCAAATGCCAGAAAAAACAGAAGACATTTCTGAAAGACATTTTCTGAAAAGATATTTCTGAAGACATTTCTGAAAAGTAGTCACTTCGTAAGTTCTCAATATTAGCAATAAAGCTACCTACCATATGCAATTTACAAGCATCGATGCAGAGAATAAACTTAAAAAAAAAATAAAAGAAGCAGAAGCAAAATGCAGCTCCAGACTTTCAGCTCACCCAAGGCAAATCCAGTGGACAGTGAGGTGGAACAATTCAAAAGCCACTCACTGGAAATCTCTGAAACAGCAGAAGTAACAAAGCAGATGAACAAGGCTCTAGAAAAAAGTCAAATTAGAAGTAATTTCTCAGATAACTAAAGAAATGATTACCATAATGAGGACATGATTCTGAATCATAAGTAGATACAGATAAAAAAAAACAGAGGAGCTTAGAAAAGTGATGGAAACTATGAATGTCTAACATAGGAAAGAACTGGAATCCATGAAACAGATTTTTAATTCAGGAGATTAAAAATTCTATTGAAAGCATACACAGCAGAAGGAAACAAATGTAAGGACAAAATATTATATCTAGAAGACAGATTTGTGATTAGTGATCATGCAAAGAAAGATTTCTTAAAAATAGCATGGGACCATGAAAAGTAAATCTAATAGTTGCTAGATGATGCAAAGAAAAGTAACAAGGTTGTTCAGTCAGTGAAAAAGCAGAAGATAGCATAAATGATATAAAAAAAAAATCTGTCCATAGAAGCAATGGCAGAAAACCTCCCATGTGTAGAAAAAGAATTTGAAATACAGATAAGTGAGGCATATAGAAATCCAATTAGCCATGATCAAAAATCTACACATATAATAGTCAAAATTTCAGAAATTCAACACAAGAACAGAATATTAAATGCTGCTAGACAAAAGAAACAAATCACCTATGAAGAAAATCCCATCAGAGTCACAGCAGACTTCTCAATGCAAACCCTTAAGTCAAGGAGAGCTTGGAGTGAAGTATTGTAAGCTCCAAAAGAAAACCTCCAGCACAGATTGATATATTCCACAAAACTATCTTTCAAAATTGATGGAGAAATAAGATACTTCCATGACAAAGAACACCTGATGAAATTCATGAGCACCAAACCAGCCCTCCAAAATGTTCTGAAGGTCATTCTAGAAAGAAAAAACAAGGACTACAACTCTATTAATCCCAATAGAATGAAATTACCAGGAAAGGCAATTAAATGAGAGGAAAAAGGGGAAAGAACAACAGGAAAATAACATGACAAGGACAAGTCAATACATATCAATTACAACCATCAACATAAATGATCTTAAGTCACCAATCAAAAGAGACAGACTGGCAGAACAGATCAAGAAGAAAGATCCAACAATATGCTGCATACAAGAAACATATTTAACTCAAAAAGAAATTCACAGACTGAAAGTCAAAGGATGTAAAACAATGCCACACTACAGGAATGTGGAAAAAAGTAGGGGTAGCTATTCTATTTGCAGATAAAGTGGATTTCAAGCCAAAACTGATCAAAAGAGACAAAGGAGGTCACCACATACTTGTTAAGGGAGCAACACAAGAGGAAGAGATAACAACCATAAATATATATGCACCAAATAACAGTGCATCCAACTATATAAAACAAATATTAATGAAAATGACAAATCAAATAAGCATTAATATGACTATCATGAGGGACCTCAATACTCCACTGTCACTAATAGGTCAATTAGACAAAAAAATCAATAAAGAAATATCTGAATTGAACTAAACCTTTGAACAAATGGACTTAATAGATGTCTATAGGGTATTTCACCCCACAAAACCAGAATACATATTCTTCTCAGCTGCGAAAAGGACATTCTCCAAAATAGATTGAATACTAGTTCATAGCACATGCTTAAGTAAATGCAAAGGAATTGAAATTATCCCATGCATATTATCATACCATAGTACAATTAAACTGCAGTTCAATGGCAAAAGAAACCACAAAAACTGCATAAACCCAACGAAATTACACCAGAGCAATTCTGGTCTCTCCCCTCCTGACTCAGCTGGACAGATTTACTTTCTTATTGGAAACTCTGGGACTTTCTCTTTTGAGTGAAAATTAGGGTCATTGTTGTGAAGATTTTTCCTGGTTTACAATGTTCCTGGTATTGTGTATTCATTTGTGTGTGTGTGTGTGTGTGTACTCTTAAAGAGTATAAAACACACTATTTTTGAGTTAAACAAGTGATTTATTGAAGAGAACAACTGCAATGCTACATTGGAATTAAATCAGAGTACTTGGGGCATTCAGAAATTATACAGATGAAACCCTGAATAGGTATTTAATGCACTGACTCAGGATGCCATAGTAAAATATTAGACTGGGTATCTTAAACTGCAGAGATTTTTCCCCTTATAGTTCCGGCAGCTGGGAAGCCCACAGTGCACATGCCAGCCAATTGGCTACTGGGTGAGGGTTCTCTTTGTGGCAAATAGAAGCTGCCTCTGCTCTCTGTGTGGTCGCGCAGCGGGGAGCCAGCTTGAGGGTCTCTTCTCTTTCTATAAGGTCACCATCTGTGATAGTTAACTGTTGTGTCAGCTTGAGTAAGAAATGCCTGACTGATTTGATTAGATCTTTCTGGGTGTGGCTGAATGGGCTTACTGAGGAGGGAAGACGGAGCTGGATGTGGATGGAACTACCTAATGGGCTTGTTGCCTGGGTGGAATAAAAAGAAAATGAAGAAGAAACACTTGCTGATGCTTCTTTGAACAAGCTCCAGTCTTTGCCTTCACCTTGGACATCATCTTCTGGCTTCAGGTGCAGACTCTTCAGCCTGCACAGACTGAAATGGGACACAGTGAGCTCCAGGCCTTTGATCTTCGACTCTGTCCTTCAGATCTCCAGCGGGCAGACCTTTGCACCCTTCCACACCTGGCTCTATGGGTGGCCACTGTTAGCCTACCTTGTAAATCCTGATATATTTATATATCTTACATTAAATCTGCTTCTCTAGTGAGCACTGGCTGATACACCATCCCTTCCAGGTTAAGGCGTTTTACAGCCCCAGCTCCTGCTGTCCTCATTTGGTCATGAACACCTCATCGTAGATCTATCTCCAACTAAAATCTCATTGTGGATAGGGCTTTACATGAGTATGGGCAGAGGCATTCAACCCAGAAGAGATACCAGCATTATGCATTGCCCTGTAAAACCCAAGCACGATGTGCCTAAAATGGTCCCCTGTAATCTCCACCTCCTCATTCCATGTCTTACATAATCTCTTGCCGGGAAGAGGGCAGAGCTCTGTAACCAACAGTGTATTGTGAGGATCACAGTGTGTGACTTTGGGGTTCCATCCACAGTCACTATCAACACCAGGACACACACATTGCTCATTTTCACTCTGCTCTTTTACACCCCTTGCTCTCAGGAAAGGTAGCTGCTCTAGGCAAGAGAGGTCCACATGGCAAGGAATTGATTTCCAGGAGACCCGCAAGGCTGCCAGGAACAGACAGAGAGATGGTGCTGTAAATATAAAGTGCTGTTTGTACATGAATTTCTAAAGGCAGGAAGCAGATCTTGAAAAGCACTCAACTGCAAAATGTGCTGCATTTTATGGGGAAGGAAGAGAGTGGAACCAGGAGCTTATGGAGGCAAGCGCCATGGACCATTGTCCTTGGGTAGGAGTAGGACAGAGCCCTGCTTAGTGAATTGTCCACAGGAGCTGCCTTTCACTTTTTAAAAATTAATTTTTTGGCACATTTAAGGTATACAATGTAGAAATTTGCACCTTTACATAATCCATCTTGGTTCTTATTTTTCCCCATTCCCCTGCCCTCCCTTCACCCCCTCCACCCCTCCCTATCTACAAAAACTTTGTTTCCATTTTTCTTTTTCTCATATTAATTCCATTCCCTCTTTTCCCCTACCCTTCCCACTTCCTCTTCCCCTTTGCACCTTTTCTTCCTATTTCACATTATCTATTAAACCTTTTAGTCCTTATTTACGCTTTCAGTTTCTCACATTAGAGAAACTATTTCTTATTTACATATACGTGTCCTGTTTATTTCACTTAAGAGTATCGCCTCAATGTGCATCCATTTAGCTATAAATGTCTCTAGTTTCTCATTCTTTATGGCTGAATAGTACTCTATTTTATTTTTTAAAAGCACACACACACACACACACACACACACACACACACACACACTTTCTTTATCCAGTCTCCCATTGATGGGCAATTGGGTTGCTTACAAGTTTTAGCTTTATCACAAGTTGTACAGCTATGAACATGGGTGCACATATATCATTGTGGTATAGTTCTTTTAATTCTTTGGGAAGATACCCAGCAGGGAAATAGCTGGGTCAAAAGGGAGCTCTGATCCTAGTTCTTTGAGGTGTCTCCATATTGGTGACTTCTACAGTGGCTGCACCAGTCTGCACTCCCACCAGCAGTGGAGCAGTGTTCCTCTTTCCCCACAGCCCTACCAGCATTTGCTATTGGTTGATTTCATGATAGCAGCCATTCTTTCTGGGGTGATGTGGAACCTCAGTGTTGTTTTCATCTGTGTCCCTTGAATGACCAGTCATGTTGAACAGTTTTTCATATGTTTATTTGCTATTTCTACTTCTTTGTCTGAAAAATGCCTGTTCCTTTCAGATGCCCATCTTTGGATTGGGTCTTTAAATTTATGAGGTTTGATTTTTTAAGTTCTTTCTATATGCTAGATAGTAGACCCTTGTCTGAGGAATAGCTGGTGAAAATTTTCCCTGTACTGTGGGCTGTCTCTTCACACCGTTGGTCATTTCTCTTGCTGAGCAGAAGCTCTTTAATAAGAGATCCCACTTGTTGGCTGTGCTAGTTCATGGGCAACTGAGGTTTTGTTCATAAAATCTTTTCCTACACCAATGTCTTCTACCTAGCCTCTCTTCCAGCCAGTTTAGTGTTTCTGCTTTAATATTTAGGTCTTCAATCCATTTCAATTTTAGTTAGGAGCTGCATTTCAGAACTGCTCTGACCAGCAATTCCCATGTTGGTCTTTACTGATTCAGGTGTCTGTTGTGGGATCCTGTGCTGGCTGCAGAACTATGTTCTTGGTGTATGCAAGAGGATGGCCAATGTCTACAATTCTTTCAACAAAAGGGGTTGCACTGGGGAAGTTGTGTTTAGGTACCAGACTACATAGACTTGTCTGCACATGGACCTGATTTAGGTTATGAGTTCTTGGATGCCGAGCTGGGTGTGGATTTGGAGGCCTGGGAGAGACTGAGTGTGTTTGGTATGACAGCAGGACATGAATCATGAGGAGCCAAGGTGGTCTAGGGAATCATGGTATGCAGCCTCTCCCATTGGACCTGTGCAGCCAGGACAACTCACAGACAGAAATGATGGCAAGTGATGGCATTGAGTCTCAGTCGTATAACTCAGTGCAACCTCCTTCTTGGTTCCCTTGCTCCCTAGGAAGCCAAAGTTGCCATGCTATGAAGACGTGTGGCCCATGGAGAGACCACTCACCACAGCCACTACCAAGTGGCAGCAAGTGGGGCCGCCCTTGTGAGTGGGTCCCCAGCTGTTGTCATAGCATCCATCAGAGACCTCACACTGCAGCTTTGGGATTAAGCTGCTGCCAAGCTTGTGGCCCACAGACACCAGAAAAAATAAGTCCAAGGGGTGATGGAAAACATGATGAATATTTAATTTTAGTAAAAGTTTATTACAGTCAGACACATTGCCATGAATCCCCTCAAAATCCTGCCCTGGCTTTGAACACACTCATCCCATCATCCTTGTCACTTTCAGCAGCAGCTCTGGAGTCCTCTTTCCTGAGAGTCTTTATCTGCACTGTTCTGGCTGCCTTGATGGCCTGAGTGGATTCCAAATGTTTTCCTTTCATGATCATTTTGACTTTGGGAAGAGCCAGAAGTTATATTGTATCAGATACAGTGATGAAGGTGGATGAAGACACAGTGTTGTATTTTCATGATTTGCCTTTCTGTGGGATGGTGCTCATCAGTCACTGTGTTTTTGATCCAGTCTCATAAAGACATTCAGGAAAGAGGACTCCAGATCTGCTTCAGAAAGTGGCAAGAACGTGTGATAAATTTGTTCTAAGCAAAAAGGAATATTTTGAAGAGAACGGCTGGCAATGTGGCTTTTCCTGTGATACAGTTTTTAAAAGTTTACATATTTGCCATATATTTTGATCCCACTTGGTGTGTATTAATGTTATAGGCTACTAAGCTTCAGAATGATTTTATACAATAATGGCAAACAAATACACATATTATATCAATATTAATCATCATCAAAAATCAATAAGCTAAGCAGCAATAAGCGCATAAAATACAGATCAGTCACTTCCTAGGGAGCAGAGGCCTTAGGTCAGGTGACCCAGCTGCTGCACACTGGGCTTCTGGACCACAAGGATCTTTTCCATTTTGAATTCATGCCCTCTCTCCATGATACACTGGAGGCTTGGAAGTGGTGTTTATATTGAAATAAAGGAAAAAAGGAAAGAAAGTAAGGAAAGGAGGGAAGAGAGGGCGATAGGGTGGGAAGGAGACGGAGGAAAGGAAAAAGAGAGGACATTGTAGGAAGAAAGTAAAGAACAATTGATTATTATGTTTAGGTTCTACTCTGGTGTTTCCCCTGCACCTGATCATCAGAGGCATCATTGTCTCCATTTCACAGAGAAGGAAACGGAGGCTCAGAAGTCACCATGGATTATATAGCTGGTAAGTGACAGGTTGATAGAAAATGCTACTCTAGTTAAAAAAACAAAGGAGAGCTCTTCACCTCTTTGGTATGCTTTTGGACCAGACCTGCCGAATGACGGACTGCTGGTTCGGCCTCAGGTATTGATGACTTGGCAGCCTCCTATCCTCACCTGAAGAAGTCGGAGCTCCAAGGACTGTGATGTTCTGATGGGGACCGTGGTTAAATTGGTGTAGGTTCCTGAAGAGTCTTCCCTTCTCTCTGCTTCACGGCTCTGCAGTGAGCAGTTCTCCTCTGCCATGCCCCATGTGTTATGTCCTGCCTTGGAGTCAGCCAATATGATCTGAAACCTCTACAAACTACTGGAGACCCAGGAAGGCCCCAAAGACCCCGGAGGGGGTTTCTTCAGCTGCCTGCCTGCTGCCTGCCTGCGATCACCCAGTGGCATACGCGCAAGCTCCCGGCCTGCGGGACAACAGACCCAGGAAGGAAGGTAGCCGCGCGGGCGCCCTTGAAACACCCACATGACACCCCCCCC
>NW_022900937.1:28295915-28310884 GCF_012274545.1 Fukomys damarensis | reverse complement strand
GGGGGTGAAGGGAGGGCAGAGGAAAGGGGAAAAAATGAGAATCAAGACCTGCCATGTAGAGGTACATTATCCCAACAATGAATGTAACTGTACTGTATCCCTAAAATGTACCAATAAACTCAATAAAATTAAAAACAAAAACAAACAAAAAAAAAAGGAGAATGTTAGGATAGAGGTTGAGGACAAGAAGGGCTGGCTAGAGATTTAGGTTCTTTCTGGATGATGGTAATTGGTGTCTATAATAAAATTCAAACTAGAAAAAAGGGGAAAAAATGAGAATCAAGACTTGCCATGTAGAGGTACATTATCCCAACAATGAATGTAACTGTACTGTATCCCTAAAATGTACCAATAAACTCAATAAAATTAAAAACAAAAACAAAAACAAACAAAAAAAACAAAGGAGAATGTTAGGATAGAGGTTGAGGACAAGAAGGGCTGGCTAGAGATTTAGGTTCTTCCTGGATGATGGTAATTGGTGTCTATAATAAAATTCAAATAAACAGGGTGATTCAAAGACAGCCATTATTGCATTGAGATTTGTTATGGCTTCAATCTAAAATGTCCCCCAAAAGTCTCATGTGTTTTTGAAGGTAACTGGACCATGGGGCATTGTGCTTATCAGTATCTTCCTCTATGCTGTAAGAGGTGGGCCTTGGTTTGAGGTCAGCACTGGGGTGTGACCTGGAAGGGTGCATTCTTGTTTCTGCCTCCTTTCTTCTTTCTACTTTCCAGCTGCAATGGATTAAGCAGCTTTTCTGTGCCACTTACTCTGCCATTTCTGCCTTGGAGCAGCTCACTATGGACTGAAATCATGAGATAAAATAAACCACTCCTTCAAGTTGTAGGTTTTGGATATTTTGTCTACCAGTGGGGAAATGACTAAGACAGATTTGCATACCAGAGAAATGAGGTGGTTTCTGTGACTACCTAACCATATGATTCAGAAGCCTTATTGGAACTGGTTTGTGGGAGGACTTTAGAAAGATTTGGAGATTCTGGCTAGAGAAGGCCTAGAATTTTGTAAGCTGAGCTTGATGGGAGATCCTGGTCAGAGTTCAGGAGACCAGAGTGCTGACAGGAATGCAGACACTAAAAGGCAGGCTCAGAAAATTTCAATTGGTAACAAGAAATCCATTGACAGTTGGACCTGAAGCCATGTGTGTATATCCTGGTGGAAAATTTATCTACATTTTGCCCATATCCTAAGAATTTATGAGAGACTGAGATTAGGGACAGTGGAAAAGCTAATCTGACAGAGGAAACTTCAAAGCAGCCCAACATTCAGGCTGTGGCATGGGCATTTCTGTCTGCTTATAACTAGATCTACAATTCCAATTAGGAACAAAGAGTAGATGTGAAAATTTTGCACTTTCATCAGAAAGGAAGTATGTATAAAAAGTTTGAGCAAAGCAGACCACAGCTGCTGAAGCAGCTAGCATTAGAAAGAAGCCAAGTACTCTTCATCAGGACATTAGGAGAAGCAACTTGAAGGCATCTCAGGAAGTAACAAGACCCCACCCTTTGCAGTCTTGAGTATGTAGAACTGTAAAAGTTTTTTTTTCTTTTTTGGTGCGGGGGGAGAATCCCTGGGATGCCTGCTCATTCTGGGTTGACTCTGGGAATTATTTCATTATGCTCAGCCATCAGGCATGCGGGGGCATCTGAAGCTATGACCCAAGGCGGAAGGCTGCTGGTCAAGAGGATGGAAGACCTTGGTGTCATCCATGCGATATGGTTTTACAGGCATACAGAATGAAAGAGTTGTAGATACCAGAATCGTGGAACCTCTGCTAAGGAAGCCCCAGGCAGTGAGCAAAACCCTCCAATTCAGGGCCCATCGGGGCTGCAATAGGCGGTGCCACAGAGGCAGTACGGCTCAAGCCCTATGGAGTTTACGTCACACCACAACCTGTCCTAAGTGCTGGACATGGGGCTATGGATTTAATGTTTTTCCTGCTGAGTTTTGGTCTTGCTTTGACCCAATAATATTTTATCCATCCATCTCTCTCCTCTGGGATAGGAGGGTGCACCCTGTGCCATTGTCTTTTGGAAGTGTTTAATTCTCTTTTTTATTTTTACAGGGGTTCACATCTAAGCATGTATCTTGAGTCTTAGAGGACACTTTGGACTTGGACTATGCAGCGATGATGATGAAACTGTTGAGACTTTGATGACTATTTGTGATGGATTAAATTCCTTCTGTATAAGGAAGTGGATGCAAATCTTTTGAGGGCTAGGGCCAGAACATTGTGGTTTGTATGTAAAATGTCCCCCCAAGCCTCAGGTGTGTGGAAGGCAATGGGATGATGGGGCGCTGCAGTCCCCAGTGGATTCATCCATGGATAAGTGCATAGCAGAAGGTGCTGTTAGGAGACATGGACTGGTTGGAGCTCGTCATAGTGGTGAGATCTAGAAGGGTGCATTATTATTTTTTTTTTTTTGGTACCGGGGATCGAACTCTGGTCCTTGCGCTTGTGAGGCAGGCCACCGAACACTGAGCTAAATCCCCAGCCCTGAGAAGGTTGCATTCTTGTCCCTGGCTCTTCCCTTCACCCTCTTCTTCCTGGCTGCCATGAGGTAAGCAACCTCCTCCCTCTGCCAAGTACTTTCACCATGCCTTTTCTGCTTGGGAGTCACCTCACGGTGGGCTGAAAATCTGAGCCAAAATAAACTTCTCCTTCAAGTTGTTGAAGTCGGCATTGTATTCTGTCCCAGGGACGAGAAAGTGACTAAGTCGCTATATTTGGACTTTGGTCCTCGAACTCACATCTTCAGTACAAAATTGAAATTTTGTTCTCTGCCCATCTGTGGACAGCTGGTTATAAACTCGAAGGCAGACTAATGAAAAGAGCCATGGTGGATACCTTAAAATCCTAATGCTCCCTGCCATACAGGAGTCCTGAGGTGGATATAAACTGAACTAAAAGAGTAATGATATCATTTAAAGTCGCTTTATACTCAGTAACAGAGCTGAGATCTTCGATGACATGTTTCCAAAGCCTCAACCAATGATTCCTTTTTTCTTCTTTTTTCTTTTTTCTTTTTTTTTAGTACAGGTTTTTTGGAGGGGGTGGATTTGAATTGGAACAATTCATTGGAGCGTTTCATGTCAGGCCGTCATTGAGGGCTTTGAAATGATTGGGGATGAAAGACAGGTTTCAGCATCGGTGGCCATCATCATTACCGCCCACCACTTGGCTTTGGATAATAACAGCTGCTGCCTGCAACCACCAACCCCAGCTCTGCAGCCTCAGCTCGCTGTGTTTCAGCTGTGTAGAAATCAGCCTCCGAGACAACCCCAAAGCCAACACCAACAAAACATTCTTCCACCGATACTTACAATGGAGTTCTAATACTTAAAATAGAAAAGTCAAAGAATGTGTTGTCATGGGTAAGCTGCCTTTCTGTATGATAAACCAAAGATTTGCAAGAGTGTATTTTAAAAGGACTCAGAACATATCCCTTTTGTACTTCAAAGGCTATTTGGTCCTGGTCCCAAGAGGCAAAGTGGTTATTAAGGTCCCGTGTGGGAAAAGGCGGGTGAGGCTGGAATGTGCCAGTAAACATGAAACCCCATCCACACAGACCACTTGCTCCCGCGGCTCTGTGGAGGCTAATTGGAGGAGAGCAAACTTTCTGAGAAAGGAAAGAAATTTCTGGATTCGAAGCAGATGTCTGAACCTTGCAGAATCGACAACACAGGCTTTTAAAGCAAATATTGCAATAATTAGGAGTCCGGTTTGAAGTCAATGTGTTGCTGTAAAAATTAAGGATGTTTACAACTGTGGGAAGGTTTTCTTTAAAAAACCCAATTCTGATTCCAATTTGCTTGCAAATTGCATCCTGGCCCCATGGAAGGGAGCAATCAGGGAACCTGTTTGATAGATTAGGGTGCTCGGTGTCTTTTGAAGAGGGGACACTGCATTTATGAAACCTATATTTGAATTCTCACCTATGATACAGGGTTATGTGCAGAGTTTTGTGACCTAAAAATACAACTTGAGATTTAGAACAAACAAAAATGTTTTCTCAGTTGAACACACACACACACACACACACACACACACACACACACACACACACGTCCATGCTCAGAAAGTTTGGCTTCCCTTGTGTGGTCGCTGGAATGGGAAATCTAGTATTTACTGGAAGTACCAGTTTCTCAAATATTGCTTAGTCAGGAAACACTTTATGACATTCAATTTCAAGTTACTCAAGGACAAGAAATTAGACAATGTATAGATCGCTCTCCCTTGTGGTTTTGGACTATTATTAAGTATCAGGAAAAATATTTTATTTGCACATACCAAAGGGGAAGGATGGCACCTAGGTTTATTGGTGAGTCTGGAATACAAAGAGATATGAATACGAATGGCTGTGGTAAAGGGTAATCCATGTGAGAGCTAACAGTGTAAATCCAGTCTCTCTCACTTAGTTTTTCAACCATTAAGTATTGGGTACCATCATGTCTACCTATCACTGTAGTTTTGAGGGTTGATGATAGTACTGTGTGAGACACACACTGTGGCCTGAGTACACCCTAGGGCAGCGGTGGCAAACCTACTGCAGGCATGCCATGGAGGGCACGACACGCAGAGCTCTCTCTGTTGGCACGAGAGCCAAGTTGCCCCAGCCAAGTTTTGACAAGTCACCATGGCTTGTGGCGCACACCTGTAATCCCCGCACTCTGGGAAGCGGAGGCAGGAACAAGCCCAGCCTGAGAGACTTAGGGACTTAGAAAACCCTTGGTCAGAACAAAGAGTTGAAAAGGGGCTGGGGTCGTAGTTCGATGTGAATACCCTGTGTTCAATCCCTGGCACTGCAGTACACACACACACACACACACACACATACTTATACTCATTTTAATTTTGCCTATTGTTGAGGTGTCTAAACCTGTAGCCTAACTCTCATAGGCACTTATCTGTATCGTGTTTTATAAAACCCAGATTAGGTTGTGTCAGTCCTCTGATTGAGGACCTGTTTTTCTCCCTGCTGGCTCTCACTTAGCCACCTGTGGGGATCCCAGGCAGGTCTTACACAGGACTCAGAATGCCACCTCTGAGCGGAGGCTAGGCTGGCTGCAACTTGAGCTGAGACCTCCATACTGGCTTTCTTTGATTATGAGGCCATGCTTAAGTCGTTAGGCCTGAGAAGTAATGCTTGAGATTTTCATCTAGCTTGGTTGGAGACTGAAAGGTTTGGGGTGATTTATCTATTGTTAAATTAATTTTAGAAGGTCCTTTTAAATAGCAAACAAACGCTGCACTAGCACTGAATACATTCTTTTTGTTGTTGTTTTGTTTTGTGTTTTTGTTTTGTTTTGTTGGTACCGGGGATAGAACTCAGGCCCTTGTGCTTGCAAGGCAGGTGGCGGAACCACTGAGCCAAATCCCCGGCCTATATTCTTCAAGGGTTGCCTCAAGTGTTACCTAACTCTTACAGATACATGACTAAGTTATCTCCAGCAGATTGAACTGTGAGGCCCCTGTGTGCTCCGGAGTATTTAAAGACACACTTTTTTGTTCAGGGTTCATGAATTTAACAGTCTTACTGAACATTTGCTCTGTGCCTGGTCTGTCCTAGGCTCTGACCACACACAGAAGCCTGAAAAGTGACCCTCATCAGAGTCTAGAATCCACTGATACCCATTGTTGGTGACCTGGCTTCCCCTCCCCAGGAGTCTTCTAAGGGTACTGTTAATAGAGGGCCCTTTTCTCCAGGAAACCCACTATCCACAATTATTGCGAGACACAGTCCACATGTAGTAATTATACATAGCTATATTCCATGCCGAGCCCTATCCTGCTAGTTCCTTCGAGTGAAAACTGTGTTGTGTTCATCTCTAGTCCTCTGCCTCTCTACGCTTTTTCTGTTCTAGGCTGTGGCAAATATTCTGTAAGTGTTGACTGAAAGCAAATTTGAACCACACAGTAAAAGACAAAGCAGACATCTCCGTTCTGTGGAATCAAAGAGACGTGTGGAGACATTTTAATTTTTTCAATAATTGTTATCATCAAACTATTACCAAGGGAATGATTTTAAACACAAAACAGTTGTGCCTGCTGTAACTCCTTTCTGCACCTTCCCTTGGTCGGTGGTAAGAGCAGGTAGTAATTCATTTCTTCTCCATACTTTCTAGAAACTCTTGTAACTGGTAAAATTCAAGTAGTTGTTATACTTCATTTATGAGGCAGTAACTGAGTAAGTAGTTTGTAGACTTCATTTATAAGGTAGCCGCAGATGTACATGTGCTAAAGTTATCTTAAATTAATTTTTCAAGACAACTTCAATTTTCAGTACCCAAAACTGCATTTGCATTAAAATTAATACCTTCATGTCTCAAGATACTTCTTCAATTCTAATTTATTTTGTGTAAAAAAGTACAAAATTAGTTTAGAAAATATGTCCTTAAAATGCAATCCCATTTTCTAATTAAAATATCACCAATATGTTAATTTTTCAACACCATAATCAAACTTGACTCACGAGGACACATACAGATCACAACACTGTAATTAAGATGTATCAATACGTTCTGAATGCCCAACCAATAATTAAAAAGTCAAAGGTATGGAAAATCCTGAAAGTATCTTGTAAAGGCCCACAGAAAAGTCCGGAAGAACATGACACATAGAACCTCTGGCTGAATACCAGCTTTAGTTAATCACAATGATGTTGGCAATTACCCAAAATATAGATTCCAGTGACCTAACATAGTTTTTTATTGGAGATTTAAAAAGAAAATGCAGCGTCTATTCCAGCTTCAAGGAGGAAAAATAAAAAACCTGTCTCATTAGAGAAATACTCAGGGCCTTAAGGCTTTTTGCTTAGGTGATTAAAAGAACTCTTTGTAACTAGCCTCCCTGCCTCCACGCCTAACTATCCTGAATATCGAGGCCAGAATGAGCTGTCCGAAATGCAAATTTCACAATTTAACTCCCAAACTTAAAATCTTTTCAAACTCTTCATCACCTTCAGGATTAATAGAGTTTTGTACTACAGGGCTTCCACACACAGGCCCAGGGACGAGAACTAGAAGACTAAAGTTTTCTTCTGATTCAGGTCTAAATGATACAAAATAAGGTCAATGTGGCAAGGTGCTCATAAAGCTAAGCTAAACTTATTAAAATAACAATTATTTATTCTGAAGTTGTATTAGTCTGACTTTTAGAAACTCCTTATTTTATGAAATAATAGCTCATGGTATGTTTGTGGTTTTGCTTTTTCATGCTTTTATTTGGCAAATTTAAAGTTGGTTTGCCAAGGACTCTGTGACTCTCCTTCCTGACTATCTTAGCCAATTTCTCACTGATGGGACAGAGTACTTAAAACCCACAATTTAAAAAAGAGGTTTATTTTGGCTGGTAGTTTCAGGGGGTTCAGTCCATGGTTGGTGGAAGGGTGTAGTAGAGGAAAGCTGTTCATATTAAAGGCATCCAGGAAGGAGATATATATATATATATATATGGAGAGAGAGAGAGAGATTGGAGGAGCTGCAGATAAGAATGCATCCTTCCAGGTCACACCAAATGACCTCTAACTGGGCCCCCACCTTCTACAGCACCTTCAGCCATGAACTAATCCATGGATGAATCCACTGATGGGCATAACATCTCACGATGCAATCATCTTCCACATGCAGGAGGCTTTGGGAGACATTGTAGATGTCAACCATAACACGGACTGGGCCTCCCACCTTTTCACAGACCACAGGGGCCTCTCTGAGCCTCTGTATGACTCATAGTTTGGGTCACCCACTATTAACCTCTACCCGCAAGCCACTTCATTTCCCCACCTGACTGTATCTGTCTGTCTTTGGGTTTGAACTGGGAATGTTCTCCCTTCTTAGTTGCACAGGTGAGCAGGGAAGGAGCCTCACCTGGGACTTCACTTATGGGCCATATAATTATTGTATCGCTTTTACACAAAGTGGTGTTTTTAAAAGGAACAGTCACTCCTCAAAGTACCCTAGCTAGGAAGTGAGAGAGATGAGATTTGAATTCCAATCATCAAATTCATATCCTTACATCTGTGTGCACTGTCCAGCAGAGTCCCTGGCACTTTAAGGACATTTAAAAAATGATTTGAGTAAGCACATAAATGATTAATTTTTCATGTCTATGTCTTCTTCAAAAGTTAAAAAGTCTATATTTTTTCTGATAATAAATATATTCATATGCTGTATGAAGTTCACATGTGTCAAAATGTAAAGAAATGTAAAGAAAAAGTCACTGAAATCCTTCTCCTAAGAAGTCAACTCTTGGGGCTGTGGATTTAGCTCAGTGATTCCAGTGCCTGTCTTGCAAGCACAAGGACCTGAGTTCAATCCCCGGTACCAGACAAACAAACAAACAAACAAAAAAAGGATTCAACTCTTGTTAAATTTTTAAGGCCATTTTGCACATATATATTCTTAAACAAAACATCACCTGACTGAGATAATATGCTTGTTTTTATAATACATTTTCACTCAATTTATTATGAATGGGTTTTCCAATCAAAATATATACCTATATACTGCAATATTTTAAAATTCAGAGTAGTGTTAATCGCTGCTTGGATTACTACAGTATGATTATTTCCTTTCTTCATGAAAATGTAAGTTCTTCAAAGTATGGTTATTACAAACATGCTATTCTGACTACTGTTACTCAAATTAATTATATATGAATATCTTCACTGGGGTCCTGGCATCAATATTTTTAGTAACTTATTGATGTGGCTTATATACAAGAAAATAAATCGGTTTTAAGGATACATTCAACATAACTACCATCATGTTCAGCATGCAGAACATTTTCATCACCCATGAAATATTTCCTTTTTTGTGGCCAATCCTCTTATCCAATCATTGGAACACACTGGCCTTTCTATCACCTGATTTTTAATTTTTTAGAATTTTATGTACATGGAATCACACAGCACATAGTTTTTCATGTCTGACACTTTTGAATTAGTCTCTGTTAGTGCATACATCAGTAGTTCAACTAACTACAATGTCCCATTGTATGAGTGTACCATGATTTTCTTATTCCCTCTCCAGTTGATGGACATCTGGAATATTTCCAGTTTCAGGTTCTTATGAATAAAGCCAGTGTGTACAATCAGATACAAATGTTCTATGCACATATGTTTTAATTTCTCTCAAGTAGCAACCCAAGAATGGAAGATGGGAGGGCTTGGCAGAGCAGAGCTGCTCCACCCATAGCAGTCGTTAAGCTAAGTGGGGACAGGAACGCATCCTTCCAGGTCACACACTGGGGACCTCCTCCAGCCAGGGCCACTCCCTGCAGCACACCCAGACAGGAACTCATCCACGATGGACCCGCTGATGAGCACAGCGCCCCACGATCCATCACCTTCCACACACAAGAGATGTTTGGGGGCCATTTTAGACCTAAACCATAACACTGGATTTTAGAAATTTCACCACATATGCTTAGGAGTGATTTTCTTTGCTTCTGTGTAGATTCATTGAGCTTTTTGGAGGTATGCTTATAATTTTTACCCAAGTTTGGAGAAACAGCCATTGTTTTCTCAGACATCTGCTTCCCTCCCACATCTCTCCCTGTGCGTTTGTTCAGGGACACGTGTGCTAGCTGGTGCTCCACAGACCAGTGGTGCTGCTTTCATTCATACATCTTCATCTTTCTGTGCACGTAGTTTCATTTGGAAGAGTTTCCATGCCATGGGTCCCTGTTCACTCCTAATCTTTTCTGCCTTTTGATCCTCCGGTGTATTTTCTGCCAGACACTATATTTTTTAACTCTTGAAGTTCCATTTCCATCTTAGTAGATCTTCTAGTTATCTTCTCTTCATGTTCATGTTTTCCTTTATATTCTTAGAGTTGTTAGAATATATTTATAACAGGTGGTTTGCAAATTAAAATTACTTTAACTGACACATAAAAACTATACATAGTAATAGGGTAGTGTATATACATTGCTGCCTCAGTTACCTTTTCATTGTGGACACACGCACCTGACACCCCCGACAACTCTAAGGCGGAGAGGTTTATTTCGGCTCACAGTTTATAGAGGTCTCATTCCACAGTCAACTGACTCCAAGGCAGGGCAGTGTGGCAGAGGAGAAACAGCTCATGGTTGGGAAGGTAGGAAGCAGAGGGAGAGATCAAGGGAAGAGGAGGGAAAGAGATCCCTCCAGGCCACGCCCCAGGGACCCCCTCCTCCTGCCAGGCTCCACCTCCCAACATACATTTAGCTGTAAACTCAGCAGTGGACTAATTCAGTGATGAGCATCATGCTCACATGAGCCAATTGCCTCCCAAAGCCGCACCTATGAGCGAATGAGGCTTTCAGGGGACAGCTAGGTATAAACTGTATGAAATATGCTTTGTTTAAACCAATACACACACACACACACACACACACACATACACACACATATACACACACACGTACACACACACACATACATACATTTATCATTTCTTTATGGTAAACACATTGGTAATCCCTATATTTCTGTGTTTCTAAAATATATAGTACATGATCATTGCCTGTAGTTATTTGACCTAAAATAGCATACCAGAACTTATTAACTCTAACTGTATCTTAGTACTCTGATCAACCGCTCTTCACCCTCCCTCCCCTCATAATAGCTTTTTAAATTTCTGGCTTGCTAATATCGTTATATCAGGAATTTTTTTTGTGTTCCTACGATTGCTTTTTCTGCCTACCATAGGTCGTTTTCTTCTTCTCTGTGTACATCTCAGGCCTGTTGATTTTTATTTTATGCGCAGCATTATATATTTTATACTGTCTCATTCTGGGTTTTGTTTCAATCCTTTAATTAGGATGACTTTTGTTTAGCATAAAATGAAGTCACTTAGGATAATACTAAATCTCTCTAGGATTGCTTTAAAACTTCATCTGGGAGAGCAACAGCAACGTTTAGTCTCCTGTGGTCCCATTCCTGGGTCAGCACCTCCTGGGTGACCACACCTGCTGTTAACAGTCCTTCCCGAGCTGTCAGGCCGTCTGCTGTCCTTCCTCTCCCTCTCCCCATGCACGAACAGATCACTACTAGTCCATCAAAGATTTGAAGGGCCCCCTCTGAAGATCTCTAGGCCCCTTATGCAACATCCTATTTTAGTATTCTGCCCAAAAAAGTCCAGTTTGGCAGACTGACGTCCTCGAAGCGCGGTGTCTCCGTCCACCTCCGTGAGTCTGCTGGATTTTATCACGGTTCTCTATTCTGCACTGCATCAGGAAAACGCAAACTGGGCAACTAGAGGGTCACCCAACAGCCTGTTTTGCCACCCTCTATCTGAAGACAACTTTTTCAGGTATTCCATGGATTTGTCCCGCAGTTTATGACAGAGGGGAGATTCCCTTACCAGCAAAGTCCTCTTGGTTAGGAGCTGATGTTGGTATCGACATTTTATAAATTCTTTGGGGCACTCCCTTGTGTGGCCAGGCCCTCACATCAGTGCTTTAGACACTCATCATTGTCAGTTTTGTTTGTCTTTTAAATTCTTGTCAATGCTTTAGGAGAAAAATGATGCAGATCCATTTTGCGTACTTCAATTATTCATAAGGTTGAACGATGTCTCATATTTACTAGTTATTTGCATGTTACTGTCTAGACAGTGTGCATAAGAAACATGCATTGTGAGGAACTGGTGCATATATTCACATCTTGACCTTTTTCCTTCTCCTTCCCCTCCTCTCCCTCTTATTTCTCACCATCGCTGAGTCTCTTTTCCATCTTCTCAAAGTCCATCTCCCAGTTTATTATCATCTTTCTTTTATATTTTTTATTGGTACATATTAGGTATACAGTACAGTTGCATTCATCATTGGGATCTTGTGCCTTTAGGTGACATATTTGGTTCTTATTTTCTCCCCATTCCCCTGCTCTGCCTTCACCCCTTCCACCCTTCCCTATTTACAAAGACTTTGTTTCCATTTTTTTCTTTTCTTTTTTTCTTTTCCCTTCTTACCTTTAGACCATCCCTGCCATTTCCTCTACTCCTTTAGACCATTTCTTCCTATTATACAATATCAAGTGCAAAGATCAAAATGATATCATCTTTCTTTTAAATTATTTATATTTTGGGGTTTCTCATACAAGAGACACTGTCTTAGTTATTTTCTCTGTTGCTGAGGCAAAATACCCAACATTTGTTTACAAGTTAGAGGAAGACAAGTTTACTTTGGCACAGTGTTGGCAGAGGGTTCAGTCCATGGTCAGTGGCTCCAGGTCAGGGTGGCATGGCAGAGGGCCTGGCAGAGGAGAGTTGCTCATGCAACGTCAGACAGGAAGCAGAGAGAGATCAAGGGAAGAAGAAGGAGATCGACCCTTTCAGGTCATGCCCCCAGTGACCCTCCTCCTCCAACATGGCCTCACCTCTCAACAGCACACTTAGCTATAAATTCATCAGTTTCTAATCCGCTGATGAGTATCAAGGCTTCAGGGGAACATCTGGATTTAAGCCATACAATATTTAATCTTCTATGTCTGATTTGTTTCACTTAGCATTATGGTCTCAAAGAGCATTTTTTTCCTAAAAATGACTTAAATGTGTCCTTCTTTAAGCCTAAGTATATGTACAGCACCATATTTTCTTCATTCATTCACTGGTTGATTTTTTCTGGATTATTATGTATTCGTCCACCTGTTTGTGGTGGGTTTAATATGGAGGGTAGGGAGAGGTAAATCCTAATTTGTGCCAGGAAGACTGCTCTGATTTTATATGTAGCCAGATATACCACTTGTTTCTGTTAAAGTTTCTGGTAGCATCCTATCTCATGGGAAGTGTTGCTCTGTGACATAATAGATGAATTTATTTTATTTTCAACAGCTTTCTTTAAGGACACACTATAAAGAAAAGTCTTCTGGTTGCTGGTATTGTGTATTTTTTTAGTTGACATACTTTTAGGGGTCATTTAGGATATGATCAACGGATACTAGGATCTCCAAAAACTACATGTAGACATACACTGAAGTTTGTATACGTCTGGGTCTTAGACTCCTGGTGGTGACCATAATGTTTCAGTCAGGTCTCTATAGAGCAACAGAGCTAATAGGAATGGATGGATGGATGGATGATAGTTGGATGAGTGGGAGGGTAGATAGATGGATGGATGAAAGTAGATGGATAGCTAGATAAACAAGCAGATGGATAGATAGATCCGTTATGAAGGCACATGCCTATAATCTCAGCACTCTAGGAGGCTGAGGCAGGAGGATCATAAGTTCCAGCACAGTTTGGAAACTTAGTGTGACCCTGTCTTTAAATAAAAAATAAAAAAATGGCTGACTGAGGATGTAGCTCAGGGTAAGGACCCTGGATTCAACCCCCAGTACTGCAAATAAAATACACCCCACACAATGCACCCCTTAACTTTAAGTGACATTTTTAGATTTGCACTTCCAACGCTCACTCCAGGTGCTCTAAAGGTGAGTTTGAAGTGAATGGGTCAGGACTGTATTCCTGGCTTCTGCCAGAAACAGAGAGGAAGGGGACGGACGAAATAGCCACAGGTCTGAGGAGGAGGCAGCAGCCCTATCTTTGGGGATGGATCATGGTTGTTAAAAGAAGGCACAGAGTCTGGGCAGGCCCTGCATACCACAGAGTTAGAGCCCAGCCCTCCTCCCAAAGTGCTCAGGGACACAGCTGAGCCCCTCTTCCTCTGAGGAGGTAAGTGGAGGAGGACGTGGAAGTGCTTCTGAACCCCCTTTATCCACTATCAGCACAAGAGTGGACGTGTTCACGGGTAATTGCTGAGCGGTCTGGTTAGATTCTAATCATACCAAGGAATATTTATTTGAAATTCTTAACATGAGAACAGCCCTGTGTCACTGCAAAAGATTGGCAAAATATAAAAAGGATCTCGTTTGCTTTACTAACCTAAATGTGCCAATTAGACTAACTAGCAGTGGTTTATGCAACTGTTTTGCAGTTGAGAAGGCTCCTCGCAGAAATGGACTCAGTTGAGTCAAAAAAATTTCCCCATTACCAGCTGAGATAGCCCCGGACAATCTGGGTACCCAAGGCAAATACGTCTGCATTTCAGTGTCCAGAACATCAAGGACCCAAAAACCACTGCCCAGACCAGTTGCCTGCTTTCACGAAGGGGCGGCTTCCATCTCCCATCTCAATGAGGCCAGCGAGTCAGTGAGACACTCAACAACCCAAGCTCTTAGAACCAAGCATAAGTTAGGACATGGAGCCCAAGAAACTTGCATTACTTTTATTTTTATTAGTGCATGCTTTCAGTACATGGTGACTGCATGCACCGTGGGAGTTGGTGTGTGGACAGAACGTATCTTACTCCTTCCTATCTCCTTCTCCTCCCCATCTTATTCCCTCCTTGAATCTCTTGGTCTCCTTCCCTTTTGCAAAAAAGCTAACAGCCTGTTTCCTGTCTCTTATAATTTGCTTTTTAAATTTATTTATACTTTGGTTTGTAAGAGCTTGTGGGTCTGATTTATTTCTCCCAATAGAACCGTCTCAGCTGCCCAGGCTGTGAGGAGGAGAAAAATGAACCCTTCTATGCTGCCAGTGGGTACCCAAGCATAGTACAACCACTATGGAGACCAGCATGGCGACTCCTCAAAAAATTAAAACTGGAAATTCCATTTGACCCAGCTATT
Source organism: Fukomys damarensis (assembly GCF_012274545.1). NCBI lineage: Eukaryota > Metazoa > Chordata > Mammalia > Rodentia > Bathyergidae > Fukomys > Fukomys damarensis. The sequence continues at coordinate 28,296,256 of NW_022900937.1, read as the reverse complement.
CTTCTCCCAAGTATCTTCCCCAAAGAGTTAAAAGACATCACATCACTGTGATCCATGCACACCCATGTTTATAGCAGCACAAGTCACAACAACCAAATCTTGGAAGCCATCTCTGTGTCCATCGACAGATGAATAGATCAGGGAATTTTCTTTGTAAAGGCAAAAGTATCTTTTATAGTTTGAAATTTAAGTGTTCCCACATGCCAAAGCATGGTTCCCGGCGATGGGAGGTCCCCAGGAGGTCAGTCCTGGGGGAGGGCGGTGAGACCTGGAGAGCTGAAATGTTGGGGGGGGGTCTTTAGATCACTGGAAAATTAGCCTGGAAGATGCTGGTGCGAACC
>NW_022900937.1:28248131-28295842 GCF_012274545.1 Fukomys damarensis | reverse complement strand
GGAGGAAGAGGAGGAGGAGGAAGACAAGAAGGAGGAGGAAGAGGAGGAGGGGGAAGAGGAGGGGGAGGAGGGGAAGGAAGGAAACCCATGCATGGTTACAGCCAGAGAACATTTCATTTCTCCCAGCACTGCCTCCTTGATTGCAGCTGGCTGATTTCTTTCCATGCCCACAGAGCCATTTCTTGGGACAAGCTTAGGGGGTGGGGTGGGAGGGATGGCACATGACACCACATCCTCCTCTGTAGGGACAACAGTAACGTTGGATTAAGCCTCACCCCGTGACCTCGTTCAACCTTGATTCTTCTTTCTAGGTTCTGTCTCCAAATACAGTCATGTAAAGCAGAGGTTCTCAGCCCCCTGGAGCACAGACCGGTGCTGTCTGTGGCCGTGGGTGAGTGACTGCAGTTTCTTCTACGGTTCCCACCAATCCCCATCGCACCATCACCCCTGCAGCTGCGCCTCCAGTCAGGTCGGTGGGACACTGGATTCTCCTAGGAGTTCGAACCCGTCTGTGAACCACACATGTGGGGAACGTAGCTTGTACTTCTTTGAATCAACCACCTGCCCTCACCGCTTGTGGAAAAGTTGTCTTCCGTGAAACCTGTCCTTGGTGTCCGAGAGGTGGGGATCTGCTGATGGAGCATGTGTAGGGCTTCGACAGATGGGTTCGGGAAACACAGTTCAGTCCACAGCTCTGCCCTTGAGAATGTCATGGTCTAGTGTGGGAAGGAGACACGGGAAAGAGCACAGCAGTGCCATGTGTTCCTGGGGAGGGTGCGGCGCCCTAAGTGTACATCAGTGCCTAATCGCTGTAGGAGCTGAGGAAGCATCTGAAGGAAGGAGCACTGGGGCTGGACGTTAGGAGCAACGCAGGAGCCCAGGGACTGATGAAAGGGACAGAAAGGGCTGGAGCGTGGCCTCAGTGAGCCTTGGACCTGCCTCACTGCAGGATAACCTTGCAAGGCATCCACCCTCCCAAGACATCAGCTTCTCCATTCATGAGGGGCTGGGGTACAGCTAAATGATGCCTAAAAACTCTTCCAGGGATGACATTTTAGAATCTGATAATCACAGGCAAAAACAAAGAAAACAGTGTGAAAGAATTCAAAGATAAAGTAGTCTGGGTCCTGCTGACATTTTAGAGCTTCATTCTAAGCAAGGGAAAAACAAAAGCAGTCAAATGTGCAAAACAGAGCAAAGCTTCTTATTGTGCAGGGTAAAGAGGCAAGGAGCTTAACCGCATCTCTGTGTAAGGTTTGGGGGAGGATGTGTGCAGAGAAGGATTTTAGGGTCTCCCCTCCTTGCTGCTTCTAGCCCCCATCTCTAAGGAAAGAGGCCGGTCTTGAACTCACAGCGATCCTCCTGCCTCAGCCTCCTGAGTGCTGGGATTACAGGTGTGAGCCACCACGCCCTGCCCTTGGTTCTTATTCTTCCCCATTCCCCAGCCCTCCCTTCAACCCCCCCACCACTTTACATTTTATAATGCAGATGCCTGTCACTACCCGTGTGGCTTGCATGCATCTGTGGATATGAAATGTCAGGTTTGGGAAGCACTTTTAAAACAGTGCAGAAATTGGTGTGAGCAGACACATTTACCTATAATACACGTGTCCTAGGTGTGTTTCCCAATTGATATCCCACTGATTTGTGAACAAAACATTAAACCAGTCCCACTGATCTGTATTCCCCTCCACAAAATCTCTTTTAGCCCTCTTCACACACATTTGATTTGATTTTTTTTTTCAGCTTGGCCTTTGCACTGAGATACATTCCCAGCCTCTGTGAGGGTGTGTGTGGGGATGTGTGTGTTCAAGACAGGTTCTCCCTAAGTCCCTGACTTGAACGTGAAATCCTTCTGGCTCAGCCTCCCAGAGTGCTGGGATTGCAGGTGTGCACCACCATGCCCAGCTCATACATGATTGTTGCAACAGTTCTGAGAGACATCAGGCTGAGGGCAACAAGCCCCTTGCACAGATGAGCAGGTTGAGCGCAGGAAGCGCAGCTGATAGGGCAATGTCCTCGAGCTACTCAGAGCTCAGCAGCCCTCTGCTCTTGAGCGCAGTCCTTTCCTTTGAAATCCACATCGTGCTGGATCAGAAGTGCACTGGCCCAGGGAACAGGAAGATTTAACTAACCTGGCGGCTCAGCCACAAATTCCCAGTGATCCCAGGCTTGCCCTTTCTCCTTCTGGGTCTCTGCTCCTCCCTGGGGGCTGCCTCTCAGCAGGTCATGACATGGGTTCTTCACCAGTGTCTCTCTCCGTTTCGGGACTGCCTACAGGGCCACGCCGACCTTTCCATTACACCTGCTCACCTGGGACAGTGGCTTCCCACCCCGGAGGTCCAGGCCATGTGGTGGGCCAGGCGGAGACGTTCCCTTGTGAGCTCATCTCTCTCTTCAGCTTCATTTCTTGTTCCTACTTCCCCCAGGTTGAAGACTCCTAGGCTTCTCCTAGGTTAAAGACTCACTCACTTTCCCATGGCTAGGACAAAACCCCTGACATCCACAACTTCAAGGAGAGGTTCATTATGCCTCACAGTTTTGGGGATTCAGTCCCTAGTCCTCTAGCTCCAAGGCAGGAAGGGCCTGGCGGAGAAGAGCTGCTCATATCATGGCAGTCAGGAAACAGAGAGAAGGGAGGAGCCTGGAGGAAGCTAAACCCTTCCAATCACAACCCCAGTGACCTGCTTATTCCAACCAGGGCCTGCCTCCTGACAGCGCACTCAATGACCAACTCACGAGGCCAGCACCTCCATGATCCAAGCACCTTCCACACAGATGACACTTCTGGGGGACGTTTCAAATCCAAACCCTGTCACACAGACCACACCCAGATGGCTCTTTTCTGCTCGCTCACCCTTCTTTTGCCCACTTAATTTTCTTCTCTAAGACCCATGTTATGAATCTCTTTCTGTAAGATACCATGTGGCCTGTCGTTCCTAAGCAGAAGTAGCCTTAGACATGTCTCTGGGTTCTGAGATAGATCAAAATTCTTTCTCTGTATTTCATCATGCATTCTGACTTATACCGAAGTAAATTGTTTAGCCAGGTGTGGTGCCGCTCACCTATAATCCCAGGACTCTGGGAGGCTAAGGCTGACACACCAAGAGCTTGAGCTCAACATTGTAAAATATAAGCCAAGTTTGAGCTCAAGCTTAGCAAGATCCTGTCTCAAAATAAAAAATAAAAAGAGCTGGGGGTGTAGCTCAGTGTGACAGTCAGTGTTGACAAAATGAGAGAAACAGAGTGCAGGGGGCTTTTATGGTTGCTCCTCAATCAACTGTGAGATTGTTGTTTTGTTTTTTTAAGATTGTGTCTGAATCATCTTCCAGTCCCTAACTTCTAATATATTATCCAGCACATAGTAGATGTGCTTCCTCCTCAAGATTGCTCCAAAGTCTGACCCATGCACAAGCCAAGGGCATCTTTGCAGAGCAGATTTTCTCTTTCCTGCGGAGATTTCCCTGCCGCTCCCAGTAAGCTCCATTCTAACAAGCAGCATCAGAACTGCCAGATGAATGCCTTGCCCTGGAGCCCACAAGAATAAGGAGCTGGGCAAGGGCTGCTGTGACAGCCTCACTAATCCTGCAGGACAGCTCTGCCTGCAGTGACAAGGGAGGCCACCCAGGCAGCCAGCGATGTGGCCAGGGCAGTGGGGCTGGGCAATCAGCCTCTGTGGCCAGCTGAGGTGTGGGTGCTCGGGAATCCACTTGGTGTCGGCACAGCCCGGGATGCCAGCCCACTCTGGGACAGGGAACAGCTCGGGGGCTTCTCAGCTCTCTAGCCTTTCAGAGTGAACTGAAGTGGAACAGAAGAGCTTGGTTGGTCTCCCACACAGACCAGAGCACAGGTGTCACTCCCCCCACATCTGTGCCTCCCAGGGAGGAGGCTGGTCTCAGGCGCGGGCTTCCATGGCCACTCAGCGACTGACCTTCAGAAGAAAGAGAAGGACCTGGCCGGGTGCAGTGACACACACCTATAATCCCAGCACTTGGGAGGCTGAGGCAGGAGGATCGCTGTGAGTTTGAGGCCAGCCTGGGCTACATAGTGAATTCAGGGCCAGCCTGAACTACAAAGGGATACCTTGTCTCAGAGTGAAACAAAGAAAGAAAGAAGAAAGAAAGAAAAAGAAAGAAAGAAAGAAAGAAAGAAAGAAAGAAAGAAAGAAAGCAAGCAAGCTCCTGTGTGTGTGCAGGGACAGTCCTCCAACTTCTGACCCTGAAGCACTCATGCTGCCACACACTCCCAGCCCCGTCCCCTTCCCCCGCCACACTCTGCTTGCAAGCTGCTGCCCCTCCTGTGTCCTCAGGGGCTGGACACCTGGCCTTGCTTACACGAGGACAGCTTGAGACCAGAGAGCTTGGGGGTTAAACTCAGATGAGGATGACAGCCCAGCCCTCCCACAGACCTGCACGGAGGCCTGGCTGCATGCCTTGATTTCCTAAGCTCTTACGTTGGGCACTAGTAATACTCATCTCATAGGGATGCTTTGCTAACTCTGGAGACCTCAGAGCGTGTCTAGTACCATTGCTTTCACACACACAATCAGCTCATGCTAAACACAACCTAGCCTGTGAGAGGTACAGCGCCAATTCCATCCCAGCTATGGCAGTCTTCAACTCCACCTGGTGCCCCAGGTGGCATCAAATCTCAGTTTTCCTGTCTGCTGCCTGGGAGCAATGCTCAGTCGTGGGCCTTTTTCTTACCAAAGAGTCTCTGTGTGGACAGGGAGTTCTCTGGTCTCCCTGTTGCTCCACGTCTCCCTCAACTGTCCTCACATAAAAGATATATCTGAACACCTTCTACAGGAGGTTACAGATGGCCTGGCAAGCTTTCTGCTCTGTTGTATAGATTCTTCATGTGACAGAATTTGGGGCTGGCCAAGAAGAAAACACATTTTTCTTTATTTTTGTAAGTTTTACCAAAATGTACCTGTGACCACCAGGCCTGTGCCCGGGTGACTGTGGAACCAGGGCCTATGTGTGGCAGACCTCCTCCTTAGTCTTGAATGTTGTCCCGCAGCATCTCCTAGATCAGCATCAGTAGGCAGAGAGGGAGACACGTTCAGAAAACTTCTCTATGGATCTTTGCTTGTTTTTATTTCTGGGTTCAGAGCTCCGGTTCCTTAATAACATTTGTTCTTCTTTCTAGAAACTGCTGATGCTAAAAGAGATGCAAACAAGAACCAAGTCGTTGCAACACAAATCAGAAAGCAAACAAATTCAAGAAAGCAACCACAAATAATAAGAAGAAAAGTGTGCTGGATTTTGCAATCAGAAGTGGAAACTAACTCTCGAAAAGAAAAAGCTGTCCACTCAGAAAAGGCTCAAGGGGAGAAACTGGAATCATTTGAATAGTCATGATCTTGATGCCTTCAGTTTGCACTTCTTGGAAACCATAGGAAAAAGGAGTCCTGTTCTTAAGTTTCACCCCTCCCCAAACACACACACAGCAAACTCCCAATAACCTCCAGCTTTGGCTCTATGGGGGCACTGGACAAAGCATTCCCTGTCTTCCTGCCTTAGTGTTTTGAAGAGGTGATCCCAAGGCTTTCTCATCTGAAGTGACCCTAATCCACTTGATGCCTATGACCTTTCACGTGGCCAATCGCCATTCAGTGCACTTGTGATGGGAAATCTACCCCCATGACCAGGAGACTGACTGGCTCATTCTCCATTCCACAGTCAGGTCTGCAGTCTCAAACCCACTTATCCATGCCTATATTTCATACACTTACCATTTGAGCTCTGTGGAAGATTGTGTCGCTTTTGCCACCATTTCTTCAATGCATTGGCACAGGAACATATTCAATAATCCTTTGTTGAGCAACTGAATAGATGAATAAAATTTGAGTGCAGCATAGAAATATAAAATCTTCCTCTAAATAGTAGCATCTCTTACTGGAGCTTGCAAAATAATAGTCATTGTGAAAAGAGAGAGAGAGAGTAGGAAACAGGCAGGTAGACTGTGGAGATGCACAGAGGACCCAGGGAAGACGGGGGGGGCACATGACCAGGATGTAGGTGTCTCTGAATTCATTTCCTGGGATGAATGTAATTATTATGCATCACAAACATGCTAATGAAAAAATTTAAAGAAATAATAGCCTCAATCTCAACTTTGCAGAAATAGAAGGGGAAAAAATGAAGGATAAAAGTATTAGCATGTTGTGCTAATTAATTTTGGAGCTTTAACTGTTATCTACAGGAACAAAAAAAATTGACTTGATTAAGCAAATATATACTCTATGGCTCTGGTAAGAAACCACTCAGTTGTCTCTTTTGCCCCAATCCATGCTCATTAAAATGTGAGGTTGTTGCTAAGGAGGACATACATGAACAATCCCTCACCAACTATGGGCACTGTCATCGGGAAAAGCACCATGGTTTACATGCTTACCTGGCAAGAACTGTTAAAGGTCTCATTGAAAATAAGGTGTTAGGGGAAAATAACTGAAATTGCATAAAAGATAGATTTCACAACACAGTAAATACAACTTCTAGGAAAAAAAAATCTTTACTGTCAAACTGGATTTATTCAAGTTAAAAGTCACATCTGGAAGGTAGCCTTCTTCCTGCGGCTCTGGAAGAGATGCCACAGTCTCTGATGTGCTGTTGTAGCTTTCAGTTGTCTCAAGGTCTGGACCTGAGATGGCCCAGAAAGCCCCTGTGTTTATCAAAGGTTTGGTGCCAAACCTGTGGAGCTACTGGGAGGTAGTGGGACCTTTAGGGAGCAGACCCTAGTAGAAGAAAGTGAGGTCATTGAGGGGGTGTGGCCTTGAAGAGGATATCGGGACTCAGGGACCATATCTCTCTGTTTGCTTTCTGGTCACCAAGAGGTCACAGTGAGTATCTCCTCCAGCAGGCACTCCCACATCGTGTACCACAAGCCCTAAATCACACGACCGGGTGATAAAAGGCTGAATCTTCCGAGACTTTGAGCCAACATAAATCTCTCCTCCTTATAGGTTGGTTGTCTCTGGTATTTGATCACAGTGATGAAAAGCTGGCTAATACAAATTGTGAACCCAAAAAGCCAATCTGAACATCTGTCTCCCTGAGAACCCAGGTGCTGCATCATTTGACTCTGGTTGAATGTGCCATGACCAAGTTGAATTGTGCCTTCAGCCTCCTGATTTTTATTTTTGTGGGTTTGGGAAATGCATCTGTAATCAGCAGTTACTGTGGAAGTCATACACCTGTTCTGCAGTGATTATCAAGTCATCTGCCCTTAAACTGAGTCATTCCCTCTGCAATACTTCAAAGGTCAGACCTCAAAATCTGAATGGAGAGAGAGTAGAAGGAAATAATTTCTACTGTGTGATTTTCACACAGAAGACAAAATAAAAGCTTAAAGATTTTTAAAATGCCATTAAATGTGTTAAATGCATATAAAGAGGGGGAGCAATGGAAACTCTTGCCTGGTGTGATGGTGCATGCCCATAATCCCAGCACTCTGGAGGCTGAGGCAGGAGGATCACAGTGAGTTCAAGACCGGCCCGAGCTACAGAGTGAGTTCAAAACCAGCCTGAACTAGATAGCAAGACTTTGTCTCAAAACAAACAAACGAAAAGAAACTCTCATTTACTGCTGGTGGGAATAGAGCAACTTCCTGGCTTTGAGGGTCCCCACCAACCAGGTTTGGCCAGCCATCCGCTAAGTCTAGGCAAGGAGGCAGACAATGGTGAAGGCAGGAGGGAGCTTCCATCAGCGCAGCCCCACTGCAAAGCACGGATGAAGAGCTCAAGATCTGTCTTCAAGCAGATGACGGAAGCTTCGAGTTATAGAGGGAAGTGGGAACAAAGTCAAGGGTTGGGGTCTGCATGGCTGGGGAGTCGCAGAGCAGGGTCACCCTGGTCTGGTCGTGGTCGGGATGGTCAACATCTCAGGACTGGTTCTGTGAGGTCCTGAGGTAGCATCATCACTTCAGGGGCTAATTCAGGTCCCTTCTGAGATGTTGGTTCCTGCCTGGGGGGCAGCCCAGGTTCCAGTCCCAGGCGATTGCTCCTCCTTGGGCAGGGATGACCTCCCTGTGGGGTGTCTGCAAGGCTCTGCTTTTCCTGGATGTCGGCAGATTGAGGACACAGACTGGAGATTCAAGCATCGTTCAGGGTCTGGAACTGCACACTGCAAAAGCTGGCACGTGGTCACTCCTCAGGTCTCACCACACCATGTGCAGAGTGCAGTGGGACCTGAGGCAGAGTGTTGAGGTTACGAAGGAGACCCCAAAGCGAAGGCAGAAATGCCAAGCTTTATTCTGAACTGCAACACCCACCTTGCATCTGTGGCCCTGCCTCTCAGTCCCTGCTACACAGCCATTTTGAAGCCAGTTTGGTAGGTGCCAACAAAACTCAACATTCCTTTACTATATTATCCGGCAACCACACTCCTCGGCACAAGCATTTACAGAGAGTAAAAAACTTCTACCTACACAAAAACCCACACAAGGGTCTTTATAGCAGCTTAATGCACAACAGCTTGAATTTGGAAACAGCCAAGAAAGCTTCAGGAGGCAACCGTGTGTGTAAAATGGGTGCATTCAGACAGTGGAATATTACAGAGCACTAAAAAAAGAAATGCACTATCAAGCCATAAAAAGACACAGAGGAAATACAAATGCGTATTGAGCAATGAAAGAAATCAAACAAAAAGGCGATGATTGTATGATTCCAACTCTGATGTTCTGGAGAAAACAAACTTATGGAGATGTTAAACAGATCAGTAGTTGCCAAGAGTTAGGGGTGAAGAGTTGCAGGTTGAATAGGCAAAACACAGAATTGTGCAGGTAGTGGACATACTCTGCGTGGTCTGATAATGATGGACGCATGTCAATTTATGTTTATCCAGACCCGTGGAATGTACAAAACTGAGAGTGAATTCTCTCCCGAACTGTGGACTCGGTGACCGCTGTCAGTGCAGTATCCACACTGGGGGCGTGTGGGGCCCCGGCTACTTGGGGAATCTGCTCCTCCTTGTCAATTTTACTGTAGGCTTGAAACTGCTCTAAAAATGAAGGCTTTAATCATTTCAAAGAGTCTGAACATTTTAATACGCGCTTATAAGCCCGGCTGGAGCAGTGAGTATTCCAAGTTCTAAGCCCAGGCGGCCCCCTCACCGAGGAGACCGCTCCCCTCGCAGCTCCTTCTGTCCCCTCCCCTGGCGACTCCCCAGCACTTCCGGGGGTCTCAGAGGACCCCACAGTCCTGGGGGGCTCGTCTCTTCCCCAGTTGCAGGCGGGAGGTGTTCAGGGCGTGCAAGTTGAGATCCGTGGATAATTAAACTGGAGAAAAAGTCCAAATGGGTTGTCAAAACAAGGACGGCCCGCGGCTTATGTGGGGAATCAGATAACAGAGTCAGTGCGTGGGAGAGGGAGTGGGATTGAGGCAAAAACAGCAGGAAGAAAGATGCGGGGGGGTTCCCGGCTGGGACTGCGTGCAGCTGCCGGCCTTTCCGCGCTCCGGGTGGGCGGCGGTGGTGGGTTGGAGCCAGGCCAAGGCCTTGGGGTGAAGCAGCTCAGCATCTTCCCCTCCTTGCCCCTGGCCCTTGCTCTCGCTCCCTCACACCTTCTGGGCTTTCCCTTCGCATACCGAATCCTCACCCCTCTAGGACTTTTGATCTAACTCAGATGTTCGAGCCAGAGATCCCCACGGTCTTCCTGCGTCGGGCCCCAGTGCCTGGTGGGCAGTGAGCAGAACAGGTGTGGGTAGGAGAGGAGGGGTGCCCTGGCTGAGCCTCTCCAGAGCAGGGCTTCTCCCGGGACTGCCCACCTCCCCGGGCTCCCTAGACGCCCCCGTGGGTGGTGTGAGGCTACAGGACAGCCGGGACATGGAGCTCAGGTCTTCTGGCGTCAGAGAAAACCCATGACAGCCTGGCTGGGCTCCTTGCTGACAAGCCCCAGGCACCCCAGGAGAGACGAGATGGGAGGGCCTCTCCTCACAGACGCGGAGGGCACGGACACCCCGCGCACTGGGGCAGCAACTGTGGGAAGAATGGGAAACTGGCAGAGATCTAGGTGTGGTCTGGCCTGGAGGTGCCGGGTCGGAGCGCTGTGGAGGAGGAAGTGGACGAGCTCATCTCTAAACAGGACATAGAGTCCAGGGGAGCATTACACATGCAAATGATCCTGGGGATAATAAAGTAAGATCCTCTAGGCATGGTCAGAAATATGGTGGTTGTTTAACTGTTAAAAATTTTGTAACAGTAAAAGACATATTGCCATGAATCACCTTCAAAATCCTCTCCTCCAAAATCCTCCCCTCACTTCACACACCCTCCTCCTATCGTCCTCTCCACTTCCTGCAGCAGCTCTGGGGTCCTCTTTCCTGAGGGTCCTTAGCTGCGCTGTCCTGGCTGCCTCCACGTCCTGAGTGGATTCATAACGTCTCCCTCTCATGGTCATCGTGTCTCTGGGGAGGAGCCAGGAGTCACACGGTGCCAGATCTGGTGACTGAAGTGGACGGACGAGGACACAGCGTCCTGTTTTTACGAGCCGCCTTTCCGTTGGACGGCACTTGCCAGCAGCATTCAGCATCGTTTTTATTTCACCTAGCAAAGACCCTCAGGAAAGAGGACTCCAGAGCTGCTGCAGAACTTGGCAAGGATGATGGGATGAGTGTGTGTGAAGTGAGGAGAAGATTTTCGAGGGAGATTCACGGCACTGTGCATGTTTTAAATGTAGACATTCACTGTATATTTTGGTCACATCTTGTATAATGACAGTAGAATAATTACCCTTGGATGCCTACTATGTGTCACAATATTATCCTAGATGCTTTATATTGGATTGCTTCCTCTGTGCAGTCATAAAAACCCACCAAGGAGCAGTTGTCAGCTGGGTTTTTATGGAGAAGGACCCTGGAGCTCAGTGTGAGTCTGATTAGTGTCACCATGCTGGTGGCAGAAAAGGGGACATGTCCCAAATCTGCCTGTCACCACTACCATCCCAACTCTTCTTCCTTTATACTCAGATGAGCAGTAAAATCCACCACAGTTCGTAGGGCTGGGTTAGGGGTGACTGGGGAGTTGGTAGAGCATTATCTCTGAGCATCCCTGACAGTGCCTGCTTGGAAGAGATTTTAGCACTAAAATCAGGAGGCAGGAAAGAAATTATTTTCCTCAGTGTGGGCGGGCATCTTCCAACCCATTGAGGGCCAGATGAGATGGAGCAACAAAGCAGAGGGCACATTCTCTTGTGCCTGGACGGCCACACGCCATCGCTCAGACTCGTGCCCTCAGACTCTTGCACTCTGGGTTTTTGGTCTTGCATGTTCAGCCTGGATCTCACACCAGCTTCCTTTATATCCTGCAGCCTTCAGACTCACACAGGATCACACCAACCACTCTTCTGGTTCTCTGGCGTGCGTACAGCAGATTGTGGTTTTTCTCAGCCTCCATCACCCCAGCAACACACGTTTATAGTGCGTCCCTTCATACACATACATTTTTTTCCTGTGGGTTCTGTCTCTGAGCACTCCTGCTGACACAGGATTTTTGTGTCCAAACTCACTGAAGAAAGAAAAAGAAACCAAGGCCAGCCTTCTACAGGGTCCATATGATCAATATCAAGTTATTTGACCATTGCTTCTTCAGTTCATTCATAAAAAGACACAGCCACTATGGAGGATATACTCCTAAGTGAAATAAATAAGTCACACATGTATAAATACAAAATAGTTTCTCTGGTGTGAAAAACTATAATGGTATGTAAGATCCTAATGGTATAATTGACACTGTGAAATAGGAAGAAAAGGGCTAAAGGTATAGGGGTAATGGGAAGGGGAGGGGAGGGGAAATAAGGGAAAAGGAAAAAAAACATGAGAAAATGAAAAAAATGGAAATAAAGTATTTGTGAATAGGGAAGGGAAGAGGGCGTGAAGGGAGGGCAGGGGTAAGGGGAAAAAATGAGAACCAAGATTTGTCATGTAAAGGTACAAGATCCCAATGATGGATGTAACTGTACTGTGTACCTAAAATGTACCAATAAACTCAATGAGAAAAAAAAAGACACAGCCATAGAGCATCCCACAAATAGCACTTCCAGCCAGAAGACACTGGAATTCCTTTAGGTGTCTTACTTCTAATTCCTTTACTGGGTTCAAAATAAGCTCTTAACCCATGTAGTCAAAATAAATGGTCAGAAATAGTTATTATTTCAGTTTCCCTTCTGAAACTTTCATCATTCTTAGAGCATTCTTTAAGAATCTAAGTTCAATTACTAAGTGGCATATTTATTAATTGCATTTTTTTTCAAAAGAAAGCATTTTTTCAACTGGAGCATAAACCTTCCATGTTGGGAGTTGGCTACCCTCATTTCCCTTGTATAAGAAGGGGCTGGTGCAGAGAGAATACCTTCTGCTGCCAGTAGGGGCACCACTGCCCTGAGCCAGCCTGGGGCCCTCACTTAGGTGGCCATGACTAGAAAAGGCTGAGTTTTGTGAATACAGAGTCATCCAAACAGAAAAGCCATGGGAATTCGGGAGCTCCTCCCAAGAGGAATGGAGTTATGTATGAGAGCGAGCAAGAGCGTAGGCAGAGGAAGGGAGCCTACCGCCATTCTCAGCTTGACTTTACGTGGGCCTTACGTGAGGTACAAACCATCCTCACTGTGTGGGAAAGTGTATAACAGCATAGTCATAGGAGAAAGGGGAAAAACAGAAGCAGAATTAAAGTTGGGATTTACCCAAGGCCATCTAGACATTCAGTGGACTCCTAAGGTTGGTCTCATTCTTCAACAACCTGCTGGTGTCTGCAGAGAGCCTTACCCTGCAGAGTTAGTGGAGTGTGTAGTAAGTCTGGCAGTGAGAGAGATAAGAGTGAACTTATGCATAGGCACAGGCACCTGCAGTGCACACTTCTTGTTCGCCTGGTAAGAGTTGAGGCCAAAGGCTCAGCTGGAGTTAACTCTGCTAAAAGAATACGTCCTTCCTACTATCCAAAGAATCAAAGAGTGCCTGTATATTGAGAGGTGCTGACCTCAAGAATTTTTATCAACATATAATTCTAGGAAATTCAACCATTTCGGAGGTCCCAGCTCACAGCAATATTGAATAAGGCAGGGGGAAATACCACCATTCCTAGAATAGATGGCTGGCTTTGAAGACAAAAATAAAGAGCCGCAGACTAAGTCTAGATTTAAGTAGTCATTACATATAATTTATATTCAAATGGTAAACTGAGTCACCAAGAAAAGTTTAGTTTTAAGTAACATCTCTCCAGGAAAATAAATTATTGCTCAGTAAAAGTATTTCCATCCAAAATACAGGAATGTCCACATAAACCAAGCTCTTAGGCTTTATCTGTATATGTTGTGATTCCTCCCTCTCTGAATGGGAAACACAGTTCAAACCTGCATCTGTCCGAGGTTGGCTTACACTGAAGCTCAAATGAGAAGCTGGCAAACAACGAGCTTCTGTGAATTCCAAGAGTTGTGATCCCCAGGCAAACCTCTGAATTCCGGGCCGTGCAGTGGGCCTGAGGTTGACCTACTTCTGGAACAGCTGCACCACAGGGCCGACAATCTCACTGGGGATTTCTCCCAAAGGCCTCTTCACCTCGTGTATCAGGGATTCGGTCTGTTGGATTTTTATAAGCAAGGCATCTGTTTTGTACACATGTTCTGGTAGCTGTGTGCTAGTGTTCCCTTAATGTGTGTACCAGTGATTAAATTGCACGTGGATTTGTACATCTCTGGGCCTGACCAAGTGCAAGAGTATCCGGACACTAGAGGGATGATGACCCTAATCTAATGAATGGGCTGTCATGGCCACTATAAATCCATTTCCTGTACCATTTCCCCAAAGGAGTTAAACATCCCCCAAAAGGACAACACCTGCCTCTTCCTAGCCCTCTTAGATCTGAATTCAGGGTTAACGTGAGCCTGACAATTGGTGACAATACTTTCTGAGTGGGAGTAGGCAGATCCTGACCAGGGTCTTTGTAACTTGCTTGGATCTGAGCTGCCTTTTCCTCAGGAGCACGGCTGTTTCTGTCCCCTGCTGGACTGAAGATGTTCAGGGAAGCCCTCGTGATCACCTCCTTCTTCATTCACACTTTAGTCTGACGCAGCATTTGGTTCTTCCAATGGCTAAACCCTTCTTACCAGACTTAGGAGCTACAACAGAAGGAGGCCTCCCATAGCGAGGTTAAATTTCCTTTCCATTCTGCCTGTGGACTAATCAATTGAAGACTTCTGTCTTTCTTGGAAGGCCTAACAGAAGGCTGCAAGACACAGCCATTCTTTCTCTGACTGTCTCTACCATCTCCTCTAAAGCAATAGTTTTGAGGGTACCTGATTGTCTTTCCAAAGCAAATATGAGATTAGTTTCACTAAAGATTTTCAAGTGCAAAACCAGAACTCTAACTTTCCAGCCTAACCTAGGGGAATATTATGGTTATTTTTTTCTCATGGGCTAAAATTGAGCCAAGTCCTCATTTTAGGCTTTCTGTTTTTAAATTCTCCCTTTTTTTGATGGTGGTGTGGTACCAGGACCTTGTGCTTATGAGGTAGGCAGCAGAACCACAGAGGTAAATCCCAAGCCCAAGCAAGTTTTGTTGTTGTTTTATACCCCCACTTCTTTCTCGTACCAGGGATCGAACTCAGGACCTTATGTTTGTGAGGAAGGCAGCAGAACCACTGAGCTACATCCCTGGCCCAAATTCTCACTTCTTTGATGCCAATTTCTATATCAGAATGATCCTGCCTCCTTCCCAAACACCATACCTCCTTTTCCCATTAGTTTGTAGTACCCCTTGGCTATGTGTGACTGAGCTCATAGATAATTTAGCTTACCCTTCCCATAATTAAGGAAATATTTCATGCTGTAACAGTGGCTTAGTGGGAAATAAAAGTAGAGTGATGTATAGTTGAGAGATAGGTACCTATTAACATGTACATGCGATCTCACAATTGTACCAAAACACAAGACGAAGTTCTCAATGTGTGGGTTGAGGTAAAATCACCATGTGACACCTGTAAAGATAGACTAATAAAAATGTATTTTGTTGGCAACCCATGCTCTGTAAGTGGTATTAT
Source organism: Fukomys damarensis (assembly GCF_012274545.1). Classification (NCBI taxonomy): domain Eukaryota; kingdom Metazoa; phylum Chordata; class Mammalia; order Rodentia; family Bathyergidae; genus Fukomys; species Fukomys damarensis. The sequence goes on along the minus strand of NW_022900937.1, from coordinate 28,280,812 downwards.
CGCTGGTGACATGGTTATCTGAGAAGGTGAACACAGCTTGGAAGAGTATCGAACAGAAGCACAGTCCGCCTTTCATTGGAAGGGTGGAAAATTCAGTGCGTGTTAAACCCATAAACAAAGTAAAAATACTTTGTGTGTAGGTGGAATGGGGCTCCAGGCTCAGACACTAAATAAGCCTGTCCCTTGCCTGAATGTCTGGCGGGTCATTAAAAATATATGCAAGATGAGGAAAGATCCTCTATAGTGACAGTTACTCTGCAAATTCCGTGTAGCTCCTCTGATCTTCCTAAATTATCAGCAGCACCCTGCCTCTCCCATCATTTTGACAACAAAATACCACTTTAGCTTTCCAAAATGGCCCACGTTGGAAAACAGCTTTAGGTCAACTCACAGTGACTCAAATCACCAAGGCGATTTCTGTCTGTACTTTTCTCTCAGTTCTTCTCTGTAAGAGTTTCATCCTCAACTAATCAGCACGATGCATCGGGAAGCTCTGGGACTCTCATCTGTGCAAAATCTCACCCACAGAAAGAGACTTGAGGTCTCTGAGGGGGCTCCCTAGACTGAAGAAACTTCTGCGAAAGCATGGAGTAATACTCTTTAGGTTTCAGGCCAGTTGAGGCCTCCCAGTTCTTGAACCAGTCAGCAGGGCTCCTCTGACCAATCGGACCTGCTCCTAGGATGGAGCATGGGGTCAGCTTCCTGGGAAGCAGAAGGTGGACGAGGAACAGGCAGGTGTTGGGATAAAAGTCAGAGATGAAGGCAGATGTGGGCTCTGGGTCAGCAGCCGAGAACATCTGCTTGTCTGAGAGCTGAGTTTGCTTGGGCAGCTTTCAGTCTGTTTGTAGCTTGCAGGACTGCCTGGGCCAGAGGTTACACATACATGGTGTTTGCCGAGATTCCAAGGCATAGTCAGAGTGGCTGGGAATGGGAGGCGGGAACCCAGGGAAGGAGGAGGTGGTGTCACAAGTCCGAACAAGCTGCCCTTGTAAAAGGATCAAAGCTCTGTGAGATCCCTGTGCCAAAGCTCTTGCAGCGTGTGACAGGAGCCCAGGTGAAAGACGGGTGGGAGTGAAATTGAAAGAGCCCCTTGATGATTTCCTAAGGAAAATCACCTGTTTGGCAATGGCTTGGCCCTGCAAGTTTTCTTCCTGCATGCACACGTCCTCATCAGCTCCAGACCCACAGGAAAGTGCACAGCTTGTGAAATTGCAAAGCAGCTTTTGGCAGACTCAGTGCCCCGGATTCACGCGAGGTCACGCGGTACTGTTCTCGGCCCCCTAGCTCCATCCTGAGTCCTTCCTCCCTCCACTGCTCTCCAGTTGTCTCCAGTTCTGTCCATATCTACACAGTGCCTCAAAGCCCGTTTAATGCGAATTCTGCTACTGTCTCAGCCTATGCGTTTTTGGTCTTTTCCTCCAGTCCCCACCCTGTGTTCTGGCTGGCTTCCCCCTTTCCTCCTGCTGCCTGAGCACTCAGTGGGTGCCCATCACCTCGGCATTTGACACTGAAGCTCATCTTGTATGTCCACAGTCCACCAAACCCCAGCGAGCTCGAAGTACTGCTCAGCAGTTTTCTGTCCTTCTGCTCCATATCAGGCACTGGGCAAGAGGTGGGAACTGCTGAGTGTAAATTCCACCACTTTCCTTCCCACAGGCTGGGTCTAGACCCAATCTCGCCGACCCACAAAAGACGGAGGAAGGTGGCCCATCCCCAGAGGAGCTGGGTGCCTCTCTCCAGGACACTCGCGTTTTTGACTATCGCCCCAGCCCCTCAGGGTCAGGGTTCTTGGTAGCAGATTTGCCTCATCTCTCTGACGATCTGGCTCAAGTTGTGACCTAGGCGGATCTTCCTGAGCGTGTCCTACCAGCCCAGCAGGAAGGCAAAGGGCCGGCCCCTGATTTCATCCGCTGAAAACCAGAGGGACGGTTCATGCTCACAGCACGCACATTTTATCTCCAGTGACTCACTTTTCAGACTTGGTGCTGAGTTTCCCAGTGCTTAACATTTTCTGAAGAAAGCAAAGCTCTTTTCCTCTCATGATCTTTTAAAAAAATATCATTGAGTTTCTTGGTACATTTTAGGTAAACAATGTGATGACATTCATCACTGGGATCTTGGACCCTTACATGACGCGTCTTGGTTGTTATTTTTTCCCCATTCTCCTGCCCTCCCTTCAACTCCTGCACCCTTCCTTATTTACACAGACTGTTTTCATTTTTCCCTTTTCTCATATTTATTCCTTTCCCCTACCTCTTTCACTTCCCCTTGCCCTTTGGACCTTTTCTTCCTATTTCACATTATCTATTATACATCTTGATCCTTATTTACACTTTCTGTTTCTCACACCAGAGAAGCTATTCGGCATTTACACATGAGTGTCCTATTTATTTCACTTAAGAGTATGGCCCCAATGTCCGTCCATTTAGTTATACATGTCTCTAGTTTCTCATTCTTTATGGCTGTGTAGTACTCCATCATAATCTTTTTTAAAAATTTGCCCTCATTATAGTTTGGAAATCATAATGCTAACAACCTCAGACAAAAACTTTTTAAATATTTGAAAATGTGTTCTCTAAACCTTTGCCCTGAAAATTACTTTTAGTTTAGAAGCTGTGTGAGGAATACCCTTTACAGGGAGCAGTGCTAGAGAATGAATTCGGAGCATCTCACTAAGCGAAAACTTTGCAACTACTATGATTTCCCTGCCCACTACATTTTCCAGGCATATTTTCTATATTTTGCCCTTTTTGGTCCCAGAAGCAAAAATGTGACAATCACCTTTGTATATAAAGCCTTTCTTACATTTGCAAGTATTTTCTGAGGACATAATTCCAAAATTGGAATTGCTGGGGGGAAAAGTATATAACCCTTTTTATTTCTCAGCATTGGAGATTGAACCCAGAGTCTTTACAATAAGCTCCATCCCCAGCCCCTTTTCGTCTGTCATTTTGCGACAGGATCTTGTTAAGTTACTGAAGCTGGCCTCCAACTAGCAACCCTCCTGCCTCAGCCTCTCAGATTGCTGAGATTACAGCCTTGTACTGCCACATAGGGCTGGTAGAAGCATTTTAAGACTCCAAACGTATACCTTGGCCTTGCTCTTGAGAGTATGTTTAAAGGGGCATCTTGAGTAAAGATGGCTCTTTCATAAAGACCTGAAAGGTAGTCTTCAAATTCCAGCATTTCAGCCTCAATGATTTCACGACCTAATATTACAGTTTTCCTTCTCCTCTGTCTCAATGCCAGGCAAACTACGAAAGGTGAAACGACATTTGGAGCCGGTCTCTCCCCTCTTGCTTATACAGGGTGCTTTCTGGGTGTGAGAGGGTGAGAACTTTAAATCTCTCTCTGGAAAAACATACACTGAAACTGGAGATGGTGGGACCGCAGACGCAGAGCCGTCTTTGAATGGGTGTGTTTTTCCAGCACTCTGGGAGGGAGGAGGGAGAGCCTTAAACAAAACCAAACCAGGACCAACTCCACAGAGTTCGTGTTCTTCACCAAAGAGCTTTATTTCTCTTAACTTGGGCTGAGATACTCAGATGCAAAGCACAGGCGGCTCTTGTTTGGAACCCTAAGCAGAAATGGCTTTTGAAGGTCATTTTGCTCAGATAAAGAAAGCCTGGCACGGGGTGGGAGCTGAGCCTGGCGCACCTCTGCCGAGGATGCCCAATAGGGCGGCCCGAGAGAGCTTCCTCCCGGCCCCAGGAGAGGTCATGGCCCTGGGTACTGAGGAAGTAATTAGGCGGAAGAGAACAGTTGGAAAAGAATGAAAGCAGGAATGTGAGCTTCTGAACGCTCTAAATTCCGAAATTAGAGCCCTCCTAGCAAGTTTGAAATTTATAGAAAAGCAGTGCGCCTCAAGGCCATGTGCATTCTTACTCCAGAGTCCTTCTGACCGGGATTTCCTTATTCTAGACTGGACAGTAAGGGGGTCATCGGCTACCTCCAGGCTGGTGGGCCGAGCAGGACAGGCAGGTGACTTCTCCCGGCCCAGGTGTCTTCAGTCTTACCAGCCCAGGCCGAGTCAGAGCGGGAAAGAGTCCCCTGGCCCCCCGCACACCTCGAAGGGCTCAGTTTGTTCGTGGGAAGGGAGGGTCTGGCATCCAAGGTGGCACGTTCATCACTCCTGGGGCAGTCCCCTCGGGTGGGTCTCAGGTTGGACTTCCGTGCCTTTCCCGGTCCCAGGTCTCCTGTGCATGGGATGGTCCAGCAGACGCCGTGCTCCCAGGTCCCCGAGCAGAACCTCTCTCCCAGCCGGCTTTCCCTATAGTGTGTCTCAGTCAGCGGCTCCAGGAGCCAGCACTCAGAAGCCATGGGGGCGCCCCCTCACCCCTCAAGCCACACCACCGTGAGCTCTGTGCCAACCTTGCTGTCCGCTCCTCTCCTTCACCGCCGCGCTCGGGTCTGCAGTATGTCTGGTTTGTGCTTTTGCAAACAGGCGTCCCTCCTGCCTCCCGCTTCCCCCAAGCCCTGCCCACACCAGGGCCCCAGCCAGCAACCTTCCTGCAGTGACCTTTTCAGATGTGGCTGAGATTAACATACTTGGGGGGCTTCCTCTGGTTCCCAGGGGAAAAGCCCACCCTGTGTCAAGTAAACAAAGTCCTGCGTCAGCTTCTCCAATCTTCTACATTTCACGCCCAAGTCTGCACTCTGCGCGTGAGGCAGTAGCCCACTATGCCAGGCTGTTTCACTCTTTCACCACGTGAAAAGGAACCTGCTTCCACCTGCACGGTCCGCTTCTTCCCTTTGCACTTAACTCAGTCCACTGTGAGACATGCAGAAGGAGACCGCTCCTGGGGTGCAGGACCTCAGCAGGGACCGTCCCTCAGCCTGTCCTGCTCCCTGCAGTGCAGGCTCCGTGGGGCAGGAATCCTCTCTCTCACCTGGAAAGGTTCTAGGTATGCAGCACCTACTTAAAAAAATCGAAGGAAAGAATGACTAAAATGAACAATGAGAAAGAAATCCTGGTCTTTCTGGTTGAGCTCTATCACGTGGTCCCAAGTTCTCTCTATTGGAAGACTCTGTCTTGTTAGTTTTATGGGGATTGAAAAGTTGGGAACAGTGACAGAGTGTGTACATGGATGTGCACATGAGTGTATGTGTGTGCATTGTGCCTGTACCTAAACATCCTGGGTTGGGTTCACCACGCACATTGTCTGTCGGAGTGATATTCTAGCCTTCAGGTACTTAGAAAACAGACGTTCATGTTTCATGACAAATACATGTTTTATGAACATGGGACACCCCCCATGGAAAAACAGCAAGTTCAAATGCAGTAGCTTCAGCATGAAGAATTTGGATTTGTAACCTGAGCTCCCTAATGTGTGAGATTCTGATGTGCAGAATGGCATCAATCTGCAGTTTCTTAAGAAGAGGTTTTGGGGCCGGGTGTGGTGGCACACACTTGTAATTCCAGCAATTGGGAGGCTGAGGCAGGAGGATCTCAGCAAGTTCAAGGCCATCCTGAATTACAGAGTGAGACACTATCTCCAAAAAAAAAAAGTCTTGCCTATACCAAGAATCAACATTTAGGTTCCCAGGGTGACTTCTCCAATACTGTATGATTAACAATTTAATTAGTCATTCCCAAGTGAAGCATTCTAATTGATTATTTTTCATCCTCTGTTGGTGATAAAGATAATGGATGTTTTTGCAGAGTAAATTGGCTTCTTTGCTTAATATCTTCACTTGATGCCACTGCCCAGCAAATAAGTGGTGAAGTGCACTGCTATAAATAGCACTGTGTTTGGCAGAGGGGAAAAAATAGCTGTGTTTCCTGACAGTGTAAATTTCACACTGTTTTAATTACCACAAACGTTCACTCCTATCTCGGAGAGCTGGGCAGGAAGCTGGGAATAACTGAAACCGTGCACAGGGCTGTGACGGGTCGGGAGGTAGCTTCCCCGAGCGTGGCTGTCCGTCAGTGTGCATCATCTTCCAGACACCTCGAGTCTAGGAGACAAAAGTGGGTCCTCTGAGAGTAACCCGGCGAGTCTCGGAAGTCTGTCTTGCTGTTTGTGCCTATCACGGCCGTGTATAAGGAGAGACACCTGTCTCCCCCACATCCGCAGTTCGGATCTGAGAATAAACACACAGGAGCAGAGGGGTGGAATCTTGCTGTTCAGGCAGACACCTCCCCGCATTTGCAGATTACGGTGTGGGCAGTGTTGGAAAACTCACGGGGCTCAACTTACTCTTCGGTGTTTTCCCAGTGCTAGGCTTTCTGTCTCCCTCCCTGAAGTAGCACAGCCTTTTCTCTCCGGTGTCCTACGTCTTCTTCCCTTTCTTAAGTGATGCCATCTTCCCTCTCAGCTTTCCCCACTCGGCCCCACTTCCTGGAATCAATCACCTTTTCTCTAAACTCTGGGCTGTTCTGGCTCCCCGAAAGCTACTTCGGTATGAAGACAGCATGACCAGGTATTTGCTCTGGCACCTGGAAGCCCTTTCTTGGGCCTCTGGCAGATTTTGAATTTGGGGTGAGAATTCTCTGGCTCAAGTCCAGAATTCTTAATAATATTTGGTAATAATGGAAAAAGCATGTATTATAATTTAGTCCAACCTCTTCTATGCTTTCTTCTGTACTGTGACTAAATCCCATTTGAGGATAAATCCCATTGGATTTAGACCCAATCAAATAAAAAATAGCAGTATCTTATCATTTCTCAGACGCCTTTCAAAGTGTAAGTAGGTGACGGAGAAGAGAAAGCTTCCCTTCCCTTAGTAACAAAGATGCCATCTCTCACAAATTGTAAGAAGGAGCCTCGTAGGGTTAGAATAGAGGCTGGGGGGTGGGGTGGGGCTGCTTAGGACCAAGACCCCAGCCAGGGCAGCACTGTAGGCTGAGAGGAAACAGTGTTTCCCATCCAGCACAGAATAAGTGGTCAGTGAACAGCAGCTGTCAGAACAAATGAATGTCCAGACTGAAGAGATGCCATGAGACAGTGCAGCGGAGACTCAGAGAGCCACGTCGCTCAATGTTTTAAAGGAAAGTGAGCTTAATTAAAGTCACCAACTTGAGATGATAGCCCAGTTCCCTATCATGATATAAAGAGAGATCAAAGGATACAGTGAACATTAAAAAACTTTTTAAAATGAAAATATATCACAGTAAAAGACATATTATCAAGAATAAATGTGCTTGGGGCAAGGAGGACTATTTTGAGCTCTGGTTGTTCTGGTGTAGAAGGTACGATGACTCCAAAGTTTCCTGTATGTGGAAGGTGATGGCTCCTGGAGCACTGTTCTCATCAGTGGATCCAGCACCAGTGAGTTCAGGGCTGAACGTGCTGTAGGAGATGGCCCTGGCTGGAGGAGGTCACGGGGGTGAGACCTGGAAGAGTGTGTTCTTGTCCCTGGCTCCTCCCTGCTCTGTTTGCTTTCCGCTGCCATGTTGGACACCTTGGAGCCAGCCAGCTTGGGCTGAACCCACCACATGCTGTAAGCCAAGTGAATCTCTCCGCTATTCTGTGGGTGTCAGGTATTTTGTCTCAGTGACTGGAAAGCTGACTAACATAGGGATTAATGGCAAAGTGTCTTTTGCTGTAATAAATTTGAAAAAAATTTGACTTCTCACCCTATTTTTATGACCACATAGCGTATGCTTCAATGACAGAGAAATTTGTCCATGCTAAGGAAAGTCCTTTGTTTTCTCTCCCAGCTCTGTTCTCATAAATAAGCTTAACACGTTGGAGAAGACACGTCCCAAGAGGTCCAGGAGGTCAACTGTAAGATCACTTTGGTGGATGACAGAGTCAAACAAACACCAGCTTGATAAAGAGAACTGCAACTATTCCAGCCTCTGCTATGGTTATTCATTTCTTACACTAGGCTTTCTTTTTTTGAATTGCTCCTTGCCTTTGTTCTACTGATTGGACCCTGACTAAAGCCCAGCCAGTGCCCTGGGTTATCCCAAAGACTAGATGAGACTCAGATAAGCACGGAGGAAGCAGAGGATATTGACGGGAGAAGGGCAGCATTGAAATCCCTATTTCCAGCTGGGTGTGACAGCACACGCCTGTAATCCCAGCACTCTAGGAGGCTGAGATAGAAAGGTCACCAGTTCAAGCTCAGGCTGGACGACTCAGCGAATTAGAAAGGTCCTGCCTGAAATTTTTCAAACTGTAAAAAGGGGCTGGGGAAGCAGCTCAGGACAAAGGCCCTGGGTTCTATGTTCAGTATTGCACAAGGTAAAAATGCCTATTTCTCTATGTATAATTACTTCTCAGGGATGAAGGCCTGACAATGAATATACCTAATCTGATTATAAATTCTCTGAAGCAAAAACTAGGTGTGATTCCACCACAAAGCTTATAATACAATAATGCTTGACCAGAAAAGAAAATCTTCTGACCTTTGGCTGGTCAGTCCATCTCACCACAAATGAGACCTGAAGAGAAAGTCCTGCCATCGTGTAGCACCTTGGGAATAATACTAAATTAATACTAAAACACTGGTGATAAAGTTAGGAAAAACACTGAGTAAATGCTATGTACCAAGCTTTACAGGAATGAGCTCGTAAGTAAGGACCTTCAAGCCCACCCTGAGGTAAAGGTCATTAGTTTACCTGAAGCACAGAAAGGTCATGCAACTTGTCTAAGTTTCATACAACTGATAAGTGGTCAAGCCCAGTTTTAAACCAGAACACTCTGGCTCTGGATCCACCATCCTCGGGGACTACCAATGCAACTTTCAGCCATGCTTAAAGGCCTGATTGTACTCTAACCAATAAAGATTTTTCCCTTCAGTCTAAGAAAACAGCACAGCTGATCTTTGCTTATTAAAGCAGGGATCTTTTTTTCCACTGAGAGTAGAGAAAAAGGACTCCAGAACTCTCCCGTTTTGATGATTTGGGTATTGAAATGCTCTGTATGTGAATCAACCCATCTGTACATCCTGGCTCCTACCTGCCTCTTAGGACATGTCTTCTCCAACATGTTAAGCTTATTTAGCTCTCTTTCTTATCCTTAGGTGGTTGCGGCTGTGAATGTTTGGATACCATTAAATGGATGCACAAAACAGTAACGTAGAGCCTAGAGTATTCTTCTCTGGTCCAAAGGTTTTGCTAGATCGTCCCAAATGACCTCTATTCATTATATCCAAGATCTATTGATCTCCTTGTCATGGGGTCTCTGAAAACTCAGTGTGGCCCACATCTGAGTTTTCCATCTCTACAGGACACGCTTTAATTCTGGAGAACTAGAGCCAGGACTCATCTTAATGCCCACAGGACCCCACTTGGGCTTCTAAGACTTTTTTGATATCCATGTCTATAAAGGTCTGCAGTGTGTTCATCAGATTTTTATTGCTGGGACAAAATACCCAATATACACAACTTAAAGGAGGCAAGGCCCATTGTAGCTCAGGGTCAGCGACTGCTGGCTTTCCACACAGTGAGGCCGTGGTGTGGCTGGTGGAGGAGAGCTGCTTCCATGTGGCAAAAGAGACACGGGCATGTGCCCAGGGGCCCACTTCCTTCAGTGACAAGCCCATTCAGCTATGAACTCAACAGTAGACCCTCAACTCGACAAGGTCTGAGCCCACGTGATCCAGGCACCGATGCAGGCCCCGCCTCTCAACATTGTTGTTTTGGAGAGTAATCCCTTTGTACGTGGTCTTTGGGGGGCACTTCCTGTTTAAGCCATGCTATGCATTATTGTTTCTTCTGCCTGAAATTGTTCATTTCTCCCCTTCTTCTCATTCTCTAAGACGGTACTCTAATAGAATGTGCTCTGTGAGGCCTCTTTCCCCACCTTGCAGAAGAATTGTTCTGTGCTTTTCCCGATCTGGCCACATCTCTCTGTCACCCTGGGACTGACACATCCCTGCCTCTCTCCAGACTGGAAGTTCTTGGAAGGCAGAGCTCTGTCCCACATCCATGTCTGCTTTGCCACAGACATGTTATGGTTAGAACTGAGCAAGTGCTCAATGAGAACTTACTACCCAGCTTAAGTCAATGAACAGGTGAACATATGGGACCCTTTCCACATCAGTACAGGATTCGGAGACTTGGACAAGAGATGCCCACTCCTTTAACCTTAGTTTAGTCACCTTTAGAATAAGTTGGTGTGGTTAGATGATGGTAAAAGCCCTCAAATTGTAGAGTAAAATCTGAGGTGAATTTGGAGGTAAAATCCCCCCCAAAACTTTTTTATTTTCTGAAAAATCACTCTTGGGACTGCCGTCCTTGCTGCTGGGGGCATATGCCCCAGCCCCTGCACCACCCCTGCTACTGCCTGGGAAGGGGGAAAGGGGGGGCATGGTGCCTGTACTTATTAAACATGAATTCAATTTTTAAAAATCCCCCCCAAAAAACTTTTTGGATAGTTGAGGCAATAAATATTATTAAACGATGTCCTGAGTTTGTCTTAAAAAAAACTGTACATCAAAAGCCTTTCTTACTATTCTAAACATTGTCTGTACTCTTAACCTAAAAGATCTCAGAGGAGTCCCGTTCTTCCCCACTTCAAAAGACTCATGGGTTCAAATGCTAATGCCACTGTGGGCAGAGAGTCCACAACATCATGTATATGAGAAGTTACAGTAATTATGTGAGAACACCTGGAACACTGGACCTCGTTACTCACACCTCAGGAAGGTCTGAGACCAACCTGTAATCGGAGCTCACAGTGAGGTTGGCTCGCTTGTTCCTCTCATGCACACCTACAGCTTGCCCTCCCTATCCTCATTCAAAAGTTTGGTGAGGAACCAGCTGCCATCTTGCCTTTCTTTAGCGGTAGATATTGGAAGCACTGGCCTATAAAATCCAACGAAAGCCCACTCTTTTTTTTTAGTTTGAGCCTAAGAGAGCAGAGAGGAAAAGTCTTCCTAAGAACTGAAAGTCTGAAGTGTTAGAACACGGACTAAGCTACAACTTCATGAATAAAAGCAGCTAGGAGGAAAGCTCATTCCCAGGGTCTTCATGTCCTCAGACCTTCACAGGTGGCCCAGACCCACTTAAGTCCTGCAGCTTGGGCACAATTAGAATTGCATCTCTAAAGACTTTTCCATCTATGAGCAAAGATGGCCATTTTGGCTGTGTCCTGAATTTGAGACCAGTTATTACATCATTTTTATGGTAACTTCATGGAGCCATGAAATTATGATTTCTGGGAAGCACCATCTTTGTGCTTGACTAAGAAGTTGTACATACAGTTCTTGTTACAGTCTCACTGTGCAGGAAGGGACTCTCTCCTGTCACATTAGGTGCTGGGGGGCCCTCTCCCATCCCCCCTCTAGACATGAGCACTGCCTGACTACAAATTATTAGGTGACCCATGGCAAGGGAAGCATCGCCCCCACCTGGCCACACAAAAGAAACAAGGTGAAAATGATAATAAAGGAGTTGAAATGTATTTATTGACTTCCCTTTTTAGGGAAACTGGATCCGAAAAATTAAGTAGACAGTCCAAGTTTGCAAAACTAGTTTTCCATGTGTACACACATGTGCATGTGTGTGTGTGTTCGTGTGCGTGTGTGTGCATGCCTGGAGCAGGTTTCATTTGAAAGCACCCAGGCCTAGACATTTGTCAGTTCAAGTCCATTCATTTAACAGGTGAAAACCGAGGTGGAAAACGTGCTCAGCGTGACACTCAGACACGGAGCCGGCCTGGAGCCCTGCAGCCTCAGCTTTTGGACTGGATCCTGGCAATCCCAGAGATGGCTGGGCCTGTGGCAGTGTTGTAGTGGACCCCGATCTGCATATACCAATCGCGCCACCAACTCCCCGTCACATCTCACCGACAAGGAAACACGAAACCCAGAGGGAGAAGGCAGCCCTCTTCCTCTCGCAAGGAGCAAGACACGATGAAGTCCGCGGTGCCACGGAGCGAGGGCTCAGAAACGCCGCGTCCTCTTTCATGGAACGGGGCCGTTCAGTATTTCCGCATCATTACCATCATAACAAAATTAAGTCATGCACATTATAAAAATACCTTAGACGTGCAGAGAGTTGAAGGAAAGACAAGGTAATGCTTTCCCCCAAGGGGTTCCCCTGTGGCAATCATTTTTAATCTTTTCTGATTGCTGCTACTCTGGAAGTTCATGCCATAACTCTAAATGTTAAATTATAATTATGTTTTGTCCTCTTTTATGAGTCTGTGCTTGCAGTACACAATGTGTACACTTCTGTGTGGAGCTGGTACGTGCACAGGATGCTTCTTAATTCCCTTTTCCACCCTCTTTCCTCCCACTCCCTTCCCGCCCTCCATCTTTCGAACCCCTTCCCACTTGAGAAAGATCTACCTCCCTATATAAGAGAAACCATGTGTTATTCACATTTGTGGGTCTTATTCATTTCACTTAATGGTCTCAAAGTGCATCCGTTTTCCCTGCAAATGACTCAAATTTACCCATCTTTATGGCAGAGTAGTATTCTGTTTACACATAAAACTCTAATTCCATTCATGCATGTATCCACCTGGTTGCTCTAAACTCTATAATGCAGTTTCTATTTCTCATTCCTTCAAGCGGAGCAATCGATTCTCTTGTGTGACGGGAGGAGAAAATATATCACACGGCATCTCCGATCCATTTCATCACTCTCCACAGTCAAGTCCTGCGGCTCCACAATTGGTTTTGCTCTGTCAAGAGAGGGCCACAGCCCTGCAGGACTAGGGCTCCACCCTTCTGCCCTCTCTAACCCCAGCTGCCTCCTACTCTATCTGCTCATCCACTTACACCCCTTACATCCAGTTACATCGGAAGTGGTTGCCATTCAGCATAGGGATTTAAGACACAAAAAATTTTAAAACACAAATTACAGATGGGCGTGGTGGTGCACACCTGTAATCCCAGCACTCAGGGAGGCTGGGGCAGGAGGATTGCAAATTGGGAGAGGTAGCTTACCGAGAAAGACTTCAATCCCCGGTATACCTCCAATAAAAGATAATATTATTTCATCATAAAGTCATAATACACGATGAGCCCAAGTTGTGGTATCAAAAACACTTCTGAGTATAAACTACTGAGATCCACTTAAATCCGTGACTTTGGAAACTCGAAGTGAGATCTGGAAGACAAAGAGCACGGCCCAGGTCAGCACAAGTGCAGCCAGTCACACACGCACACACGCATGCACGCGGGACTCACATGTGTGCGCACCGTCACCTTCCCGGCGGATGGCAGCGCCCCCTGCACACCCACGTGAACTTTCAAACCCTTTCTTGGGCGGCGCACATGTGCAGTCAGAGCTCGCTGGGCTTTATCTTATTGGCAAAGGCTCACGGCAATTAAAGTGGCACCGACAATCTCTGATCTGCCCTTGTGTAGTAGAAAAACTCTGATCAGGGGAGATTGTGCTAACGGAGTGATCCCAGAGTGCGTTCAGGTCCTGGCTGACGCTCACCCTGCCTGGAATGTCTCGCTTAATGCTCTTTTCTTGATCCAACAGTAGCAAGGGACCTGTAACCCCCAGAGGCTGTATTTCATCTTCGGATAGCATGGCTCCAAGGCTGTCAAAGGCAGCACCGGCCAGCTCCGCACACCTCCAGTTCGGCCTCCCAGCAGCAACTGCGCGGCACCACGCGCAGCCCAAGTTGAAGCCGGCATCACGTGGAAGCCGAATCTGATATTTCGCATGTTTAACGGGACAGGTAAGAAAGAGATCTTTTCAATGTCGCCGACAGTTGTCATTTCCCCATCTCAAGACGCTTGCATTCCTCAAGCAGCTCTTTTATAAAAAGCCAGACTGTTAAGTGAAAGCTTAAAAATAATTCCATTTCCCACCTTACAAAGGCAGAGTGACAGCTGATCATCAGCAGAAGAAAGCGCTCACGATGCGAACGCCTTGGGAAAGGCGCGATGGCAGCCGTCACAGAAGGAGCCCTGCGTCCCCATCCCGTCCCACCGAGGGCAGGGTGCTGCCACCCACACGGCTCCCACAGCTGCCGTTTGTAGATAAGAGTCACTGCCTCCCTCTGTTCAAGGACGCCTGCAGGCCCAGCAGGCTGGGCGTCTGGAAATTCCCAGGACTCCGGCCTCCTCTTGGTGCCGCTGCAGGAGGAAAGCTGTGTCCCTGCGGGTCCCCTCTGCTCCCTCAGGGTGTGTGCAGTGCACACGCAACGCCCCCGACAGCAACAGCAGAGCAGGCAGTGTTCAAAGTCACCACCTCCAGTTCTCCCATTCCAGAGACGGGAAGGGGACCCAGGATCATTGTGGAGCCAACAGCAAAGAAAACCCTGTGACCCGGGCTCCGGCTGGCACTCTGCTCCAGAGACGCTTCTCCCCGTTTCCCCTCCGTCTATAACAGGAATTTCCATCGCCTTCTCTTCGTCCCGATTTGTGCCTCCTCGCAGTGGCTGTCAGTGCCCTGGTGTCACAGGCACACTGAAGGCCCGCACAGATGTGGGTCCCACAAGTGTACTTCCAAGGTGTTGTGGGTCTGGCCCCTGCTACTTCCCTGGCATCTCATGGTACAGATACATACTTCTGCAGGCATAATGTAATAGTGTTCGCTGCTGCGTCTGAAATGAAATCAGTGAAAGAGGCTTGCCAGGCTCTCAGCTAGGAGCTCAGCTTACCATCCCATCCTCCTACATTCTTGGTGGGAGGGGGAACTGGTACAACTGTGGAGATCCGTGCAGAGATTCCTCAAAACACTCAAACGAGAAATTGCATTTAACCCAGCTATTTCCCCCCAGGTATCTTCCCCCAAAGAGCTAAAGACATCATTTTACAGCGACCCGTGCACACCCATGTTTATAGCAGCACAGCTCATCATAGCTAAATCTTGGAAAAAGCCTATGTGTCTATTAACAGATGAATGGATGAAGAAAACATGGTGTTTGCATACAATGGAGGACTACTCTGCCATAAAGGATAAACTTGAGTCCTCTGTAGGAAAATGGATCCATCTCGAGAACACAATGTTAGATGGCACAAATCAGACACACAAGATTAAATATCACAAACTCCTCTTCTATGGGAAGCCCAATGTATAAATAATTTTTAAAAACAAAATAAACGATTGCCAGTAGGAAACAGGGAGACGGATCTTTTGCAAACGGGAAGTGATCTAGAAATGGAGGGAGTGGCGGGGGGAGAGGAGAACAAAGGGAATAAAAGAAGTAAGAGAGGACAGGTACAAGCCCCTGTTGCCCAAGATGAAGGTAAACAGAGTGCCCTGCAATCGTGCACCGATACAAAATGGATGAAACTAAAAATGAACCTCATGCCAACCCTGACAATATGGCTCCCTCGATTCTGGTCTCTTTTTCTGCTTTTTAGTCCAATTCAATATTCACTAAGCCCCCCCCCGCCATTAGTGAGTAACTGTTGAAAGCCCTGGAAAATCGGAGTTTAAAGAAGGCCCTGTCTTGGACTCCTAGCTCAAAGTGCAGTGGAACCGAGTGCAGGAGAAGCTAATTGCCTCTTGCTTTGTCAGTTCAAGTGGGGAGGATTCACAGCGTACTTGGGGAGAGGAAGTCCTGGAAGGGAGGCGCCTGGTGCAGAGGGGTCTTTAGCCGGGGGAGACCAGGGAGGCAGTTCACGCTGCCTGACAGCTCCAGAGCGTCTGAACACATGACTGGGAGGCAGCGGCGAGTCCGGAGGTGACGGGAGGGTGACGTGGAGACCCGGGTTCCCGGCAGCTGTGGCCTCGTGTATTTCGTCCTCTGGACGACCTTGGCCTGCAGACAGGGCCTGCGTCACGCTTCATTCCCGGCCCCAGACGTCCGGGGATGTTTGTTCCAGTCAGTAACGAACACAATCATCCCCCAGCACATTCTCCTAATAGAATAAGCACAAGGGATGAGGAACCGGGAGACCGAGGAATATGAGGCTCTGCCACTGGGTCGGGGAGCCTAGGCCGATCCTATAATCGATCCACATCTTCCGTTAGTCACCGAGTCACGCTGAGGAAGAGGAAGCTCGGCAGGCCTGAGGCCCTCCCGCTCTGACCCCGGGAGTACCCTAGGGTACTGTCGCGGACTGTGTCCCCCTTGCCGCTGGCGTGTTAAGCGACTGTAGAAGAACAGCATCTTTATGACCTCAGGGAAGTCGCTGCCTTTCACAGCAATGGACAAGGTCCTTCCAAACAGCCGGCACCCGCGTGCAGAGAGAGCCCATTTGTTCAGGGGTCCATTTACCAGCAATCTGACTCAGCACCTTTCGACTGGGAGCTCATCAGAAGGGTCCCTCAGGCACCCATGTTAGCTGTCAGGGTCCCACCACTGCAGCTTCGTGCACTACTCCTCACGTCTTCTTCCAAAGCCTAAAGAGCCTAGATTCTTGCTTCCCATCAAACACTCACGCCTGCCATTTCCTCTGCTAGAAATCAGCTTCCTATCCACTCTTCCTGGTGGAATCCTGTGTGCCATTCGAGTTTATCTCCCACTTCCTGCATAGCCTCACTCCCCAGAGCCGTCCCTCCATCCTGTACGCTGTCATCCTGGCAAATGCCTGCTGTCACCCGGCTTCTCCATTTGTCCCTGTGGCTCTGCCCAGGGAGAAGTGACCCTCTTGCAAGTCAGTGTTGCATTTTGTCGATGCTATTCCCCGGTCTGAGGCTGGCAACACTGGCATTTTCTGGAGACTTCTAGTGGTCTGTGTTCCTGGACCTAAACAAAAGAAACA
Source organism: Fukomys damarensis (assembly GCF_012274545.1). Taxonomy (NCBI): domain Eukaryota; kingdom Metazoa; phylum Chordata; class Mammalia; order Rodentia; family Bathyergidae; genus Fukomys; species Fukomys damarensis. Next base: position 28,264,237 of record NW_022900937.1, on the reverse strand, counting down.
GAGACCCTAGAAGAGACCAGCTGGCAAAGGCTTTCAGTGGAGGCAGACATGTGAGACTTAAACCACACCACAGGTGACTTTGCAAGATCCTGAGGGGAGACCCAGAGGTGTGACACTGCCTGGGTGCTGCAGGGGGTGCAGAAAGAAACATCACCCAAATCCTGAACTGCTGCTGTGACTCGCCTGGCATTCCCTGTGGCCATGACAGCCAACCCAGGACCTGACCGGGAGTCAGCGGGCGCCCAGATGCTTGGCAGGGACCACGGGAGGTACAAGCCCACGGCAGATGGAAATGAAGCCATACAGGGCCGAAAGAAAGGGAAAGGGGGGCTCTGTTGGTCACCCTGGCAGACCGGGGGGATTGGGATGGGTGGAGGGGAGGAGGAGGCCTTCTGTGCAATAGAGGCCACTCCACAACTCTGCCCCCAGCACCTCCTGAGGGAGGGACACAGAGCACACAGTAGGAGGCACCTTAACTGGCCCTGACCTTGCTCCCTGGGATCTTCTTTCAAACTCATCAGCTTGGTGTCACCCAGCTCACTCCTTTCAGGCAGAGAAACGGAGGCTGGAGCAACCAGTGATGCAGCTCCAGGGACACAGCCGAAACCAGAATCAGCATCACAGCACCTGGCTCCTAGGCCAGGGTCGTCTCTATCCTGCACTTCCCTGTTGCCCTTGACTCATGCTGTCGATTTACTAGCAGGCTGTGGATGAGCACGGCATTGACGGCAGCCCAAGGAGGGTGCCCAGGGAGCAGGATGCCCCAAGGACAGTCAGCTGGGGATGCACAGGAGGAAGGAGCAGCCCTGGAACCTGACAGCTATCAGGGTCAGGGGCTACCCTGGCCTAGGGGGCACCAGCATCGTCAAACCTGCAGCCCGGAGATGGTGGTAGAGGAGACACAGACTGAGGCTGATTCGCAGAGCCCCTGACGCCATCTCCCCGCTGCCCCACTGCCTGTTCCCAACCCCAAAACAACCTCGTCCTTCTTTTCAGCCCTGCCAGTGCACAGGCTGAGGAAAAGACCCCCAGAGACAGACACGGGGGACAGGGGTCTGCAGGGAGCACAAAGATATGCAGACTAAGAGGAGAGTGAGCAGGACCAGCTTCAGGGTGTGTTCGCTTCTCTTCTGTCCAGGACTCACGGGCAGGGAAAACTTGCCGGCTTTCTGGGGTTAGGCCAAGATATGATAAAGCCAGCAAAGGTAATGGTTTATCTCTTCCCAGGTGAAAAATGGAAGCGAGAGCAGGGAAGACAAGACCACGAGGACTGGGGCTTCTGACTGGGGTGGAATATCACTGACCTCTGCCTTCTCCCCCAACAGTCTGCTGGGCACTGAACTTCTAATTGACCTTGCTTCCAAAGCTACCCATGTGGTACTGAGCATTGAACCCAGGGCCTTTGCACAGAGCTACATCTCAGTCCTTTTTCTGGTTTTGAGACAATGCTATGCTGCTAAGCTCCCCAGGCCCTGCTTGAACTTTCGGTCCTCCTGCCTCAGCCCACTTTAGCACACATTCCAAGGCTGACTGTCACCCACCCCCCATAGGGCTGGGAATCCTGGAAAATTCCAGGATGTGCTCCAGACCAGAGAGAGGGCCTCCATGAATGCACATAAGACAGCCCCAGGGCTTCCTGACAGGTTTTGAAACCTGGCCTGCAGAATTTTCAGTAGCTACCTCCAGCAACACTGCAGAGCAGGGACGGGATATTAGGAGAGTTTGGCCACCACCTCTTTCCATTTGAATGAACAGAGGTTCTTGCAAATTACCACTCTCTGCTCCTCCGTGGTGCTGGGGCCAGATGCAGAACGGAGCCAAGCTGCTGATCTGAGTCCTGGGAGGACAGCTGTGGAGCCTGAGGTGCAGGTCAGGTCAGAGGATCTGGACCAGGCCTTTGTCTCTGGGTCCCAAGACAGCATGCAGGTTTCCGTGGAGTTCAAGGACTCCGACAGAGAAAGACACGGGCATGGGTGACGAATGCCAGTGTGTGTTAGTCGGTGGGTGGCACTGTATCAAAACATCTGCCTTATAAGCAACAGCGATCACCAATGGCAGAACTTGATTTGTCCCAGTTGTGCAGGCCGAGGAAGCCAAGCCCAGGCCTGGCATCAGGAGAAGGTGGGGTTCTCTGAGGCACCTTCGCACACACGGTGGCTTTCCCGAAGGAGCACAAACCCAGGAACTATGGCGCTGCAGACTCAGATCAGCAGCCTGGCTCCGCTCTGCATCTGGCCCAGGAGCGCGGGATGAGCCAGGTGCTGGGCCACGCAGACCCACACCGCCCAGCCAGCTCCCTGTGCTGAGGGACGAGAAGCTGAGCCCCAGCACCGCCAAGGGCTGAGCTATTATGCACGTCTGGGCAGAGGCAGAACTGGGGCACAGCGTGGCCTTCTGTTAGGGCAGGATTTTCAAAGGGTTCGGTGCCCACACTGAAGTTTCTGTTGGCACGGACAAGCTCTGCCGAGGGGAGACTGAACCGCTCCCATAAACCCCTCTCCTCTTACCTGCTTTCTGCTGCTTTCTACTTTGCTGAACAACATCAAGCAACAATACTTTTTTTTTTCAGTAGGTTTCCAGTAAAAATAAATTAGGCTCTTGGCAGTGCTATGCTCCAACCAGCTCATGAGCTGATTGTTCAATTTTCAGAAATTGTGTGAACTGGTTGTTAAAGACAGCGCTTATTAAAAATTAAATTACATAACTCACAATTAAGTAGTAGTTGAAACAACAGTCATAAGTGCACAGAACCATCACTTCCTGATTATTAGGCTACGGTTTACAGTTTATTTTCTATGGTCTTGGGATGACCTGTGCTACACCGTGGAGTCCATACATGTCACCCACTTTGTGTTTGGTGAAGTTACCCGGGTGGCTTCCAGCCGGTCATAGTGGGAAGTATTTACTCTACACAAATAGGCTCGATTGACTGATTAGCTAATTGTCTAGACACAAGAGAATGGCGGATGAGATGTTATTGAATACACATGAAACATCAAAGCACCCCATCTATGCCAGCTACGTCGTGAATGGCGCACACACACACACACACACACACACACGATTTGAGGAAATCTTAGTTTAGTATTCCAGAACGAGGCCCTGAGTCAGCAGAGTTGCTGCTCACGCTGTTGATGAAGAAAAGAGAGTCCAGCACATGCATCTTCACTGTTTCGTTTCTGTCTCACTTGTTCACCAAAGGGAGAATTATCAGCTACCGTTTGTGCCTAAGCTACAGGCTCTGCTTGCTCACCTCTAGGCAGCTATCAGAAAAAACATCCTGTGCAGATCAATCAGTTCTATGGAATTTGTAATAAACATTTTTATCGACTCGTACCTTGTCTCCTACATATATTTTATGTTAGTAAAATTCACGCCCGACTTACGTTTCAGTGTCTCTCTATGAAATCTGATATATTTTCCTGGAGACCCGATTAGTAAATGTTATCCAGCATAGCGCTGCTTCTCGGAGTGGTCACTTAGCTGATGGGAAAGGGAGGTGTGCGTGTCCCATCAGCGACTCGGACATCGACTGGATGGCACCGGGCCCAGGGTGCTCATTGCAGCCAGCTGATTTGGAGATTATGTCGCGATTCACTAATGTTATGAGTTTCTATTGAAGTGCTCTATCATTTTTATCTCCAATGGTTTTTATTGACTTTTCAACAGAGTCATCCATTCCTTATCTGCAAATAAAACTTTCTGGCATCGTGTGCGAGGCTGCGGATTCCTGGCGAGGTGAACCCTTGGCGTGGGGCGGAGATGTGAAGCGGGGAGCAGGCCGGGAAATGACCTTCAGGGCCGTGCTCTCCTCACCTTCTCCCTCGGAAGCCTGAGCGGCCCTGGAGCAAGACTCCATGCTACTCTTTCTCCAAAAATAAGACCTGGCTGGAAAATAGTCAGCCTTGAAAAGTAGAGATGGGAATGCCGGCCCCATCGCCCTGCCCTCCCCTCCCTACCATCAGCTCTGTGGGGCAGGGGAGGCAGGACAGGCTGATGGGGCCGGAGCTTTTGATGTCTAGTTTTCAAGGCTGATTCTTTTCTGGTGAGGTCTTACTTTGGGGGAAATGCGGTAGGACAAACAGGTGGATGTTTTCAAAGCCTGTACTCCGGGCAGCCTGCTCATACTGGCCTAGGCCACCTCTCCATGTTTCGCAGAGGACACTCTATAAACCCAGTCAGCAACAAGTCATCACAAGGCTGGTTTAGCAGAGGTCGCTACTGTTTAGTCAGGAGAACATCCTACGCCGGGTGCCTGGGGCTTTACACACGTCCACTTTCACTGGTAAAAGTTGTGGTTATTTTCTGACTCCACAGTACAGATAAGTAAACGTAGGGGCAAAGATGTTAAATAATTTTTAATAACCCACATCTGGCAGATCCAGCGGCCAGATGCACGGTGTAGCTGGCTTTGTTTCCAAGTCTCTCTGATTTGGACCCTGGTCCGCTGGCCCCTACTGCACCTCAGGGGAGGTAGCTGTTGAGAGCTGACACCAGGAGAGAAGGTGACATGGATGTGTCCCCACAGGACAGTCTAAGTGCATAGAAGGCAAACAGCTACAGGCTCTTCTCCGGCATCACAAGGACAGAAAGAGCCTCCGGGAGCTCCTGCTTCCCACACACCTCCCTAGCAGTAGGAAACTCTGGGCCACCGTACGTGGGCATGCTGGGCTCCGCCAAGCGCCGTGTCCAACGGCCCCCAGTCCGGGTCAGCACTGCGATGGACTCTTTAGGGGAAACAACAGCTAATCACAGGGACAGCACGTATGGATGTGGCGTAGACCCAGGATTGTTTTTCACTGCAGAAGAAACTCCTGGCACCCCCAGAAGAGCCCTGTGACGTGGGCTACCAAAGCAGAGGCCTCCGGTTTCTGTCGCCGTGCAGCTAAGGCTGTTGCCCAGCCCGCCCGGCTCGGTCTGCTCCAGGCCTGGGATCTGTGATGTTCACCGCGCCTCTCTCACCCCCCTCCAGGTGTTTTTGGAAATCAGCTGTCTCAGCTGACGGCATGACACTCAGCCTAGTCCTTGAATGACAGGAACACGACTCCCTGCTCACATGCATGAAAAATAAACTTCTTTAATGTCAAGCTTATGTGTACTTCAGTTCATTTCTTACCACCCAGCCTGCTCTGACCACATTTTACACGACTTTTTTAATGTTCCATTTTATTGGTATCTGTGGGCAGCATGTACTGATTACGCTCATCTCAGGGAGCTGGTACATAGACACAACACATCTTAATTATTTTTATATCTCTTTATCGTCCCCTCCTTCCATGACTGGGTCCCCTTCCCTTTTAGAAAAGATCTCCCTATTTCCTATTATCTATTTTTTTTATACTTTGGCTCTCTCATATAAGAGAAACCATGCAGTATTTAAACTTTTATATCGGATTTATTTCATTATGGTCTCAAGGTACATCCATTTTCCTGCAAATGACTCAAGTGTATCCTTTATGGCAGAGTAGTGCTCCACTGTGTGTAAATAGCACACTTTCTTTATCCACTCATCTGCCGATGGGCACAGAGGCTGCTTCCAACCCAACTCTATCATCACCATCATCACCATCATCTGTGTTTTACAGGTGAGAAGACAGGTAACCTGCCCAAGGCCACACACCCAGGATGCAGCACAGCAGGAATAGAAACCAGGGCAGGGTGGTCACAGAGCACTTGGCCTCAGGAGGAGACTTCTAAACTTGGCTCAGCTGTACACCATCAAACAACAGCAACACTGCCTACCCATGTGCCCAAATCTACGTGATTACACAGGGGGAACAGAGGCTTGATGAGGAGGATTACTTGCCTAAGTCCCGCAGCTACACCACAGCCTTTTTAATTTTTTCAAAATTTTGAAATGGAGTCTCTCTAAGTGTCTAAATTGCCCAGCCTAGGCTCAAACTTGAAATCCTCCTGCCTCAGCCTCCCAGAGTGCTGGGGTCACAGGCTGGGCAGCAGCTTTGGAAATGCTATTAGGTCCCTGCCCTGGGCCCCTCAGAAGCCCTTAGGGCCATACTGTGCTGCGTAGGAGCCCTGGGAAGAGGTGCTCCTGGTCACCGGAGGGGACAGTCCTAAACCAGGCATAGTCCCCGATGCTGGTGCCCTGGCCCCATGGCTGCCTGGTGCAGCAGCTCCATCTAGAGGCAGCCCTGGGAGGTGGCTGTTCAGGCAGGGTTTGAGCGGGGGTGGGGGTGCCTGCAGGCAGCTGTTCCTAATCAGGTTGGTTGGTCATCCTGACAGTCCAAGACAGACAAGAAGGGAAACTGAGGCTCTGGGGTAACACTTGTCCCAGGGGCACAACAGGTATGCGGGTGCAGAACCCTGACTCTAAGGTATTGCAATTGAGCCCCAAGCCAGTGTGCCCAGGTGGGGTTGGCTCCTGACAAAGCAACACTGGAGGGGCCAGACACTCGGGGGCGGCCTCTGCTTGACCTCTGCTGGCTACTTCCTGTGTGACCTTGGCCAAGACAGGCAGCCACTCTGACCATCGGTGCTCACTGAGACCCAGGGACCATGCGGAGAAGGCCTCGGTGCCCACTCTGGGGAGCTTCTAGGTCAGGGTGCTGGCCCCTGTGGGCACCAGAAACCAGTCCTCTGAGGAGAGAGCTGGCTCCAAACCCTTGCCAAGCCACCATCCCCCAAAAGCAGCCTTACTCATGCCTCAAGCCGGGGGCCCTGGATTGGAGGCCACAGCCTGGGTCACTGTCTCCTCTTGCAGCTGGGAAGATCAGGACAGAATGAGATGCAGATATGTGTTCAGTGCCACCATCCTGGAGACTCAGCAGTGCCTGAGATGGAGCCCCGGCCCCATCCCAGACATCTCGGGACTCTGCAGTGCTCCGAAAGTCCCCAGGGGCCCTGGGATTCCCCACATCCGGGCTTGTTTGGGAGAGAGAGGACCCTAAGGATGGGAAGTGACCTCCACGCCCAGGACAGAGACTTGACTACAAGGAGGAGGGGGCGGGGTGAAAGCTGGCAGCACGGAAGGTCAGCAGCACTGCAGAAGCTGAGGGAGCTGACGCTCGCCCTGACCCAAGCCCTGTCCCTGAGGCTGGCCGCCCTCTCTTCCCAGCATCCCTCACTCCCCAGCTGCCTTCTTCTCAAGGTGTCCTGGAGAAGTCTGAGGGCACAGCCAGCACCCCAAGTCCCACTCCCCGTTGACCTGACAAACCTGTGTTGACCGCTGGGCACCATAGCCAGGCTCCAGGGCACCCTGGACTGGCCATTTGCACTGCTTTTGCAGCTCCAGTTGGCTCCCGAGTCATCCCCACCACCTCAGGCTCACAGAGGGCACCCTTGTTGGACACTCCCTGCATCCTCACCACACTGCCCACTTCCGTTAGTCTTTTCTCAGAACCCTGCCCTGCACCGCGGAAACCATTAGCCTCTGGAGGTCCAGAGTCCTTCTGCTCATTCTCAGTCCACCATGTGGTCTGACTCCCACCAAGCACGGGGAGATGCTTTTGAAGTGGCAGCTGCTAAGCACTCTGCTAGGCCCAGATGACAGATTACCCCAGCACACCCACTGGGCAGATTACGTGGATCCCACGATACCTGTGACCGTAGGAACTGCTTCACCAGCACAGGAACATTGCAAATATGTCAAATGTTTTGGTTAATCATCTCAGAGTGTGACTTGCTCGGCTTAGCAGGGAGGTGTGTCTCTCCCTGGAGGCCAGTCCCACTCTCCCTCCAACTGGCCCACCGGGAGGACCTGTGTGTCTTACTCAGGCCAAATGGGCCAGTCCTGCTTTCGCTCACCTGGGCCACTGAGTTGCCACCACCACAGAAGTTCCAGAAGGTTCCTTGGCCCTTGAGGAAATGTGCTCACTGCTTTCCCACTGACCAACTCTACTGACCGAGGGCATCAAGAAGTGTCAGCTTTGTTCCACCAGAACAAGTCTCCCCCTGGCAATGGCTAATGCTTTACTCCATCTTTAACTTGAAGAAGGCTCCTTGGTTGAGTAAGCACGGAAGACCTGCCAGGCCATGTTGGTCAACAGCAAACAGTGAGGGCTGCTTCCCCATCACCTGTCACATAGACAAGAAAGCTGCATCGTGAGGTCACATAGCTTGTGTGAGAGAAATGGATCTGAGGCAGCTCTGCCCAGCTCTGAAATCTGTTAGTTTCTACTCCAACTCCTCCTGGTGGGGAATTCAGCTGTGCTAAGCGTGACCCACATTTGTAGCTTGTGGAACACAGGCTATTTTTACTTCAAGTAGTGTTTAAAGGGCAACTGCAGCCCCATCTCATTCCTTTCACCCTCTGATGAAAGTACATTGGAGACAATGGCCTGGTTTTGCTCTGATTCCCAGCCAAATGCTGTGGTGTCTGGGGGTGTTCGTGTGGTGTTACATCACACTAGCTCATCGGGTGCTCCAAAATGGTACCCTGGGCTGGCCTGGCCACCTTGGGGTGGCCCTGGGCCTCACTCCTTGATGTTGTGACAGTGCCAGTGGGGAAACTGGTCCAATTTCCTCTTCGGAGGGTGGTTACATTTTGTGGGATGACTAGAAAAAACATACCAGACCTTACCAAAAAGCCAGGACCCCAAAGGGTTCAAGTGATAGGAGCTCTCAGAGGCAGATGATTGATCCCCCCAAAAAAGCATTTGGATCATTGCTTCCTTACACAACTGAAAAGATTGAGGACTGGCTCAGGGAGATGATTTCCCTGGGTCCAGTCTGAGGTGCTGATGAAACTAGGACTAGGAAAGAAGAGATTATATGCATCACAGAGTCTTTCTGACTAGCCAGTGCTCTCTGGCTTTGTCTCTAAAACACATTATCGGGCCGGGGATTTAGTTCAGTGGTTCTGCTGCCTGCCTTGCAAGCACAAGGACTGGAGTTCCAACCCCAGTACCAAGAAAACTAAAACACATTATCACAAGAAATACATAGGACACACATTACTATAACCAACTTGTACATAAAGGACCAGCCCTAGGAAGTAGAATGATTTACTCAAAGTCACCATGTGCTTGTGCACCAGAAGTAGCATCTAGATCTTTTAACAGAACTTCTTTATTCCCATTGCTCCCCCTGCCTAGGCAGAAAGGAAGTGCTAGAAAGATTTTCAGTCTTGCCTGTGAGGCTGCTTTATATCTCTTTCACGGGGAAAAGGAGTGTTACTTTGGTACTCCTGGGAGTTTATACTTCTGTGCTCCAGGTCAGCAAAAGGCCAAATTGTCCTGTGGCACACACCCCCTTACTGTCTGTCTGATCATGTGTGTGGCAAGGGAAAAAGGACCCAGGCTTGATGTCAGAAGACTAAAATTAAAATTCTGGCTCTAATTTTTTACCATTCACATAATCTTAGCTATCATTCTTTAAACCAGGGTGCTGTTTCCAATTTCCAGAAGTGAATAAACATTTTTACTTCTTGGCCTTTTTGGTTTAATAGGTTACAAGGTCCGTGTCCGTGAGCTAGGACTTCAGTACCTGTATGTGGGCATTTGGCTTGATTTGAACCACAACGCACCTTCCTTTGAGGGGGGCACTTTGGGCTCAACAGGCTCCAAGCTCAAGTTGGCATTTCTCTTGTCCAACTGCCATTGGGAATAATGGTATATTAGTTCTGGCTCCAACAGTCAGGACACTCATTAATTTAGCAGGTCTAAGGCATGCACATTAGTTGCTCCCTGTAAAGCAACCTCATTGTTCCAAACTTAAGATGATCGCTCAGCAGTATAGGTTACACTTTACCCATGGCTCCGGTTGCTGCCAGTGGTCCTTGTGGCCTTCTGACTGTGACTGCCCAATGTTGTGATGGGCTTGAGGGTACACATAGGTTGCTCACTCAATACTTGTCTCTCAACAACATTCTTTTTAAAAACAAAACGAAATGTGTTTTTCAGGCCTACACCAATATAAGGGCTGAATCTGTGCTTAAAGAAGAAGGAGCTCAGAGAATGGCTTCAACAGGGTTTTTCAGAGTAGATTCAGGATTCAAGGAATCTCTTTGCTTTGTTACCATGTTTATATGGCCCAACATAATTGTTTCACCTGCTTCCTGCTGCCTCTGTGTCGTGACCAAGATGCTCCCCATTTGTAGCATACCTTTTGTTCACCTGTTAGGCCCGAGGGTGTCAGGCCTAAGAACTTCCCTCAAGTAAAAGTAGTAAAACTCCTCACTCTCTACCAGAAATCAAAGCCCAGAAAGGAACAGAGATTTGCTTAAGAGGGCTATATGCTCAAGGTTCCTAGCCTGGTTCTTGATGAGCACTTTCTTCTGCAAATCACACTAGAGGGAAAGAACAAATAGATCATCACAAGCACTGTTGATAAAAATAAAATACTGAATAAAGTAAAGGAGCAAAGCTTGAGTCGATTAGTAAACTGAGTGAAGCAATCCTCTGTGGTGCTGTGCAGAGCAGGTGCCTGGTAGGAAACAAGGGCTTCATGTCAGTCACACTCACTGCCTTCTGCTGCTGATTTACCAACGAGGGAATCACAGGGCCAAGGGAGAGAGGACAGAGAGCAAAAGCTGTGCTTTTAGTAGACTCAAGGACTTAAACACAGTAAAAGTTGTCTTTGCTCTTTCTGATTTTACCTTGTGAATAGGAAAGCAGAAAACTTTGGAACAGAAGGGAGACCTCAGCCTTCCTTTCCATCTGCCTCCTGCCCACTTCCATTATGCAAGGTGAGAGGAGAGAACTGCAGTAGGCAGAGCTGAAGACCTTTTGAAACTCCAGCAAGGAAAAGATCCTGTTTGTAGCTATTAGTTAAAAGAAGGAAAGAGATAGGACTGTTCCTACCACCCGGGTTTTTTTAAAATTAATTGATTTTATTCGTACATTTAAGGTATAAATGTAGTGACATTCATCATTGGAAATGTGCACCTTCACATAATTCATCTTAAGCTTTTGTTTTTTGGGGGACACCGGGGATTGAACTCAGGTCCTTGCGCTTGTGAGGAAGGCAGCAGAACCACTGAGCTAAATCCCCAGCCTTACATAATCCAACTTGGTTCTTATTTTTTCCTCATTCTCCTGCCCTCCCTTCAACCCCTCCACCCCTCCCTATCTACAAAGACTTTGTTTCCATTTTCTTCTTTTTCTCATGTTAATTCCATTCCCATCTTTCTTTTCCCCTACCCTGCCCATTTCCCCTTCCCCTTTGTACCTTTTCTTCCTAATTGCATGGATTTGGGCCTTTTCTTTCCTTTTTTTTTTTTTTTTTTTTTTTTTTTTTTTTTTTTTTTTTTTTTTTTTTTTTTTTTTTTTTTTTTTGATAAGGTTGGTTAAGGGTTTGTCAATTTTGTTTAGCCTTCCAAAGAACCAACTCTTCATTGATTTGCTGTATTGTTCTCTTAGTCTCCATTGCATTAATTTCTGCCCTGATCTTTATAATTTCCTCCCTTGTATAAGCTTTGTATTTGACCACTCTTCTTTTTCTAGAAGTTTCAGATTCATCATTAGGTTGTGTAATTGAGCTCATTCTGTTTTGCTAATATTAGTATTCACTGCTATGAATTTCCCTTGTAAGACTGCTTTCATTGTGTCCCATAGATTCCAGTATGTTATATTGTCATTGCCATTTAATTGTAGGAACTGTCTGATTTCTTCTTTAATTTCCTCTGTGACCTGTTGATTATTTAGAAGTGTGTTGTTTAATTTCCATGTGTTTATTAAATTCTTGCAGGTTTTTTTGCTGTTGATCTCCAATTTCATTGCACTATAGTCTGATAATATAAAGGGTATAACTTCAATTCCTTTGTGCTTACTTAAACATGTTCTATGAGTGAGTATGTGATCTATTTTAGAGAACTATCCATGTGCAGCTGAAAAGAATGTGTATTCTAATTTTGTGGGATGGAACACTCTGTAAACATCTGTTAAGTTCACTTGTTCAAGAGTTTGAGTTCTATTTCATCATTTCTTTTCTTTTTTGGTTGATCTATTTGTGACAGTGGAATCATTCCCACTACTATTGTATTAGTGCGTATATGACTTTTCATGTCCATTAGTGTTTTATATAGTTGGGTGCCCTTGTGTTTGATGCATATGTGTTTATGACTGTTATCTCTTGCTTTTGGATTGTTCCCTTTATAAGGATGTAGTGTCCTTCTTTGTCTCTTTTAATCAGTGTTGGTTTGAAATCCACTTGATCTTCAGAGTATAGCTACTCCTGCTTTTGGGGGGGGGGGTCCTGTCGCATGGAGTATTGTTTTCCACCCTTTAATTTTCAGTCTATGAATTTCTTTTTGAATTAAGTGTGTTTCTTGTATGCAGCATATTGTTGGATCTTGCTTCTTGATCCATTCTGCCAGTCTATTTCTTTTGATTGGTGAATAGAGACCATTAACATTGGTGGTTATTACTGATATGTAGTGACTTACCCTTGTCATGACCTTTTCTTTTTATATTCTCCTGCCCTCCCTTCAACCCCTCCACCCCTCCCTATCTACAAAGACTTTGTTTCCATTTTCTTCTTTTTCTCATGTTAATTCCATTCCCATCTTTCTTTTCCCCTACCCTGCCCATTTCCCCTTCCCCTTTGTACCTTTTCTCCTCATTGCCTTTTCCTAGGATATTGTTTAAAATTTTTTGGAGTGCTGGTTTAGTATTCATGAAATTCCTAAGGTGCTCTTTGTCATGAAAGTATCTTATTTCTCCATCACTTTTGAAAGATAGTTTTGTGGAGGACATCAATCTGGGTTGGAGGTTATTTTCCTTTAGGGCTTGAAATACATCACTCCATGCTCTTTTTGCCCCGTGGGTTTGTGTTGAGAAGTCTGTTTTGATTCTTATGGGCTTTCCATTGTATGTGTGATTTGTTTATTTTCTCTAACTGCTTGTAGAATTTTGTTCTTCTGTTGGGTTTCTGGAATCTTAACTATTACATGCCTATGTGTAGATTTTTTTTATCACAGCTAGTCGGAGTGCTATAAGCCTCACTTATCTGTATGTCACGTTCTTTATCCCTATTAGGGAAGTTTTCTGCCATTACTTTGGTGAATTTCTTTTACGTCCTCTGCACTGTCCTATTTCTTCATTGATTCCAATCATTATTATGTTATTTTTCTTTTAATTGTCTAGCAGCTGCCAGATTGATCTCTCATGGTTCCTTACTATTTTTAAGAGATTTTTCTTTTCCTGGCCACTAACTGCAATCCTATCTTCTATATCTGAAATTCTGTCCTCACATTGTCTTGTTCTGCTGTATAAACTTTCAATGGAGTTTTTAATCTCCTGGAAATTTGTTTGCATCTGTTTCATGGATTCCATTTGTTTCCTCTGTTGGGATTCCATCATGTTTCTCAGCTCTTTTTTTTTTTTTAATCTGTGTCTTCTCTAGATTTATTAACCCTGTCTTGTACTGTGGGCACAATCTCTGCTGTTATCTGAGAAATTATTTCTGATTTCATTTTTCCCAGGTCCTCTTTTGTTGCCAGTTCAGGGAGTCCAGGTGGTTGAGTATCAGATTGTTCCATCTCGTTTACCTTTGGCATTGCCTTAGGTGATCTGGAAGTCTGGTTTTGAGGCTTATCTCTGTGTTTTCTCATTTCAGCAGATGCAGACTGCTGTGCCTTTGTTGAGGAAAATTTTGCTCACCCAGTGGTCTTTAATTCTCAGTAAGCCGCCAAACAGCCTTCTCTCAGCTGCTCCCCAGTACACCAGCTCCTGGGTTTGGCCTTCTATATCCCTGAGCTGACCTGTTGTCTGGGCGAGCTTCTGGCTAGGGCCTGTGCACACTTGGGATGGTATCTAGGTGGCACCTTCATGCAGCTGTTTTCTGGAGGGGGGGGCTTTGGCTGGGGGCTGTGTGTCCTAGTTCCTGTTTTCTGTGTCAGCTTCTGGCGAGGGTATTCAGGCACTTATCAGTGGTATTAGAGAAAACTTCTGGCTGTTGCTTGTGAGTCTGCGTAGTTCTTTTCCAGGCTGTGGCCGATGGTTTGGTGGAACTCTGGATGAAGCTTGTACACCTGTGCAGCTCTTTTCTAGCTGGGCTGTGGCTTGGGCACATGCGCCTGCACCTCTGGTGTTAGGGTGGGGCAGGACTCTAGCTGAGTCTCTCCTGCAGCTGAGACACTCTGGTCCACACAACTGCTCCCTAGTGTGTGCACACACTTACCGATGTTATGGCAGAACTCTGGAGGCACATTGCACTTTTAAAAGAGATTCAGGGCATTCCCTTCACAATGACATCAACAAAGAATGTTATAAAAAAGAATATCCAACAGAAGGAGTGCAAGACATGTTCAATGAAAATGAAAATTTAAATTAATGGAGGCATATTCCATGTTCATGGATTGGAAAACTCAATAACGTTGGCAGTTGGCCTAGTCTTTTTTCTGTCTGGATAATTTTCAAAGAAAACAAATTTATCTTCTATAGTTCTGGAAGCTGGGAAGCCCAACAGAGAGGATTTGAAACAGGTAAGGGCCTTCTTGCTGCCTCATAATATAGTAGACAGCACATGTGACCATTAATCCTAATATGTCTACTTATTGGATTAGCAAATATCTCACAGATTAGTAGAGCATGCTCCTTGATGTGTCTAGGTAGATCATGGAGGGCGATCTTGGATACTATATCTGGTCATCTCACAGCTTTTAAAATGGGTAAAATATTAAACAGAAAGTTCACCAAAAAATATGCATTAAAAGCTATTAAACACATGAAAAAAATACTCAGCATTAATAGTTATTGGAGGAAGGCAAATTTAAAACCACATTGAGGTAATATTTTATACTCACTAGAATGGTGATAATATGCAGGACAGTCAATAAAGAGATGTAAGGCAAATTAGAAGGAAAAACTCTACTCCAGCTTGGAGAAGGAAGCTAGGTTGAGTCAAAGGAGTGATTAATGAGAACTACTAATTAATGAAAATAACTTTTTGTGTGTATGATACTGGGGGCTGAACCCAAGGTTTTGCATTGAGCTATATCCCTACCCCATTTTGAGACAGAATCTTGCCAAGTCACTAAGTTGCCCAAGCTGGCTCCAATTTGGGATCCTCCTGCCTCAGCCTCCCGGAGTCCCAGGATTAAAGGTGTGCACCACCATTGTTTTTTTTTTAACCTTGCACTGTAAAGTGTCTCCATAAATGAGAGAGTTTGACAAGGGCTGTGCACAACTAATTAAAAATTTTCCACTTTTTTAAAAAAGAAGGAAAAGTGTAAACCCTCTCAGTTATCCTGATATAATCTTGTTTGCAGTCAATCAGGTATATTAATCACCCATTTCAGGCTGGCAGGTGCCTCTCCGTATCTAGTGTCCAGAGATATGCACTTAAGCTAATTATAGAAATGGCACTGATCTATTTATTAAAAGTCTGAAAATATGACTTCTAATGGGGATGGAAGACAGGCTGCAATGTACATGAACTATACCAAGCAGGCAAGGTACAGGAATCAGAGGACACTTCTCATGGACCTCTGTTGAGGCTTTATATTCCTCTGGGGAGAGGTCACCCTTTCCTAATGCAAGCTGCACACCGGCAGTCCTGATCCCAGGTGTCCTGATCCCAGGTGCCTTGGTCCCTCTTGTGCAAGGCAGGAGGTGTGAACTTCAAACACAAGTGCCTGTGTCGTCACAGCCCCACACTGATTGTCCAGAAGTGAGCTTCGTGAAGATGGAATGTCTCCTGTAAACAAATCATTATCCCCGATCAAGGGAGTGTAAACAGAACCTGGCCTGGGAAGCTGGTGCTTCTCTTTCTCTACCACAGACACAGGCTCTGGGGATTTGCCGGAGCCTGGCTCGATAATCAGCTTCCTGAGCGTAGGAGGAAGACTCCAAAACCAAAGGCACTGAGCGCTCCAGTAATCTCTTCAACATCAGCTCTTCCTTTCAGACTCAGAAAGATGGGGATAAAAAGGGAATAGGTAAACTTTATTTCTTAATAAGTGTAAAATGTTCTCTTAATTATGTCATAAAAGCCGTGGCAGCATCCATTTTTACATCACAAAATCACAGGACCCGGAGGTAGAATAGGATTCAAATTGCTTATCTACAACAAAACAAAGGAACATTTTATTTTCCAGGGCTCTGGGACAAATCACTGGAACCTCTTGAGTCCTTATTTACAGTACTTCTCATTATAAGCCTTGTCTAGCTGCTGCTGCTTCATCTTCTTCTTCTTCTTCCTTCTTCTTC
>NW_022900937.1:28242217-28247779 GCF_012274545.1 Fukomys damarensis | reverse complement strand
TTCTTCTTCTTCTTCTTCTTCTTCATCGTGGTCATCCTCCTCCTTCTCCTTCCTCCTCCTCCTCCTCCTCCTCCTCCTCCTCTTCTAAATAAAACTGCTCAGAAGATTTTGAAGTGTCAGGTAAATACATGGGATTCTACTTACCAAATGTCTAACCCACCCCAGGTCTTTAAGGGTGCGTGTCTGTGTGACAACTGTGAAGACCATGATTGCTATCATTCTTACCACTACTGACCTCTGGGTAAGTGAAGGATGTGCATCCTGTTACCCCTTATTGGTTGTAAAGTGTGTGCCGAGCCCCACATGCAGTGGTTCATATGTGGACTAACATAGGATTTATCTCACAAACTCAGAGGAAACACTATGGCCATCTTGCCGGGCAGGTGTAGAAAATCTGGGCAACTTGTCCACACCCACAGGTCTACACGGGACACTGTTGGTTCGATGCCACATCTTTCTGAGTCCCCATAACCTGTGACTCCTACTTCCTGCTGTATCTGCCTGGAAGA
Source organism: Fukomys damarensis (assembly GCF_012274545.1). NCBI lineage: Eukaryota > Metazoa > Chordata > Mammalia > Rodentia > Bathyergidae > Fukomys > Fukomys damarensis. The sequence goes on along the minus strand of NW_022900937.1, from coordinate 28,247,270 downwards.
GACTTGGGAATATATTTTAGAATTATTTCAAGTTATTCCCCCAATCCCTACCAAATGCATCTCACTTGCACTCATTGGCGAATCCGTCTGAAATACTAGATGAGTCTTGTCCCTGAAAGGTAAGGTGCACCTAGAGAAGTCCCTTGGCCGTTCCTTCTATGTTCTTCACCTTATTGTCTTCACTGCTGCCGTTCTCACACCTGTTGACGTGAGCACTCTTCCCTGAGTGCTAACCTGGACATCAGCATTTTCTAAGCTGCCCTGGTGAATACCATGCAGAGCCCAAGGTTAGTAGCTGTTGCTCTAGAGGAGATTCAGATGAGTCCAGCCCATGCTCTCTGAAAAGAGAAGCAAGAGAGAAAGTATGCAGCCTGCTTTCCATGGGCAGCTGTGACTGGGAATGGCCTTTGGTACCTCTGCCCTCCTGGCTAAGAGGCTCAGCTCTGGGGCCTTCCAGGAACATCAGGCCCCTCGTCAGTACCTCCTTGAGAGGAGTCCACCAGCTGTGCTGGGAGGCCCAGGTAATCCTGAGGAGAGAAAGCTCAAGGTGACCAGCAGCCTGGCTGTCTAACTTGCTAAGTGATTCTTCGTATATCACTTGCAAACCCCAGTAAAATGGAGACAAGATGAAGATAGCCCCCGCTCTTCCGGGTGCTGAAGCAATAAGGCCTCAGGTGTGGATGGGGCCACTCTGTGCTCATGCCTAAGAACGGGCCGATGCCCAGGAGGGGGCCTGCAGGAGGAAAAAGCACGCTCAGCTTTGCAGCAGTGTGGGAGGTGGGAGGCACCCAGGAGCCTGGGATGCTAACCTGGGGGTGCTCCAGAGATCAGCTACCTCCCACCTGTGAGAACCCAGTCTGTCCCTTCCCTCTGGACAGTGCCTGACCACAGCAGAGCTTCCTGCTTCTGGTGGTTACTGCCCCTATCTTCTCTGTGCCTCGCCTGCTCAAATTACAGTCAGAGAATCTAAATTCCCACTTTTATCCCTTGTAATTACTTATCTTGCACAAGTTAGAAAAGGAACTAAAAATGACTTCAGCCAGCAGTGTCTTAAGACTTTCTTTTTTTCTTTGAAATATAGCTATTCTTGTCCCACACCACTGCTAGGGGCATAACTGGCAGTTTGGGTTCTTCGGGCTCCAGCATCCCTCCCAGGGGGAGCTGAAGGACAGAGGCATCTGTTTGGGAATCCATCTCTGCACCCCAGAACCCAGCTCCATCCAGATGTGGTGCAGCTGTTGCTGTGTTCAACAATTCTCCAAGAATAAAGATCATTGGTGCATGAGCGCAGGGTTATGCTCGCATGGACAGTAGGGAAGTGGCAGCAAAGCACACCCAGAATCCAGCTATTTGTCACCAACTCCATTCTGAGCACTGTGGTCCAGACAACCAGCATCTTTTACCTGGAAGACAGCAGCAAGGTTGCTGCTGGTTTCACTGCCCAAATTCATGCAAGAGTCCCAGCCCCAAAGTGTGATGTCAGTGGTACTAGGAGGGGAGGAATTTCATCTTACTGCCTTTGGCATTAGATTTAGTTAAGTCATAGGGTGGAGGTCCCATGATGGAGTTCTGCTAGCTTTGAGATGGGGGTGGGGGGGACCTCACTGGAATGTGTTACAGCCCAGGTCCCTAGGCAGAACTTGCACCATGCTAGTTGGACTTCCAGCCCCCAACACTGAGCTAAATAAACCTCTTTTCTTTATAAACCAGCCTACCTCAGGCATTTTACTGTAGTAATGTAAAGCTGACCTATATAAAGACAGCCTCCTGAATCCTCTTCCTCTATTCCGCCTATGGCACTCCTTAAGCTACTCTCAAGGAAATCAGAGTGATAATTTGAAATGGAATTTACACCAAGTTGTGTCCCATATACCAGGTTATTTCTCAGTTCTGAATTCCACCATAACTCACTGTTTCATGCCAAGTAAAAGCTCACCGCTTTCTATGAACAGCAAGGGGCCGGGGATTTAGCTCAGTGGTTCTGCTGCCTGCCTCTATGACCAGAGAGGCAGCACCTGATCTGTCCTGGGTCTGGTTCCCCTCGTGGTTCCTAGTCTCTCTCCTGTGTCCTCTGTCTCCGCCTGCAGGGGGCTCATCCTCAGCTGGTAGTACAGTCCTACCTCAGAGTTGGGGCTGTCTTTCATCTCCACCTCTGCACTCTCTTCTTGCAACTCCAGTCCAGGATGCTTTATTCTGCAGTGCATCTGAAAGCGTCAAGTTCACTGCAGCCTCGGTCCGGGAGGTCCCGGGCGGTCTGGAGGTTAGACATGTTAGGAAACACGCGTCTGATCATTAAGGACTTCCTAGCATGTTTCCACCTAAAGCCAAACATCTGGACAGGCTATGCAAAAGCCAGACCACAAATCTGGGCGTTCTTTACAGGGAGGTGTTTGCCAGAGAACACAGACCATCTGGCGAGTCTTCCCATTTTCACTTTCGACTCTTGGGCTGATGCTCAGTTACTTTACACTTGTGAGCGTTTGTTTATGCTAACATCCTGCTGGACCCCGTGAGAAGCTGCAGGGAATATGGAGGCCAACGATTCCCAATGGAAGAAGCTCCAGACCAGAAGTGTGGGTAACAAGGTCACCGGCAACTCACCAAGGTAAAAAGATCACGTGAAAGCCCTGAAACAAATCCAGAGGTTTCTTCTTAGAGGGTTCCTGGTAACCAAGTCACAGAGATCAGTGTCCCGAATTCTGGATGTTACAGAAGGAAGTGAAATTCCTAGAATTCATGCGGTCTTGAGGCAATGAGACCATCTAAAGCTCAGCAGTTGTTTAATCTCTAGAGTGGGAGAGAAAATTCTTGGGGTGTTCAGGGCTAGGGCTGACAGTAAGGTAAAGTATTTGAATTCCAAGGCACAGGGGAAATGCTCTTATCAGCAAATGTGATTCTGTTCATATAAATTCTCAGAAGTCTCCTCTGTGTTTGAAAGTACATAGTATTTGAATTCCAAGGCACAGGGGAAATGCTCTTATCAGCAAATGTGATTCTGTTCATATAATTCTCAGAAGTCTCCTCTGTGTGTTCAAGCCACAGACTAACCTCTTCTGAAAACAGCTCCTTCCACTGTTAGCTCCCCAGGGTAAACATTTGCTCACCACTTAAGACACAGCCCAGCTTCCCCACTGGCCGGGAGAGGTCTACTCCCGCTGGGCACCTGGGCAACTCTCGCCTCCCTGTGGCACCTTCTCACTAGCATGAGTTTCTGTTTGCACTACCTGCTCCCATCCCTGGACACCAGAGCTCAGCGTCCTCGGTTCTCCAGTGTAGATCAGATGTTTCTAGGAGGGAGGAGAGGGAAAGACCTCAGGGAGGTGAGGTAGTGGGGAGGGGTGCTGAGGGGCATTACCTGGGGACAGAGTGCTGAGACCTTTAGCTTTCTTAGGGTAAACAGAAATAGTTCTGAAATGCCAAATTCCTCCCTGAATAGATACAGCTGGAAGCTGAATTCAGGGGCACTTAGAAGAGCTCTCTCTCTCTCTCTCTCTCTCACACACACACACGCAAAACTTTTCTGTTACTCATGATCCTGCTTTCTGTTTTTCTTTTTTTAATTCTTCATTTACTTTTACCCTGCCTCTCTTCATCTCTCCATAATGCACATCCCTAAATCCGGCAGGATTTCTTGCTCCTGACTTGGTCCATAAGAGAAATAGAGGTGGAGGAGATCAAAGGATATTTCCAAAATCCCATGCCTAGCAGAGTTTGTGGCCCCACTCTTTGAGCACCAACTGCATACCATGCCCCGTGTGAGCCTTGGAGTATGAGGAAGAACATGGCCTGTGCTGTATCGGTGTCCTCGCCCCTGTGATTCTGCTGAGTCTCTGCCCTGTGCTGCCCGGCACAAACAAATCATAACCTGGGGAGAAACTCTGCAAGCAGAAATGGTTAGGGAGCTACAGAAGAAGCAAGCCTGAGACAACACTGGCAGGTGCTGAGGGTAAGTGGTGGAGATCAGAGTTTACCGTGACACTTTCTTTTCCTGCATAGTATTTAGGAAGCTCCGTGTCACATGCCTTCTCTGCAAAGTTTCCCTGGGTGAACTCAGCCCTGGAGGGAGGCAGAGATCAAGTCCCTGTCTGCCTGGAGATATGGAGAAGAGGACCACAGCAAGCCGGAGGTCTACCCAATGGACAGATCTGGTACTTGATCCTCTGTGTCCTGAATTTGCTGTGTCACAGGCATCATTGCAATGATCACTTTGAAGACATTAGAAAAGAACTGTGATCCTCCCAGATACCCGGACCGTTGTTCATTGGCCTTATGGGAAAACCATTCTCCGGGATATTGGTGTCTCCACTTCTGAGAAGGTAACAGAATAATCAATTTCCTACTAGGCTGTTTTGTACAGGAAAAGGCTTGATTGAAAACTGAGACCAATGATTGCAGCACCTGTGTTCTCTGAGCAGCTTTTCTTCCTAGCCCTTTGCAGTCTTTGGCCACCATGGCCAGTTGGTAGTGGGGCTCCCTGGGGGTGTTGAAGGGCAGGTCCTGCACTGATGCCAGATCTCCTCCCACCCAAAGTCCTGCCCCTGGCAGCCGCAGCAAGCTGCCCCTCCGGTGCTAAGTGCTGAGCCGGTGCTTCTGCTGCCTGCAAAATCCAGATGCTGAGTTTGGTCAAACCCAGCTCTCTTGGTGGAGAACACAAGAGATTGTGCCAATCTATCCACTCAGGGCTTTTCCCTGATGCTGGGAACCCAGGGAAAACAGCAAGTTTTCCGTGCACTTGAGAACTGAGGTGACAAATAACCTAGCTCAGGCTCAGCGCACTCAGTCAACAGCTAGCTTTGCTTACGCTGCCCTATTATTGCACACTCTGATCAGTGACAGGTCCCACCCACCAGTCATCCTGCGGGACAGCTGGACTCACAATCTGTTGTTCCTTTGCTTTTTCCTGCACACAGACTCAGTCAATCATTGCATCCTCCCCATGAGCTCAGCTCCCACCCGCCCTCTCTTTCCTGACCTCCTCCCCTGGGCTTCCTGTGCTGTGGCGTCACCCTGAGCCCCCTGATCCTTTCCTCTTCCAAGCTGGCCCTGTCCCTGC
>NW_022900937.1:28186150-28242129 GCF_012274545.1 Fukomys damarensis | reverse complement strand
AGAGAAATAGAGGTGGAGGAGATCAAAGGATATTTCCAAAATCCCATGCCTAGCAGAGTTTGTGGCCCCACTCTTTGAGCACCAACTGCATACCATGCCCCGTGTGAGCCTTGGAGTATGAGGAAGAACATGGCCTGTGCTGTATCGGTGTCCTCGCCCCTGTGATTCTGCTGAGTCTCTGCCCTGTGCTGCCCGGCACAAACAAATCATAACCTGGGGAGAAACTCTGCAAGCAGAAATGGTTAGGGAGCTACAGAAGAAGCAAGCCTGAGACAACACTGGCAGGTGCTGAGGGTAAGTGGTGGAGATCAGAGTTTACCGTGACACTTTCTTTTCCTGCATAGTATTTAGGAAGCTCCGTGTCACATGCCTTCTCTGCAAAGTTTCCCTGGGTGAACTCAGCCCTGGAGGGAGGCAGAGATCAAGTCCCTGTCTGCCTGGAGATATGGAGAAGAGGACCACAGCAAGCCGGAGGTCTACCCAATGGACAGATCTGGTACTTGATCCTCTGTGTCCTGAATCTGCTGTGTCACAGGCATCATTGCAATGATCACTTTGAAGACATTAGAAAAGAACTGTGATCCTCCCAGATACCCGGACCGTTGTTCATTGGCCTTATGGGAAAACCATTCTCCGGGATATTGGTGTCTCCACTTCTGAGAAGGTAACAGAATAATCAATTTCCTACTAGGCTGTTTTGTACAGGAAAAGGCTTGATTGAAAACTGAGACCAATGATTGCAGCACCTGTGTTCTCTGAGCAGCTTTTCTTCCTAGCCCTTTGCAGTCTTTGGCCACCATGGCCAGTTGGTAGTGGGGCTCCCTGGGGGTGTTGAAGGGCAGGTCCTGCACTGATGCCAGATCTCCTCCCACCCAAAGTCCTGCCCCTGGCAGCCGCAGCAAGCTGCCCCTCCGGTGCTAAGTGCTGAGCCGGTGCTTCTGCTGCCTGCAAAATCCAGATGCTGAGTTTGGTCAAACCCAGCTCTCTTGGTGGAGAACACAAGAGATTGTGCCAATCTATCCACTCAGGGCTTTTCCCTGATGCTGGGAACCCAGGGAAAACAGCAAGTTTTCCGTGCACTTGAGAACTGAGGTGACAAATAACCTAGCTCAGGCTCAGCGCACTCAGTCAACAGCTAGCTTTGCTTACGCTGCCCTATTATTGCACACTCTGATCAGTGACAGGTCCCACCCACCAGTCATCCTGCGGGACAGCTGGACTCACAATCTGTTGTTCCTTTGCTTTTTCCTGCACACAGACTCAGTCAATCATTGCATCCTCCCCATGAGCTCAGCTCCCACCCGCCCTCTCTTTCCTGACCTCCTCCCCTGGGCTTCCTGTGCTGTGGCGTCACCCTGAGCCCCCTGATCCTTTCCTCTTCCAAGCTGGCCCTGTCCCTGCGGTCAAACCCACCCCATCATCCAATAGTCAGGCTCTCCGTGCTTTTAGCCCACGGGACATTTCCCCTCCAGTTCCCACAGCTGGCATCAGATCAGGCTCCCTTACTCCTTGGAGGATTGGGCTTATGTCTATTTTCTGACACCTCCCTTTTCTTTCTGACTTTTATTCTGTCTGGAATGCATCTCTCTTTGTCCCAGAACTGCCAGTACCTGACACATGGCTGACATGCTACCTCCTCCACGAGTCTTCCCTGATCTACTGGTCTGGAAGCACCTTCCCTTTCCGTAAGTCACTTGCAGCCTTCTGTTTGTAGCCAGTGGAGATGCCTCATACAGAACAGGCCTGGCCTGAAAAGGAAGCCACTAACGTGCTCTTCAGGAGTTACCGTCCTGAGCCTTGATGTTTTTGTGTGTGACGTGGAGGACGGTCATGCTGCCTGCATTCCTTGTGAGGAGCACAGAAATCCAGGCACACAGGTGCTTGGTAAGGAGCAGGGGTGATTGGCACCAACTACATCCTTACGCTCTAGCTTCGGGTTACTCCAGTACCAGCCGGGCTCCTGTGCGCTACAGCCCAGGCTGTCTCGCAGAGGGTGGCCTCAGAGCCTGCCCCGGTGGGGACGGATGACAGCCAAATTTCCTGAGCACCGGCGGAGGTCTGCTCTGAGAGTGCTGAGGGCACGGAACGGTCACCGAGACCAGCAGTTCCAGCACCGCTGTCATCAAAGGCCCAGGCCCCGCCAGGCCCAGCCCGCTCTGTTAAAACAAAGGATGGGTTTCCTTGAAAATCCTACTCTTTCCTCCCTAGATTTCCCTCTCGGCGGCTTCTGCGGCCACACATGTTTCCGATGAATCCGCACTCAAATGAATTTCGGCCGACAAATAACTCGATACAGCTCTTTGGTGGGAGAGAATTCCACGAGAATGAGGTCACGGTTTGGCTACAGTAAAATGAAAAATAACCCAGCACCCGCCGCCTCCCAGCCTGGCATCCACCCAAGGCAGTGCATTCGGGAACCATTATCGGGTTTATCGGGGTAACGTATCACAGAAAACCTGCTTCTGTTTATAGACCATTTTATTATTCCGTTTTGACATTTCCCTTTTTTCTTCATCCTTCTTCCCCTTAAGCAAATATCTATTAGGCTGAGTTGAAATGCGATCCGACCAAATATACTTTTTCAACTTCAGGCTAAAGCAGGTCTGACTCAAAGCAGAAATGCTTAAGTGAAAAGTTATGATTTACTTTCTTTCTAAAGGGAAACAGTGTCAGGAGGAGAATTTTATGTGACAAGGGACCTCGCAGAGCAGAGCAGGGGCTGGCGGCTGATGCCGATCTTTCCTGGGAAAGTCCGGGCTTCCGAGGCCGGGCCTGGAGCCCCACTCCTAGCGCCCCCTGTGGCAACCTGGGAACAGTGCACCAGTGGAACCGCAGGGCACTGCAGACCGACGGATGGCCTGTCGGGGACAGGACCCGGTCTGACGATGGCCATCCTGACCCCTTTGTCTTACCGGGTAAACTGAGGCTGCAGCAGCTGTCCCAGGGTGAGTGAGCAAGCACACAGTGTAAGAGGGGTCGAGCCTTAGCGCGTGGAAGATGTGAGAACCAGCTCTGCTGTGTGACGTTAGGCAAGAGACTTTCTCCCGGCTTTCTCATCAGAATATGTTTGCAATACACAGAAAACATATCCACCAGGAAGAAGTGATGCATTTACGTACTGCATCTTGATCCTTTTTACTTCCCCTTCCCTCCTCTCCTTCCTGCCTTTGGCCTTTTCCATCCCCAGATTCCTTTATCTTATGGTGCCTCGAGTGTATTGTCTATAAAATGGGGTAACACTTTCTGCCCTGCCCATAGCACACAGTAATGGAATGACCCATCTAAGGACCTGCTGTCAAAGCAATGCCGTGTGTGTGTGTGTGGCTACTGGAGATGGAACCCAAGACATCTCCAGCTCTTTTTATTTTTTTATTTTGAGACAGGGTCTTGCTAAATTGCTAAGTAGACCAGGTGGGCTCAAACTTGCAATCCTCCTGCCTCAGCCTCCCAGACTGCTGAGATTACAGGCATGGGCCAGCACACCCAGCTCTGAGCATCTTATACTGCACTACTACTCAGCAATCCTGCCAGGCAGGAACAGTAGTGACCCAATTCTCAAGAGAGGGGAATTGGGAGAGGTTCTGGGATTTCAAGCAATGGGACTGAAGCCACACAGTTGGAGGATAACAGAGACCTGACCTGAACCTGGAGTGTCCAACCCAGAGCCTGTGTCTCAGGCTAACACCATCTGGTCTCTGTGACCAATTAAATCAGAAGCCAGATGCAAGGTGAAAGGTGAAATCTTGAGGAGAATGAGACCCAGGGCTGCTGCCTGCAGCTTCCAGGTCCTTTCCTCGTACCAGTTCCTGTGGGGATGCCATTCTGTCAGGCCTGGGACCACAGATTAAATTATGGGGTGGGAAGAGGGTTTGAATTCTCTGAGTGCATCAAGACATAGGCTTGAAAGGAATACGTGGTGGTGAGGCCCAGGAACGAGGGCTGAGTCTGGCCTGCAGGCTGACATACATGACCGTATTTCACGGGCAGGGCCGATGGTAGTGAGGCCCTACTGCCTGGCAGGATGAAGCCCTTGCGTTGGTTTTCCTCCTTCCTCTTCAACTTCTGATTATTCCCAGGCATGGTGACCTCCAGGCTGGCCTCTCCACAAACCCTGCATGGCCTGGCCCCAACTTCCTTTTAACTTCACCTTCTCCCTTGCACCAACATGGTGGAATTTGCAAGGGTGCACAGGCACATTCAGAAAAGAAAGAAGCACCAGAGGCCTTCCTAAGTGGCTACCCAGCCCTGTGAGAGTGAGAGCCTACCCGGCCTCAGGAATGGAGCCATTTCCTTGAGAGAGGAATTAATTCTTCTCAGTGACCTAATCTCTTCGAGGCTGGACTTCTGAATGCTGCCACACAGCAAATCTCCACAGGTATCTCAGGAGGATAAAATTGTATTCAAACCACAGCAAGCACACCCACCATCAGTTCTTAGTTTACAGATTAAATAAGCACATGCAAAATACAGTTTCACCAGCCCCCTAGCTCAACCCTCTGTAAACCTCAAAACTGTACACATACTTACCTGAGCGCACACACCAAGTAAAGTGTCCCGATCCAAGAGGTTAGGGACAACTTCAGCCAACAGTGTCACACTCAGATCCAAGCGAGACAGTCGAGCAGCACCCGTCTCTCTCATTTGTCCCCACGCTGGCTCTGGGATATCTCTTGGCCGGGGCTGACCTCCTCTCTTTTGCTCCCCCTTGCACCCCAGTGGACTGAGTCAGTTTGCTTGCAGTCTTTCTTGGCTATCAAACCATTCTCCACTCTGCACCTGAGTACAGCCAGGCTCTGTGGGCCCCTCCCACTGCTGCCACTTCTGTTAATACTGTTACATTTTTGGGAACAGAGAGGACACTCGGGAGTAGCTACACTCAGGATGGGAGGGGTCTAGGTCCCTTATTTGCATACCCAGCATTCCCAGTAAGCCTTCCAAGAGATTCCCTGGTTTTAGCCTCACCCTCACCTAATCAGGTGTTCAAGCTCTACCTTAGCAGCACTCCCCGGGCACTACTTGGGGTTTAGTCCAGGAAGGTGCACTCCTGTGTTCTGCCCCCTGTGCTACAGCAAATCCCTGTTACAATAAAGATGCACTTTGGTGTCCTGTGAACCTGCTCATGATTTATTTTGTGGGTAGCGTGAGCACTAAAAGTCCTGTGAGTCCAGGAATTAACACTGAGGAGCTCCAGAGTCCAGAAGCCAACGAAGACCAGCGACAGTGACCTAGTGTTTGGTGGAGCTGACCACAGTGTCCAGCACAAGCTGGCACTGGATGGTGATGGCTGGCAGAGGCAGTGACCGGCAGCTGGCCATGTCACCAGGCGTCATCTGCTGACATCAGGAGAGCTGCACTTGACCGACTCACGGTTTCCAACTGAATTGAGCAAAAGAACCCTCAGCTAGTTGGCAAGACAAAGACCTGATACAGCTGCTTTATTTGGTAACTAAAAACACAGCAGTTTGTACAGCACTTGACCCTTCCTGCTCGTCTGCTCAACATGTTATAATTTTTACAGCTTTTCAAGAGATAAGACTTATCATCCTTTTATATAAATAACCAGAGTCCTGAAAGGTCTGTACATCGTCTCTTACCTTTCTAAGTAGTACTCAGAGGTGAGGTGGTATTGATGACATTTTACTGAATCCATAAAATTATTTTCTTGAACAGGGCATCATTTGTTTAATAGCTCCACCAAAGAATAATTAACATGTAATAAGCTGCACATATATACACGTTGATGTGTTTTGTTTTTTGTCAGTACACGTTTGTGAAACATGAAGAAGTTCATCATGGGGGTTTGGTACATAGTCATATCTCATCTTGATTCTTTCTACTTTCTCTTCCCCTCCTCCTCCTCCTGTCACCCCCATTCCCAGATCCTCTCGCATCTCCAGAGCCTACCTCTCTGTTTCCTATCATCTATCTTTTATTTTGCTGTCTCAATTATTTATGCTTTGCGTTTCTCACATAAGAGAAGCCAAGCAATAGTTCCCCTTCTGTGTCCAACTTATTTCATTTAGCATTATGGTCTCCAGATGCATCCATTTTCAGACAAGTGACTCAAATGTATCCTTCTTTATGACTGAGTAGTACTCTGTTGCGTATAAATACCACTTCCCTTGACCCATTCCTCTGGGATAGGCGTAGGTCACTTCCAAAATCTAGCTGTGCTGATGCTCACTCGTGCTGGTGAGCTTTGACTCCTTCCCCTCAGGACCATGGCCTCTGCCCGGAATGCTCCGTCTGCCCTGCTAACAGCTTAACCTTCAGGACTGGTACAGATGTCCTTCTTCCAAAAACTTCCCCAATCCTCAGGCTTCGTTAATCTTTGCCCCGGTCTTTGGTTTGTGCCCTTACTTATACCTTTCCCTCCCACATCGATTTCATTCCCAAGGCCAGATATCAGTGAAATATTACTGCAATATTCTGCCTATTACAGCCCAGACTGTCTGGGAGTTGCGAGTGGTTTCTACGTTGTAAATCATCACATTTCCCACGGCTGTCTAAACACCTATAATGTCTTCCATTTTGCTTCTGGGCCCTGCAAAGCCTAAAACATCAATATAAATACTTACCTTTCAGGACAGTTTGTTCACCTCGCCCTGGACTAGGCTCCATGAGAGCAGAAGCTGGGACTCAAGTGCTACTTTGTAGACCCGGTCCAGTTGGGTGCCTGGTCTGTGGGTTCTGCACCTACAGATGAAATAGCTGAAGCTGGGCAGGGTTGGTGCTCTCCCAACATCCCAGTACTCCGGGAGGCTGAGGCAGGAGGACAGCATGTTCAATCTTAGCCTGGGAAATTTGTAAGAACTGTCTCCAATTTTTCAAAAAATTATTTTGTTTAATTTCTACATATATATTGTATAAAAGAGAACATTTACTAGTTACTTAGTATTTATTAAATGTATGTAGTCTTAACTCCATTTACGCTTAAAAGCTTAGACTCACAGCATACCTTTTTTTTTTTTTTAGTGTCTCTAGTCCCAGATATGTAGGTTGAGCCATAAACTACAATAAGAGTTGTTTGCTTAACCAATCGTAAACAGATTATTGAAAACATTTTACAAGCCAACAGGAAACCCAGTATTCCTATGTCTCCATTTGATCCCTCGGGACTCAACTTAAGATCCCTGGCTAGGTGGGGTCAATGCCCCTGCTCAGCCTGAAGCATGGACCTCTGGTCTTCTGCATTCCCTTAAGAATTGGGGACTAAAGTCTTACAGAGGGGAAAATGAGGTAGGACAGAAGAAATAAAAATTAAGTAAAAGGGGAGATGGAAATCAAGGTTTTAAGAATCGTCCTTTGAGAAAAACTGCAGCTTCAGAACACAAGAACAGTTTATTCCTTTTTTTTTCCCCTTCCCTTCTCTTTTCCCAGAACAGAGTAAACTGAACAACTTCCTTTCACCTACAAATGGGCTTGTTGCTTCTTCTTTTTTTTTGCAAAAGGTCCTCTTTCACTTGTGAAAGGAGCACCCTTATGGGATTTCCCAAGTGGCGGAACCATTGTTCCCTCTGGGTAGGCCAACCTCTCCCAGCACTGGACAAGACCAAGACTGTAGCTTATCGAATTCCACAGACTCCCACCACCTGAAACACACAAAAGACCGCAGTTCCCTATTGTTTTGTGCCTCAATTTCAGAGCACCCCCCTATATCTACCTCTAATAAATTCTTCTCAGGTCTTTTTTAAAAAATTAAAAAGGACTGGGGCTGTAGCTCAATGAGAAGGCCATGGGGCTCAATTCACAGTACTGAAAGAGAAAGGAAAAGATTGGAAAAAAGTCACATCTGAACAGAACTATATAGACTTTGGAGATCATTTCTTAAACAATGTATTATAGCAACTATCTCCATGCCACTTAAGCTGTATCCGGTATCCTACATAATCTAGAGGTGACTTAGAGTTTGAAGGAGAATGTGGATAAGTTCCATGCAAATACCAGGCCACGCTTTATGAGGAATTTGAACACCTGTGGAATTTGGGTACCTGTGAGGGTGATGAGGTCCAAACCCCGAGGATAATGGAGAATTACTGTCCTGGACCCCATGCCTGTCACATAGTGGCTTTAAGGTAGATAAGGCTGTGGCAAAGCTGGCTGGGAAGTAGGCGTGACAGGTTGAATCTGAGGTCCCAAGGAAAAAGGGATGCCAATTTGGTGGGCCATTTTGGAGGCGGTATGTAAACCATCTGAAGGTGACCCATCTTATATCACCTCTAAAGCTACCGGATTTGGGCATGGAAAAGCGAAGTAGGAGACTCATCAGCAAGTCCAGGGAAGAGGTGCTGTACTGTGTGTTTCTTGTGGTCCAACAGACTCAAGGACATTTGAAATACCCACAGAAAACAGAGAAATTATATAGATCCTCTGGAAAGTGCCCATAGAAAACTTATAACATAGACTTCTAGAATTTGGGAGCAAATCTTTGCTGTCCTTTTGAATTACTGTGTTTTTGAAAAATAGCCTCTGGCTTGCTACTGGATTTGGTAGAGACTGGATCTACCCAGCCATGGGACAGTTGGCATGAGACTCAAGCTTGCCAAAGAGCTAAGCATTGTCTGATATTTCTTGCCATAATGTTGGTCATGCATAGTGGAAACTTAACAATTGAAATTGCATATGGCAGAAAAGGCTTGGACAAGTGCAGAAGGTACAGGTGCATGATCAGACTCTTCCAAACCTGAATCCTGGTGTTTCATTTTCTTCTTGCCTCCAGTCTATGGCCGGGGCATCCTGGGGTGCTCCGTATGATCAGTTGATCAAAGGAGAGAGGACTCAAGATTGGTTCATAGATGTGTCTACTTGTTATGCAGTTGGCTGAGGCACTGCAACCTCACTGAGGGGCTTGGAGGTGAAGGACACCCTCCGTGTAGGTAGAGCTGAGTGATCCAAGTGATTGTCCACCGAGGCAGCAATGAGAGTGCTGCTGGTCCATGAATAGCTGGGAAAGTTTGGTTAGAAAAGCACAGGATAGGAAAATGAATGATGAGAAAGTTGGAAGAAGAGCTATATGGATGGACCATTTGGAAATGGTTTGTTTCCCATATGACCCAGTGAATGCCCTAAAAAAGAGCATCTACACACAGCAGAGGCAGCTTTTAACAACTTAGGGTGAGGGGATCCCACAGTATAGGGAGGGTATTTGGCTTCTATATTTCAAAGAGCTCCCTGCCAACCCAAGAGAGTCAAGAGCTCCATGGACAGGACTGAGGGGACCGCAATGTGTCGCTTTCTTCCCATGTCTGCAGACAAGGGCTCGTGTCTCCACTGTCCTGGGGGAAGTCTCTGCATTCCCAAGCACCCACCTCACACAGCATCTTCGTCCAGGAAGTGAGCCAGGAGGAGCAGTGGGCTTTGCACAGTGAGGAGCTGCTGGGAGTTTCAGGCTTCCTCTCCTCCCCTCCACTGCTGACCATCATAACTCTTCAAGGGAGAGGGATGTGTAGATCCATGTAAACACAGAACCCCAAAACAATTCCTCAGGAAGGCAGCTGCCTTCCAGGCACATAAGCAGCGGCTGTTGTCTAGGGAAGGAAAGTGTCTTGCTGGAGGAAGAGGGAGGGCTCTTTGGGAGGGGAAGAAAGGGCTGTGCTGGGAGGTGCAGGGACCCAGACTTGAGAAGGGCACAGCAACGGTGAGGAGTAGGTGACAAGAGAGGTGGCTTTTGACCCAGGGTAGAAGCAAAGCCACAGGTCAGGGTCCCGAGTGCCTGCAGCTTGACTTATGACCCCCAGAGGCCAGGGCCGCTCCAGAGCCCGATGCGTGAAGCATGGCCTCACCCTAAGAGGACAGCGGTGCCTCCATCTGCCCCCCACGTGTGCTAAACCTCCTCCTGGCACTTCCTTCCCAGGTGCCCGCAGGTCTGGATGTATGGGTATCAGTGTGTAGATTAAAAAAAATACTAAGCTTAACCCGCAGCTGTGGTGAGGGGACTGGAAGGGGACATCTGTCCCTTCAAGGGGGATGCTGCTCCCGCCCATGAGGTGTGGCCAGAACCCACTGGCGGCTTCAGCTCACCCTGACAGTGCTTTGATGAGATACAACTGAGTCCTGACCATGGCTCGGCCCTGGGGCCATCCTTTCCCCTTGGGATCTTGCACTTCCTGCTTGAGGGATGAGGCATTTAGACCAGGCAGCCTGCAGTAGGATTCTAGCTGCCATGGCCCTCAGGGTGCAGTCCCTGCAGTGGGCTCGGGTCCCAGGGCACCCGCGGTGGAACTGCTTTGATCGGTACAGTGGCATTGGACGCAGGCTGGCTCCGGTGCACCCTAGGAGAGCTGAGCACTCTCCAGCTGTGTCGATCAACCTCTTGTGGAGAGCAGCTCAGGAGACAAAGAGCCAGCTGACCTCCTCTGCAAGGAGATGCCCCTTCCTTGCTGCCTTGGCGCCTCTAACTTGTGTTTTTGATAATATAGGGAGTTCCGCTTTGAGGTATGCTGATTTGAAGACATCGGAACGCAAACAGGACACTGCCACACAGTGAAAGGAAAGACCAGGATAAGATGGAGCTGGACCACATGTCACACGAGGGAGGATGGAAGCCACAGGGGCCAGAGAAGAAGTGCGCAGAGGGCTTAGTCACTGCTCCCAGATCTCTAATTGCAGAAGGTCACTTTTGCTTTGGTTCCAATTTATATCCATTCCAGGGCTTGGAATGTAACAGAGAGTAGATGAACGTTGGACTGGATGAATGAATGAATGAATGAATGAGTGCAGAGAGCAGGTGAATGTTTGATTGGTGAACGAATAAGAGGATCCAAAAGGCAGATCTAGAGTCAAACCAATGCAAGGTAAGAACAAGATATATTTTGGCTCAATATCAGCTAACTAACCAGTGCCCCTTTAGAGAAATAATCTTCCCACTGCTGGGGTGAACAGAAGGACCCCCCCCCGGGAATACACATAGGCACTGCTGACCCTGGGAGGCGCAGACCCCTCACTGTCTGAGCTGACGCAGACTAAGCTGTGATCCAAGTGGGGGGTGGCCACTTGGAGCAGTTTCACCCCACATATCGGAGCAGGGCCATACCCACTCCTTCATGGGCTGTTCCTGAATGCTGTGGGTTTTACAACTCTGTTCTCTCAGTACCTTAAGTACAGATGGGTGGGAAGAAATAAAAGAAGACACAGGAAGCTTGGACAACTGCCACAAGGCTAAATTGGCTCTGTCATGGATGATAAAACAAAGATGAAATATCCCTTATTATTTGCAAGTTTTCTAACTCTATGAGAAGTATTTAATTATAGCTATAAAAGTTGTCATCTAAATGGCCTGCCCTAATGTGAACATAAAAAGATGAAGAAAGCCCATGAAGTCTTCATTAGTTAATTAAAATTTCTTGATTTAATGGAGAGTGGTGTCACTCTGATAGATTGAGTAAATACAGTAGTTTATGGATGAAATTCCCCCAATAAAAGTGATATTAAAAAATAAAAGTATTTCTTTGTTTTGCTCATTCAAGCATTGCCCTCAGATCACATACGCAGTATCAGAGCCCACAGGTGCCGTGCAGTGGGCGGGACTCTGTATACACTTGCACGCATTGGTGACCAGCTACTCCTGTGCACGGGTGTGGCACACCCACAGGAGGACACTGTCTGGACCAAAAGCTCCTGCGTCCTTCCTAGGATGGAAGACTGCATCACCACAGACAGAGCTACAACCAGGGCCGGGCGTCCTTGGCCAATCTGGGTGCAAGTCCTGCTAGCCTCCCCATCTGCGTGTGGGCAGAGCTCGAAATGTAAGAGCCAGGATGATTAGTTGCCTTTCTCCTCCTTGCTGCTGCGAAGTCATCCTTTCTTACTGATTGCAAAGGAAGCTCAGTAAGGCTGCTTCATTCACAGCAGAAGTGGGCCCAGCCCAGGGAGTGAGTGGGAAACCCTGTTGTGACCCCGGCAGTGTGCTGTGCTGATCTATGAGTCCAGAGGCCCTGGATCAAGGACACTTGCTCTCCACTGTGCCACAACCCTGCAGAGACCTTAACTGTGTGACCAGAGATGGCCAGCAGTGGCCAGGCCATGCAGTGATGGCCCATGTAACCAAGTGTGTAGCGGCTGTCATAATCTTCCCTAGGCTTGTATGAGTACCTTCTTTATTTCTTTATATATTTATTTTGAGGTACTGGGAGTTGAATCCGAGTCCTTTGCACTGAGCTACATTCCCAGGGCTTTTAAAATTCTTTGGGTTAAGGCAAAGCCTCCATAAATTGCTTTGTTCACAGGCTAGGCTAGAACTCGCACCACTCCTGCCTCAGCCTCCCAGAGTGCAGGGATGAAAGGTGTGCACCACCATGGCTGGCTTGTGAGTACATTCTGTGATGTTCTCACAGTGAGTGATGAAATTCCCTGACGGTGCACGTCTCAGAATGCACCCCTGTCCTTAAGCAATTCGTGACTGTATCTTGGCGGAAGTGGTAGTTGTTCACACTACCTGAACTGAAATCTCTCCGGGACCCAATCTTCTGATCCCAGAGACAAACGGAAGCCACTATTTCCCAGCCCTCCACTGCGAACTCCTCACCACTTCATAAGGCTCTCTTCCTTTACTTCCTGCTACTTTCAACCCCAAGACCCAATCTGACTCACTTGCTGCCAGGGCAGATGGCCCAGTCCAGCAGGGAGGTGAGCAGAGGATGTGTGAGGGGTGCAGAGCTGGAGGCCTGGCGCAGAACAGTGTGGCTTCCCCTCTCACCTCCCAGCAGCTCCACAGTGGTCATCACTGGGCCTGGCTCACTGTGGGACATGTTGATGTTTAAACTTCGGTACTATTAGCTGATCAGACACCTCTGTCCAAATACTTCCAAAGCAGCTGGGCACCTATAATCCCAACACTCTGGAGGCTAAAGTAGGAGCATCAAAGTAAAAGCCCAGCCGGGGCAACTTAGCAACTCAGTGAGAGACCCTGTCTTAAAACAAAAAACATCTAAAGAAAACATGCTGGAACGTAGCCTGGTGCAAAATCCTTGGGTTCAATCCCCAGCACCGCACAAACAATGACAATGAAATATCTGACTGCTGTTTCCACCCCAGCTGGTAGATCTCCAGCTCTTGAGAGTCAGCACTCACAGCCCATCTTCACCGGCTGGATCCTCACGTCCTTGTAGGGAGCCAGGACTCAGAATTGCTGCAAAGGCCCACGGATCCTGGCATCAGCCTTGTCACAGTGCGGGACAGGGATCTTTTCTCTTCTCCGTTCTGTGGTGATTAGGGCAGGGGGAGTTGGGCTCCAGCCTCCTCATCCCACCACTTCACCACTTCTAATGCTTTTTTGTTTCAACTTCTGGGATACTAGGTACAATTTTGTTTGGACAAAGGTGTTTTTAGACAAAACTGCTGAACACCTAAGGCCTAAACCAGCGCTTTGTGAAATAATTCAGGTGAATGAATATTAAAAATGCAGATTCCTTTGCTCCCTGCAAAGAAATTCTGTTCAGTGGGCAGGAAGAGGACCCAGAACTATGCTTTATAGATCAGGGCTCTGACACAGGCCTTTCAAGGCATGGGGAGGTGCAGATCTCTGCACTAGGGTCTGCTGCCTGCTGGCCATGGGGGCTGCCACTCACACAGCTACCAGCATTCGAAGTGTCGCTAGTGTGGCTGATAAAGGAAATCTAAAATTTCATTTCACTTCCCCTGCCTTTAATTCTAACTGTTGCGCATACTTTGTGACTACCATGGTAGATGGTACAAGTCCAGTGCCATCCATGGGAAGGGCCTGGCATGCAACCCCCTTAATGGGCAGACACACTTCCTTTTCTTGTCCAAAGACCTCTCCGACCCTGCCAGGCCATCCCCAGGCTTGGGGGCCTTGATGAATACTCTCATTTCACATGGGCCTTGTGTCCGGTAAGATAATTCAGGGACTCTTTCTTTAAAAGCTCAGAATCTTCGGTGGCCTGCCTTGCAAGTGCAAGGACCAGAGTTCAATCCCCGGTACCAAAAAAAAAAAAAAAAAAAAAAAAACCAAAATTAAAAAAGCTCAGAATCTAGCAAACAGGATTCTAGACAAAGAAATGGTGAGGTACAGTTTGGACAGAACAGAGACTAATCAGAGCACACCTATTTTGTCTTGCTTTGTTTTGTTTGCAGACTTATTTTCATTCATTAGGAATCCTCCCATCCCTGGCTTCCATGATGGCCTGGGGAAGTCAGTAGCAGGAATTACAGCAGTGCCTTCCTGATGGAGGATACGGCAGTGATCCCAAGCATCAGCTCTGGAATGGGATGGCCGGGCTCCGAGTCCTTTATTAGCTGTGTCCTGTAGGAACTATATCCACCTTTCTGCTTCTGTTTCCATTATGGATTGGGTCTATATATCCTCCCCGCCACAAAGTCTCCTGAGGTCATAGGTGTGGGACTTTGGTGGAGTTCGCTGGATCTAGAGTGGGTGATGCTGGAATTAAGGGCATGGGATTACTGAACCATGTGAGTGATGGGGTTGCCACCGCCCTAATCCCAGTAGTCTGGATAAGATAAAAGGGACAGAAAGATGCTGGTAAGTCCCCTCTTATTATTTTTGCTGTCTTCTGCCACCATGCACTGTTGCCCCTCTGCCGTGCCACCCTGTTTTAGAGCCACGTGATTAGAGACTGAAACCTCTATGAACTGTAAGCTAAATCCACCTTTCCTCCTTTAACTTTAGGTGTCGGGTATTTTGTCTCAGCAATGAGAGAAAAATAACTAAGGCAGTTTCCTACACCGTGAGATGAACGTGAAGGTGTGACCTCCTGCTGGCCACTGCTGTGAGGAGCAACTAGGGTGGCCATGTGTTGTGTGTGGCGCAGGTGGGGACTGCCTGGGACAACTCGGCTTCCCTGGCACGGTGCGGGAGAGCCCAGGCTCGGAGCTGCTTGGGACCTCCTTCCCAGTCCCAGAGCTGCCCCCTGTAGGGCTGTGAACTTGGAAAAAGCATGCGGTGTCTTGTGCTGTTACAGAAAAACTCAGTGGTGCTGGTTGAAGGTGGTGAGCAGACTTTACCAAGTGGGGGGCGCTGCCAGAAGGGCTTTCAGGAGGAGAGAGCTGGGGCTCGACTCAAGCAAGCGAAGGTGTCTCTCATTCATTGCTCGCCAGTCACAGCCCTGTCTTTGCAATCTGACACTCCACGCTCACACTGGTCTCTGCTGCCCATACTTCCAGGAGAACTTTTAATTGCTTGGATTTCTGCTTGGAATTTTTTTTTTTGTGGACTACAGTTCTTCCCTACTCTGAGCATGCATGATGTGCATCTTTTTCTTTAGCTCCTCTGCTTTTTGTTGGTGTCTTCTTTAGACTCACTGATTCTTTGTTTTAGTAGGATTATTATCTCTTTAACTATATCTGTTTCGAATTCACCAAATGCTTTATTGATCTATTACCCCAACTGTTATCATTTGTTTTCAGCTGTATGAGGGAGCAGGGAGGAATAGAAGGGTGGGAAAAGGGACAAAAAAAAAATAATGTGTGTTCTATACAGGTGCAAACTCCTCACAATAAATTTAATCTTCCCATACTGCAAATTTACTAATAAAAATATGGGAAAAACCAAGAAAACGGTGTTCCTAAGAAAACTGAAGGGCTAACAGAGAGGGAAGCAGGAAATAATTTTTCAAAGAAAAATGAATAAACCACTTTCCTCTGAGGTTTGAAAAAAAAAAAGAAAGAAAGAATGGACAAGTGGGAGTTTACAGTCCAAGGCAGAGTGGGAGATGGCAGACGGAGAATGACTAAGAGGAAACGTGGGGAAGGGCAGATGATGACTGAATAGATCCTACAAGGCTCTGACCGGAAGTGGTGGGGGGACAGGAAGGATGGGGAGCTGCATTAGGTACAGACGGCCATCAGAGGTGGAGGGTGGGGAGCTGGTTGGACAGACGCTGCGGGTTTCTTGCTAAGACTGGACAAAGCAGGCCCCTGGGATTCAGCTCAGTGGTTCTGCTGCCTGCTTCACAAGCACAAGGACCTGAGTTCGATTCCCGGTACAAAAAAAAAATTGGACAAAGCAGAGACAAATATGACAGTCCACATGCCAGCCTGAGAGTTCAGGAGCCTGGGCTTGGTGAAGGAGAGACTCCGTCAGTACCTCAGCCTTCTCCTCTGTAAAACAGGATTTCTTAGAGGGCTCCACACAGAGGCCCATGGTCGTGATCCTGTGGGGGGCCTGACTCACGGTGAGTGCTAGGAAAGCTTTTGGTCTGCCCTGTACCCTCATCCTTAGTTGCTGGAATCCTCTGTGTGATTCACATTTCCTACGTCATCCAACGACCCAGCAGCTGTAAGAGTCACAGAAGGCACATGCTCGGTTATGTCACTTTTTGGTGGAAAACCTTTCCATATCCTGTTACCCTCGTGTCATCAGTAGGACAAAATACCCATGCACCCGACACCCACAATTTAAAGGAAGAGAGGTTTATTTTGGCTCATGGTTTATAGAGGTTTCAGTCCAGAGTTTGCTGGCTCCAAGGAAAAACAGTATGGTGGAAAGGACTGGGCAGTAGGACGCTGTTTATCTCATGGCATCCAGGAAGCAGAGAGCACCATGGGAAGATCCCAGAAGGGAAGTAAACCCTTCCTGGTCACACCCACAGTGACCACTTCTTTGGACCAGACTCCACCTCTTAATAGCAGTCAGCTCTAAGGCCCCGTCATCCAATCACCTCCCAAAAGCCCAGCCTATGAGTGCATGAGGCTCTTGGGGACATCCAGATCAAAACCATTACACCACCCTTCCTGTTACGTGACTTTGTGTTTATGTCTATCATAATAATTGTAAGACTGAATCATATCTTTATGCTCTCCCAAGGTACGTGTGGATTTTCTGATTTTCCTAATCACATTCTTGGCCATCAACGCATGTGTCTAAGATAAGTGAGTCAGTAGCTCCCCAACTAACACATAAGTGACATTGTTTGGGCAGAGACAGGAAAGACGCTTTCCCTGAAAGCTTCCTCCCTTTATCCTGAGTCAAACATCACCACTTAGAGCAGCAGGAATTCAGAGGCGCTCTTTTGACAACTCTCTGGGAAGTGGTGCACAGAAGACTCTGATCCCACAGGTGGCACCTCGCTATCTAGCGGCTCAGGAAAGCAGTAGTAACAGGTAGTTTGGGCCAACATATGCCATGCATGGCTGCTTCGTAAACAGCTCAACTCTGTCTGAGGCTAGAATGGGAAATTTATTAAAAACACTGGCAAAGTCTGTCAAAGTGAGACCTTTCATATCCATAATTCCTACCATCTGTAACATCTTAAGTTACATAAGATCCCCAATTACCAGTAGCTGTGTTAATCCATCATCTGCCTTAAATATTTTTATATGTTCTTTATATACTCTGTTTAGTTCCCCTTTCTGTTTTTCTAACGGCATGTTCTCGACTTGCCACTATTAATTTTGTGCCAACTTTATCTTACTAAGGGACTATCCAAAATCTCTGGGGAATGGTTTTCAAGGAGTAGAATGGTATATTACAGTGATTTATATTGACCCAAAGGAGAAAAATTACAGGGCTGTTAATTAAGGGGAGGCAGTCATATTTTCTCCTTTCATCATTTATTACAAATATAATTTTTATGAGGTGATCATTTCTAGATAAAAAGTTGCTGGGTCAGGTCACTGTTATTATTTGTGATAATGGGGCAATACAAGATATTTTCAGGAAGTTGCTAGTGCTGCCAACTTCAGAATGTATATTTGCATCTAAATTAATTCTTAATTGTCCAGTTTTAATGCTAAAGAGTTATTTACTCTCCCTCAAGTGCCAGTTGCACATTCAGAGACTCGGGGACAGGGGAGGTGGAGGCAGGGGAGGGGAGGGGAGGGGAGTAAAGAGAATCAGGGTGCGACATGTCCAGGTGCCAGTCATTATGAAAGTGCTTCTTGTATGCTGCAAAGATATAATGATAAAAAGGAGGAAAAAAATAAGCCCTTAGCCGAATAAGCCTGAACTATCATTGACCATTTTTTGAATAAGAAGAAAGTATCGAACTACACTTCTATTTTGAGTGGAATGACAGTACTATTACATGTGCCTAAATAAAACTGTCTGTCCTGGGAGGGTCTTAGCTTCCTTCACTACTAGATGAGAAGCAAAGACTGGAAATCATGCCCCAAAGGCCCTTGACAGAGAGAACAGTACCCTCGGCACACAGTCACATTGGAGGCGCCTTCTGGATGGCATCAGAGACTCCCACACTCTGGCCTGGCAGTGGCAGCTATATAGGCAGTGACTGGGGTATCCTGCTGAGAGTCCCCCATCTGTGCGTGAATTCCAAACCTCACTGTGAGGATTGGGGGCCAGCTCTGCAGCTGAGGGGAGAAGGCTGTGGTTCGAGACAGAGTCTGGGAACCAGGACGCGGGACTGGCCGGACACCAAATGCACTTGAACACAGCACCTACACTGGCTCTGAGCCGCATGACTCCACTTTCCTGTTCGCACAGGAGCCACGCAGAGGACAAGCGATGCATTTGACCCAGCTATTGCTCTGCTGGGTATCTTCCCAAAAGAATTAAAAGAATCATACCACAGCGATATATGCTCACTCATGTTTATAGTGGCGCAGTTTGTAAAAGCTAAAATTTGGAAACAATCTAATTGCCCATCAACTGGAGACTAGATAAAGAAAATGTGGTCTTTTATGTAAAATGGAGTACTGCTCAGCCATAAAGAATGAGAAACTAGAGACATTTATAGCTACATGGTTGCACATTGAGGCTACACTCAAGTGAAATTAATAGAACACATATGTGTAAATACTGAATAGTTTCTCTAGTGAGAAAGAATAAAAGTGCAAATAAGGATCAAAATGTATAATTCATTTATGTAATAGGAAGAAAAGGTCTAAAGTAGTAGGGGAAATAGGAAGGGTAGGGGAAAGGAAACAAGAGAAAGAAAAATATGAGAAAAGGAAAAAAACAGAAACAAAGTCTTTGTAAATAAGGAAGGATGGAGGGGTGAAGGGAGGGCTGGGGAATGGGGAAAAAATAAGAACCAAGATACATCATGTAAAAGTGCAAGATCCCAATGATGAACACAATTGTACTGTATACCTGAAATGTACCAATAAACAATGGGGGGCAGGGATTTTTAGCTCAATGGTTGCGCTGCCTGCCTCACAAGTGCACAAGCGCAAGGACCCAAGTTCGATTCCCTGTAAAAAAAACTCTCTTGGGGCCAGGGATTTAGCTCAGTGGTTCCATCGCCTGCCTTGCAAGCACTAGGTCCCAAATTCGATCTCTGGTACCAAAAACAAAACAAAACAAAAAAAACAAAAACAAAAAACCAAAAATTTAATGGAAAAAAAAAGAAAGTGGCAAGGTCAGTGGGATAAGTGTGTTCAAAGACTGGGAAGGATTTTGAAGGGGATTCATGGTAGTGTGTCTTTTACTGTAATAATTCTGAAAATTTAAGTATATACCATATTTTCAGCACTCTGATGTAACGGAGACAGTACAAGAAAGTATAAAAATGTATAAGAAAGATAATAGAGGAGACCAAGTGGGCTTTACCTCAACAATACAAGGTTTGTTTACTCTTCAAGAATCAATTAATTGGGCCAGGGATTTAGCTCAGTGGCTCCACCGCCTGCCTTGCAAGCACAAGGTCCTGGGTAAGATACCCGGTACCTCCCTCAAAAAGAATCGATTAATTTTGGGAGGAGAAGAAGAAAATTAGGGGAAAGGGGGAGGGGAGCAGGAATGGCAATTAAAAGGATCAAAAGTGATCAAGAAATGATGTATATGTATACTTATTCCCCTAAATGAATGTAACTTTTATGTATTGAAAACATACACTGAAAACAATGAATCGACCAATATAATTCATTGTATTAATGGGCAAAAAAAAAGTGATAATTCCAACAGATTCATAGAAAGCATTTGACAAAATCCAACATGTATTCTGGATTAAAAAAAAAAAAACTCAGCACAATATAAAAGAGATTTCTCAACCTGGCAGACAGTGTCTACATAAAACTTACAGTGAAACCACTTTTAACAGTGAGACAGTGCCTGTTATGATCAAGGAGAAGTTAAAAATACTTTCCCTCTTCCCTTCAACGGCATGCTGGAGATTTTAGGGTTATAGATTAAGGCATATAAAAAAGGGATTCAAATAAAAAATAAGTAAAATTGTCATTGCTCAGATCATTTCTGCCAAACAGCTTATAAAGTTAAAGAAGAGTTAAACAAGTGGAAAGATTTACTATCTGCAGGGATCACAAGAATAACCATGGATATATGGATACTTATATCCATAGTCTAAGCAACCTCAACAAAAGTATCATGATGAGATTGCCTTGGAAGAATTGATTAGTGATTATAAAATTCCTATGGGAACAGAAAGGATCTAAAGTTCCCAAAACTATTTTCAGAAAGAACAAAATTGAAGATTTTGTATTATCTGAGTTTAAGATTATTATACAGGAAACAAATGCAAATTAGAAAGTTCAAAATGTACCTAACACCATGTACAATTATTAATTAAAACTGAATATAACTCCAAAAGTAAGATCTAAAATGTTAAAATGCTTAGAAGAAAACCCCAGAGACTATGTGTGTGACTCTGAGTTAGATAAAAATTCTTACATGTAATGCCAGATGTATCATCCTAGCAGAAAAGGAATTGAAAATTGAACTTATTCCAATGCTACTTTTCTAAAACTACTGTAAAGAAAATGAAGTAGCCAACATAAACTGGAAGTAAATGTTTGAAAGTCACATAACTGATGTACTTAGTCACTTTCTTTGTTGCTGGGACAAACTACCTGACACTCATAACTTAGGAAGGAGAGGTTTATTTTGGCTCACATTTTAAATTTATTTATGTACTTATTGTTTTGGTTTTTGAGACAGGGTCTCATTCTGTAATTCAGGGTGGCCTTGAACACATTATGTAGCCCAGGCTGGGCTTGAACTTGTGGCGATCTTCCTGCCCCAACCTCCCTACTGCTGGGATTACAGGTGTATACCATCATGCGTGGCTTGACTCACATTTTAAAAGTCTCAGTCCTTGCATGGCTGGTACCATGGTGAAAGGGCCCGGACTGAGGGAAGCTGCTCACCTCATGGCAAACAGGAAACAGAGATCCAGGAAGGACCTGGGAGGGAGATAAACCCTTCTGCGTCATGCTCCCAGTGACCCACCCCTTTAGACCAGGCCCCACCTCTAGCAAGAAGTCAGCTATAACCCAACCACCTTCATAGGATCTTGCCTATGATTGCATGAGGCTTTCAGGAAACATCTAGATATAAACAATAATGACTAATACAGGACTCATCTCTATAATACACAAATAAATATCAAAACTCAATAATAAGGAACTATGACAAAAAAAGAAAGCAAAATATCTGAACAGACCTTTCCTGAAATAAGAAATATGGATGGGAAATAAAACACATAAAAATATTTTAACATAATTAGTTTCTATGAAAATGCAAAACAAAACCACAGTGAGATACCTACCAGTCCAATCTGTTGGAATGCTTAAGTTTGACAAAGCTGCTCACACCATTTGTTGGTAAGGATTTGCAGGCGTCTGGAGCAGTTACACATAACTGTATGTGGGCATAAATGGAAGAAGGTGCAACCACTTTGGAGAACAGTTCGGTCATTTCTCAGAATGTTAAAGTATAATGCACACTTGCTACTGATAGGTAAAGGAAGCTCTCTCTCCACCCAAAAAGCTTGTGCAGGGATGCTCATGATGGCCTTATTTGTGATAGCCAGAAAAATTCTTAAATTTAAAGGTCAGATTGACAGACTCATGTAAAATGAACACATGGTCAGATTCCAAGAAGCCACTGTCAGACGATAAAAAGAATATACAATGTATGATTCTATTTACAAAAGTTCTTGGCAACACAATTGAATCGACAGGAAGACCTTCGGGTGATGAATGGTAGGATGGTGGGGGAGGTTGTAAAGGTCTGGTCACAGGTTTGTGCAGCACACTGGTTATGATGATGGTTACACTGTGTGTGTGTGTGTGTGTGTGTGTGTCAAATCCAACAAAAACACACTTTACATAGTCTCAGTCTGTTGTAACACAACAAATGTCAATAGAAAAAAGTCAACTAAAATAAGATGGTTAATTGCATGGAAAAGTTAATTGTATGCATTATATATAAATACACACTCATTCCCATACACCCTACATCATGTGCATATATGCTGGCCTGGAAAGATACTCATCATACATTTTTGTATGAAAAAAGAAGTGAAAATGTATTTAAAATATGACCCTATAGTATTTTTCACAAAAAAACCTTATTCTATGTAGACAACAAAAATAATGAATGAAAAGAGGCCAAAATATTAAAGATAATGTTTTAAAAGTGGTGTATAATAGGAAACAGCTATTTTTTAGAAAGATGTTTTCCATACTTCACTTACATCAGGACCAAAGTTAGTTTTTCCAGATCAGTGACATAGGGCCGACCCTTGAAGACGTCTTCACTAACATCTCCCACTGGCCCATGTCTAACCTTCCAGTATCTTATTTTGTGCATTAGTTATTCATCACTGCTGAACCTGGGAACTCTGAAGACTTTTGGGTTTCACAAACCAACAAACAGAACTCTTCTCCAAAGACGGGCTCTTCCCATAGTGAAAGCATAGGTCCTTATACACCAGCATGCTGTATTTCTCTCCTTGTGAGGACAATCTCCACTGCCTTGGGCCCCCGTTCCAGATGCCACCCCACCTGCTGATGTGCCTGGGTCACAGTCATGGTGGTGTTGAACCTGGGTACCATACACACGTTATATGGAGGGTACCAGTTCTGAGAGTCTTAGGGAACGCATGTAGCTTTCAGCATTTAAATCGCCCCCTCCCTCCCATCCCTGTTCTTTGGTGGGACCAAGGAGTTTGGTGATAATCATGTGTGATTTAGTCCCCTTATTCTTCCTTACCCACAGACATCCAGATGTCATTGAGTACACACCCATATCTGAGGTCTGCTTTAGCTTGAACATTGTGGGGAAATGTCCCTTGAGAAAGGTGTGTTGACATCATATTGTTAGATTCAGGAAGTGTTTGTCTAGATGAAAGTAGCTGGGCTAAGGAGAACCAAATGCTCTGGGAGAGTAACAGGGATTCAGTGGCTATGGGTGGCCTGGAGCGTGGGTGGATACCGAGGTTCATCATTGCCATAGTGAGAGCACAAACATGTTCTGCTTCTTACAGGCTGACACAGCTCACACCAGGATGATGGTTTGGAAAGCAGAACAAGAACCAGACTCTACCTCTCATTGCTACAACCATACTTGAAACCAAACACAGCGGTCTAGAGTCCTTGGTGAGGTGAAGCCCAGCCAGCGGGTATCTAGCAGGCAGAGTGCACTTGTCCATATGCGCAGGAGTCTCTGCTGTGAATGGTGGCAGGACCTGAGCTTCAGCTCAGGGAATGGCAAGAATCACTAAATACTTTTTTTGTGTGTGTGCCAGGGATCGAACTTAGGACCTTATGCTTGTGAGGCAGGTGGTAGAACCACTGAGCTCAATTCCTGGCAGCTCTAGGTAAGATGAGGGAATTTGTTTTGCTATGCCTTGAGGACATAATGAGTGCTATGTATCCCATTAGGTGATGCAAATAGGGAAACGAGGGAGAAAAATTACCCATGGGCACCTCTGGGAAACCACTGTTCAGTGAGGAAGACATAAATAAATATACAAACACAAATATCACGATGAACATTTGTCTATTTATAGAGCATGTGTAATGGCTTAATATTATAAACTTGATTACATGTGTAGACAAATGTATCTATTACCTATATAGGGAGAGAGAGGGGGCAAATGGAAGGGAAAAGAGGAAAGGAGAGGAGGGAGGTAAAGAAGAGAGGGGAAGAGAAGAGGAGAGGACATTCAGGAAAGATAACTGACTTCACTTGAGTAAACTATGAAAAGATTCAAGGAGACATTCGAGCATTGCCTTCAGAGTGAGGAGGACTTCACAAGGTAGATGGTGAAAGGAAATAGAGTTTCAAGCAGAAGTAGCATTATAGGCCACATACAAATATGAAAAAAATAGTTTTATTTTAGAGAACTGGCAACAATTTTTGTAACTGTTAAAATAAGAAACACAAAATTATGCAGACTTTAACTCATGTAAGGCCTTATGTCTCAAGCTATGGAGTTTGACTTCAAAGGATTACTAGAGTGCTAACACCCATGAGAAAATGTAGGTGCTCTGTAAAATAAGGAAGTACCATAATTTGAGAATAGCAAACTATTATACAGTTAACCAGGGGTGGTGAACCTACGGCACACATGCCAGTGGGCACACAGAGCCCTCTCTGTGGCACATGAGCTAAGTCACTCCAGCAGCTGAGCATCAGACAACAGTTGTTTTTTTCTAAACAAAAGCCTCAGTCTTCAGGTGTAATTGCAGCTTTGGCATTTTGTAACAAATAAGTGGGTTTGGGGTTGCAGTTAAGGCACTCGGTCTCTAAAACATTCAGCATCGCTGCAGTTAACCCACCCAAGAGATCACAAAGCATTACAAAAACTGGTAGTGAAAAGAATAAATAAAATATGCTCTTAGATTTTGTCTCACAAATATTTGAAATTGACCACTTCCCTCACGGAATGGCGAATAACATCTTTGAGAACATATTTTGTGAATCTTGCTAAAGATACAAAAAATATAGTCCAATGCATGTCACAGAAAGCTGTGTGTGGCTGTCTGGAGAATGGATTGAAGGCAGGGGTAGGAGAGGCTGGTGATTTGGGGAACAAAATGAGGAAGGTTGGAGCTGATAAAGCAAAACAGACGAGGGCCACATTGGTGTACTGGTGAGCTCTTTAGAAAGCACGTGGTGGGGGGGGATTTAGCTCAGTGGTTCCACTGCCCGCTTTGAAAGAGCAAGGTCCAGAGTTAAATTCCCCAGTACTGGAAAAAAGAAAAAGAAAGAAAGAAAGAAAGAAAGAAAGAAAGAAAGAAGGCAGGCAGGCAGGCAAGCACATGGGTTAAGATTTAATGACCAACTGGAGGAGTGGTGGTTAAGAATGGAGAGACTTTCCTATGAGTTTGGTTTGAGTCTACAAACACCATACTTAAGTATGAACTTTCTAAAATTACTTCCTGCCTTTGCTGTGTGATATTCAGAAATCCCGTGAAGGAGAAAATTGCTCTTCCAGCTACCTAGTGACTTTATTTTTAGAAGGGACATATTATCTTTGATAGCCAGAGTTCTGGAGACAAAGTTGGACCAACTAATAAAACCATGGATTCCAGAGTAAATGGCCCTGCAGTTAGGGCAAGATACGCGAGGTGCTATCCAGGGTGCTGAACCGATGAGTCTCTCACTGAAACCGCGTCTGTTGCCCTTCTGCCTTTGACCGCGTCAAACATACCTAGCAAGAGCTCGCCCACTCAGCCTGCTGCTGCCTGCCCTTGTCAGACTAGCTGGCTGCGACTTTTGATGGAGAATGGCCCGGTCCCTCATCTGGACATCTGGCAGGTCAGCTGCAAGCTGAAAGCTGTGTCCACAGAGGTTAAAAATACCCTGACAGGTGAGTAAACATTTCTCCCAGGAATACAATCGACTGTCCAGAGGGGCAGATAATTTGTTCCTGTGGATAGTTGCTGAGCTGGAGAAATTATTTCAGCACAGCCAGGTTTTCAGGGATGGAACGCGTCACCTTTTCAGAAGGCTCCTACTGGCCCGCAGCGTATACTGAGCCCAGACCTCTGTCTCCAGGAATTCAAAATCTGGTGGGGAAAGAAAACATATTTTCAAGTACAGCGAAGTGGCCTCTATTTAGTAGAAAATAGATTAAATACATCAGAGCCCCAAAAGAGAAAGTTTTACATGGGTTGGAGGTGGTTAGGGAAATACTTATGCAGAGAGAGGGGAGAATATTGATGTGGGTGAATGGGTAGATGTTAAGGAGGAAGAAATGGTGAGCACCGAGGAAGCACGGTGGGCGTATAAGTGCCCGCGGCACATCTGGGAGATGGCAGATACCTGGCCCAGCCCAGAGCTCCCTCCCCAGCTCACATTCCCGCACAACACCACTACGCTGTACATTTCCTGTGGTGATCACATTCTTTCTCTCACACAAAAGAAAGAAGTATCTTGTCAAACAGATGGGCTCCTGAAAGACAATACTTCCATAGCCTCCTTCAAGTCCCTGTGACATTTTCTAGAGACATGCTTCTAAGCGAGGGAGGCTCCTAAGACTTTCAGTTCTCACATCATGGTGCTGACATCCTTGGCCTTGGCCAGTTTAGGGATGGTTAATAAATTACAGGCCCCAACTCAAAACAAAGCCTGTCATGGTGCAAACAAGAAGACTAAAAAGAAGCAGGAAGCACAAGCAGAGAGGAGGACTCAACTGAGGTGTGAGGTTTTATGAAGAAAACTGGCTCATCTCAAGGAGAAAGGCCTTAAGGAGCTACAAGAACCATCCACACACGAGACTTAGTTGTATTCCAGAGGGCATTCTACGGAGGCCTTTTGCAGGACATAGCTTTAGAACATGCATTCCCAACAGCACAGCTGTAGGATTTTCAGACTTCAGGTAAGAGAAACAGGCAAATGGTCAGCTAAAGCAGGAAAAATGTACAAGGACTTGTTATGATGGGGACAGCACAGCCCTCTCCCCTGGAGGATGACACTTGAGCTGGGGGAGAAGGAACAGTAAGGTCACCCTCTGTTCCTTTAGTAAGGGTATCGTGTGGATCACCCTAGTGGGGTTCTAGGCCAGTTCCCACCAGGATTTGGGTAGACAAATGTATTTCATGTTTATGAATAGTTTAAAGATATTCATCAGAATTATTCCTATTACTTATATATTTATATTATTTGTATATTCGGTGATGGCCAAATAAACTATGGAGCATTCAAAGAGCAAATGTTGGGGCCAGGGATTTAGCTCAGTGGTCCCACCGCCTCCTTCACAAGCACAAGGGCCCAAGTTGGATTCCCGGTACCCCCCCAAAACAAAAACAAACAAACAAAAAACAAAGAGCAAACTTTTAGATGTTTTATATACTCATTGTTTAAGCCAAAGACAGAATTACGTGTGAGAAGGGATTGAAAATACCTACCAGGTCTTATGAGTGTGGCCAGATGACCTCCTTAACCCCATTTTTTCAAGGGAACCCTTAATTCAGGCTAGCACAAAAGGTACGTGGAATCACACACACCTCAGTTCTACACCTACTGCCTCTGTTCCCACAATATTCATTTTTCATGGCTCCAGGTTCAGCACCCTTTAATGAGGTGCATGCTTGCACACACACACACACACACACACACACACACACACACGCACACACACACGCACACACTTTTCCTTCTCACTCCTTTCGGCTTTTTTTCCATTTGTCAATTTACAGAAACTTTCCCATTCCTCATTTCCCTTTGTGCCCCCAAATCATGCCAAGGACTGTGACTCTGTCTCCCGCACAGGGCACCAGGGAACACTGCTTTTGGGGACAATTCGGTTTCAGGGGATGAGGCTTGGAGGGGCACAGGTTAAAAATAATGGTCCAGGAAAGTTTCCAGGGTGAAGATTTAAGAATCGTTTTGGGTCTTACACTGTCTGAAAAACGTACTTTGGTGCAGTAGGATCCTTGGTGATCTTGCCAAATCCGCAAAGTGCTTCTATGCCCTCAAAAGAGGGCATAAAAGAGCATTTTGTAGGGTTTCTTAGTATCCCTGGGCAGTTAGGTCCAGAGCAGTTCTAGATATCCATCATGTCTCTCTTCCTTTTCTGGTTTTTTCTATGTAGTGAAGGATTTTTGGTGAAATGAGTAAGAGACAGATGGCAGCAGAGGAGCACACCGTGGAAATTACATGTTGTGTTTGAAGAGGTTGGGGTGTAGAAAGGAGGGCAGCTGGCGCTATGTCTTCCAGGCAGGTGTGGTGAACATCTATGAGGGCAAACCACCGTGTGCACATTACCCACTAACCCTTGAACAGCCATAAAAATAGAGTGGTGTTTTAAATACGCGCAGAAATCAAACTTTAATTTTTGATTTCACACTTGAAAAGTCTGTACAAAATAAACCCAAGGCAAATCAGGCAAATAAAAAAATGACAATGAGTTGTGGAAAAAAAAATGACAGCTTTGAAACAACGTTGAGTGTGCAACAGCCTTTACCTATGTAGGGAGAAGATTGTGTTCTAAAGTTTTGGGCTCTGGGAGATAAAACTGCAATGCTAATTATTAACATCTAGAAAAATCTGCAGCTGTCTAAGATGCGAGGTTGAACGGGAAGTCTCTGAGCCCCACTGCGCAGCTGGAGCCTGAGACTGAGTGGGCTTCCATTTTTTTTTTTTTTGAGGAAGCATGAAATTATTTTTATTTACACATGACAATGTATCAAACACCTACATTTACCATTGCCTTGGCATAATGGTTAGGACTAAAATGTTGATGAAGCCTGGTATTAATGAATAATTAGGTAATATCCAAGATCTTTCTGGTTGCTAGCTAATGTTCCAGCCCTAAGGGGTCAGCACAATTCCAAGCACCCATTTCCACCTGATTGTTTTACTATTAATTCCTAGTGGCACATGAAAGGCTTCTGAGAAGTGCTGGAATACCAAAGTAGTTACGAATCGGAGAAACATAATTTTCACCTTGCTGCTTGCCCCCAAATAAATATCTGAGTCGTGGAAAACACTATTTATTTGAAAACTATGAGACATCAAATATGAAATATAGATAACATTGACAATGACACTGTCGCGAGACCTTCTCCTAAACCACCCACGACTCTTGGATACGTGTGCATGCGGCACTGAAAACTGGTTGTTTGAGGACTCTCGATGCCCGGCAGACAGTCTGTTAAGCTGCTGTGTCTCCCACGACAGCCCTGGAGCAGACACGTGGCCCGTTCCTTGCTAGTGATCACAGACACGCAACCTGTCCTTCCAGTGGTCACGGGCACCAACTGAGACCCTGGGCTTATCAGAACCCATGTCCTGCTGAATCTCAGCTCTGGGACAAGGTAGCCTGGCTAAACAGAAGCAGACCAGCAGCCCCACACATGTTTGGTCCCATTTGATAGAAAGTCTAATTAAAAATTATAAATGTGCTCAAC
Source organism: Fukomys damarensis (assembly GCF_012274545.1). Taxonomy (NCBI): domain Eukaryota; kingdom Metazoa; phylum Chordata; class Mammalia; order Rodentia; family Bathyergidae; genus Fukomys; species Fukomys damarensis. Next base: position 28,213,095 of record NW_022900937.1, on the reverse strand, counting down.
TATTTATATATTTATATATGTATCATTTGACAGACAATCCCTAACGTTTTCTCATTGAACCAGCCGAGAGACAGCTGTGATATAGACACATGGCTTGGGTTAAAGTCCCTCAGCTGTGTTCAAGAGCCCAGTGGTGACTGGCAAGTCCTTTCTTCTCTTTAAACCTTCATCTCCTCTTCCGAGAGTGGAGAAAATGGACCCAAAGATGACAAACGTCGTGCACTCCATTCTCCTGGGCTTGACGGTTGTTGGCCAAGCACAGCCAGTGGCTGCCAAGCAGAACCTCTCCTAAGCTGACTACTGAATGAGTCTGCTCACCCTGGCCTCCTCCAGGGTTTTAGAATCTGTAGGTTTGAAAATGTCTGGGCAGCCATCTAGTATTGTTCTGTTCTGATAAGCAGACCTCTGTCTAAGCAGTTGTAATCATTCAGCTTTCAACCTCCAAGGAAAAGCCCTGTCCTCTCCCTGTTGACTGATATTTACATCTTGACCAGGGACTCTTTCGTGTTATTGGACTGCATTTCTTAGCAGAAACAAACCCAAACAAAAATATTCATCCCTTTTCCTAGAGAACTCCAGGGAACCGTGGCTGGTCATCTTATGGCTCACTCCTTGGAATGTTGCAAAGATGCTAAGCCTCATCTCCCAGGCCTCATCTCCAGGATTCTCATTCCTGATGCTTGGACAACTTTTTCTTTTCAGCAGAAATTAGCAAGCGGTCACACAGGCCAGGCTTAGGGTTTCCCTACAGGGTCCAGTCACGTCCCCTAGTAGGACTCTCAGGCCACATGGTGAGGAAGGAAGCACGCGGATGTAAGAGGGAAGCATCTTAGGCTCTGGTCCCACCTCGTAGCCACCCCATGTGACCACATCCTCTGAGCCTCATTCTCCCACTGGTGGTCAGGGCAAGTCTCCAGCGTTGTATTCTAACCAAGCTTGGTCTACACATGGAGAAGCTACCGGGTCCTGCAGGAGCGACCATTATCAAGGCAGGTGGGCAGTGCTGACTCACAAAGGCAGAAGGGTAGAGTCACCCACTTTATTGGCTCCCAGCCTGACAGAGCTTTTCTAGATTGCCTGTTTCAATGGCCCATTTTATAGACGAAGAAGGCAAGGTATGGAGAGCCAAGTGGATCTCTCAAGATCACACTGTGAATCTAGTAGGGTAGGGACTGACTGGACACTCACATTGCAGCTTTCACACTATGCCAGCAGCAGGGTGGGGCAGCGCACAGCTGTCTTTTCACAACAGGGAACCAGGAGATGTGGGTGTTGTCCCTCTAAGTCTCTAATTTCCTGATAACTAGTGAAGCACCCTTGTCCTTTGTCCCCACAGAGGACAGTGCTGGCTGACAGGACGGGCTGGGTGCCAGCACTCGAAGGCAGCTGCTGGCAGGTCAGTGTGCTGACCTTGGGTCTCCAAGCCAAGCTCCATTTCCTCTCTTTCTGTCTCTCTCTCTCTCTCTCTCTCTCTCTCTCTCTCTCTCTTCCTCTCTCTCTCAACAATCACTGTCCTCAGTCCAGCTGCAAGAACCCATCCATCCCCAATGCTCGTTCACTAAAACACAGGCGCTTTTCCTCTTATAGAAGAAGTAAGGGGGACCTCAGAGGGACAGAAGAGACCCGAACAGGAGGGGAGATGCTGATTAATACAACAGGCACACGTGGAGAGGCCGCGCGAGCAGAGGCGCGTGCATAACATGGACCCCTCCCCCATGCATTTCCCGTTCCTTGCCTTCCTTCCTCCCTCTGTTGCGCTTCTTGTTGCTAAGCAGACGGACGCAGGAAATCAAACACTTTGTGTTTCTATGAACTATGCTCCTGAGGAGATAGTACATCTAGAATTAAAACACTACCACAAACTATTAGGGATTTCAGATTGTTACAGGAATCGCTGATGGATTCCGGGACAAGATCAGTCTCTGAATCCAGCCTCGGGAGACGGGGTTTTGTTTCAGACATCGAAGGTAAGGCTCTCGAGTCGATTTATACTCTGCTGGGCTGAGTCAGTCAGGGTACAAATTAAGGTCCATATATTTCAGGGATGAGAAGGAAACCGTTGTGTAAATACACAAGTATTAACATCAATCTGTATTAAATTATGTAAACATATACATCTTCTGAGGTCAGCACACAGATCCTCTTCTCAGAGCAGGACTCCTACTGCAGCATTGCTCGAATCTGTTTGGAAGTCGACTCATCATTCAAGTGCTTTGTAGTGAACCTGAACGGGGAGGCCGGGGGAGAGGGAGAGAGAAAGGTCAGCGTGCAAACAGCACTGCACAGAGGCATCCGATGGTCAGCACGCATCTGCACTTTGGAAAACACAATCAACACGTACACATCTAACACGTGGCCTTGCTTCGGACAAAGAGCCACCCAGGGCCTTCACACTAAGCTACATCCCCAGCTCTTTTTTATTTTTATTTTGAGATAGGGTCTCATTAAATCACTCAATTGCCCAGGTTGGACTCAAATTTGCAATCCTCCTGCCCCAGCCATCCAGACTGCTGGACTCACAGATGTGCACCACCGTAGCTCTGCACAGCTTGAGTGCAGAGTCGTATCATCGAGGCAACCCGCGCTGAGTCACAAATTTCAGTTATGTGGATTTCCTGAAATGTAAATGCTTAGGGTCCTCGGCTTGTGCAGCAATACTCATTCTCATTGCCACCACTAGGGGGCACAATGATGGCAAATCCCCCCCCCCCACAAAGGGTGCAGTCTGAAACCTCCCATTAAACTGATGTAAAAACTGTGATTTCCCCTCTCCAACCCAGAATTGGGGGAGATGGGAAGGAAGGGTCAGGAAGAGGAAGTAAAAAGGATCAAGATGTGTGATGTGGATAAGCAGTGCCCCACCATGAATGTATTTATTGTGTATGGCAAACATACATTAATAAAATTAAAAATGTCCTTTGTGCAAAGGGGAGCAAAGCTTTAAGAAATAATAAAACTGTGGCCATGTCTCGGCACCCACGGAAGTTTCCACTGCAATCATGAGAGCTGTGCAGCTGAAGGAACTGCTTTCATTTTCCAGGAGAGAAAACAGACTCAGAGAGGTCACGAGACTGCTGCAAAGCCCAAGGATGACTGTCTTGGGGACGATCTGTGACTTTTGACTTGAACCTAGGCCATCTGCCTGGATAGCTCTCCCCTTTCATGACCTGTCCAGCACCCCACACAGCACCCTGCCTTCAAGCAAGTTCTGCCTAATTGAATGAAACTGGGGAGCTTGAGAAATTCAGAAGTTAAAGTCTTCCAACTGGATGTGGCAATCCAGCCTGATGGGAAAGGGGTTTTCCCAGTGGGGAAAATCTTGGATAACTCACACAAATTGGAGTGCTCTTGGTTGGGTGTGGTGGTATACTCCCGTGATCTCAGCACTCTGGGAAGCTGAGGCAGGAAGATTCCAAGATCCAGCCCAGCCTCAATAACTTAGTGACTTAAGCATGATCCTGTCTCAAAATTTAAAAAATGAAAAAGGACTGGGGCTGTATCCTACTGCCAGGGACCCGGGTTTAACAAATGAATACTCTTCTGGCAGTATCTTTCTGCAGGATGAATGCTTAGCACCTCAGACACATAGCATCAACTGCAGTGTCCTGGTTGGTTTCTTACTTTGTTAGATGGGGATAATAGGTCAGCCCAAGTCTCTGCAGCGTGATGATTAAACGCGACAATGTGACTGGACCGGGGTGCCATTATTGTCTGCGTGGACTCCCTGAGCGCTTCCTTCATGTACAGCAGTGAGTGGGACTGAAGGACATTAAAGAATAAGACAGCTGGGTTCACGAGCCTCCCAGACTTCCAACCAGTCCTGGGATGTTGTGCACAGGAGCACGATTCCACAGATTCCTGCAGGTGCATTACAGCTCACAAATAAGATCCTTTCCTCAGGACAGGTGGAGGGCACTTTTACGTGCAAGGAAAGGAGGCGCTGCTTCCATGCTGCCCTTGATAATAAGACCTCACCAGAAAATAATTAGCCCAGAAACACTAGAGAGCACCACTCTTCTCCAGCTCAGTGTCAGCTCTGTGAGGCTGGGGAGGCAGGACAGGCTGATGGGGCTGGAGTTTTTGATCACTAGTTTTCTGGGCTGATTACTTTCTGGTGAGGTCTTATTTTCAGGGAAAGAGGGTCTGTTAGCAGTGAGGAGCTGGAAGAAGCCGCAGTGGCTGAGTACTGAGGCAGTAGGGGTGTGCAGCAGGCTTCTCCCTTCTGGCAGCTACACACGAGAACCGCCGGGGGAGCTGGAGGTCAGGCCAGCAAACAAACACAAACCAAGCACTTGACAAACGCAAACCAGATGCCCGAGCCCCTGGCCACAGATTCAATGCATGCGGTCTGGGCAAGAGTTGAGCTCCAGTGCTTTCTGAAGCTGCCCACATCCTCCATGGGTGCAGCTGGGTTTGGGGGCCACTTGCAAAAAGCTGAGGACACCCGGAAGCCTCTCCTTCTGAGAAACCCCCACTAAACCACAGGGCCGCTGGCTGGTGGAGTCAGGCCCACACCCTGGGTTCCTGCAGACCCACTTGGCGGTTTCCTTGGCGATGTTTAGCAAGTTATTCGACTTCTTTCAACCTCAATCTCTCCCATCTGTAAAAAGGGAATTAGTAAAAGTGGTACAGCCTCGGGAGCTCACTTGGAAATCTACAGATGTGTTAAAATGTACAAGGGGTTAAGGTCGGTGCTCTGGGTCTCGGTCCCTGCCGCATGGACATTGGCAACAGATCTGAAGGGGCTTACCTGAGGGCGTTCAGCAGTCCCTCTACGCTGTCTGGGGCCTGTTCCTTCAGGACCTTTATGCAGCCTTTCATCTGGGAGGAGAAAGCACAGTCTCGTGAACATCCGGGCACTGCTGTCCACATCATTTTCTCTTTGCCCTAACACCTGTCTAACAATATCACAGCATTTCTGCCCACAGAAATGAAACTGGGTTCTCCTCCTCCGGGCTGAGCATCTGTTCCTCTGGGCTCTGTAACCACTACTGATTTCCATACTACACCACTATTGTATGTGTTCATTTTGGGGACAAGCACTGGAAACCCTGATTTCCTTGTCACTTACTTGAAGTCAAGAGCAGGGATACAAAGCCCTCTACTCAGTTAAGATTCACCGAATGTTTTACAAACCTGATAACTCTATGCCCCTTTCTGTCCACCATGCTTTCCTTCCTCCAGATGTCTGGGAAACTCTTGCCACTCTTGTTCAGGCCTTGGTGGAAGTTTACCTGCTCCAGAAGATCTCTTCTGACCCCCAGGTAGAAAGTGACCGTCTCCTCTCTGAGGTCCCAGGGCCACTGTGGTATTTATCAGACCCCTTGCAGAGCTCACTGCCCAGAGTAAGTCATCTTCTCTGCTAGCCCAGATCTAGGAAGAGGTGCAGATCTAGGCCTTAATCATTTTTCACAAGAATGGAGAAGGGCGACAGCCAGGACCTTGCCTTACAGAGGCTGAATGCCCGGATTTCATCTGTTAGCTTGGATAGTATTTGTATGAACTTAGACAAGCTTTCTGCGCCCTTGGAACAAAAGTTGCTTATAATATGAGCAGTCCATGAACATTAATTCACATTATCTCATGTATATGCTGTCCACAACCACTCACTTTAAACTCAGATGTTCATACACAGTATGTATCAGATTTGCTTGGGCCGATGGCCTGTTTTATAATGGTTGCTGATAAATTTCTTCTGTAGCTGTATTTCTGAAATGTCAAAAGTTTGACCCTAAAGACTTGATACAATCTGTCAGTTGTGGAGGCAGTTAGGGCATTTGGTAGGCACACACAGGCTCATTGAGAAAGGACGTCGCAGGTGGTCAGGCCTGTCTGCCGTGGTCCTGGACTGGGGAGGCTGTGAGCATGCAGCCCTCGCCGCTCCAGGCTTGGGGTGACATCAGAGAGGCAGGGATGCGGCCCCCTCCTGTTAGTGCTTACAGACTGGTAACGGAGACACAGATAACTCATTATCTAGCACACTAAGTGTGGCTGTAAAGGCTCCCAAGGGGTAGTGAGACAGATGTGGGAAGAGACTGAATTTCTACTTCAATTTCAGGCTGCTTAAAGCTGGGGGTGTGAATTTAAGATGCTGCAGGAGACTCGGCGGGGCCAGGCCCAGCTTGAAGCACATTAGGAAATCGGGGGCTTCTTCTTGTGGAAAACAGCCTTGGCAGGTGTTAAACATTCCAGCAATGGGGCTGATACGAGAAGGGGCCAGGAAGAAGTAGGACCGAAGAGGGGGACCTGTGAGACCCCCTGTGGGCGTGCGGCCCGGAGAACAGAGGGTGGGGTAAGGCTCGGTCTGCCTGATAACACAGGGAGGCCACGAAGAGGGAGGACAAGCTCCCGAGACCCCAGGGACTCAGCTCTAGACTTCTCAGTCAGTGTGGGAGGACAGGGAAATACCTGAGGCCAGAACAGGTTTGTTGGCGGAAGAAAACATTTGGTTTGGGGCTGACCATGTTTCAGGTGGTCCACTGGAAGTAAGGTCTGAAATTATGGGTGAAGCCCAAGCAGGGACAAGGGTTCCACGTGGCTCATTCCGTAAAATTCTAAGCAGCTTATTTGAAAACAGAAACTCAGCTAAACCACCCACTGTTCCTAGCACTCGAGATCATTATTTGTTCTTTAAACGGCTGACCTCCTGTGCATGATTTTTCTCTCTGGGGAGTCCCACGACTGCAGTACTATTCCTCCCTTCTGTCCATTTAGAAAAATCCTACATCTTCTTCTAGGACTTCCTTCAGTTTTGCACTGTCTCTGCCCCTAAGTAGGACATTTCTCCCTCACCTGGGTTTGCAGAGCCCTCTGCACATCTCTTCTGCAAACCAGGGCCTCGTCTTTGTGCATGAGAGCACGGCACCTCTTGCAGGGTCTCACAAATAAACGTTTATTTCTTCACAGCCGATGCCCCCATCCTAAGGACTTATAAACCCAGTGCCCGTAACTGTGGTTCACAAGCAGACTGCACCTGGAGGATGACCCTCCATGTCATCAAAGAAAATGACCCATCTCAAATATGCGCCGCCCAGGCGACCCTGACACTGTCTTAGAGCCACATGCAAAGCTCAACAGGACAAGCCTTTCTTATTCACCTCCGTGAACAAACAGGCTTCATCTAGACGCCGGTGAAAACTAGCACTGTGCACTGTTTACCATTGTGATACAAAGACTGTAAGCAACATATAAAGCCAAGCTTTTCAAAATGAGGGCTGCAAGGCAGAATTGCACCCGGTGATCTTTCAACTGCTGAAGAATGAATAAACAGTGATGGGAAGTGAGAATATCTGGAGTATCTATGCTCAGGCTATGGCATGAAAAATGTTAAAGCCTCACAAAGAACAAAGTCAAGAGATTTACCAGTGTGAAGAGATGTCCATAATATACTGCTGTGCAAATGAGATGAAATGCTTTTTAACATAGCATGTACAGCAGAGACCTAATCTGTGAAACACACATACACACACACACACACACACACAGAGGGAGCTCATGCGACAGATACATGGTCATCCATCCAGGCTGAAATTATTACAGATACATTTAATGTTCTACAATCTGACCTCCTACATTTCAAATTATAGTAAAAATCATGAAGATTTTTATGAAGAATCCTGCTCAGGAGCTCAGCATTTTTTCTTAGCATTTTATGCTGAGAACCCAGAACCTCAAGGCATGTAATCCAAATTACATTTTTCACTGATGAACTTTCTTGCACTTGTCAGACTCCTGGCTTCTCTGGGCATGCAGACTTGCTCTTGACAGTAACTGTACATCAGATACACTATTCTGTGCAGATATGTGAACACAGACAGAGTGAGCCACCCAGGCTTAGCCATGTTGGAATAAGTTAGGATCATGAGGTTCTCTTCTACCCTTACAAGACTTTAAAATAATGCATGACGTACACTATTAGGTTGGTGCTGCAGGCAAATGCTAAAAGGAGATGTGTTTTTATCCCACAGTCAGCAGGATAGAGCCTGCACACAAATCATGGGTTGCCCAGTGGTTTTCATCTATCCATCCATCCATCCACCCATCTACTTTTTCATCCATCCATCCATTTACCCATCCATCCAGCTATCTACTCTTCCATTTATCCATCCACCCATCCATCCATTTGTCCACCCATCCATCATCCATCTACCTGTCCATCCATCCATCCATCCATCCATCCCTCCACCCATCTATCCATCCATCCACCCATCCAGTAAAACTCTATAGAACATCTATTGGGTACAAGGCATTAATTGCCAGATGTTGTAATAGGTGAGGGTGGAGACAGCAGGTGTATAAATCATGTCCTTGTCTAAAAAAATTGACTTTGTGGTAAGGATAGGAAATACAAAAGTGCTCTGAGGACCAGAGAAAAAGAAAGTCTGTACCAGTGCAGGGCACATGAAATGCGGTGACATCTGTAAAGTGGCTGAAAGAAATCCACTCATCATAGAGTAGGAGAAAGGGCCCTTTGGTGCAGGAAAAGGATCACACATATTTAAATATAAAGTCATGAAATCATACAGGGCAAAGGTATGTAGTTAACAGGAGAGAAAACTGAAAGGCAAAGTAATGTTGGAGCATGGGGTGTTATAAGCATCCCATATCCCCCAACTTATTAGGACAGATGTGAGACTGAAATCAGCAGGGAGCACTGGGTCAGTGGAGGGACAGGGAGCTGCTAAGGGACTGGTCATCTGCTCAGCTTCACTAGGCAGAGGGATGCACATTCTTGCTATGCTGTATTTGCTGTGTGTTTGAGGCTGTACTTCTGATCTAAAACAGAGAGGGCGCTGTATCTCAGAAAGGTCACTCTCAGTGGGTATGGAGGCCAGAGCAAGGGGACAAGGTCTGTGCACAGCTGTTCTTACATCGATCTTGGACGTCTTGCAGAAGGCTCCCACGGGGTGCACGTGGTCGTAGAGGATGATGACCCCCACCATCACCCTCATGCAGAACATGAGTGTCTCTTCACTCGTGAACCTGCTCCTGTACTCCCTGGAAGAGAGAAGACAGCGGCCACGGTGCCTCTTTAGCAGAGCACTGCACTGGGGTTCTGCTCTGCGAGGGGCTGCTCCCTGCATCTTCTCTGGAGAGCAATCCCGGGCCTGCCGCAGCTGGGTTAATGCGCTCCTGAAGAGACCAGGACCGTGAGGGTAATTCCCCTCAAATCTATCCAACCGGCAGTTCAGTGTGAAAATAAGGTAAATAAGAGGGCAGCAAATTCTCGCTTCTGCCCTTCAGCAGCCGGCTCACCAGGCACAGCATCCCGCACATCAATCTTGAATATTTTATAGCAGGTCCCTCTGGCTGCCCGAGATTATAGAGAATAATGGCTTCATTACAGAGACAAAGGATTGGGCTCGTTTCTACAGAGCAGCTATCCGGTCTGCCGCTGGAGTAACTTCCTTTGTTAAGACCCAGGGTGCAGGCTGGATTGGCTTGGCGAAGAAATCATACACCATTCCCTGAGCTGAGAGCATCTGTGGAGCCTGAATTTTGTCCACTTATCTTGATGGGGTCCCTGATGATTCAGATAATTTCGGCCAATTCTAGAGATTTCCTTAGTGTCTATTTCATGATGAATTAGCCCATAATGAAGGTAAGTGCGATTTCTGACTTCGAATAAATCTTAATTTTGGTACAGGTAAAATATTTTAAAGGAATGCCCTCTTACATACGAACAGAACATGTTTTGTAAGGTGCTTCTGATACTTCTGGCTTTCCTGAATATTCTGAAAAGTAGAAGATGTTTGGGAAACTCTATTAGACGAGGAAACCAAGGAAGGACCAGGGAGGTCACAGCATCTACTCATTGGCACAGGAGAGGGTACCGATGTATCCACACCCCGATTTTGAGTGGAGACTTCCCCATAACTGTGCTGCTTTGCCATCAATAACTCAACCAATTTTTAACTCTAGCAACTAGCAACTAGTTTAGGTACAAAGAAACGAGGCAGAGAGAGAGACAGAAAGAGAGAGAGAGAGCCATTATTCATTATTCTGCAACAGTCACACACACCTCTTCTACTCTCCTACTCTGATTCCCAATCTCTTAGGTCTTCTCTGTAATATGTCTGTAATAATAAGTCATCTGACTTCTCTATTTGGCCTTTACATATCTTCATATGTACATGTGTTTGTGTGTGTGTGTGCGTGTGTTTGCATTTTTAGGACTAGGGATTGAACCTAGGTCCTTCACACTGAGCTACATCCCTAGCCTTTTTTTCTTTCTTTTGGTACCAGGGATCAAACTTGGGCCCTTGTGCTTGCGAGGCAAGTGGCAGAACCACTGAGCTAAAAAATCCCTTCTTTATTTGTTTTTTGAGACAAGATTTCATTAAGTTGCCCAGGCTGAGCTTGAACTTAGGATTCTGCTGCCTCAGTCTCCTACAGTGCTAAGACTGTGGGCATGTGCCAACTCATGTGGTGGTCCTTACACGTCTTCTAGCGGCATCTTTGATGTTGCTTCTGCCATCTAACAAGCTATGCAACCTTCAGGAGGTCAGTCAGTCAGTTTGAGTCTCAGCTTCTTGGACTACAGAAAGACAGATAATGACACTGCTAATCAGAGTTCCTTCTGAACTTGAAGCAGATGATATACTTGGAAACTTTCTATCCTGACCCTCTGGTACAAGACTTCTCATTTTTAACAGGCCCCAGATGGGTGAACCGCCAACCGTGAACATCCCTTGGGATCACTTACGGAGTCTCCAGCATGACTTTGCAGACGCTGGTCATCGTACTGAGGCAGTCCGTGGTGTTTTCTATCGGCAGGGTTTTGTTCTACATTGGAGGTACAAATGCTTGTTAGTCGCACAAGCAGCTTTTATGCACAAATAAGAAAAAAGGACCTTGCTGCTCTCTACGTACTTCGGAGACAAAGTGCATGGTGGCGTTGCTCAGGGTTTTCAGCATTGGCGTGGCTTCTGCGTAGAAGAGGGACATTCGATTGGCCATCTCATTATTCACTTCATTCTCAATGTCTAGCTGAGGAAAAGAGGAAGAGAAGATGCAATTAGAAACATAAAGGGCTGTCTTCTCCCTGGGCCCTGTCTGACCCAGGAAGAAAAAAATAAAATCCACGGGGGACAGGGGGCCCCAGGACTCACATGCATGTTGTTGATACGATTGCGACTTATTGTTCTTCGGTAGTAGCTGAAGTCATTCTGAATGGCTGGGTTCCTCATCTGAAGTTTCAGAAGAGGTGAGAGAGAAGGTCATTTCCTGGCAGCAGGCCGGAGAAGGCACATTAGGAGACCAGGTGCTCAATTTTGTAAAAATGCAGGACTTGTGTTTCCCCCAGAATAAGACCTGACTAGAGATCAAAAGTGCCAGCCCCAATCAGCCTAGCCTTGCCTCACCTGTCATTAGAGTGGCCACCAACTGAGAGAACAGTGAGGTACAACCTGCTGCGTGCCACTGGCCACCACCAAGGTGATGACCAGCTATTAATTACATCCGAAGTTTATTTCCCGGTTAGGTCTTATTTCCGGGTAAACATGATCTCTGTTACACACGAATCAAAGTACCTTCTAGTTAAAAATAAAGACCCATAACTTTATCATTCTAAATCATACCTTATACTTACAGGGGCGTAGATATCAGGGAGTCTGTTTGAACCCAGTTTTTCTCTGACTTCACTTGGCAAATTTTGAATTTCCAAATAAAATTATCATCTTAAACTACTCTAATCACATGAAATGCAAATCTCCCGTGCTGAATATAGCTGTGGGGGAGGAGCTGCCCCTGTCGCTGCTCCCCACCCGCGGCCCCAGCTCGGGACAGGGCTGGACACCTTCCCAGTGCGCTGGGTCTGACCTTCAGCTCATCAAATCGAAGTGTAAAATGCAAGATTTCTGCAAACTCCTTGGCCAGGGCCTGCTCGCGCTCCAGGTGCTGTGTCGGTGTGTAGGGGGGACACGTCAGGGACTCCAGCAGGCTCTGCAGGGCCGTCTCTGAAAGCCAAAGGGTGAACGTTTGTTTCTCGGGTGGCCCGCAGACACCATCCTGAGCCCGGCTGATAATCTCAGAGACTGTTCCCAGCCGCTGCCCCCGGCTGTGTCAGATGCTGCGTGAATGGACAAGGGGTCTCCTGGGCATGATCAGCACCCACTACACTCAGCACCGCTGGTCTGGATTCCTGACAACCTGCGGAGACCACAAGTGCATCTGGCCCCGCTGAGAGCCACTGCTGGAGTAGCAGGAGGCCCATGCTCTGAACACATGGATTTAGAGCCCAGGCTCCACGCAGAGTGAATTCTGCTCTCCAGCTTTTCTCTTCCTCTCAGTCTGACCTAAACCAGGAATGCTTTTCTCCAAACCTGCCACCGTCGCCATTCTGATGACAGTCTCACTGCTCCCTTTGCTTGTCTCTAAACAATGTAGTTTTTATTACCCTAGACTTATTACAGCAAGAGCCATTTACCAGGGGGTCCCCAACCCCCGACCATGGCCTGCTAGGAACCAGGCCTCACAGTACGACGTGAGTGGCAGGAAGCAAGCACAGCTTCCTCTGTCTTTCTAGCCACTCCCCATTGCTCCATCACCAGCTATGCTCGGTCTCCTGTCAGATCAGCGGGCCTTAGATGCTCCTAGAAGCCTAAATCCTACTGAGACCATGCATTTGGAGATCCAGGGTGTGAGTGCCTCCGAATCACCCTGGAACCACCCTCTTATCCAGCCTTTCCCATGCCCAGCCGGGGAAAACTGCTTTTCCTGAAGCTGGTCCCTGGGGCCAAAAAGGTTGGGCCCTTTGGAGCCAATCCTCCTCAGCAGGGGTTGGCAGACCTCAGCCTCAGCCCAAATCTGGTCCACTGTTGTGTTTGTAAATAAAATGTTATTAAAAGACAAGCTCATTCCTTCCAGTGTTGACTATAGTAATTTGGTGATATACTGGCAGAGTTTGAGAGGTTGGAAAAAAGCGGACAGGCCCCAGACTCAAATATCAACTATCCAGTCAACAGGCAGGACTGCTGGTGCTGTCTCCACACAGCCCTTACACGCCTCTCATGCATGTGTGCCATGCCCCTGTTGGACAGTCACACACAGGAACACACTGCTCTGTGAGCTAAAATTAGGATCCTCCGGATTTCGTATTAAGGGGTCTAGCAGCAAGCTGAGGAAACAGAGTGAAACTCCTCTCTCTTCTACCTATCTAAGGAACTCTTTCCTTATGAAACTGGTTTGATCTGGTTAGCGATCAAAGCTCCCAGGGCTTTCAACACCACGGCGCTGATCGCCCTGGAGTATTTCGATTTCGTTTTTCCTCTTGGAACCCAGCACCCTTACGGTGGAAGCAGAGAAGATGACCACTGACTTTTTCGTTCTGGGCACACTGTGCCAGCCAAAGAAATCAGGCTTGGCTTTTCTGCTGGGGATGGGGGTCAGGCCACACTTCGGGGCACACAGAGCCATGAAGTGCCTGTACCCTTGCTTCTGCTTGGCCTCCCTGCACCTACACAATTTCGGCTTTGAGTTTTTTATTTCATGTTCACAGCTCAAGGAAAGAACGCTAAGCTTATTTTCTTGTATCATATTATATTACTTTTGTCGTAAGACTCCAGCCAGCCGAGTCCTTTTTGGGCTCGTAGGTAACTTGTCTCTTCCAACTTCTATTTTCCAGGAAACTACCATATTTCCCCAAAAATAAGACCTTATATTAACTTTTGTTCCAAAAAGATGCAATAGGGTTTATTTTCAGGTGACATCTTTTTTTTTATGTACCTCAGTCTAGATTTATTATATACAACAGTCTACACTTATTCATTTATTCATGTACAAAAATCTACATTTATTCAAATATAGTCATGTCATCTTCTGGAGCATCGTAATAACTCAATACATCCATCATATGTTGCAACAGACATAATAAATGTGTCCATCTGGCTGACCAAGGCTTATTTTAGAGGCAGGGCTTATGAGTATCCTGAGAAACCATGCTAGGGCTTATTTTCTGGCCTAGGTCTTATTTTGGGGGAAATGGAGTAGGAAGACTTGGATGCCACTGAGCACAAGACAAAGGGGCACCCACTGTCCGTGTGCCGGTGGAAACACTCACAATGTGCCAGGAACTTCACAGCTCCAATGTGAGCGACTCCAAGAAATGAGAAAGGGGTATTGTTTACAAATGGCCGCCCCGGATACCAGGAGGTCACTGGGCGTTTCCCAACATGCTCAGCGGCTCCTGCTGCCTCCTCACGTGACAACACAGAGCCTCTCGGGTAAGACAGACCAGGACCCTGGAAACCAGACCCACCGAGCCGGATGGAGAACTCGTAGAACCTCTTCAGCCTCACAACCAGGGGACACACCGCATTCCAAGCCTTTTCTTGAAGCTGAATGTCATTGGGGTTTTGGATCGCCTGCAAAGATATGGTAGAACTGCGCATTTAAAAATAATAATATGCACAGCATCAACACGTCCTAGGATGGAGAAGCGACTTTAGCTAACAAAGACAATCTGCTGTTCTGTGAATGTGCACCTCTTGGGCCGAGGATGACTCCCCGGCCTGTCCCCTCCAGGATGCTCATTTCAAAGGAAATCTGAGCACTGGTACATGAGCCAATGGCTCCGCATGTAGATCTTGAGTTATCTTGTTTCTGTTCTCTTGAACCACAAAAAGCACATTTGCATTGGAAGAAATGTGGTCCCTGCCATTGCCATTTGGTTCTAGAGTAGAGTTGGTGCTGATTAAAAAGGTCAAATTCTGTAGACACATTTTGTCTGCGATATGCATTATATCCCACCAACCTGTACTATAACCTGTCGTGCCTAAATTCAGTGGTGTCCCCTAAGTAGAAAAACTGTGCCTGGTAGCCTTGGCTGTGAATGGGCAGGCTGAGGTTATCAGCACGATGGGGGTGGAGTCATTCACTGAGGGATGGTGGTGGCGACGGCAGTGTGTGTCTGTGCACTCATGTTTTTATATGTTCCCAATACTAATGCCTTCTGTAGTAGTTGTGCGATGGCACTGCCTACAGTCCCAGCTACACAGGAGGCTGAGGCGGGAGGATTACTTAAGCCCAGAAGTTCAAGGTAGCCTGGGCAACATAGTAAGATGCCCTCTCAAACAAAGCAAAAAGAAAACCATACACACTAAAACCCAAATCAAGAAAACCTAATCCTTTTAAGTAAAATTTTCTTGCCTTAAAGGCATGGTGAAGTCTGAAGAGTCAAACTGATGATTTCCATATTTGCTTTGGCTATTTTGTTCTTCATGAGACATTTAAGATGACACACTGGTCTCCTACTTAAAGCAAGCGGTTTGTGGCCATCACATGTGACCCTCCTAAATTATCACACAATGCTACAAAGTGTGTGTCATTCCAGACCTTATGATTCATGGTGCAACTGTTCATAGCCTGTGTGTGTGTCCCTTACATGAAATAATCTCCTGATGCTGCTGTTAACATGAGCCCTGCAATACCAAATGTAGGTTTGAGAGAGAACTTTCTAGCATTTTATAGCATTGTGTGCTCAGGAGAATGTGCTAAAATCAAAAGGGCCATTTATGCACTTAGAACACATCACACCCCTTGTTTTTCTTAGTCCTCTGGGAAATGCTCAAGCTATTACTTAGGCTGTGTGAGTGACGTGTGTGTGTGTGGGTCTGCACATGTGACTATGCATGTGTCTGTGTGTGTGTGACTATATGTAGTTGTCTGTGTGTCTGTGTGTAGGTGTGTGTGCGCGTGTCTGTGCACATGTGTATCTGTGTGTGTGCGTGTCTGTGCGCTTGCCTGTGCATGTGTGTATCTGCGTGTGCGCGTGTGTCTGTGCAGTCCTCCCAGCCCCTCCTGCTGCAACTCAGCATGGTCGCTGCATACGCACGTCTCGGATCTCCGGCCCAGCGCCCTTGTAGGCCTGCAGGTCGGTGAGGATGCTCTCGGAGTCCTGTAGCACGGCGCTGATCTGGTTCCAAATCTCCCTCTCCCCCTCGGTGGGCTGGGCATCTGCGCAGCAGGGAACCAAGACACAGAGGTGGGCTAGCGTTACAAGCAGTGTAAGCATGGTGACCAGTTCACTGCTGACAGCTCCGTCTCACTCCTGCAGGCTGGGTGCCCACTACTGACTACAACAGGCTGCTAGGAAGGGGAAGTAGCCCAGCTTCCCCAGGGCTGAGCCGAGAAAACCCCCAACCTCGCGTGCACCTTACGTCCAGCATGTTGGGACCACCATGCTCACGCATTTATTGATGTAAAATACATTTTCTGCACACCTGCTCTGTACACCAGGTGACAAAAGGAATAAACACTCTTTTGGGGTCATTTTTCCCTTCTTGCCTATTATTCTTAAAACTCAAAGCCTATTTTCAATTGTGGTAAAACACACATAAAGTAAAATTTATCATCTTAAACTTTTTCACGTGTGGAGCTCAGTGGCATTTCCCTACTGCCACACAAGCCTGACTGCCACTCAGCTCCACAGTTTTGTGGAAAGCTCAAACACTGTCTTGGGTCTGCTTTGAATAGAAGAAACTTCTGTTTGAATACAAGGATCTAAAAATCTGTGGGTCTGAACAGAGATGGAAAAACCAGTGCCTTTCATATTTTCACGGACAAATAAGCTTCGGTCTTGCTCACGACTGTTAGCCCAGACACAAGCGCCACGTTCAAGCTCACACAAACACAGATGATACTGACAGCCGCAGAGCAGCCCCTGGGCTCCTGGGTGGCTTCTCCCCGGGTCGCAGCCCTGGGACCCGTACGGCTTCTCTGCCCCAGGAGCATCTCGTGGGGCAGTGAGCATAGGCTGACAGGGGGCAGTGGTGGTTTGATTTCCCTCACACTTGCTATGAACCAGGTCGGCTGCCAGACTGGAGAGAAAATTAGTGTCTCCTCGTGAATCGAAGGGGAGCGGCAACAGGATGAGTTCATCCATGCAGCTCCCCTCCAAGGGTTCCGATCTAGCACCCCTGACACTGTCAAAGCACCTTGCGCTTGGCAGGACAAGGACGGAGCAATGTGCGGGCCAACACTGATGGATCCGCCCCTGCTCACCGTTCTCCGTGCTGTACCAAAGCTGGATCCTACAAAGGAGGGTGTGCTACAGTTGCTGGGGTCACTCTGGGGTGTAAATGGAGGCCTTGAGATGGGCTATGCAGCCCTGGAGGCTGTCGGTGGGAGCATTCTCCCTGTTCCTGTCACCATTTGAGCCTTGGTGTCACAGAGCTCATTTTTAATTAGTGCATGCTTGCAGTACGTAATGTTTGTACTCCTTGTGTGGAGCTGGTCCACATTCACGACCCATCTTCATTCCTTTTTCCAGCCCTTTCCTTCCCCTCCCTCTCTCCATCTTTGATCCCCTTCCTCATCTCCCTATTATTATTTATTATCTCCTGTTTTTGTCATTTATTTTGCTCTTTAATTTATTTATACTTTGGGTTTTCACATAAAAGAAGCCATGTGATATTTAAGCACGTGTGTCTGATTTAGTTCACCTCATCTCATGGTTCTCAAGGTGGATCCATTTTCCTACAATTGTGGTATTTATCCTTCTTTATGGCAGAGTAGTACTCCATTGTGCGTAAATACCACATTTTCTTTATCCACTCATCTGTTGATGGACAAATAGGTCACTTCCAGTATTTGGTTGTTATGAGTTGTGCTGCTGTAAACACGGGTGTGCATGGATCACTGTAATAGAGTGTCTTCAACTTCTGTGAAGAGCCTTAGAAGGGGATCAGCTGAGTCAAACGCAATCTCTAATTTGAGATTTGTGAGGAATCCACACACCGATCTCCACAGTGGTTGTACCAGTTTACACTTGTGCCCACGCTGCAGGACGGCTCCTTTTCCTCACCAGCACTCCTTCTTATTTGATTTCTTGATGACGACCACAGTTTCTTAGGCTTGTTTCTCCACCAGGTCCTGCCTAAGACCTAAGATATTGGTTGCACTTCCTGGAAAATGAAGGGAGATGCACCTCAGCGCATAGCAATTCTCTTTTAATACAAAATGCATAGCTTTGTATCCAGATGCTCTGCAAACTCCTAGTGGTGAGATGAGTTTATGAGGGAATAAGGAGGTAGTCAAGTTCAAGCATGGCAGGGTTCAGAGAAGGAAAATATGGGTGCAGTTGGGAAGGAGTGGAAAAACCAGGTGCAGAGGACTCGTCTTCCTCGGGGTGAGGGAAGGAAGGGCACTCACAAAGAGGGTGGTGCATGCCTGCCATCTCAGAACTGTGTGCGGAGGCTGAGGCAGGAGGATTACTACGCATGCAAAGCCAGCCTAGGCTGCAGAGTGAGTTGCAAGGCTGGCTGGCCTCTACTACGTGGCGAGACCTTGTCTAAAAAAGGAAGAAAAGCAAAATAGAGTCTGGGACCAAGATCCTAAGAACTCAGACAGTTGCATACAATTATAAAATACTCTGTGAAAGAGGGTGGCACCTGGAGGCTGGGAAGGAATGCTTCTAAGCAAGGCTGTCACTCGGCTCCCTCTCAGCAAGTCACCACTTGAAAGGTTTTAGATGAAACAGAACAAAACTAAGTGGGCTGAAGGAGTAGTGCTGGACGAGCCCAAATATATCCCATTGATGGTTACACTTAAATACAACAAGAGAAATATTTCACAGCAGTTTTTTCAAGTAAAAGACTTTCTTACGCATTTTAACAATAAATTTTTCAAGCCAGGAGACGTGGTGCACATCTGTAATCTCAGCACTGGGGTAGGCTGGGGCAGGAATATCCCAAGCTCAAACATCACCTGGGCAACTTAGTAACTTAGCGAGACCCTGACTCAAAAAGATAAATGAAAAAGGGTAAAGAATGCTGCTCAGTGGGAAGGCCCTGGGTTCGATCCCTAGTACTGGAAAAATAAAAACAACAAGATAAGGAAAGAAATTTTTCAGTAGGGTGGCTTCAAAGTGGCTGAGCTGGAGACTGGTGTGACTCCTCTCCGCACTGCAGGGAGTGACATTTTCTGACGCAGGCTGACAGGGGCACTTCGGATGGGACCACAGAGCCAGAGGAGCGACCTGGAATGAGTCTCTTCTGCCCCAGAGGTGGAAGTTTTGGAGGCGGTGAGTGCGTCTTCCTTCAGCCAGCCCAGTCCAACCTGCTCACAGAGGTCCTCCTTGGCAGGAGGCCTGGCATCCCATTAGAGACGCGCCTCCTGTGGTCCCAGGCAGGTGGGGAGAAACCCAATCCACTCCCTTCTCCCGCCCAGGCCTGCACTCTCCCGTCACGTGTTAGTCTTATCGGACGCCTGATTTCTTCCCCTTCCCCTCGTGGGACTGAGTCACCCCCTCTCGCAGCCCATGAGAAGGGTTCAGTGCGGGCAGCACGGCCGGATCGCGAAAAGCCGAGGGGGCTCAAGTCACAAAAGCTGGCAGCTCCCCCGGCCGGCAGGGACCGGGGAGAAGCTCAAGTGTGCGGTCTTGCCAGGACAAGGACTGTGCAGCCCTTGGTGAGGCTGACCCCTGGCCCAGAAGTTCGTGTCACTTTCGTCCCCAGCTAGAGGACGGGGCAGTCGGAACTGACTCTCAGTAATCAGCATTCAGACGCAGGACTTGGGCCATCTTTGCTTCATTTCATATCATAATCCCAGAGTCGAGCACGGTGCGGGATGTGAGAAAAATCTGCAGGATAAAGAACGAACCGGACGATGTCAGCGCTCTCCGCACACTGCGCTTTACGGCTGTTCCCCGCCTGTCTGAATGGTAGGTCTTCGGGGACAGGGTCTGGACTCTTGTCCTCGGGACCCACCTGATGTCCACCAAATGGACACTGAGTCAAGGAGCAGCAGCCAGGTGGCACAGAGCGAAGGATTTGGGGAGCAGTAAATCAAGGTGTTGTCGCTTCAGCCCTGTCTCCTCTCTTCCTCCCAGTTGGCTTTTTTTTTTGTGCCAGGGATCGAACTCGGGCCCTTGTGAGACAGGCGGCGGGAACCACTGAGCCAAGTCCCTGGCCCCCCTCCCGGTGGCTTTTACACCGAGACATCTCCACTTCACACCTGCGCTGCCATTTGTGTTTAACCGTGCAGTCCTCATCGGTGGACGCCAAGTCTCCTGTGTGTGGCCATCTGTGAAAAAATGGCTCTTAGGTTTTACTCTTCCAGCCCTAAAACCACTACCATTTTGCCTGCTGAAAAAAAGTCTCCGCGAGAGGTTTTTTGGAGTCTGCACTTTGTACTTCTTCCTATTCAGACTCACCTTTTACAAACGCACTGTTTCCCCATGTGAAGGACTGCCATGTTAAAGGACTCTGAGGGGTTAGTGGTTGAAAAGCTTACTATATTTAGCCTATGAGCAGGCCCTGAAAGCATTTGCTGAGTGAACTATGGGCTTTACTTTTCTATTTTCAACACCAAGATTGACCCTTCATCAAAGAAAGGTATTCACACATAATTCACTCACGCTGCCACACACAACCCCCCACTCTTGTGCTAGAAACCGGTCTTTATTTCCAGAGGCAGCTGGTGGACTCTTCGTGATGTTTCCTGTAAGAACCACATCCCAACCTTCCAATGGCTGTCAATTATTTCGTGGAAATTGAGGAGAACAGTTACACGCAGCTGCTGTTTTCTCCTGTCTCACAATGGAGCTGTTAAAGCCCCTGTGATTTACACAGGCAATTTCAGAAACCAATACTTCCAGGAGCTCTGGAACAAGTGTATCCTGGCCATTCCCAGAGCGATGATTTAAGGCCTGTTCGGGACCTGCTGTTGTCAGAAGTGTGAATGAACGTGCACGGTGCACACGGCAACCTTGCACACACACACACACACACACACACACACACGTGCAGCCAAGATCTCACCAAATCCAGGGTTTTTAACAGAAAAAACACCTTCTTATCAATTAAGAGAAATAGTATTCATGTCGTTGGCAGTGGAAATGTTGGTCCTCCTTTGGGCTTAATTTGCTGTCATCATTTTGGGGTCACTGTAGAGGGCTCTGGGGTCCACTCCACTGTGACAGAGGAGGGAACGGCGGCTGTGGGTTGGGTCCCTCAGGAAGGTCTCTGGAAAATCTACCACTGTGAACAACAGCCAGCTTCAACCTGGAGAAGGTCTCAGCTGGGGAAATCGGTCAAGGATTGGGCAGGAGAAGCGCACACATGTTCTCCTGACAGCCGTTTTAGGGCCGAATGGAGACTCTGACAAAGAAGCCAATTAACCCAAAACAGTCTGAGCCGGAGACTCAATGCATGAGGAATCGACCACCTTTGGTTTGGGGAAGCACTGCATTTCCTCAACAGGACACACAGCTGGCTATCTCTGTGTCCCAAGGACCGCTGGCCAAACCCTGGAGAAAGGATCCACCAAAATCAGAAGCTCCATCTGCAGCGCCCCCTACTCCCTCATGCCCTGATCTCCCTGCCATTCATTAACTAAGAAACACAAAAACTCACCGATTATTAACATGCCGGGATGAAAAACGGCAATGTCTTGTGGCAAAATACCACAACTTACAGAAACAACTTGGAACCGGAAAGGTTTCAGAAAGAAAACGCGCTCGAAAATTAAGACATCTTTGTCACCCAATCTCTGTTTTGCCCTAAATAAACCACCTCCCAGGTTTATTATGTTTTTGTTTGTTGTCAGTGAGGATACTAAACCAAAAGGCATTTGATTGTCTGATACTTTCCTCCCACTCCTCTTTCAAGATTCCCCAGCCTCCTCAGCCACTGGCGCAGGTTTGAGGGGGACAGAGGAAAGAAAATAGTCAGTAGAGGGAGGAATCGGTCCTGAGTCAATAACAGCTTCCCACAATGGACGAGCTCTCTCTGCCACTTGTGTGAAGTAACAGACTGTAGTCTTTTTCTCCACACAGAGATTTAGCGTTTCAATAATAACCCTCCAGACTTCCCTGACATTTCCATTATGTTAGCAAATGTGGGTTTGTTTCACAAGAAAACTCATTTTTAGCCACTTGTTCTAAGGAACGTTTCTCCAGCCTAACTGAGGACCTGTTGTTTTGGCGAGCAGCGCAGATGCTGTTTCAGTGACAGCAGACTTTTCTCTCACTGCTACTATTGTGGCTTCTCAGGGCTATGTCTCATTTCCCCAGTAAAATGATAAACATGAGGAAGAGGTCATATTCCTCCAATGCCTCAGTCCTAATGGCCACACCCTATCTCTGCAGGCCTCCTCCCCGCCAAGAACCCATCTTCCCTACCTCCGTTTCTGCCCAAAGAATGCAAACGATTCTCTGCCTGTGGTGACTCAATTAGTACCCAACAAAACCAAAAGTCTTAGGGTTGTGTTTTGTGCCCAAACCTACGCTGGAGCCCAGATAAGACACATGATAATCCAGCATCAGATGCCACCCACATCCTCACCTCCAGGAGGAGGTGAGGAGATAAACATGGACTTGCAGAAGGAAACTAGCCAGGCTAACCGGGTCTCAGACAGACAGCATCTATCGACAGTGTTTGAGAGAGCAGTTTTCTTGTCTGCCTTCCCTAGTAGACTCAAGATCTGCAGCTATTCACACCACAGCTAGCAGACTGGCCAGCACACAAAATACCCTCAGGATAACCTGAAAATCTGGATCACAGTGACTGCAGTCAGAGGCTGGCGAAATACAAGTCATAGAAGGACACACATTGACCTCACTTACAGAGGCAGAGACTGGAATGGTGATTGCCATGGGTTTTGTGGAGGGAGAAACAGGGAGTCACTAGTCGATGAGTATTCAGTCTCATTTACATGTGATGGACACATTCCTGAGATCTACTGCAGAAACAATTTGCCTGTGCAGCCATTCCTCATTTAACCACTGAGTCATGGTCCTTCGGGTCGTTAAGTGAATGGGTTGCTAAATGAGGCACTGTACCTCCTGTGTACATCACAATATTCAGAACAAAGAATGGTCAAAGGAAAGGCAACTCGATGACTTTGCTTTTATTTCCATAACTCTTTCATGCAGTACTGTACAACAACAGACGACAAAGCCACAGTACCGCAATATACAGTGCAATCAGCAGAAATCACAGTACTGCATAGGCGAGGTACAGTGTACAAAAAAGAAATGGAGGCTGTATAAACAAGATGCACAGAAACACACACACACACACACACACACACACACACACACACACACAAAGACAGGTCGTAAGTCTGAGTGCGGGTTGTAAACCCAAACAGTTGTTAACAGGAAGGTCCTTAACCGAGAAATATCTGTAGTTAACACTAGTGTATCTATCACACATCTAAAAGTCTGAACAGAGGCTACATTTCATGCTAAATATTCTTATTACAATTTTAAAAAGTAATCAAAGATATTATGTAAAGTTATCTCAATCTTGATTAAACCAACCTATTAACTGTCATTTTGAGAAAATCAGGGATATTTCAATATGTACAATGTATTACATGATATGAAAGAAATAATGTTAATTTCATTTGGTACAAACCTATGGTCATGGTTTTTGTTTTGCCTTCTTTTTGTGTTTGTGGTACTGGGGATTGAACCCAGGGCCTTCACACTGAACTACACCTCGGACCTTTTACAATTTTTAAAAATTTTTGAGAAAGTGTTTCACTAAATTGCCCAGGCTGTGCTCAAAATAAAATTTCATCTATTAAGATATTTTAAAAAAATCACAAAGTACATAGCCCTTGTCCTAAAAAAAAAAGAGAAAAAGTTTGATGACCTACAAAATCTTTATTTTTAACCTATAAGGAAGTTGAGGTTGCAATGTATCTAGAAAAATACAGATGTTCCTCATTTAACGACCTACCCGTTTAACGACTGCTCAGGCTTCCAGTCCAGTGCTCTGTTAGGACTTAGCGACTGTCTTTTCTGTACAGTTCTGTACATCTTGTTCATACAGCACTGTAGTATTTGCTGACTGCACTGTACAGTACAGGGCTGCAGCTTTATGTTCTGTGCTACCGTACAGTACTGCATGAAGAGTGATACAAATAAAAGCAAAGTCACCAACTTGGATTTCCTTTGACCATTTCTCTGTTCCGCATATGGTGACGTACGTAGGATATACAATTCTCTGGTCACTGAACGAGGAAAGTCTGCCATCCAAGGGTCCAGAGCACTTCCTATATGCGGGACCACAACTGCCTTGGGGTTTGGGCCAGCAGTGGGAGGAGGAAGGAGCCACGAATGTGAGCCGAAAGAAAGAGCCACAAAGTTCACACAAGAGGAAGGTGTGCGAGCCAGCCGGAGAAGCCTTGGAGTCCCAGGCACGAAGGGCGCTGGTGTCTACTTGACACCCTTCTGTGGACCTTCACCCAAGGCTAGAAGAAAACTGGAAGCAGAAGGAAAATAACAAAAGATACTGTGGGTCCGTGGCCCTGAGTCTGCCGGCCCAGAGAACTCAGATCTCGAGAGAACGCAGATGCGCCCGCCCTTTCTGCGTCTGGAGCGCTGGCAGCCACTTCCAGGGGACAGCAGAAGGGCCACGGGCAGGCAGGCCACAGCGGGAACATGAAGTTGCTCCCCAGAGACTTAGGAAACAACTAATCAGGCACAGAGACAGCAGCGGATCTACTTTTGTCGCTGCAGGTTGCCTATTCCAGACATTTCAAACAAAGGTCATGTAGCTTGACTTCAAGTTCACCCATGTAAGTGGGCTGCGGTATTCGTTTACCCCCAACAATATTCCACTGAGTGGATCTATCGTGTTAGTCACTCGTTCTTTAGTTGAGGGTCACTGGGGATGAGTTTTCAGCTCTGATGAATAATGCTGCTGGGGAAATTCATATGGAAGTTCTTGTGTGGACATATTTTTATGTTTCAGAGGAGTGGAATAACTAGAGTCACACAGTAACTCTATGCTTAAACTTCGGAGAAACTTCCAAACTGTTTGCCAAATCGGACACACTGCTTTACTTTCCTCCTAGCCATGTACAGGAAACCCGGCTTCTTCGGTCCTCACCCACACCGTCAGTCACTTCCCTTCTGACCTGAACAATCCTCATGGGCGTAAGTTACTCCCTCAGGGTGGTTTTGATTTGTATTTCTCTTGTGGCTCATGACCATGAACATCTTTTCATGTGGACAGTTGTGTACAGGAAAACCCTGGACGGCGAGTAATTTGTTCTGTTTCACAAGATGAGAAAACATTTCTAATAAATTTAAACTTGATAAATGAGGTCTTGTAATATGAGTAATACAGGAAGTGAAATATCACATGATCAGAAGTGAGCCACTGGTCCCCCACCCCTCCCAGCAAGAGGTTTTGTAGGAGATCTCACCTGCACAGAAGGAGGAGAAAAATGCAGAGGAATCCCTTCAAATGAGATTAAGGATATATGTAAAATGTGGAAAACAATGCAAAGTTTTTTAGAGAAGGCTGTAGCAGTGTGAGAATCTTATCTGTTTAACATTTTCTGCAAGGGCTGGGGATTTAGCTCAGTGGTTCTGCCGCCTGCTTCACAAGTGCAAGGACCCGAGTTCGATTCCCAGTACCAACCAACCAACAAACAAACAAACAAACAAAATAATAATCCTTCTCTCTCTTGTTTTCTTCACACCAGCCATGAAGGTTTCAAAGGTAGGTGCAGGTTAACCTATTTTTCTTTATATTTTCTATGTTCTTTATTATGTGTATCATATTACAGTACTGTAATCATTTTATATGAATATTTTGGGGTTGTAGAATGAATCATCTGAGTCTCCATAATTTCTTATGCGGAAATTTGGTTTGATACACAAGTGCTTTGGATTACAAGCATGTTTCCAGAATGAATTATACTTGCAAACAAAGGTTTTGCTATATCATCTTTGCAGAAATGTCTACTCAGATATCAAAGGATTTTTTGATAGATCAAATTGTTTACTGAGAGAAGAAAAGTTTCTTTGAAGCAAGGCACTCTCCCCTGTACGTTAAGCTATGTGAACTTCTGTCTTGGCAAACTTCTGCTCCAAGCCTTGGAGGCTAGAACTCACAAGCCTTCTTGGTTTAGTGCCCCTGTTGAGACACTATAGTGGGCCAGGGGTCACTGGTGGCTTTCCGGGGGGTCCCCAAAGTGGCAGATTGTCATAAGAACCTCACAAGGTGAGGAAAATTTGGTTCTTGGGACCAGAACACAGTCAACCAGATAAAAAGAAGGTTCGCCAGATGTTTCTAATCACCACTTTGAGGTGGGAGTCACCAGCGCTCCGCGTCTGGAAAGTCTACCGCTCGCTGCTCACACTGGGTATCTTACGGAGGGTTTGCTCCTGAGCACCGTCCCTCCCCTCGAAACGCATGAGACAAGGAGGCAACTGCATTCATCTTCTCCCCCTTGCTGTCTCCCAGCCTTTGAACCGGAAGTGGAGACACAGGGAGGAGGGAGACAGAGAAAAAGAAAGAAGTAGAGGGATGAAAAAACAATGAAAAAAGGTGTTAAATGGTTGTGGAGAAACACAAGTGTGAGCGTAGAGCTCGCTACAAGGGTCAACAGGAATTTCAATCCTGCTGCAACTTGGAAACCTAAGGCCAGATGTGTCTAATTTTGTATTATGTTTTGACCCAGCTTAATTATATCTATTTGACCCAGTTCAATTATGTTCCATCACCAACTTCAAAAAGAATATTCAACACTCAAAGGAGAGGTGCCAAATTCATTTAAGCTGTTATACACGCTGTGCAGCCTTCCGTCCTCGCTCCAAACCCTCGTCCTTAACTCTTTACCATCCAACCTCTACCCAGAGTCACCAACTGTGCATGCTGAAGACGGGCTTGAGCAGGTGGAGGAGCCTGGAAAAGGGCAATGCTAGGGATGCGGGGCACGTCCACTGCGCCGAGCGGAGTTCCCAGCCGCGGGCTCTCCTTTTCCCACGGCTTCAGCTCTTGTCTTTGCAGATGAGCCGGAGGAGGGACTTCCGGCCCCGAGCTTGGCAACTGTCTGGTCATCGTCTATCCCAAGCCATCCTCTTGCTCCAGCTTCCATCTCTTCTCAACCGGCATTAGGAGCACTGTCTCGACTGAGCTTCTTGCTGTTCTTCAAAGATTCACTTCCTACTCCAGTTTCTCCCCCTTTAGTCAGACTTCTTT
>NW_022900937.1:28178963-28185892 GCF_012274545.1 Fukomys damarensis | reverse complement strand
AAAAAAAAAAAAAAAAAAGAAGAAGAAGAAGAAGAATGCAAACAAAAAAATAAAAGCTCATCCCAGAGGCCACCTTATGTAGGGAGACTTCTCCTGTACCTTCCATAGCTGGTCCATTTCCAGGGACGGGATGCACACAGTATTTTTCTTTCTTGACTCCCAAGAGTCTCTCTTCAGTCTCTTCAGTCTCTCATCTTCTTTGGTCTTCAGCTGCCTCCCTGTGTCGCTCTTCACTCCGGCCTGAGGCTTCACCAGCACGAAAGGCCCTCGTCTCTCCTGTACCTGGGCGCCATGTGGCTTATCTCAGAGTCCTAGCTGACCTCAACACACCCTTGCTGGTGCTGAAATCTACAGACTCAGGGACAAGTCATACCTGCAGCTCACCTTTTCCACCTGTCCAGCACATCATCGTTCCTTCTCAGAAATCCCCTTTAGAGATAGGATTTTTAGGACAAAATCCTAAGAAGTATTTTTTTTTCTACGAGATGTCCTTGTTTATAGATGACAGATGGATAGGATGGCTGTGTCCTCCCAGAAGCCTTTTGTGATGCACATTCAGGGCAGCAAAGCAGGGGGAAGAGGGGAGCTAAAGACCAGCATCCCCCTCAGCTCCCTGACCCTTTCCTGAGTAAATCCAGCCTGGAGAGTCCCCTCCTCTGAGCCTCAGTGGATTGAGAGCTCATCTCTGAGGGCAGGATGGGGAAATGGACAGAACTGCATATATTCTTCTAAATTCACAGCTTTACATTGTCCTTAAATCTTCTAACTCTAGTCCCAGCGATGAGTCATTAGACACAGGACTCCAGTCCACACTTCCTTATTCTGAAGAAATTATAGTCTCCAAAAATGGAGGTTTGGGGCCCAGAACCTCATCCAACTTCAAGACTCCAAATGGTTTATTTGATCACCCTGAGCTTTCCTGGAATGGAATGTTAGAAAATATCCAAATTCCAGGACAGAGCGGAGTAGAGGACTCCAGTGTTGGGAGGGAGGAGGAGAGGCCTCCACCAGCACCTCTGCCCGGTCTGGGGTAGGAGGGGTCCTCAAGGCTGAGTCTCCAAAGCCAGCCTCTGCAAAGGACCCCAGGGAACCTCTGTTCGATCTTCAGGTTTCCCTTTTGTGGCTGGAAAGGTTTTGAGGACTCATTTCCACAGAGACCTCACCCCTGGTCTGTGTGCAGGTGTGGAAGCTACGAGCTGAGGCAAGTCAGGCAAGCAAGTGGAGTCAGGGGATTCAGGTGGCTACAAGGGGCCTGGGCAGGTCTGTAAGGGAGCCCAGGAGCCGAAAGAGAAAAAGTGAATACTCCTCCAGAAGCTTCTGAGCCTCAGGGTTGGAAACGATCAGGGCTTTGGATCACTATTCTGGCATTCTACATGCTAAGTGAAGCAATGTAAAGTGCGCATGATAAGGAATGGAAGAGCATAATTTAAAATGTGAATATACATGTATCCCAAAAGAAGAAGCCAAACCAAACAGCAGCATGCCAAGTTCAGTCAGCAGTGAGGCATCTTTCGCTGAACTTAATCTAGATTACAGTAAAACCTTGGATTGCGAGTAACTTGTTCTACAAGTGTTCCACAAGATGAGCAAATATTGCTAATAAATTTTAACTTGTTAAATGGATGATATCTTGCAGGACGAGTAGTATGTGACACCAAACATCACATGATTGCAGATGAGCCAATGATTCTTCCCTCTGTCTCTGTCTCTCTGTCTCTCTGTCTGTCTCTCTCCCTTTCTGTCTCTCTTTCTCTCTCACTGCAGGATTGTAGGTGATCATCTCTCAATAGAGAGAGGCTACGGAGGAGATAGAGGAGATCTCACCTGGAGAGGGAGAGAAGAAAAGGGCAGAGGAATCCTTCATTTTAAATGAGCCCAGGGAGATGTGTAAAATGTGGGAAACAGTGCAGAGTCTTGTAGAAAAGCGCCCCCTGACTAAGGGGGGAGCAGTGTAAGCCATAAATCTGCTTAATAAACCTATGCAATGTCACATTTCTGTGAAATCCTTAAAGGAGGTAAAAGCAAGTGTTGTTGGATGGATTCCTTGTTAAAGTTGCAGGAGAAAAAGATTCCATTGAGCCAATAGACAGCAGTGATTCCATCAGTGATAGAGCAAGTTGTGCTACACAGCGACCCTCTCCCTCATTTCCCCCACATGAGCCAGGAAAGCTTTCAAAGGTAAGAGCAGGCCAACGTGTTTATTTTTCTTTATGTTTTGTATGTTCTTTACTATTGTACATTACTGTATTATAATCATTTTATAAGAATATTTTTGGGTTGTGGAACGAATCATCTCAGCTTCCATTATTTCTTACGGGGAACTCACTTCAATATACAAGTCCTTTGGGTTACAAACGTGTTTCTGGAAAGAATTATGCTTGCAAGCCAAGGTTTTACTGTACTCTTTGCAGAACATATGAACTTTCTCACATCGCTGTTTTAAACACACTGAAGATCCTGAATCAACACACCTGGGACACGTTCACCTTTTGCTTTAGTGCACCTTGGAAAAGTCTTCTAGCATTGGCTTTGCATATCTCCATTAGAAGATTAATCTAGATGTAAGGAAGTCGCAACTCTATTGTCTTTCACCGGGATAAAATACTTGAAAAGTCACAGCTTGAAGGAGATTAAAGTGTACAAGGGATGAGAATTCTGAAAAAAAGATATCCACTTGCTCTTGTGGAATTAGAATTTAAAATGGGAGGGAACAAAAGAGTAGAGTTGTAAACCTGGTCTCAGTCTGAATAAACATGAATGTGCTGTTCATGTTTACATATATATAAAAATGAAACAACATTGGAAAAAATCTGTTATTCATTTGTGATCCTTAAGCTCTTTTACCTGAGGAAAAAAATATAATGTTCTTTATAAAAGAGACACAGTTTTTGGGTAAAAGACACATGTCTCAAAACCCTGAAGTGACACCATATGATCATATAATAAAGAATAGATGAAGACGATTAAAAATAACTCATATGCCTTATTTCTGGTATTTATCACTCTTTTCTTTCCCACCTAGTGATGTATATTTTCTATTAATCTCTGTAAATTAATGTGCTTACTATTTTTCTTTGGAATATAATGCAGCAACTCCTACAAAGTTTCAGGAAAAATGCATTCTTTATGTTAATCCTATAATAGCTGATCATTTTAAAAAATCAAAGAAAACCATGGACACACATATTAAAAAGATTTTCCATTGGGTTCCTGAAAAAGACAGGAAAAGAGTAAAGGAAAATGATTTCAGAAACGATCTCAGAAATGGATTTGGTTTAAGTATCACCTAAAATCTTTATAACTTCTGTAATAACAAGCCCATAAAAAGGGAAAACTTTTTATTATTATATTATGATTTGTAGGACTTACTCTCAAAATCCAGGAAGAAGTGTGGATAGTTTTCAATTTCCCTGGTCAGGACTTTGAGCAGGTTTCCCATCCCAGCAAACCTAGGAAAGGGAGCATAAAAAATAAATATCATTAGAAATACAACCACCAGGCTCTTCAGGACTCTCCCGCCCCTCTCGCGTTACCATGAAGGCCACAAAGACAGCTGTCTATGTCCAGAGATGAGCAGGCACCTGTAACCTCGCTCCAGAACTGGTAGCCGGTAACTATCTGAGTGACGACTGTCTACACCTTAGGGACATCTGGGGCAAAGGACACAGAGTGGGACGGTGGTGAAAGTATTCTAAGCAGTCTCTGGTGAACAGACCCTCACACGGTGTTTCATCGCGATGGGAAAAATTAATCTATGTGCATCGTACTAAAATAATCAGGTATTTTAGTTACAGGAAACAGACTTTGGATATACTCTATAAAGTGAATATACATCCTACAACGTTTATAGAATATTCTACCAAGTGAAGTCCCCTTCACCAATCTTTAAAATTCTTACAGTTAATATCTGTTTTACTTTGTTCCCTGCCCATCAAAGAAGGCACTACTGAAATGTCTGTCCAAAAAAAATTAAATGCCTTAAAGTTCATGACAAGCAGAGTTCAGAAAAATGCAGATTTGGGGCCTGCAGGTTTCTTCTGGTTATCTGCAGGATACAAGATTCCTCGGGATATAATTCCTAGGCCAGCCAAGGACTCTCATCATTCGGCACTTCAAAGGCAAGCAGGCAACTTCCTGAAGTGTAAAAATGAAAAGGCATAATGTCCAAAAAGGCATTCTCCGTGAAACAACAGGCTAAGGCACTTACAAAGCTGGGTCAAATCAACAGAGAGATACAAATTTGTTACAGGTCTGCAGTCCTCTCCTAAAACAAAAAACCCCCGCAAATAGGTGAACTGTAGCTATTTTTAAGTAAACAGCAGGATTTCTTTTGCTCTCAGAAGTGGACATCCAACTGTCCGCTGGGGAGGTCACGTGCCAGCAGCCCCTCAGTCACCCAACTTGCATTTCCAGGACAGCGGGCCTGAGGGCCGTGCAGTGTGGAAGATGACCGTTTCCCTGTCCCTGCTAAACACGGACTCTGACACCCCCACCTGTAAAGAATCTCTTTCAAAGTCTTGGGACCAGGACAAGGGGACTGCAGAGCCTTGATTTTCTATGCCTGTGGCTTCTGACACAATGATGTATTTCTGGAAAGCACTACGAGGATATGGTGAGAATACGCTGCAAGGAGAGGCAGCAGACTGTGTGACGTGCTTGCCACAGTCGTCCTCATGGCCGAGCAGCCCACACTAGGGTGGAGAGACGACGCTACCCTCGCCGGGATGCCCGCACCTAATCCCCGCTCTGCTTCCCGCTGTTTGCAAAGCCACGCTGCCCATCTCCAGGAGTCTGTGTCTCCCTTCGTAAAATGGATTCTCCACAGGTAGGCTCAGCGCAGGGCTGACAGGAAGTGCTGAAGCAACAGTACGTGCTCTCCCAGAAGTCACTGTGATTTAGGGTTTGCCTATCGAAGGCAAATTTGACAGATTGTGTCTTGCTCTGGGGAACTGTGGTAGGGCCAATGGGAAACTAATGAGGAAGGTCTTCATCCTATGTTAGGAAGAAATTTCTAACCTTTACAGTTGCCTGAAGCCGAGTAATTTGCCTGCTGGAAAGGGGAGCTTTGTCACACTGGTGATGTTTGGATAGCATCCCTGCTGGTGATGTAGAAACGACTTACATATTGGGCAGAAAGACGGGCCGGAGATTTAGATTTCTCCTGCCGGAGATTTAGATTTCTCCTGCCTTGGGAGCACACGAACATGAACGTGGCATACATGCAGGCGCACACGCACGCACCCACACTCCCACGCACAGACAAGAGGCAAGCACTCTTTCTGCCTTCCCAAACAACCTTCCCTCTGCTTCCTGCCATCCCTCTCTTTGTTCCCTCTGCTTTTATGCACATTTCCTTTTAAGCTATTTTTGGGCAAAGCCCCGTATGAGGTAGGTTTTGCCAGATTCAAAGCTTGGAACTGGTATAGTCCAGCCCTCTGAAAGCAGCATTTGTAAACTCTCCTGCATGTTTTGGGAAGAATGTTTTCAGTTTTATGAGCAATTTCAGTTCAGACCTGGAGGTACTTCCTACAGAAAGTCTATTCACTGTTTATAAGAAGATCTGGCATTTCTATGGAATGCCTTAATGGACATCAAATAGTCTTAATTTCCCCACCGTTGTGCTCTATATCACAAGAGATGTGCATGGCTTTAACTTCCTCCTACGAGTCTGTCTTCTGTGTGATTTTACTGGCAGAGTATCTGAGGGAAATATGTAAAGCCTTTGGGATCTGTAACAGACTGAAAAAAACACACATAAAAATACATGCAAATGTTAGCAGCATTCCATCTCTTCCGCAGGTAGGACTCGGTTGACTATCAACTCAAATGTCTGGGCAGCATGAGTCTCACATTAATCATGGTCAGTTACCTAGAATTCCCAGAATTCTAGAAGTGTCACCTCTGAAACAGGTGTTACATCTGTGACACCAACGGCAGTGGGCACTGTGGACTACAAGGGGTCCAGCCCAGGCTAATGGAACCTAGAAAATGTGTTTCAAAGCCGATGCAAGATCGTTGAAATAAGACAGAAACACATCATCTCATCTCCTCCGTGGAAGGAAAGATCCAAAGCTTATTCTCTTCTCCCAGGCTGAGGAGCATGCCCTCGAGCATCTAGTTCGTGCAGGCTGAGATGAAATAGGTCCGTTTGGAAAGGCCGCTTGCCTATGTGCTCTACGCAGGAACCTCCAATCTGTTCAAATGCTCCAAGTGAATACGAAACGGGTTGCTTTGTACCAGGGTGTCAGTGAGGTGGCTTAGTTAGTAACAGAGGTTATTTTGAAAGAAATTTTATCTTGCTACAAGTGATTCCAGTTTATCCTTCTTTATGACAGAGTAGCACTCCAGTGTGTACAAACACCACATTTCCTTATCCGTGCGTGCACCTGCTGATGGACACATACGCAGCACGAGACCACAATGGTAAGCAAAGTAAGCCAGACACACGAGCTTAAACGCAGCTTGGCTTACCTCATAAAGGAAACTAAAATTATAAATAAAGAGCACAATAAAAGAGAGACAAAGGAAGTAGGGAAATGGATCTTTTGCAACAGGGAAGGAAGGAAAACAAGAGTTGGAGGAAAGCAGAGGGAGAGGGTAGATAAGGGATAAGAAAAGGAGTAAAGATGTGTTGTGTGCGTGGACCAACTCCGCACAAGGAGTGTAAACGTTATGCACTGCAAACATGGACAAATAAAAACTTTGAAAAAGGCTTTTATCCGATTAAGTGAAATAATGTTGGATAACGTCTACATTGTTAGAGAATGCAAACACTGGTGTAATAAAAGTGGGGAAGGAAATAATAAGTGCAGGACAGTAAGGTGAAGGGGGAGCAGTGGTAGTGGCCCATGGATTCTGTGCTGTCAGTCGTTTGCTGAGCATCCAGATTGCCAGAGCAAAGGAGAAAACAAAAACCAAAAAAAAAAAAA
>NW_022900937.1:28129659-28178637 GCF_012274545.1 Fukomys damarensis | reverse complement strand
AAAAAGAAAAAAAAAAAACAAAAAAAAAAAAAAAAAAAGAAAGGCTCCTTTTCAAGATTTAGTGTCAGAAAAAAAAAAACACAACGGCACAGGTTTCTAATGGAGAAGCACAGTGACCGTGGCACAGATGGAGAGACGAGGGCCCCAGCTAGAGCAGAAAAAGCTGCATGTGAGGGTGAGCGGCCCCTCGGCTCCCAGGCACTGTGCAGCCGGCTGGCAGCACTGACAGGAACTCTGGTTCCCACATCTGGCTCAGTGACTTCGCAGCCACTGCCTCCTGTGCCTTCTGCTGTGTTTGCAGGGACGTCACCACTTGTCATTCTCTGTGCTGTTGGAGCATCCATCAGAAGGAACACAGCAGCCAGCAGGCACTCGAGCCACCCAAGAGGGCCTTAACCCAAGTGTCCTAAAGTGCCCAGTAGTTCGTGCAGGTGGAGGAGCTACTCATGAACCAGGCACAGTGACGCCCGCCTGCGATCCCAGCACTCTGGGAGGCTGAGGCAGGAGGATTGCAAGCTGGATCCTACCTGGGCAATTTAGAGACACAGTGAGACCCTTTTTCAAGCAAAAAATAAAATTAAATTTCAAAGGCTTGGGGACATAGTTCAGTGCGAAGGCCCTGGGTTCAATCAATCCCCAGTACTGCAAATTAAAAAAACAAAAAGTGCTGTATTCATGTACATGCTAATTTTTCTGGAGGGGGACCATCTAGGCACAGGGACCACTCAGGGGCCAGCAGGGTTGTGCGTATCCTCTACCCGGGACCCAACACTCTGCACGCAGAAGGAGGGAGCTGTCGCCAGACACAAAGGATGCTGGGACATGACCGGCTGAGCCGCCCTGCAGCAGGGGCTGGCGGTGGGGGGCAGGGGTGAAGGGAGTGAGGATATCAAGGCCAGGTTCTGCTGAAACAAAAGCTTTGTTCCACAAGTTTCATGTACCGCAAGATTGTTCTGAAATGGGGCCTTTACCTTGTTTGTTTGTTTTTCCAATGGTCTAGACACAGGGAGTCTCTCTCATCCTTTTATTACCGTGCCTGCCTGTCCTTGCCAAGGGAGGCACCCAACTTCAAGGCGTGGCAAATGTGGATGTAAACATGGGCTTTTCTTTTCTTTTCTTTATTTGAGACAGGGTCTCACTACCTAGCCCATGCTGGCCTCAAACTCACAGCAATCCTCCTGCCTCAGCCTCCTGAGTGCTGGGTCGAGAGGTGTGCACCTCCACACCTGGCTGACATGGGAGTTTCTATGAGCACCCAAAACCACTTCTACTGGTTAACTCTACCACTACTCTGCAGAAAACAATGAGTCTCCTAAAAAAATCATTCTCTGCTAACATTTTGTTTCAAAACTGAGAAGAGGTATCCCTGGGGTGGCCTACTGTTTCACATCCACTTCGCCCCGTCTTAGTTACTTTTCTATCTACTGAGACAAAATACCCTACATCCAGAGTTAAGGGAGGAAAGGTTTATTCAGCTCACAGCTTGTAGAGGCTTCAGTACATAGGCGGCTGGTTCCAAGGCAGAGTGGCAGCTGGCAGAGGAGAAACTGTTCATGATAGGCAGAAGGTAGCAAAGCAAGCAAGAGACAAGGTAAGTCTCTTTCTAACCCTTATACTGCATCCAGGCTACCGGGATCAGGGCAGTGCCAAGCCAATCGGTATACCGATTTAGTAATCGCCCACCCTTAATCCTAGCACTGCACCCTGAATTAGCAGCACACCCTAGATTCCCCCCACACCATCCCGGAAGACCAGGGACATCTGGGACTTTATTCAAGTGACTGAAAGACACCATCCCGGGTAACCGCAGAGTGTTCACAGAACATTTACACGGCCTGCCTGTTCTGAATTACAAGCGAAATACTACTGGCTTCCATTGACCATCAGCCCACACAGAACACAGAGAAAGTGGCTTAATAATAAAGCCACCTCACTAGAGGAAAGGCACATTCCCTATACGAGTAGCTGCTCTTCTGGGGTGGGGAGTGCACCAGAGGCGCAGAGTAGCTCGGCCTGCGAGTCCCAGAGGACTGGACTGGCCCCACCTGGGCCAGATCAGTGCTGCCAGCTGGGCTGGGTGACAAGTCCCTTCCCTGTCCGCCACGTCTGCCATAAGTCATGAGATTTCTGTGCTGTTGTTCAACGCGTTGCCAAGAATCCAACAGACGATTTCATTCCAAGATGAAGGAGGGAAACTGAAACGCAACGAGTCTATTAGGCACTCTCGTCTGACAATAAAAATGAGTTAATGGCTAAAATGTGTTTTCAGAACGTTTTAACACTACAAGTAATGGCACTCAAATGGGAAAATGCCTTGAATATTGTCATCGATCATTAATATGGAGCTGTCCCTCAGAAGGGCTTGGCATTCTCTGTGGGATACGAGCTGCTGGAGCCCAGTTGTGAGGTAATCATGGGAATTTGTGAGAAAAAAAAAATACCGAGACCCCATTATGGAACTGAACAATTAAATCCAGGTTTAAACCAGCCCTTTCAATAGCTGAATTCAGTTTTCTAACATGGAGTATTACCCCATCACAGCTAATTTTCCCATAAACACTGATATTAGAGCAGCAAAAAGAGTCTCCAAGAAGTGAGGGCAAAAGTAGATTCTTTTCTTTCTTTTTCTTTTTCTTTTGTTTTTTAGGGAATGAAAGTCAGTGCTTCCCTCGAGTTCAATGCAAGTCTGGAAGCAGTGGGTCCACCACGGAGTAATTGTTAGTGGTTTTGTGAAATCGAGAACAGGGTTCGAGGAAGCCGTCTGCAGAGTCTGTTCCTTCCTAGGAGAGCTGGCAGCCCCAGCCCACCCAGGCCAGCTCTGCGGAACTGCAGTGGGAAAGGGGCGCGGAGCTTCTGACTCAGCCTCGGCCCTGCACCGGTAGCTCCTTGGTTGGCTCTTGTTCGGCTCTGTCCGCAACTGCAGGACCCGCATCGGGGCGATTTCCTGCCCGCACGGCAGCTTTGGTGTGACCCTAGCGCCCGCTGCCCACGCTCCCCGCTCTCCTCCTGCTCCCAGTGGAATGAAGGGCGACGTGATCTATGGACTGCAGATGCCAGAGACCTCAGCGTCATCCACGTGCAGGATCTCTCCACCTGCTCCTCCTGCTCTCAGATTCTCCTCTCAGAGTTAACTCTCCACACCTCTGTGCTCCCTGCCGGCTGCTCCCTCTGCCCTGGCTCCTTCTCCCTGATGAGAGTTTAGTCTCCACCTAAAGTCAGTCCTCATCTCTCTCCTCCCACCACTTCCACACCTGCTATCTCTGTCCTGACCCTGACACAGGGACTGTCACGCGTAACATCGATGTGGTGAGCTAATTTTCCATTTCTGTTGTCTTACGTTAGGACAGGAAGCAAAATCCTGAGGCTTTTCCTTGTGGCCGCCTTTCCTTTCTCCGTGGGCAGCTGTGCCATACACACCTGTGCCTGCAGGCTCTCTGCCTCCACCAGGGGGTGAAACGCGACCTCTCAAGTCAAGGCTGGAAGCCTCTGAGAATCAGCCCCACCCCCCAAGAACCCAACAGCCCCAGGGCCTCAGACCGGCTTGATTTCTAAGGCAAGGCTTTCAGAACCTGGGTTTTCTTAAACTCAGGCCCACCTGGGTATCAAAGAGCGTGCTGGAAGTGACACAGTGCCCAAACATCAGGGGAATCATTTCTTAGATCAGAGTTAACTTGGAAAATGGGGGGGGGCGTGTCTGACACTACAGAATTCTAAAACAATTAACCACACCACACACCACATCCCAAAACCTCCTAGAATGGAGGCCCTGGGAAGGCGGCATGCTCCGCTACATTCAGCCTGCAGCAAAGCTTGAGGAGCCAGGGCCTCACCTGAAATCTCAGAGACAGGCGTGGCTCCCCCTTTGCTTGCAGCTTGGAAAGGAGCAACTGCACTGGCTGTGCTGCAAACCAAACTGAGAAGGGAGGAGACGCCCTGGCTTGATCCCTGAGGGGATTCGTAAGTCTAAATCCAGCTGCGAAGAGCCGACAAGCGAGGATTTGCGGTGGAGCCAGGGGGGCGCCACACGTACAGGCCCCGGGCAAGAAGGACTTGCAGTTCACAGGGCAGAAACACCTCCAGGGTCTCGTAGGTTGTACTTGAGCCTCCCTTTCACCTTGCAGCCCCTCTGAACCTGGGTCACAGAGACCTGCACACGGCTGCACATTCGTTTTGTTCTTCTTCTTCTGTTCGTTTGTTTGTTCTCCACCTACGATGTCTCCTGTGCCTGGAACTCCCTCTCCCTCTCTGCCTGTGGATGTTATTTTTTTTCAGCCAAATCAAACACTTCCTCCCAGAAACCCCCTCTCGACCTCCAGGCGCACAGCCGCGTGCACTGTGCCTTCCGTCCATCACTGCGTGTCACTCACTGCACTGCCCCCATAATGCCACTACTCTGCCTTCCTCCCGAGCAGGGACTCAGCACGGAGCACTGAGACACAGCACTCTGCCTTGACATTCCTGGAAATGCATCGGATGGATAGCTGCCTGGTAGCAAAAGCCGCAAAGATGTCAACGACGGGAACGGGAAGCAGACCAAATAGTCATCCTTAGAAACAGGTGGAGAAATAAGCAGATCCCACGCTGTAAGCCCTGTGTGATCCTTTTGTTTGGGGATTCCCAACTGCTTTGAAAATCCCACGCAGACTGGCCTTCTAATAAAGAGCCACACAGGGGCAGATCAACATCCCGCCATGAGGTGCAATGAATATGCTGGTGCCCAGGACAGAAATCTCCCATCTATTTTAAAACCATGAGTTTCAGTTCATAGATGGCCAAACAAAATGGGGACTGCTTTTCTAAGCGTGCGGACCATGGACTGAGCCACTCCAGAAAAGGAGAGGGAATCATTTAGCGGAAACGCAGGAGCTCTGGAGACCTTGGGAGCAACACCCTACTTTTCAGACTATTCCTTTCCAGCTTCCAGGCAGGCAGCGCCCTCAGGGTCCACCGCTCACGCCCCGCACAAATCCTGGTCCATCCGCGCCCCCTGCCGTGCACTTAGAGAACTGCAGACCCCATGAAAACAAGCCATTTTTCTTTCTGTAAATTCTGCAGTTTTGCTCCGGAGCCAGGGAAAGAAAGAAAACCGCGGCAGACCACAGCCTCCGGGAAGAGAGTGGACGGCTCCTGTGGGGCCCTTCGCGGAGCTGTGAGTCACCCCGGACCCGTGCAGGACAAACGCAGCCACGCCCTCTGCATGGCAAGGCGCAGGAACCATCAGAGCCCCTTTATCCAACAAGCCCGGAGCCCGGGGCACACACGCACAGGCGGACACTGTGAGGCTGCTAGCACAGCCCCGCGGTGCTCCGCCGATTCCTGCCAAGGAGACATTTAGATCTGCAAGAGGCTGCGGCAGACATTTGCTCACCGACATGGCTTGAGCCGCGGGTGCAGAAGCCCGGTGCACAGCCCCCTCTGCCGGTCACGCGCGGGACTGCGTGCCGGAGGCTCATGCAGGTTTTCTAAGAGTGCGGGGCCCTGGGCTTGGAATTCCGGGGCTGAGATCCTGAATTTAAATCTCCACTGCAACATGCCTGAGCTCACACACACCCTTTGGAACCAGGAAAGAAAATCAGCAACGGCCCACTGCCAAGTGTTCCCTGAAACTTCAGCCAGGGCCCAGGACGGGTGGCCATACCTTCCTGCTGCCTCCTCTCCCTCACTGTGGTTCAGACTGACACCTCCTGGGCTCAGCCACTGTCACTACTGAATGTGGGAACGGCTTCACCTGGGTGTCAAGGCCTTATCTTGATGCTGCGGGGAACCTGGAGGAAATTCTCCACTCAGCCGTATTCTTCAAAATAAGGGTCACTCCCGGGAGCCCTTGAACTGAGCTGAGAGGGGCCCAGTGGAGGACAGACCTGGATCAGATCA
Organism: Fukomys damarensis; assembly: GCF_012274545.1. Taxonomy (NCBI): domain Eukaryota; kingdom Metazoa; phylum Chordata; class Mammalia; order Rodentia; family Bathyergidae; genus Fukomys; species Fukomys damarensis. Next base: position 28,172,763 of record NW_022900937.1, on the reverse strand, counting down.
GCCATTTGTTAGCTGACGTCCTTACCCTACGCATTGAGCAAGTCAGCTTAACTTTCCCGAGTCTGATGGTCATTGTGAGACCATCAGGGATCACTTCAACCCCTGAAACGATGGGTTCTGTAAATCACGAGACAATACAGGAGTAGCCAGGCACATGAATGGCAGCTGCCTCTTCTCTATCACCATTGTTTATATCGCTCCCCCTGCTGGTCTTAGTTCTGTCCTCCTGGCCATAAAGGAAAGTTCCTCTTCCCTATTATACACCTATAAATAAAATCCGACGGCTCTGAATACAGCCTTGGAGTGCAGGTGCTGGTGAGGCCCAGGTTCGTAACTCTCACCGTGTCCCCCGCCCCTGAAGTCCACACTCGCGTGTCCAGTTGATGGACTTCTGACAGACACCCAAAGCAACACGGCCACAATGAAAGGTTTAGACTCTTGGCTCAAAATCAGCCCCTTGCCCAGGCATCCCTGTCTTCAGTGAGTGGCAAATCTGGGCTCCCAGGAGCTCAGGCCCTAAGTGCCGGTTGGCTATCTTTCTGAATGCTATCTTCTCCTACGTCCCATACCAAGCCACCCACCCCACTGGCCCTGAATTTAGCTCATGTCTGGAATTCAGTCACTCGCTCGCCACCCCCTTCCGCAGCGCCCCAGGCCAAGCCACCACTCTCTCGGGGGCTCTCACTAGCTCCTACACGGTTTCCCAGCTCTACTCTTGCCTGCCTCCAAGGACGCCTGAAAAGCTGCGCCTTGTCGCTTCCCTGCTTCAGTCCCTTTGGCGGGACTGTGGACCTCCATCCCCCACAGGGCCAGGCCTCGGTCAGGGCCAGCTGGGCCTTGTGTGGTATTGTCTCATCTGTACGGCTGCCTCCTTGTTCTCCCGACCTCAGCCACCTGGGACTTTTCACTGTTTCCTTTCTGGAGCTTATCCCACATCTTCTGGTGCACTTGCTAGTCCTTTAGCCTGAACTGCTTTTCTTCAATAGATAAATATGGATTTTCTTTAAATCTGTCCAAAACTTATTTTATTTTTCCGTGGAGCCCAACCCAGGTACCCTATCTAAAATAGTACTTCCCCCCACCTCCTCCCCTCCGGTCACTGGTCATGTTTTCCCTTTGGTATCTGTCACCACTGACTTAGGCACCCACCCCCAACTTCTAGAATAAGACCCGACATATAAATGTGGAATAAGTGAGGACATTCACTCATTAAGATACTTTCCACGACTGCCGCGTAGCTCTTACTGAACAAGGTTCTTCCTCCAAATCACAAGAAAGGAGTTCCTCCTGAAGTTTCACACATTTCTCTCGCTAGTCCAAGTCTGCACCTCCCCGAGCTGTCCCCAGGTCCTGGTGTAGCCTGAGCACCTGGCCGCCATCTTTCTTCCATCGTACCCCATCTCTCATGGATGCAACCCAAGATGGCAGCACCCCGCTCATACGTCCTGAGCTACGCCCAAAAGATGTGCAGCTGAGTATGTACTTCTCAGTAAACTGGATAAGAACTCTGATAGGCCCTGTGCTGAATACTTCCCGGGTAGGGTCAAGCTTAACCCACAAATCCAGCCCCAAGGGACTGTACCACTCTTGTCTCTGACACAAGTTGAGCAACTTGCCCAAAGTTGCTCCACCAGCAAAACTAGGGTTTAAAACACAGGCTGTCAGACCAGAAAACTCACACTGTGAGTCACTATGTTTATCCACTTTCCTGGTACTCCGGAGCTATTAGTGGATGTTTTTAGAAGAAAAAAGTAGCCTGATGCATGGCTTGGGGCTCTGGGCATGGCGGGAGGCTGGTGTCGTGTAAGTCACACCCATGGAGCCACTGAACAGCTGGGGCACTGAACTGGGTGGCACTGAATGAGGTTTAAAAGATCGAGTTAGTGTAAGTGAACTGGGGGAGGCTTCCTGGATGAGCTAGACTATGACCCGGGCTTTAGGAAAATTACTTAGGGTTACTCCAGGGTCCTCAGAAAGCAGAACCCAAAAAGCAGGGCCTGAGATCCTCCTGAGCAGAAATGCTGCATGGATCTTGGGCAGGTCAGAAATTCATGATGCAACCCTGGCCTGAAGGATACGAAAGATCCTCGTGGCTATAATGTCACCAAGGGTAACAGCCACAAGCTCTGTGTCACAATCTAACGTCAGCCATTTATTTGATGTGGGACCTTGGGTAAGGTCATTACCCTCTCCTGAGTCTCAGCATGACCGCCTGCTACCCACGGTGCTGAGCCAGATGATCAAGGAGACACTCTCTTTTCCAGCACTCTGGGTCTGGGGACATTAGCCATTCCCAAACCCGTATTCAGGCCAGCATCAGTGAAGTGAATCAGAATGAGATGTCACTTGGATTTAAGAAACAGAACTTCACACCAAAGGCCATCTATGGGCTTGTCCCTTGAAGGCCTCTGGGTTGCAAGGACCTTAGAAAGGACAGTGACAATAGAGTTCACAGTGCCTTCAAAGGTACCATGCTACATCAAAATTGACCTTCAAAGGTAGGGGAGTGCCACAGAGTTTATTTCTGTGCAGAGGCAATGATTCAGAAATCAAGTAGAATGGGTAAACTGCTAAAGAAAAACTGCTCCCAAGCCGCTTAACTGCACTTTTAAAGCATCAAATGTCTTAAAAGGTACCAATACACCAGCTACAAATCATTTTCATACATTCAACAAAGCATGCCCTCATACCTGGACAGGCTGGCTTAATGTATTGCCCAAGGGTATAAATATGATATTTATCTCATTCAGGCCCTTTGTCTTTCAGATTCTAGCAGTGATTGAAGTTCTGCCCTACATCTACCCCCAGAGCTTAAAGTAGGCCTCACTAAAATAATAATAACAGCAAAATTTTAACATCAAGACACCGAATTGATGGTGTTGTATAAATACCACAGCTGTGTTCACTGGCTTGCAAAACATTCCCTGAGAAAACTAAAGAAAAATCTCAATGAGAGCTTTGGAAGCAAAATTACACTGCCCGGGAAATGGCAGCATCTACTTGGAATAAGTTAGAAACCTTTGCAAAATTTCTGGAAAGTGTAAGTATGACTCAACAGTCTGTATTAGTGCTGATCTGCTATCGCTGTCTCCTGCCTGCCCTGCCATGGACTGTTTCTCCTCCGTGACGCCCCTCTGCCGTTCCACTCTGCCTTGGAGCCAGCTGACGGTGGACTGAAACCTCTGGAAACCGTGAGCTAAAATAAATCTCTCCAAGTCCTTCAAGGTGTGTCAGGTACTGTGTCTCAGTCCTAAGAAAAGTGACCAAGACAAAAAGAAAGAAGGAAGAGGAGAAAGAAAAAGAGGGAGGGAGGGAAGGAAGGAAGGAAGCAGGCAGGGAAAAGACAGGGACGGGAGGAAGAAAGGGAAAGAAGGGAGAGGGATACAACCTCGTTTAGTCACGTACATGCCTGGTTTACTAAGTGTATAGCTAGTGTCAGGGATCCCATACTGTGCTTGTACTTTAAAAGAAAGAAACTTGGGTCATTGCAATGTTCTCCGTGCAAGTTAACTTCTGACAAGACCGAGCAGGATGTGAGAAGAGCCTGCCCACACCGGTGCTAATCTTGGGAAGCATCTGGCCTAAGCTCTGGGCTCTGACTTTGTCCATCTGCTCTGGGAGGCCTAGCAGCCAGCAGCCCGTGCAGCAGCAGAAGAACAAAGACTCCTCGCCAGGGGAGATGGATTCGGGTTTTTGTGGATGCTCATGTAAAAGCAAAATTCCCACACAGGAAGAATGCGTGAGGCTGGGAGGGCCCGGTGCCTTTGCAGAAGTGGGGCTGAGTGCCTTCCACCCCACAGCAGTGGGCAAGGGCCGGTCTTGATGCATCCAAGCTCACAAGGAGGGCCTGGTACTAAAATCCCAGAGAGGCCAAACGTCCCTGCAATCATTCCCTAGCTTCCAACCACGCACGCACTAAAGGAGCAGATAACCAAGCCCGAGGCCAGCCCTGCACGCCATGCTACAGTATCTCACTTAATTCTCACCCTAACCCTCAAAGGCAGGTAAATTGTTCAGTGTGTCTGTTTTTGTGGACCTCAGCTACATCTGAGTTACATCCTGAGCCCCCTTTTTTTTTATATTTTGAGACAGGATCTTGCTAAGTCACTAAGTTGCTATCCTCCTGTCTCAGCCTCCCCGGTGCTGGGATTACAGGCCTGTGCCACCACGCCCAGTTCAAATTGCTTAGTTTTAAGAGTTACTACATGGTATAGGTTTCTGACAAGCAGAGCATTTAAATGTAAGAGCATACTTTAGCCACTAAGGGGCGTTATCACCTCATATGAAAAATGTCAGACCTAGTCAGGTAGATTCTCAGCACAAAAACGGAAGTTTGCCAGAAAGGAGAAATTATTTCAACAGCCTGGATATCTTCTAAACAATATTCTACTTGGGAGCAAAAAACACTGGAATTTCCAGTTGTAGTAAGATGCTCAATTCCTGCTTCTAGGTCATTTCAGAAACACGAGCCTTGAGCCATTTGCCAGAAATGGTGCCAGTGCATTTGGGAAGGAAAAATTAACAGATTCAGCTATTTGACTTAGTAATCACCCTCTCTGGCAATTTTGACTAAGTTCTTCAATCACATTTTCCAAAGAGAAAAACATCTCTCCAGAGGCTGAATCAACTTGACTCCCATTGCAACCAAACAGGAAAAAAAAAAAGTCAAAACTTTTATTTCAAATTTATCAAACCGAGTTTCTGCAAGTCCCTTGCGTGAGACTGCCACTGAATGTTCTATCAGGGATCTGGGGAAAGACTAAATGCCATTTGGCGGAAGCAGGGATTCTCAATTTGTGGTCTGAACCCCCAGCCCTGCACTTGCAGCAGACACAGGGCCAGAGGTACACGAGGCAGGAAACGAGAAAATACACAAGAGAAGGCGGCAAAGTCCCTGGAACGCCCCTGTTTACATTAACAAACCGAGGCCACAGTTAGACCAAACAAACAAGCTCGCAAAGTTTATCTGCGAACTTCTGTTTGGGCCCAGCCCTGCTCTTGATGACGCAGCCGTGGACCGTCCTGACCTCAGCTTTCCCCGCAGCCGGGGCTCCCGGGCAGGTGTCTGCGGCTGGGGCTTGCGGGCTGCACAGAAGACCCAGTGCTGTTGGGCTGTTTCTCCGTTCTGCTTTGAGGCAGCGAGTCGCTATTCCAGCACGGGCTCCGGAACTGCCCCGCGCTCACTCCACGGAGAGCCCTGCTCCACCAAGCTCCCCCGGTCACCTGGTACTCGCGGGCCCCCAGGGAGCGTGGGGACGTGGCTACCTGCCGCCCACCTGCCACCTGGCCTGGGCAAGCTGCCACGTCCCTCCGAAAGCTGTCTCTTCCCCAAGGCCGAAGCGGTGAAAGCGCTTAAAGCGCTTTGCCGGCTCTCTCGAATGCACAAGTCCCTTGGCCGAGTCACTTTTCAGATAAGGAACCAGGCACGTTGGGTCCCGGAGCCCCTGAAGACCACACCTCTGTCTCCTCTATGCAGTCACTCTTACCCACAGAGCAGCTGCAGTGATCCATTTCCCATTGTTTCTTTATTTCTAGTCATGAAAGAGAAAATGCTTTTTCTGTGAGCTTTCTGGGCTCTTGATGTGCTCGGCACAGCCGGAGCCAGCAGCAGCCGTGGGGCCGCTGGGCAGAGCTGCAGAGTTGGCGCCCACGCAGCCCCCGGAGCCGTTCTGCATGTTCAGGGTGCCCTGGGGCTGCAAGTCTGAGAGCCACTGCCCCTGGACCTGGACCAGAAGCGCCAGAGTCCCAGCCTGTTCATCCCGGACTTGCACTGGCCCCGTAGCTCCCTCTGCACTGCTGCGGTGTGCTTAGCGCTTGCTCCATAAATGCGCTCCTGTGTGATCCTACTGGCACGGATGAAGACGTAGCCAGCGGGAGGATCTGTCAATTCTCTGTCAGGAGCACAAAGCTGCACTTTCCCATTATCCACACCGCTTCCTGTGCTCCCTGCCTCAGTTTACTCGCTACAATAAAGGATCAGACAGGAGCGAGACCAGATGATCCCTCAGATCCCCTGAACAGTCACATTTATGAAATCTCCAAGGCAGAAGCAGCCGTATAAATAGAAAAATCAGGTGTTCCAAGGAAATACTTGCTTCATTTTTTAAAAAGACAGAAAACAGTCAATCCACTGTCTGCAGTCACAGATTGAGCCTGACCCTAATCTTCTGTCGCTCACTGAGCAGGCAGTGTCTCTCTGAACCCCCAGCAGCAGCTCAGCAGCCCAGCCTGGGGTAAGTTGGCCCAGGGGTCCCCCCGTGGCACCATCTCCCTCCCATGCACTGGCCGGTGGGTTGGCATGGCGACACCAGAGACACTCTTGGCTCGAGCCGGCTCTTTCCTCTGGCTCTATTATCACTGTGTGAGATCTCCCCCAGAAGGACAGAGAGAAATCCTGAGGGTAAGGTCTGATGTCAGGGGGAGAACAAGAAGGTCTTTGTCGGGCCCTTTGCGGGACCAGACCAGCCAGGCTCAGGCTGCACACAGAAGAGTTCTGTGCTCGCCTAGCCTGGGTGCAGCACACAGCCCCTCACAGTGGGGACATCCCTGTGCACACCCCGTGCTCTCTTCTTCCTGTAACACCCAGGGGAGGGGCTGAAGGCCGGGCCTGCAGGCACCTGCTCTGAGAAGGCTCTGGGCAGAACTCACTGCCCAGCCAGAGCCAGGAGCTCCTCCTCTGCGTGGGTCTCCACTGCTCTTTGCAAGGCTCAGCCAACGTCCCCCTCCCCTCTCAGGTGATGCCCCTGCCTCTGCCCCCCGGCCCCTGTTCAGGAGTTCTAAGGCACAGGTTGGTGTTGTTCTCTGTGCCCAGCCCTGTTACTTAAGCTTTGTAAACGCATCTGAGCCCAGGTGGCTACTGAAGGAACAGGCATTCAGTGATGGAACCACAACTAACCCTGGAAGTTTATTTCTAAAATTCAATGGACAATTTAGGCCAGAACAGAAATGGGCAACACTGGATGAGCCCTTACTGTGCTCCAGCACCGTATTAGGCGCCTACAGGTGTGGACTCGTGTAATGACCGAGGCAGGACTATTCATTTTTTCATTCTTCAGAAAAGGAGCTATCCGCTGGAGAACATGCCTGAGTGTACCAGTGAGCAAGGGGAAGAGAAGGGTGCAAACCCAGAATCTGCTCCCGAGTGACTCTTCACACACACACACATGCACACACACACACAAACTGTGAAACAGCCGCCACGTCAACCAGCCTCACTGAATCCACTCAGCCACACAGTCCGTGTCCGAAGGGATTCCCCAGGAAGTGGACACATGGGCTTCTGCAAACACCATCAAATCCCCAGCTCCTTCGGCCCACAGCAACTGCAGGCAGGCGACAGACTGCTGCTCCCTTCTTTCTTTCTTAGCTGCAACACAGCCAGGGCTCCAGGCTGGAAAGGGGGTCCTGCGTAGGGTCCCCTGGCTTGAGCTGTCCTTAGAGGAAACGCTGGCTACTTCTGGCTGCAACAGCTCTACACAACTCCCCCATAGTCCGCACCCAGTCCCATTGCGATCACCCTTCCTCCTTCTGTCTTGGCTGGCAGCTTCCGGCAGCTCCCAGTGGAGAGGAGAAAAGCAGGCTCACCCTCGGGGCTCAGCTGAACACCTGAGCTGGTTCAACCCAGGCCCAGAGCAGAGGCAGACATCACCTCCAAGAACACAGAGGCCTGGGAGAAAGGCGCTGAGGAGGGACTGCGGTCCCACAGCCCCCAGGCCCCCTACTGCCATTTTTGCTTTCTTTTCTTCCTTCTCTCCTCCTCTCCATCATCCCTTCCTTCCTGTCTTTCCATCTTTCTCCTCACACTGAGAACTGTTACAGAGCGGCAGCATCCTAGGATTCTGGAAAGAAAGAAACTCTTTCCCCTTGCACCAGCAGGACATGCTTCCCGGGGAGGTGGCATCTGGCCTGGGCTGCCAGGGCCTGAAGGACAGCGCCAGGGCAGAACAGGAGATACAGCGTGCCAGAGGGGACAGCAGAGCTGTGCTTTCTGTCACACCCTCTTCCTAGCTTCTGGTTTCCTTCTCAAAATCTTTTAAGCTGCACTGTATGTGAAAGGAGATGCTGGCTCCTCCTGGGTACGGGAAGGTTCAGAGAAGGTTCTGGTGGGAGACTTAGCAAGAGGAAGAAGAGAAAAAAACCTGTATATGTGTCTTTCCTTTGCCCAGCAGGGGTCCACAGGCTCTGAAGAGCAAGAGATCAGGGGGTTTCAAGAGGAAGGCACTTCCTGGGCTGCCCAGTTCCCCTAGAAACTCTATCCAAGCAGCAGGCACCTGCCTGTCAGCCCCTCACCCTGGAGATTCCGAGCAGAGGCAGGGTCGGGCTGAGAGATATTTCAACTCTGTAAGGAGCAAGAGTTGAGCAGTGTCAGGAGCTACAGGCAACTTCCCTGGGAGCAGCTGTGCAAGCCCTTGCAGGGCACGATGGTGCATGCAGAGGGACTGTAGACTCGGCCTCCCTGCCCCTAAGTGCAGAGAGTGTCCCTTGCTTTTCTCCCAGCTTTGCATTTGAGAGCTCTGGGTGAGCAGCTTGTCCAAAGCCAGTTCTCAGTTGCAAGATCTCCTCTTCTGTCAACCCAAACCTCCCTACACATAGAGCGATACCAACCTCCTGATACACAACCTCCTGTTTGGGCCTACATCTCCTAAAGCCTCATTCAGTCATAGGTGGGACCTTTGGAAGGTGGTTGAATGATGAGGGCTTAAAGCTGCCTTTCTGTTAGGAGGTGGGGCCTGGTGGAAGGGCTGATCTTGGGGGTGTGGCCTGGAAGGGTTCATCTCCTCAGTTCCCCTCTGCTTCCTGTCCACCATGCTGTGAGCAGCTCTCCTCCGCTAGGCTCTCTGCCATGCCTCCTGGTCTTGGAGCAGCTAGCCGTGGACTGAACCCTCTACAAACTCTGAGCCCTAGTAAGCCTCTCCTCCTTTAACTTGTGGTTGTTGGGTATTTGTTCTAGAGATGAAGAAAATAACTAAGACATCTCCTAATCACTGTGGGCCTTGGGCAAACCACTTCTTCATCCCTCCGACTCTAGTTCATCTTCCGCCTCCCTCCTGGGAGGCCTTGTGAGCAGCAGTTCCATGATGCACACAGGTGCCACACATCTGAATGGATGCTTTCTACCATCGACTCGTCTTCCAGCCAGCAAGGGAAACAGAAGCTGACTGCATACACATGGCCGTGTGCCAGGTTCCAGAATTTCATGTAATGCACACACTCAGCTATGTGTATGTGTCCCTGTGTATACACACAGATATGTACATCTGCACACACGCACGTGTGTGTGTGTCCCCCGAGGAAGGTCAAAGACAGATGCACGCTGCACAGAGAAACAGCTGACCTGTCTTTGAAGCTGCACCCCCACACACAAGGAGTCAGTTAAAAGGTATGCTAGTAACCAGCATTTCTGGAAGCTGGAGATCATTTCCTCCCCTTCTTTCAGTTTTTCTTGGCCCCTTTATTTTGTTCTGCTGACTAACACCATCATGGGGTCAAAGAAGAGATCAACTCAAATTAGTCTTTTCAGTTGCTGTTGGGAACAAGGTGGGAGGGTGAGTAGGTGGTTACTAATGGATTTTTAACAAGCAAAGTTGAGGCATTACCTGTGTATGTCAAGCTCTCTGGCTATTTCCTTCCTACCACCATCACAGGGAACTGAGACTTAGCCCCTATTTATAGAGTATGGGTCTGTAGCAGGAGTATCTCTCTTCCAGATCCCAACTCCTACTCATCCTCAAAGTCCCACGCCTATGATCCCTCTTGGAGCCTACTCTATGTGCACACATCACTCTTTTCCACTATCTGCTTCTTCTGCTGTGAGGTATTGTGACTGTCACATAATTGTGGGCTCCTTGGTGGCCTGACTGGGCCTGAATTGTCCTCATGTTCACAGACTCAGCCTGGTGTCTGGCACATGGTTGCTGTTTAGAAATTATCTGTTAAATGAACGCCTGATTCCTCAAGAGAAAACACCTGTTAGTATTTGACGGTGGGAGAAGGGAGCCCCCTCCAACTGGGCTAGCAGGACTAGAAGGAAACGTTAGGGACCAAGATTGCATCACTGCCACCACATAGCAGAAACTCTTGACAGCCACTCGGTCCTTGCAGAGACCAGGCTCGTGTTCTAAGCTCTCCCAGCAGTCTATGCAGCAAGAAAGGACACGGAATCACGTCACCGTTCCCACTCCCTGGGACACTCGAGGGTGGACAGGGCTGTGGATTTACCCACAGTCAGCCACCACCATGCTGTGGCGTCTGTGTGAGCGATCTTATCAGAACACACGGAGGAGGGGTAAGATGGGCGTTTAACCGAACTGGGAGTCAAATGAAATCCAGGCCTTGTCTTCTAAAGATTCAGTCTCACAGGGACGTGTATTTTTGCTTAAAAACTGTTAACAGAGCTGGGCTGGTGGTACAGGCCTATTATCCCAGCACTCTGGGAGGCTGAGGCAGAAGGATCACAAGTTCAAGTCCAGCTTGGGCAACTGAGTGACTTTGCAAAATCCTGTTTAAAGGAGGAGAAGGAGCGGGAGGAAGAGGGGAGTGGGGATATAGCTCAGCATAAAGGTCCTGGGTTCAATCCCTAGTACTGAAAACAAACAAACAAACAAACAGAAACTTTAACAGCCCCGTGCTATCCAGAGAACAGATTCAATCCCCTTGGTCTCTCCCCTCAGCCTCTCAGCTCAGCCTCGCCCTCCTTTCCACAGCCAGGACAGCACACCTGGCTCCTGGTCCTGCTTCTCCACAGCCTGGAAACTCCCAGCACCCCTCCCTGGGGATTCCTATCCCTTATCTCTAGGGTGGACAGGAGGCCCCAAGGCCACAGGGCCTTTCCATGTCAGATGTCAGCTGGGCCAGGGACCCTCTCTTACTACAGCCCTGGAAGTATGGGCTGCTGGTCCCTGGTCCCTCGCCAAGGGCAGGCGCCAAGGCTAGTTGTCGGGTATCTCAGGAATGGGTGCAGGCACTGACCTGTCAGAGGCTCCCAGACACTTGCTGAATGAAATGCCCCAAGGCGAGGCTCCTGAACAGTCCATGCAGCCAGCAAGCAGGTTCCAAAAGAACTGGTGGAGATCATGCAGAGGGAGGCTCTGGTGGACAGTCTCCACTCTAGCACACTGGCTCAGTGATGGTCAAATCAGGCCACTGTTTCCTTCGACCTGATTTACTGATAATCTCCAAGGGGCCTTGAACAGGCAGTGGCCCAGGTCCTGAGCATGGGGCTGGCCTCACCCCTCTTTAGAGGCTTCTGAAGGAGCGTTGCTCTATTGGGCAGGAACACACTTATTTCCTTATTTCCTCCTGTGGGTGCTTTAGGGTTGGGGCCTTTGAGATGCGCTGGGGAGAAGAGGACAGGGTAGAAGGATCTCTGTAAAATCCTGTTCTCCACAGAAGGACATAAACTAAGTCCTTACCAAAGTGGCCTTCAAGGCCCTGCGCCATGTGCCCTCGGCTCCTACTGCTCCTGGCTTCTTCTACTCCAAGTCCCTGCTGTGTTCAGTTCCAAAGGCCAAGGTCTTCACCCCCAGAGCCTCTGCTCCGGCAACACCTTCCAGCCTCTTCTCCTTCACCTTCTTCAGCCCGTGCTCAAATAACGGCTTGCGGCAGGTCTCCCTGGATCCGAACACCCCTTAGCAGTGCCCGCTCTTTGGCTTGGCACTGTGACTCTATTTTTGTCTGCTGTGCTTCCCCCCACAGCGTTCAGTGCTGCCTGCTGTAACAAATGCCTGTATCACCTGTGTGTGCCCCTGACTCGACACGCAAGGACTGTTTTCTCCTGTGCTGTGCTCCTAGGACCCAGCAGCACCCGCCACTGCCATGTAACACATGTTCCACACATTTGCTGAATGAGTGGACAACGGGTGCACAGAGGCCCCCTCACAGCTAACAGACAGGAAGCCCCGGATGAGAACATGCTTGAACGGAGCTGTCTTGCAAGGGTCCCCAAACAGGGCACCTTCCCCCGATCAACCAGTCAGAAGTGAAGCAGATGACAGGAGCCAGCTTTCAGACCACATCCAGGGGCACAGCATGGTGTCAAGGGGCAGGAGACAGGAGGGCACAAGCTGGCCATGACAGAGCAGCCCCGCAAACTGGTCTGGCTGTGAGGGTCCCTGGCCCAGGCCCGTGCAGGGAAGCTGCCTCTGTAGAGCACCTTGAATCCAGGGCCCAGAGATCACTTCTTCAGTTGCTTGGGGCTTGGTGGTGCTGTAGCCAAGGCCGGGCCCGGGAGGCCAGGCTCAAGGCTCGGATGGAATCAAGGTGGGGCCACAGCTGTAGTTAAGTAGCTCTGCAAAAGCTAGAAGCAGGGAGGCGCTGACACTGGCTGTGGTCTACTACATGCCAGAAACTATGCAAATGCAGCCTGTCCCTTAATCCTCACCGGCAGCGCCAGCACTGAATGGATTTCCCATCTCACTGGTGGGGAAACTGAGAGTCTAGAGTTCAAATTAACTTAAGCAAAATTGCAGAGGCGCTACATAGCACAGCTGCAGTGGGATTCGTATTCTAAAAAGCCTTTCTAAATGTGTGCTTCCTTCTTCTAAACAACAGCATAGCCCAGGGACCATGCTAGAGAAAGAAATCACAAAAGGAAGAAAGGAGGGGTGCTCAAGGCCCAGCTCTTCAGCAATGAATGAAGATCTGGGGGGAGGAGTGAGTCTGGGGCTCACAACTGAGCCCAGAACTCAGCCCTAGGAAGGATTGGAAGTCACCTGCTCTTACTTTGCTCAGGTTTACTGAAAAAGAGCTGCAGGACAGAACAGAGCAGGACCAACCAGAGTAGAGGAAGGTGCACAGCCATCTAGGGCGTCCTTCTGGCTCCATGATGCCTGGTCTCCGTGAGTACCCGGCCTGCCTAGGCAGATGTGTTAATGTGAGCCCTCCACATCCCCTTTAGGCAGCTGAGGGACATCAGCCCCGTCAGGTACAACTCCTTGCTCAAAAGAAGAAAAGAATTCATAACTGACTGGGGGGACATGAGGGGGAAAGTGGTAGGAGAGAAACCATTGTATGGGTAGGTGGTCAGCAAGGGAGTAGTCAGCTGCCGTTTGTCACAAATGCTCTTGGATGATAACTTCGTGAGCTGAATTTGTCTCTAAAAATAAGATGTGAATCCAGTCTCTAACAGGAGACCTAAGTCCCACCCGAGGCTGGCTACCCAAGGACTTCCTTCTGCCTCTCGAAACTTGGTCAAAATGAAGGTAAGAAGCTTGATGGCACTCAAAGTGAGACAAAGCAGCAATGAAAACAAAGCGCAAGAACAAAAGCTATGGCTCCGATTCACTCTTCCCTTGCGTGGGATTCTAAGTGATTCTATCCTTCCCCTGAACACCCAAAGACTCAAAATAGCACAGATCCCACTTATAAAACAGCTGAAGAGCCCAGAGGTCTCGGACCACCTCAGGATTACAGCTTCCTGAAAATGCGTGCCAGTTATTCTTTATGTCCGTTTGTTTTTCTTTAGAAGTATGGGGTGCTGTGAGCCATGGCTTCTAATCAGAGCTGCCAAACCTGGTGAAATCACCACCTCTCGTACTTTTCAGTATCTATAAACATGCATATTACACAGTCTCTACACTGAAATGTTAGTTATTGCCGGAGCATAACCAATGTCAGCTGTTATTTACCTGGAAATATTGCTTGTGATTCTCTGTCCTTAAGGAACGGGAAGGGAATAACGAGTCATGTTATTATGAGAGCAATTTCCTGTCCTCCTCTACCCACGATGCATTCTTTAAAGTGGCAGAGACAGTCACAGGACCAGGAGTCACTAGGGCGGGAAGATATCTAGGAGATAATCTTGTCTCATTAATTCACTTTGCAGTTGGGGAAACTGAGGCTCGGAGAAGAACCTCATTGAAGGACTAGCCATTTGGGAGTAGAATCTGGACTGGAATTTGTCTCTGACTAGCCTTTGGGATTTTCTTTTTTTCCTAAACTTTTTTGCCAAATGGTCGGGCAGACGTCTCAAACAAGTGCTTATTGCCCCCAAATGAGATGTCTTTTAATACAGGAAAACAACAACAACAAAAAAAACAGATTTTTCCAAAACGGGAGGGGCACATTTTCTAGATTGCTGTTTTTGTAGTTTTACCATAGGAAACAAAATTGGTAAAACCGGCTGGGGTAGTGTTCATTGGTTCTCATTAGAAAAACCGAAAAAAGACTGTTTTGAAACTCCTCGACCTGTGGATGGTGTAGGTAATTCACTTTGCAGTTGGGGAAACTGAGGCTCGGAGAAGAACCTCATTGAAGGACTAGCCATTTGGGAGTAGAATCTGGACTGGAATTTGTCTCTGACTAGCCTTTGGGATTTTCTTTTTTTCCTAAACTTTTTTGCCAAATGGTCGGGCAGACGTCTCAAACAAGTGCTTATTGCCCCCAAATGAGATGTCTTTTAATACAGGAAAACAACAACAACAAAAAAAACAGATTTTTCCAAAACGGGAGGGGCACATTTTCTAGATTGCTGTTTTTGTAGTTTTACCATAGGAAACAAAATTGGTAAAACCGGCTGGGGTAGTGTTCATTGGTTCTCATTAGAAAAACCGAAAAAAGGCTGTTTTGAAACTCCTCGACCTGTGGACATGGTGTAGGTATGATCTGTTCTTTGTGACAGTAGTGTTTTCTCTCTCTCTCTCTCTCTCTCTTCTTCTTCTTCTCCAATGAGTATCACTTCTTACAGGATTTTTCTGAAAGTCGTGTATTTAAACCGTTGCTCCTCTACACAGAAAGCCAAATCATGGCGGGGGGGGGCAGCTTACTATTATCAGGCAAGTTGTATCTGACAAGCATATCTCCTGCATTTTAGATTTTCCTAATTTGTCCTCATAAGACTCTAGTGAGGGTCTATTAACTCCATTATGCCGAACAACTGGGACACCGGGATTGGAATGGCCGGAATCCTAAAGAGCACACAGTACAGAACCAAGAAATAAATAAATAAATGCCCACATCTAATGTCTAAATCTACTTTTTGTCCATCTAAACTGGATTATTTTTATTAGGCTGAACCACCAGGAGTGGTCTGTTTGCTCCAGTGTTTTAGCACAAAATGCACGAGAAAGCTCTTTGGAAGCTGTCGCTGTCCTACTAAACCCCATTTCAGACAGGGAGTTCGGGCCAGGCTCCCAGTGGGGTTCGTGTGCCCTGGAGGCTGGACTGGGACTGGGCACTGCAGGGAATCATGATTATCAACTCTGGGTTTTGTTCCCCTCCCAGCAGGAGAGACGGGTGGGGGTGGAGAAAGAGGAAGAAAAAACAGGAAGTGCAGGGGGGTGGAGGGGGAAGGAAATGAGAGAGAAAACACATCCACTTTGAAACGTCCTTGGCCTGAGAAAGTGATTTCTGAGCTGAGTTGGGATAGAACTGGGGAGAAGGTCCTGTGGCAATGGGGTGCTGTCATAGTTCCGTCTCCCACCCTGGTGCACTGTATGACACAGGGCTGTGTCCCACAAGCACTTGCGGGTGTGGACACTGAGGGTGGAGAATGTCCAGAAAAAGGTTTAAGGGTGAGGCTGGGTTTGTCCCCAAGGACCTGGAACCAGGTGTGAAGCTCGATGTGATCAGGTAACAGAGAGCGCAACCTCAGGCCCACCACTTCCTCTCTCAGACATCTTCAAAATTAGAAGCTGCTTTTGCAGGACTGTGAGGTTTGAGCCCATCCTGAGTGACTTAGTGAGCTCCTGTCTCAAAATAAAAGGTAAAAAAAGGGCTGGGGATGGAGCTCAGTGCAAAGGAGCTGAGTTCAGCCTCCAGCATCAGCAGCTGAGCCTGCCCCACACTGTGACCTTAGGCCCTGACATTCTGCCCACCCACTTATCTTAACTACAAATTCAGGTCACGGCAGATGGCAGACACTGGCACCTTGACAGATAACCCACAATGACAAGCTAAGAACACTTATGCCTAATCCTACTTTACAGCTGACCACCGGGACGGACAGGGCAGGCAGAGCCCCTGTCAGACAGGCCCTCGAGTCTCTCAGCTCCTGCAGCCCCCACACTGGCCATGCTTCTGTAACATGAGTGAACAGTGCAGGCTCAACCTGGAAAGGGGACCAGGACACTCGTGTGCTTCAAAACCTTCTGGGAGAGCTCCGCTGTCCCCTGTGGTGACCTTCACTCAGAGGCACAGTCTCAAGGTCCCACAGCAAGCTGCCTCGGGGGAACTGCCCAGATTCTGTAATTACTCCTCCTCCATTCAACAAACCAGAGCAACAAGTCAGGGTGGCTTTGAGAGGAGCAGTTCTCTCAGGGGACCGGTGCTCCGTCACTGTGTGGGCCACCCCTGGGCCAATGTCCACGAGGAAGAACAGCGACGAGGTAGGCAAAGAGAGGTCAAGCTCGGGTCCTGGTCTCCAGGACTGCACAGCCTCACATCCTGCCAGCACAATGCTGGTTCCGTCACTGTGGAAACTAAGGCAGTGTCCCTGTCCCTCTTCTCCATGCCTGGACCAGAGCACCACTGGGGACAAGTACAAAGCACACTTCTGCAGCCCCCAGTGGCCAGCAAAGTGCTTTTCCACATCTCATATCGAGACAGGCACACAGCCAAGGGGGTAAGGACTCCATCTTTAAAACAGGAAGTTGGTTTCAGAGACATGAAGTGACTTATCCAGGGCCATCACATCAAGCAAGACTGGAACAGGCTTCTCCTAATGACTTCTGGTCCAGGGAGTCTCTCACCAACTCGAGGCCCTGTCCCTCTCGAGTGGAGGCGCTGAGGGACAGCCTATGACAGCTACGTGTCACCTGTTTGGAGAGGAATTGGAAGTGGGAGGTGGCAAATGGCAGGGCAGGCACGGATGGGGGAGAAGGTGAGAGGACAGCAGGAAAGGCCATGTTCCCACGATCCAGGCTAGCAAATAAAGGGTCTCAGGCCCAGTGGGAACGAGCTTGTCCGAAGTCCCCAGGGCCCCAGAACCCGGATCCACACAGAAAGGATGACAGC
Organism: Fukomys damarensis; assembly: GCF_012274545.1. NCBI lineage: Eukaryota > Metazoa > Chordata > Mammalia > Rodentia > Bathyergidae > Fukomys > Fukomys damarensis. Next base: position 28,155,813 of record NW_022900937.1, on the reverse strand, counting down.
ACAAGCTTTTAGCTCACAAAGATGACAAGTGCCAGGTGCCCATGGTGTGTTGGGGAGCCAGCTAGTCACTTCTGTACCTGGTGGCATTATTCTCACCCCTTTTACCCATGAGGAAACTAAGGCATACAATGGCCAAATCACTTGCTCAAGGGACCAATGTTTTATTTGTTTCTGCATATTGGGGACTAAACCCAGGGCCTTTACACTGAGGTACAACCCTGACCTTTGTTTTTTTTTAAATTTTGAGCCAGGGTCTCACTAAATTGGCCAGACTGGAGTAGAATTTGCGATCCTCCTGCCTCAGCCTCCCAGACTGCCGGGATTAATAGGTTTGCCCAGCTGGGAATCAGTGTTGGAGTGCTACAGTCCAGAAGTGAATTTAGGCAGTCTGGCTCAGAGTGGGCTTAACTGGTACTCAATGCTCCCTCTCAAAGCAGTTACAGGAAGAGCCAAAACAGCAGAAGGAATATGGATTAAGTCAAGGCTCCAGGAACAGGAGACGCTTAGTTCATGAGGAAGAAGGCGGCGGGGAACAGGGAGATGATGCTCTATAGGCAGGACAGGGAATGTGGTCCCTGTTGCTCCTTGGGTCCCAGACGGCCCTTGTCAGCAGCGCCCGCAAATGACAGTCTGGTCCTGGCTTTGCACAGTCAGGGTCACGGGAAGAGGAAGTGGGGGGGGCGTCTGGGAGGGGCTGGCGGAGGGGTCACCTCAGGTTGAAGCCTTGGGAGCCCAGTTCCCATGCCCCAGGGGTTGGAGCAGCTGGGCTGCCAGGACTAATAGTGCACACCCTCCTGGAATGCCAGGCTCCTGGGGAGGCTGCCCTATTTCAGCCTCATGAAGCCTAGGGTGGAGGGCAGCACAGGACAGCGGTGAGACGGAAGCCCACAAGCAGCAGCTTGGAACAATGAATACGGATGGTGAGAAGGATGCCCGACACTGTTGCTAGCCTATGACGTGTCAGGAAGCTCGCTTCCCATCTACCTGAACATGATTGTACCTAATCCATAGGTGGGACCAGCTGAACCATTTCATAAAGGTCAAAGGTTACAAGAAAGGATCTTTGCCGCCAAGTACATGACATTTGGCCCCGGATCTCACCTCTAAGCCACACTGCTGCGAACCAGTGGGGGAACCTGCCTGTGACTGGTGCTAACCCACAGCACCTCAGAGCGGTTGGCACTCCCTGGCCGCATTTTTAGCTGAACCCATTCTGAGCTTTTCTTGACTATGCTGAGTGCTGTTAAACGCTCCCATGAATGCAGTCACATAGGATTTGGGTGACCCTAGGGTTTATCATCCAAACATGTGCACTTGTGAGAGGGAAAAGAGACCCTAACCCTGGCAGGGCTTGGGACTGAGCCAGGTACACGAGGATAACGATGCCAGATGTAAGCCAGGGTCCTTTGAGGCTGGGCACTCTCATGTCCAGTTGTGCTGCAACCCCAATGAACAGTTTTCTATTTTCCACCACACCGGGACTCCTCTGCACCACTTCTCCTCCGTCCTTTAAATTCCTGGAGTTTCTAGACCTCGCAGGCTGTGCCTTGACTGTAAGGCAGGCATGTGGCGACTGGAGAAGCGTGGTGGGGTAGTTTCAGCAAGAAATATAAAAAGGCTTGTAGATCCTTGTACCCTGGAGCCCAGATGCTGGACCCCTGCTCTCCTGCTGGTCAGTGAGTCCCTCAGAGTGACAGGTCTGCAGCTGTCCTACTGGGAGGGGGCCTGCAGCCACCGAATCGGCCACCAGGGCAGGCAGGGCAGGGAAGCTGCTAGTGCACCGGGGAGTGTGCAGTCCACTGCAGGGATGCAAGTGCCCGTGGGCTGGCAGTGACCTCAGACCGTGGGCACGAGCTCTGCCTGGAGGGGGTGCAGCTGCAGGAGGAAATATGGACACAGCACTTAAGGCCTGCTTTTGATTCACTTCTTTCACATGAATCTGCCTTCTTAAGAATCACAGGCCAAGAGAAGAGTCTGCTGTTCTTTTGAAAGCGGGAAATCAGTCTCCAATCCAACTTCCACATCAATGCAGGTAAAGTAAAATACTAACAGGAAAGCAACGGGCCCCCACCCCTTCTCGGAAGGCCCCGTTTTGGGCATTTATTCGTTGCTACTGCAAGGCTTGCGGGCCAGGGCTTCTCCCCCAGGCCCTCACCTGAGGCCGCGGTGAGCTTTTGCGAGAAGCTTGTGCCAACGACAGCTCTGGATCAACAGGCAAGGTATTTCTCTAGACCAGGCACGTGCTCAGTACAAGAGTTAGGCACAGACTTACCTTCTCGGGGCTGCTCTGCAACCCACTACAGCCACCGCTATTATTATTACCATTACTTTGGTTTCTTAAAATTGGTACATGTCTGCGATGCACAGTAACTACAGTCATCTTCACCAGTTTTACTTCCTCGCCCTTCCTGGAGCTCCCCTTCTCCCCCTCCCAGGTCCTCTTCCCTTCTCCATAGATACCTTTCTGCTTCCTGTCATTTCCCTTTTATTTTGCTCTTTAAATTATTTATATTTGGGGGTTGTGCTATTTAACCTTCTGTGTCTGATTTATTTCACTGAACAGTATGATCTCAATGCATGCCTTTTCCTACACATGACTCAAATTTACCCTTCTTTATGGCACAGTCGTACTCCATTGTATGTAAATACATATCCTTCACCCATCTGTCTGCTGATGTGGATCTAGGCTGCTTCCAACATTTAGCTATGGAGAGTTGCGCTGCTATACATGGGTGTGCACTACTGTTACTGAGATGATACTTGAGAAGAAGAAAAGGGAAAGGACTTATGCAGTACCATGGAGCAAGAGTGGGAGAGATCAGGGACTTGAAGTTTTCACAACCACTCGTGCTGGGAGCTCCTGGTGGGAGCCAGCACCGGCACATCCTGGAGACCCGGGGGTGGCCCTGGCTCAGGTCACCCTGACGGTGACCATGGTGATGCAGATGTGGCCGAAGAATGCTGATCCTCTGCCCTGAGCACTGCTGATGCTCCGAGCATGGAGCCAAGCACCACGTGGGTGTCGCTGTCTGCCCTGAGAGCTGCCGTCCTGGCAGCGGCAGTGCCCCATCTGCCCACATCTTACAGAGAAGGGGTATCCACCAGGGGCGGCCCAGAGAGACGGAGACTGACGGCCCTGATTACTGATGCAGCCAGGTGCTGCCTGGGCGGGCGGGGAGACCGGGTCCACGCCGACCTCAGGCTTCATCAATCCCTGTCCCCTGACCCTCAGGAGCTTCAGCTAAACGCAGGACACACCAGCCGTTCTCTTTGGGCTTTCTCTTCCAAGGTACCATAACTATCTGTGTTCCTGTTCTATGTCTACCACCAGATGAAAAATTCCTCAGCAGGAGGAGCCACACCTTACTCGTCTTACTGACCATGCTAACTAGGCCATACAGGTGAGGCCTGCCGAATGTTTAATTTGTAAAATCTGGCTTCTCTGAGGGCAGTGATCAGCTCAGTGTGGCTGGGGAAGGAGGGGGTGGCGAAGACACAGCAGGTAAAGAAAGGCTGGTGTCCGGCTGTGCAGGGCTTTGGGCAGGAAGCTGGGAGTTGAACGCTTTTGCAAACACAGTGGGAGGATGAGGCTGTGAAGACACATTGCTCTGAACACACTTAACCCTTCATTCTTGCCACTTTCTGCAACAGCTCTGGAGTCCTCTTTCCTGAGTGTCTTTACCAGGTGTGATGAAAAAATACAGTGACTGCTGCTGCCCAGCGCCATCCAGCAGGCATAAAAACATGACGCTGTGTCCTTATCCAACTTAGTCACTGGATCTTGCACCATGCGCTTTCTGGCTCTTCCACAAAGTCACAGTTACCTTGAAAGGGAAACACTTTGAATCCATTCAGGACATCGAGGCACCAGGACAGCGCAGGTTTAGACCCTCAGGAAAGGGGACTCCAGAGCTGCTGCAGAAGTGGCAAGGACGGTGGGATGAGTGTATGAAGAGAGGCAGAGGATTCTGGGGGAGATTCATGGTGATGTGTCTTTTGGTATAATAAAGGTTTTTAATTTAAACATTCTCCGTATGTTGTGATCCCTCCTGGTACCATGACCAGAGCAGTGCTTATGCCGATCTGAACTTCAGCAGCTAGGCCGGCTCTTCATTAGCAAGGCAAAGCTTCCTTGGGCTGCCGGAAGTGATGTCACAGATGCTGGAGGTGGTGCTGCTCTGAGCCGGGGTGTGAGAAGCCCTGCATAGCCCAGTGCACCCAGCACTCCTGAGAGCCCATCCGGTAAGAGGCGTCTGTGGTCTGCATTTCCAACAGCTCTGTGTGCTCCGGCGCGTTCTGCCATCACCTGAGGCTCTCACTCTCACCAAAGCTACATGGGCCTCATGGCAAACACCACGTAAATGCCACTGCTGCCTTGCTTCGGGACTGCTGGGGACCCCCCTCAGCACCATCTATGCTGCACCCCTTCTATACTTTGGGTTTCTCACCGATGAGAAACCACGTACTGTTTAACCTTCTGTGTCTGATTTATTTCACTCAGCTCAAAGAGCTAGATACAAAAATAGAAACTGAATCTGCTGGAAGGGATAGCAGGTAAAACCCCTCCCACAAGCAAAGGCAAGGACTCAGTGAATGGAACCCCAGTTGTTCAAGAAATAACACCAAGAGTCAACGAATGGGACTCTCAAATTAAAAAGCTTCTGCACACTAAAAGGAAACAACCATCAGAGTGAAGAGATGATCTATAGAACAGGAAAACATTTGCCAGCTCCTCCTCAGAAAAAGGCATCTTATGAAGCTGACCTCTGCTAAAAACACCATAAGATGGAGCCCTCCTAAGACTACCCAGCCCAAAGCCTACGGGAGAAAGTCAAGAGAGCTGGTTCTAGTTCTCTCCCAGCCAGCTCCTTCCTGTCACCCAGGGAGCTGCTTGCACTTCCTTTGTGTTTTGTATTGTTTTTTGTTTGTTTGTTTGTTTGTTTGTGTTTGAGATAGGATCTTGCTAGGTGATTCAGGCTGGTCCTGAACTCGAGGTGATCCTCCTGCCTCAGCCTCACCAGTGCTGGGATGAGACACGTGCACCAACACACCTGCTGTTTTGCACTCCTGAGTTTCTAATTCCCCCTGTGAGCTTCAGTCCCCCACAAATCAGGCACAGGAGAAATGGAACCTACCCGTCACTCTAGGTGGGGGGGCAGAGTCAGACACAGCAGCTTACCTGCGACAGCTGGGCGCTGGCTTATTTATTTCTGACGCTGAGAGAGGTCACGCTGGCTTCCTAGACGAAAGCAGCTTGGCGCTCCGGACGCACACACTGCTTGGCTGCACACCTCCTTGGCTCCCTGCTGCAAGGCAAGCGAAGTCACATGATTAGCACATGGGCTCCACACCTCCGAGGACACAAGGACATCTGCCCACCAGAGGCACAGCGCTGCAGCAGAGCCCCAGGCACCCCTTTGGATAAGGAAAGTGGAACTGTGGTCAGAAGAAGGGATATCTATGGATCAGAACTGATCTGAGGCTGACTTTGGGAAGACCTGCTCCGTGCGAGATCATGGCCTTCCAGCAAAGCCCACGTTTCTGAGCAGGTGCTCCAGTCCCTCTGCCAACGAGTCTGTACTGTACCCGCCTGCCCCAAAAGGGGCTCACTGTGGCTTCGTGTCCTGTCACCCTGCTCTGCAGCTCCGACCTCCACCCTTCTCTACCATTCTCCCGGCTAACAAGGGTCACTTCCCTCACAAAGCCGCTCCGATACCTCTGGACACTGAGGGCCCCAGGCTGTCACAGCCACCTGTGGACTCATTTCCTCCTGCCTGGCCTGTGGACTTTTGCAAACCTGATGTCTTCTCCCTGGGTGGACCTCTTCGGGACTGCCCACTGCCTCCAGGAGAAGATCCACATGCATGCGGCCTTCCCAGCTGTCCCCCAGGGCTCCTTGCATTGCAGCCATGCCGAGGTTGCATAATGAGTTTACCCCCAGGAGGTGACTCTTCTGCATGAACAGCTGCCAGGACTTCTCCAGTCCCAGGCCCTCCCAGGAGGTGACCGGGAGCCCAGGCACCAAGCCACCACCATGGTGACGAAGCTGAGAATGACCAACTGCTGGGGTCATGAGTTCACTTTATCACACATGCAGCCAGCCCCGCCAGCTGCAGTGGCGAAGTAGGTGACAGAGGCTCAGGTAGAACAGAGTTCCTTGGTGCTTTTCCTCCACCCTGGAGGCAGCTGGTTGCCTCTTTCCACCGATGCAGGAAGAAGCAAGGCTCACAGAGGTCACAGTTCCTGTCTGGACTTGCACTCCAGCTTTGACCCTTCTCCTGTGCCTAGAGTAGTGGATCTAACAGCCCACTGGCTGTCCCCACACGGCCCACACTTGCTGCATCAGGTACTGAGCAACAGCACCCCGTCCCTGCCCCAGAGCTCTGGTTTCTGCTCCAAGACCAGAGCTATCCCATCACTTCTGCACCTCCTCAATGGAAAGACATTGTCACTTAACAGACACGACAGACAGGGCCACATTCACTGCTCTGTACGCATCCTTAAACGGGGATCAAAACTCTCACCAGCGGGCCGGGTATTTAGCTCAGAGGTTCGGTGGCCTGCTGATGTCTGTCCAGAGGTGCATCTCAGTAGAAAGTGTTCTGTTTTGGGTTCGGGGTGGAGAACAAGGTCCAGAAGACTGAAAGTTCAGTGTTGACGACAACAACAACAACGGGAACCCAGCTCACCAGGGCCACGCGCCAGAATCTTTTCAGGCCCCTTGAGCAGGCTGATGCCAGTCGTGACCACAGAGTCGGGCACGTGCCCTGTCCTGTTCTCGTTCACACCAGAAAATCCATCATCAAACATCCGCCAGCACACCACGGGACGGTCTGCGAGAACACAGACCTGTAAGAGTGTGGACAGCTGCAGTGCTGTCCCCGGCTTGCTATTTGAATGTTACCCTGTGACCCTAGGTCTCCCCAGGCGCTGCTAAGTATCCTACAATGTACAGGCGATTCCCACACAAATGTCACTCTGCCCAAAATGATAGCAGTGCCAAGGATGAGATATCCTGGTATAAAGATATTCAGGCCCAGCGGCTCAGTCAGGTTTTTTGAACACATTATCATCCAGGCAGGAACTTGGAGCCAGGTGTGGTGGCGCACAACTGTGATCCTAGCACAAAGGAGGCTGAGGCAGGAGGATTGTCACAAGTTTGGGTCCAGCTCAGGCTACATAGTGAGTTTAAGGATACCTTGCACTGCATAGCAAGACCCTGTCTCAAAAAGTACCCCCAAAAGGAACTGCCATCTCTTGGCAGGACTCAGGGGGCCAGGACATTGCAACACAGGCTACGATGGGTGGGAGTGTTTGAGCTCTCACTCTAGCACAGCACTGGGCACACTGTGGCGCTCAGCATGTCCTCATCCTGTGTGCCACACCAGGCAGAGGAATCTGCCAAGGGCAACTTTGCCTCTTCTGGAAGACAGCACCAGGAAGGAACGATGTGAAATTCCAGCCCTGCAAACTCAGGTTAAACAAATGATCACCAGCCTGAGGACTCCCGGAAGTGGTGAGAAGAGCGATTTTATTTGGGTTGATTTCTAGCCCGAGCTAAAAAACCTTGAAAGGCAAAGTCTCTCCGCGCCCTTCTCTCTTGAGGACCCAACTGTTAAAGACATAGCTGGCAGCTTTGCTTCTGACACATTCAAAAGCACTTTTGAAAAATGATCCTCTTATTTCTGTGCCACTGGGAACTGAAAATATACTCAGTACAAATCACCCAAAGGGGAAAGAAGGGTAGGTAAGAAAATCCAGCAAGCTCAGGGAGCCTGCAGAATTCAAGGAGGCCGCACAGGAAGAGGCTGACAGGGACACCCATTATGCCGAGCCTTGAGCCCCCTCCGAGCCACACCTTTCCCCAGAGTCCCCGGGTGGCCATGGCCTCACCCAGAAGTCTACAGGGAGACCACAGCCTCACCCAGAGAGGTGGCGATTTCTGCAGGACTGGATGACGGAACAGGGACCTCCCTTTGTGTCTCCCTGAAGATCTGATACCAACCATAAACCCTCTGACTCACAAAGCCCTTTAATTAAAAGCACAAGGGCTCCGAGCTAATTCTAGATGTGGTAGAACTCAGTGGCTTCTCCGGCACCAGAACTGCAGCAGTATAATGAGGATAATTTTCCCCTTCCTTCCTGGGCTATGGATGACAATGTGCTCAACTATAAATTAGCCGCCCTCAATGCCAGGGCGGGAAGCCACCTGAGCAAGTGCCTCTCGCCTTCACTTTGTGATAAGGGCTATGGCCCAGGGCAGTGGGGCCACCCCCACCTGGCAGCAAGCTCCCCACCTTGCAGCTGGATGCAGGATTTTTGGTGTCCAACACTGAGTCTCATACCTTGCTGCAGAGAAATGTTTTATGTTCTCTCTAATGCTTAGCATGGAACTCAGAAAAAGTTGGTTAGGACCAACCTAGGATCCAGGGACACAAGAAGGAAGCAGGACAGCTTCCGAGAAGAAAATTAAAATCCAGCTCAGCCGGGCGTGGTCCCAGCATTTGGGAAGCTGAGGAAGGAGGGCTGTGCTGTCAGGAGTTCGAGGTCAGCCAGGGCTACACAGTGAGTTCAAACCCAGCCTGAACTACAGTAAGTGAGACTTTGTCTCAAAAAGCCAACAGCAAAACAAAACAAAAACAACAACCTCACTGTGTCATAGCTGGGCATGGCGCCTTTCATCCTTTAACTCTCACAGCCCGTCCTGGAAAGCAAGGCTGGGCAAATAACAAATGGATTTCTTTGATTCTAATGCATATGCCTTAAACAAACTTCTTTCATTTTTCTTTAAAATGGCAATATAAGAAGCAACAATATGTGATGCCTCGGGACTAGCTGCAAACCCTCACACTATATCGAAGCCTAAAATCCCCAACATGATGGCATCTGGCGGTGAGCCCTTTCGGGGGAACTGGGGTACAAGGATGGAGCTTCCTGCATGGGATCTGTAGTCTCCTACGAACTGAGAGAGAGGTCAGCACCTTCTTCTCTGCCCTGTGGCACATGAAGCCACCAGGAAGCGGCCCTCAGCAGACCCTGGACCTGCCAGTCTCGACCCTGGACTCCCCAGGCCCTGCTGTCCCGTGACGGCATCCTAAGTTGACTAAGACACGGGTAAAGGCAAAGCCATCTCGCCATGCTAAACTTGAACTTGCACACACTAATGATGGCCAATATTCATGCACAAAGCACATTATGAAATAACCTTTCCTTATCCAAATAGTTTCAAGAGCATCTCACTCCTTTCCCGGATACACACACTGAGGCCCGGAGTACTGTGGTGAATCTTCTGAGGTCACACCACCAGTCAGTGGCAGAGGGCTTTTGACTGGGAGGCTCGCTGTGTCCTTTCTCCCGTAACGACTGCTTTATCACTAAGCATGGCGTTGACGCAGAGGAAAACCTGGGCCAGAGACCCTGGAAGTCGCCTCCTTCTTCCACACGTCAGCAGAGCATGCTGCTGAGGGCCAGCCAGGGTCCCCGGGCTGGGGAGTGGGGTGGTGGCTTTGACTTGATCCCGGGGTCTGGGTGTAATGGCACAAAAGGACAGTCTGAGCCCCTGGTGGGCAACAGACAAGGGACAGAGACTAGAAAGAAGAATTTCCGAGGCCCCTGCTGCCAGCTCTCCCAGCTTCGCAGATCTCCTCCACCTCTGGCCCAAGCATGCTAATGGAATGCGCTCCCGGAAGACAGCGCAACAGAGCCTGGCAGCTGTGCCAAGGGGAAGCGGAGGCCAAGGAAGTGCCAGGGTGGGAGCCCGGCATCCAGAGGGGCAGTGACAGCCCAGGCCCTGCAGATAAGGCGCAAGTGAGGAGGAGGAGGAGGGAAAGGAGAAGCTCAGACAGGCGCAGGGCAGTAAGGACTGACCGGAGTAACAAGGCCTCCATTCAAGGAACTGTGCATCTTTGAGTGAGACCGGAGTGTGACTGCAACACAGGCTGAGGGAACAAATCTTTGCAAAGGACTCCACGCTCTGACAATTGGATTTTAACCTTCATTGTGTCGGGGCAGGGAGATACTGTCAGATTTGCTTTTGTATTGTATGTCTATATCATAAGTATCTGGATTTCCATATCTATATCTTTGCTGTTTTTCTATTTTTGTTTTTTGAGAGAGAGTCTTCTTATGTGGCCCAGGCTGGCCTCAAACTTGCAGACATCCTCCTGCCTCAGCCTCCTGGTGTGCATCACCATGCCCAGCTTCCCTGCTATTCAGTGGTGACCTTGTCAAGTTATTTCTGCATTCTGACTCCCAATTATTTGATCTCTAAAATGAGAAAAAAATCATGCATGCACCCCCCATCCAAAAAATGTTAGCAATAAAGTGAGATAACTGATGAAGAATCATCAATAATTTAAGCCTGAGAAGCCTTCCTAAAGAATGGTACCTGGCTCAGGGCTGTGGAAGGGAGAACTCAGGACTTTAACACATCTGCTCAGAGAAGGAAACAGGAAGGATAGTGCGGTGTCCGGAGCAGGGAAGGCCACTTCTGGGGTGCAGGCTGCTGAGGCTACTCTGCCTCTTGGGTCCTGGGCTAACCCTCCATGCGATGCACAGCAGAGCAGAGGCAAAACACAGGCCCCCAAACCCACCTTTCCTGTTTCTCCAGGGAATGCTCTCGGTCTCAGAGAAAAGGAGGATTTTCACACAAAATCCCTTTGGGGTCTTAGTAAATAAACATGTGGGTAAAGAATAACTAACTGGCCTTCAGATGAAGGGCACAGGATGGTCAGTGGGTTTTGGCTTGCCTCGCTCAACCAGCGCTGGCCTGCCTTGCTAAACAAGACGGGCTGGCGACCAGAGCCGCCACAGCCCTGAGGCCGGGAGTGCTCCGTGTGGGGTTAAAAGCCCTCTTCCAGAAAGCAATGGCTTCCAACCGTTGCACAACCACCTCCATTAGCTCAGTGTCTCATCGTGTGTTTGGTAAAACGCTTTTCTAGCCCATCTCGGGCCCAACGCAGCAGGGCCAGAAATTGCAGCCCTGGGAGGGGAAAGGGGGCGGCATGTGCAGTGTTTAAACCATGGGGCATTTGTTCCAGTCTCCGGCATAATGACATCCCTTGATATATAATTCATAATAGCCGTAAAGCCTGGCCTACTTCTGACGCAGAGATCATATATTCTGGAGAAATCGGGAAGGGGGAGGGAGAAAAAGCACTCTGCAACGGTTCAGCCGCACTTCGCCTTTTGAGTACAGCCTGGCGAGATTTTGGACCATTCTTCTCTACCATAAGGGCTTCCCTTCGAGAGCCTTGTTAATTTATTTTTCTCTGCCTCCTAAGTTGAGGAGGCAGCACGTCATCCAGTTTCAGTTTTATCTTCTGTAACACCGGATAGGAGATGAGGCTGACTCCATCTGTTAGCACATGCAGGCTGCAAGCTGTGTGAAAGCAGGCACAGCCGTGCGTGCACAACACACACACACACACACACACACACACACACACACATGGGCAGACATCCTTGCAAAGAGGGTGAAAAATCTACACTTCCAAAAGATTGCAATATCAGCCATCCTACCCGGCGCCGACCAGATAGAGGCACTTTTGTCCTTTTATGGGCATGTTCAGGAGGAAGCCAGCCTCGCCCTCTCCCCCTGTGCTTCCCCCGAGTGGGGATGCCCGGCTGGCTGTGGGCCAGGCCCTGGGGCCCCAACCTCCAGGCTTCACTGACGGCTCCCCAGGGACACTGCCTGCACAGCCCAGCACTGAATGGCAGTGCACTGGGACAACGGCATCCTCCTGGGGTTGGTCTTGTGGGGAAATGAGCGGGCAGCTGCCTGGGTACCGCTCTCTGGCACTGCTGCCTGGTGGCACCATGGATGGCCCTCTCTGGCCCTCCAGAGCTGCTTTGACTCAATTCCTGACAACACTGCCGATACCTGAAGACTGCAGACGAGATCAGGGAATGGTGGCAGTGACAGGTGACCTGCACAGGCCAGCTCCAGGCTGCACGACTGCCTCGCTAAAGCAGGCACAGTGCAGGTGGCAAGTCCTGGAATGCACGGGGTCTTTGTGTTTCTTTCACATTGAAACTGTGCTAATCAGAGGGTTCCCGAAATAAGCAGGCTCTGTGCCTGTCATTAATGGGGTGAAGCGTGAGCACTCACGGCTCAGAGTGGGGAGGAGTCGGGGGACAGGTGTGAGGGATGGCAGAGGTCGAGGCCTTTGCACTCATGGTTGCAGGGAGGACCCAGTGCCCCAGCTCTGAGCCCGAAGCACCTCCCGTCTACCCTGTCTCTCCTCCCACTGTCACCAACTTGCTTCAGTCCCACTGCCTTCCACCTGGATGGCTCTGTGCACAATGGCTTTTGACTCTGAAGCAGCACAGCTACTGCAGGGCTCAAAACTTCAACCGGTCCCCCTTTGACTAAGAAATAAAACAGAGGACCCAACCCTTTCAGAGCAGTTTCGCAGAAGAAGACAATGTTTCCATAAACAGCATGTAGGGGTGCTTATGCACATCACATTTTATTGTGCACTTTATTTCTGTTATTATTACAGTAGCTTCTCATACAGCACTCAACTCAATCTGCAGCATGCACAGTTCCCAGCAGGGTCCGAGCTCCTATGAGAATCTAACACTACTGCGGATCTGACAGGAGACTGAGCTGGGGAGCAGCTCTAAACATAAATGAAGCTTCCCTAGCTTCCTGCTATGTGGCCCTGCTCCCAACAGGCCAAGGACAGTACCTAAGCCTCTCATTCCTAGGTTCTCTTCATCAAGACGCTGTCCAAAATGCTGGCCTCTACCTGCACGCCTCTTTCTCCTTCCCAGACTGTACCCCCAGCCCAGCACGCCCTTTCCAGCCTTCCCACCTGCACGCCTCGCTCATGCATTCCCTTTGTCTAAATATTCTCCTTTCCTCTCCACCTCCATAATTCCAAATCCTATTCATCCTTCAAGACCAAACTAAAAGGTCACATCAGCCAGACTCCAAGCTGGAGCCCAGAGAAAACTGCTCTGTCCTCTGAGTTCTCAATTACTACACCTCAATCAATGTTTATGCTAGAACAGAATCTATTTACTTTGTTTTACTCTGTAGAATATAGGACATCCCAGAGCAGGAGAGTGTCCAGTTTATCTTTCAGAGCTCATTCTATCTGGCACAGTCCCTGTGTAAGGTGTGACTGAAACATGCAGTGAATGTTTAAAATTTTTAAAAGTTTATAACAGTAAAAGAGGCATTGTCATAAATGCCCCCCAAAACACCCACTTTCACATTAAAGACACTCATCCCATCACCCTCGCCACTTTCTGCAGCAGCTCTGGAGTCCTCTTTCCTGAGGGTCTTTAGCTGCGCTGTCCTGGCTGCCTCGATGTCCTGAATGGATTCAAAAGATTTCCCTTTCATGGTCATTGTGACTCTGGAGAAGAGCCAGAAGTTGCACAGTGCCAGATTTGGTGGATAAGGCAGATCAGGACACAGCGTCGTGTTTTTACGAGCTACCTTTCCATTGGATGGTGCTTGGCAGCAGCGGTCACTGTGTTTCTTTATCATGCCTTGAATAGACAGGAAAGTGGACTCCAGATCTGGTTTAGAAGTGGCAAGAACAATGAAATAACAGTGTTTGAAGCATGGGGAAGGATTTTCAGGGGAGTTTCATTATCATCAATTTGTAAATTTGAATACACACCGTATTTTCCATCACGTACACTGAAGTGCTCTCTGGTGACACAGAAGACCGGAAATGACCCCTCCAGCAGCATCGCAGAGGGCACAGCTACACAAACAGATCGCATCAGTCGGACAGCCGAAGGAGGCAGGCTGGGTGGCAGAGGTCACCTGGAGTCGTGACAGCCTCTGCGGCCCCAAAGCACATGGCCCACGCTGCCTTCATCTTTACTAAGCCGGTAGTATCTCGAATACCAGACACAGTGAGCACCATCCCCTGTGGAAAGTCTTCCATTTTCCCAGCCTCTGAAGACCACAGGCTCTTACTTTCCCTGCAGCTAATTGCTGTTTTTCCTGTCTCCTTGGTTGACTCCGTCCTTTGCCCAAATGCATCTCAGGGAATACCAATCCCACCCATCCTGGTGCTTAGAACACAAATATCTAGTCTTCTTAGCCTTTTCTTTATTTCATACCCCACATCACTCGCGGGATATTATTCTGTCTTTACCTTTCAGGTCCCTCCACCTCTTGATTCTCTAGTCTGGCTGAGCTACCCTTCCACTTCTGACAACACTGTCGATACTTGAAGACTGCAGACAAGATCAGGGAATGGGGGCAGTGACAGGTGACCTGCACAGGCCAGCTCCAGGCTGCACGACTGCCTCGCTAAAGCGGGCACAGTGCAGGTGGCAAGTCCTGGAATGCACGGGGTCTTTGCGTTTCTTTCACATTGAAACTGTGCTAATCAGAGGGTTCCCGAAATAAGCAGGCTCTGTGCCTGTCAGTTGACTTCCTCGACTCGGAGTCCATTTTCTCACTGCTGGTCTTCTCTTCCCAAAGCTACAAGGATGCCACTAGATATGAACACTTGACAAAGTCAGGACCGGACAGTCAGGATGCAATCAGGGCACAGGAGCTACTAAGGACTCCATGCCCTCACATTGCCCTCTGGACCGAACTGTTCTGCAGCTCCCTTTCACTCCGATGAAGGGTCCCAGGTCTTCCCTGCCCGCGGTCCTTCTGCTGTCACCGGTGACTCCTTTCCCTGTTCTCTTTGGGTTCCATCATACTGGCCTCCTTGCTGGCCCTCAAGTACATCAGTCACAGTGCAGCCTCTTCTCTTTATCTGGAACACATTCCCCCAGACACGTATGTGTGCCTGTCCCCCCACCTTTAATAGTTTTAACTCAAATTCCACCTCTTAGGTAACAACCATCCAGCCCTTAAGCAACAATTTTCCCCCTACTCTTTATTCTGTTCTGTTTTTCACATTGGTCTTTTTACCTTCTGATATACTAGAAGGCAATAAATATTAATTTATTACTTTTACCTTAAAGATATTATATATTTTTACCGATACAGTGGTACCTTTGCTCACAAACTTAATTCTTTCCACGATTCTGGTAGCAAACTGAATTGGACAAGAATCTAATCCAATTTCCCCATAAGGTCAACACTGAACCTAACCATTGAATTTGATTTGGTCCTCATCCAACTTGGTTTGTAACCAGAATTGTGGAAAGAATTAAATTCATGAATGGAGGCACCACTATATATAACAAATATCAATTATGCCTAAATAACATGCGTCTATGTATTACTTTATTATATCTATCTAATTATTGTTATAGTCATAATAATACCTGTTATGGCTTGTATCTAGATGTCCCCGCAAAGCCTCATGTGGTCACAGGTGGGGCTTTTCGGAGGTGGCTGGATCTAGGGTGTGTGGTGCTGGAATTAAATGTGTGATTCTGGGATTAGGGTGTGTGATTACTAAATTGGCCCGCTGACTGGTTTGGCATGCGTAGCTCTGGGTGTGGGTAATGGGAGGGCGTGGGTGGTACCAACCAAAGGGCCTGTAGCCTGGAAGGGATAAAATGGAGAGGCTTCTGCCTCCTTGCTGCTGCTGCTTCCTCGCCACTCTGCTGCCGTCTGCTTGCCCTGGGCTGTTTCGCCTCTGTGATGTCACCCTGCCTTGGAGCCAGCCCACTATGGCTTGAAACCTCTACAAACTGTGAGCTATAATAAGCCTTTCCTCCTTTAACTTTGAGCGTCGGGTATTTTGTCCCAGCAACCAGAAAAGTAACGAAGACAATATTACTTTCATATTATCGGTTCTTGCTTATTATCGACATTTTTAAAATGATGGATCGTATTTCCCATGCCTACCCTAATGGAAGCATTCAATAAACACTCGTCAAATGTATGCATGAATAACTTAAGTTTATGATCCAGAGTTCAGCATCTGTAGCTTAGTGTGCACCACTCAGCCACAATGAAACACACGGAAAGACATCTGCAGGCAAGGCGAGCTTGAGAAACAAGGGCCGGGACATCATCTTCCCCACCACCTGCAGACATGACATCTGAGTTATGTGATTTCCCGAAGGAAGCCCCACTGGGCAGCTTCAGATTTTCCCACACCAGCCACACAAGGCTTCAGAGGGCTTCCACATTCAGCAATGCTTCGAAAACATGAAGCAAAGATGTACGTGGAACACACAGAGGTTGATAAATACTTGCGTATAAACATTCCCTCTATGAGTCTGCTTACATTACATGTTTTTCTAAAATAGTGCAAAGTTACTGTCCTTGGTTCGAGCCCACGTCTCCCACTTTCAGAGCCCCTTCAGCGTGTTCTTGAGGCCTAGCCATCGTCAGTCTTGCTCCCTGCTGTGCCCTCTGTGTCCATCTAAACTCGGGTTCCTAGAAGTGTCTGCTCGATGGATGAAGAAATGGATGCGGCATCTGCTTCCAGGACCAGCTCCAGTATACTCTCAGAGGCATTTCTCTGGTAGACTTGAGGCAGAAAGAATGTAGGCCGTGGCTTCCCCCGTGTCTGCTGCAGATAATTCAACCTGTGGTTGGTGACTGAAGTAAAGGGGTCACAGGCCCTTCACCGCCGTGCCCCTGGCAGCTGAGGAGTCTCTGCTCTGCTGCTGTGGCCTGGCTTGGGCCAATGAGAGTGGGGAAGCACCTCACTTACTGCAGGGGCCGCGGTGTCACACACACAGGATCAGAAGGACCCTAA
This sequence comes from Fukomys damarensis, assembly GCF_012274545.1. Taxonomy (NCBI): domain Eukaryota; kingdom Metazoa; phylum Chordata; class Mammalia; order Rodentia; family Bathyergidae; genus Fukomys; species Fukomys damarensis. Next base: position 28,139,164 of record NW_022900937.1, on the reverse strand, counting down.
ACTAAAGTCTGACCATTTAGCAAGAAGCTGGGTCACAGAAGACAGTGTGCCATCACAGACAGAGGGGAGTCATCCTAACAGCTAGTACCTGGCTGTGGTGAGAACGGTGAGACCGACCTCACCGAGTCCCAGCCTCGGGTGACAATTGCTCCTGTGGACACTCCCCGCCACATCCTCCTGTGAGACAGAGTGCGTCATCTTGTCCCAAAAGCATCTGTCAAAGGACTGCTGGACTTAACTACTGCCATCTACAAAAGCCTTTCCTAACCATGTTTTCTTCCCAGGTGTGTGTGTGTGAAAAGACTTCCCATTACCAAGTTCAGAAGCATCATTATGGTCTTTTGGGCCCTGATTAAAGTCAGGAATTACCTGGGCTCTAGAAAGTAACTTCCTTGGGAGCCACAAATAATTAATCCTATGGAAGCTGATTCCAGCGTCATTATGCACACTTTCTTCTTCCCTTAGGACAGCGTTTAATATGGAAGGGGGTCAATTACTGCTATGAGAAGTAAGAGGAAAGTAGAGCAGAAAAATAAGGCAGCATATATGAAAGCCCATATATACAGGCCTGTGACCAATCCATACAGACGCCCGTGTGCGCACACGCGCGCACACACACACACACACACACACCACAAAGAAACCACTACTCCGCAGCTGACTTGAAATACCTCATAAGTGCAAGATTTTTCAAGTAAACTGACTAACATCAAAATGAAAAGGTATAAATTCCTGTTCTGACAGTGGAGAAGTCAGGGAGAGACACTTGGACACTGATAGCACTGTTTCATCGGAAAGTCACATTTCAAGTGAACTTGCAGATGTTCCACGGGGTAAATACAGGCAAGCACTACCAATCCATGAGAACCAACATTCTTTTCACTTTTTCCAATAATTTCATAGCCACAGACAAAAACCACAAATGACTTAGGCTTGGCCTGGGTTAGCTTCAAAGTGAATTAACTCACCAATTCTTGGCTTGTCTATTATCCCACAAACATTTGCTACGGAGAGCTGGAAAGTCTCCTGGATTGTGCAGGGGTGGGGGGTGGGGGGGTGCATTTGGAAACAGAGGCCTTTGCTTCCACTTGAGTGTTGCCCTGCAAATGGACAGGGCTTGAAGAGGCCGGAAGAAGGATGTTAACAATCCAGAAAAGCTGGGCAATTACAGACTTACAGAGCTATGAAGTGAGCAAGCTCGGCTCCTTGTACGAAGCTGTGGGACATGTTAGAGCATCCTCATGGTAATCTTCTGTTTTCTTTAATGCTGTTTGATTTATTAAACTGATGTCTGTGATAGCGAATTTCACGTGTCAACTGGACTAGACTTTCAGGCCTCTAGATCCTCGTCAGACAATCTGCGTGTGTCCATGTGTCTTTGGATGATGTTAATTGACCCCTGATTGTAGACTAAATAAAGCTGATCGTCCTCTCCATGGTGAGTGGGTCTCACCTAACCCACTGAAGGCCTGAACAGCACAAGGGTCTCCTGTGTTTCCCAGGGACTAAGAACAAAACTAATGCTGTTGGTTCTTCTGGCTCTCTGTCTTTCAAACATCGGTTGTAGCTGTGAATTAATTCCTTATATAAATCATATATCTACATCTCCTTCTGGTTTTTAATTCTCTGAAGAAACCAGACTAACATATTTTGGGTAAGAGGGATGTGTTAATTTGTTCATGCAATGAAACTGTATCTGGTTCAGTTTTCCCTCCAAAAAGATGTTCTATAGCCATTACAAATGTTAATACAAATGAGTGTTGTGTTAATACAAATGAGTGAGTAGAAATTTTGGCTCCCCGGATCACTTCGGATGATACAAAGCACATAAATGAACACATATATGCAAGTACTCCAAAACGAACTCATGTGTAAGTCTGCAGCAGGTCTGAGGTATGCACTGAAAACAAGGAAGTCGTACAAACCCAGGCTTTGTGTTTGTGAGCGATCGGCTCACCGAAAGGATGTCAGCCCTGCCTCCACTCCTGTCCCATTCTGGCACAACCCGGAGTCCATGAGACCCAGCTCACACAGTACGGTGTGCTCAGCTCACAGCAGGCTTACAGTATACACGGACAAATGAGTGCCCTCTCTCGCCGTCCAAGCCCATCTGACGAAGCCCTCCAGGTCTGGCCCAGCCTCCGCCAGCTGTGCTCCCTGGCACGCTGCCCTCTTCTGAGGTCCACTTCCTCTTCCTTCCGCCTCTTACAGTCCTTGTTTTCCCTTCCGATACTGTCATGCTTCACCCTCCCCCACCACATCCCACACCTTCTCTGGGCCACCAGTGTCAGAGCGAACCCCTTTCCTCCCAGACCCCACCCTCAGCTTCCTGTCTCCTCCTCATGGTCATCGCTGCTTCCCACGACACGTGTGATGCGTACCTGTATGTGCAAGGAGACAGCTAGCTGGCTAGAGAGCTGTGTACACCCGCATGCTCGTGCGCAATGAGAGATAATCAGGGACTGTGTTTCGCTCCGTGTCCTGATTACAGCAGGTGAACTATAAGTATTTGTTGACTGAATGAGAGAAGGTAGGAATAAACAAAGTGATCCCAGGCACTGCAGCCTCAGTTCTACCACTAATGCCCCACCTGTCAAGCGCAGCCACTCAGCCCTGAGTACAGCTGACAACAGAGTGGGAAGAACGCCCCGCTGCGGGGCCAGGCTGGAGGAGCCCCAGTGGATCCAGCTCTCCACACCACGGCGTGGTTGCCGAGGGACGAGGAGGATCTGTACCAGGGACCTCTCCTGACCACAAGGTGGCCCCTGCCACAATCTTCCCGAGCAAAGGCTCGCTCACTCCGGCTTGGTGTTGGGGAGATGAGGCGCCCTGGGAGCGCCCTGGGGAACACCGCACCTCTGACCACTGCCTACACCGGGCCAGATCACTGGATTTGGGGGCAGACACTCGGCACTCAGGCTGGAATTACGAAGCCCCATTTGCTCAATCTGTGCCCTGCAAACGCCTGCACTCCCTCTTCCACCGACGGGTGTAAACCGCAACATGTCTCGGCCAGGGTTGTTATGAAGACAGAGGAGAACCTGTGGGCATACAGCAAATTGGAAAATCGTTCTCCTAGCGCCTTTGAATGACATGGTCTCCCCGGCCGGTACAGAGGCCCCATCCAGCCAAAGGGAAAGCAGTTAGTGTGTAATAGGGCTTGTCTTTCCCCGGTATTACTAAACACATGATCTTATTTTTTCTAAATTGAAACATGTCATTTTAAACAAGTGTTTTATTTAATCTTGCTGAAATCTGTTAAGTCCCAGTGACAAAAGGATTAGATGTTGAAAATGGATTGTGAAACATGCAGGACACCTGGGAGGAAATGATTGCCATCACAGGTGCTGAAATCTCGGTTAGAGCACCAACGGCGGTGTGATGGTTCACCATTTCCAAGTTTAAGCTGCAGGTCCCAGCAGCAACTTAGGATGCAGCTGGGCAAGGCCTTGTGGGGAAACAGAAAATGATGGAGACACAGCCCTTGGGAAAGGGGAAGGCGGTTCCTCCTGCTGCATGGACCATGGGCCTCGTCCACACCGCCAGCCTTCCCTGGGACCCATGAGCCCATGGGCCCAAGACAGGATCACTGTACTCCACACTCTGACACTGGCCTTGCCTGACCCAGGCCGTCTCACCAAACAACCCAGAGGCTGAGGGCCAAGACAGACAATGTCCGTGTGGATGACTCTTGTACTTGCAGTGAGCTTTGCCCCAGGGAGCTCCTGCCCAAGCCACCACAGCAGATTGAGGCCCACAGCCAGAACTGACTAGAAGAAGCCCTGTTCAAACAGGAAGACAGCCCAGATCCCTGAATGCCTGGGCTCCAACCCTTCACACTTTTCACCATATTAGATCCTAAGAGCTCCCTAAGACAACATGCTGTTAATATTATCCCATTTCACAGATGTGAATACTGAGGCACAGGCAGACTGAGCAACATGGCCAAGGTCAGGCAGCTAGAGAGGAAGGAGTGGTGACCCAGGAGGCCTCTTGTGTGGGGGAGAAACTCTGCCAGTGACAGTGAGGGGGAGCTCAGCCACACGTCCCTGCGTGGACTCCATTCCCACTCCTGTCTTCTGTGCCTTGGTTTTTATCTTTTCTCCAAACTAAAGAGGTCACCACTGCTCCTCAGGAAGACAAGGTAGGATCCACCAAAAAAAAAAAAAAAAAAAAAAAAGAAGGAAGGAAATGAAGAATAACAAGTGTTTTGCAGAGTCCTCAAAAGACGTCAAACGCGCTGTGTCCTGCCATCCTGTGACATCACAATGCTGGGGACCTTGAGTTCTTTGATAGGATAATGCAAGTTCAAGGGTAAGGGGAGAAGAGGCTTCTGAGAAGTGATTACCCTGGGTTTAGGAAATAAATTCATAAACCCGTTTATCTCCCAAGTGCACAGTGGAAGCAATCCTTTGGCAGATTCTGTAGTCTTAAAGAGGCCATAGGGACTTTAATTAGTCATCCTTCGCTATCCACCAGAAACTGGTTCAGGAACCTCCTTCCCCCAGTGGACGCCAAACCCACAGATGCTCAAATCCCTTCAGCAGGGTTTGCATATAACCTGCATGTTTTCTCGCTATTAGCTTAAGTCACCCCTAGATCACTAATAATACCCAATGTGGTGTAAATACCATGCAGATGATTGCTGCAATATATTGTTTAGGAAATAACAACAAAAGAAATATGCTAATACAGGTGCAACTATCACAGTTCTAACATTAGCACTGACATAGTACATGCAGGCAGCAGTGTAACTCTTCATTTTTGCAATATTTACCTCTGTAATAGATTGGACCTGTGGGTACAGAACCCACTGATGTGGGGGCTGACAGTATTTGACTTTCTGGGATTCTCAGAGTACTGGATCAGCTATGACCTCATGCATTTATACAGAACAACTAGAAGGTTTTGAAAACCCACTGTTTGCCCAGTAGAGTGCTAGGTTTTACTCTAAAGATCTAAGGAGAAATGACATGGAAATTCTTGCACCAAGTAGCTGCTTTATTCTAGTGTGATATTTCTCACTAATTAATACCAGCAATGAGCCCAATTACCTGCGTGCCACCAAGTATTACTTTACTAAGAACACAGTGCTCACATCTTGCTTAGCAGGTTTACAGTGTGTGAGATGCCCTGCATTTCTCTCTGGTAGTAAAAGATGACACAGCCTTGCAAGGGGCCATGTGGCCCACCTTGCATGGAAGGGGACACAGCTGATAGAAGACTTGAACATCTGCCCTGTTTAGCAAATGGCATCTCAGGAGAAGAAAGAATGGCACAGTCCAGCAGAGGCTTCCACAAAAGTCTCAAGTTTCCTTCAACCTGCTCGCTCTCTCACTACCATGCACAGGACACATTCCAAGAAGCAGCTGTTCCTTCCATGCCAGTCCCAAAATAAGAAGAAATGTGGGGCAGGACCAGGGGTCCATCTGCAGCTCCTGACATGTGAAATAAGCAAGATGCTTCTGCTGTCACCCATGGAGACGGAGGGGTTATTTTTTGCTGCCTCAAAGCTGACTGATACCCCAGTTTCTCAGATGAAGTAAGTTTTTTTGTTTGTTTGTTTATTTTGTTTTGGCACCGGGGATCAAACTCAGGTCCTTGCACTTGCAAGGCAGGTGCTGGAAGCACTGAGCTAAATCCCCAGCCTGAATTAAATCAGCTAAAATCCCTGAAATGAGTTTTATATGCACAGGTACGATGTTGAGGTACTATGGATGAAAAGGAATTATGTCCATTTTATGGATTCATCTCTCAAACCGAAAAGTGGGTAATCAATGGCCCAGAATCAAACCACAAAGAGTCAAAAGCAATCGGAATAAAATTGCATTTGTCATAGAGAAGTGCAATATAAAAACCTCTTCGACAAACTAGCAAAACATAAAGATTTGAGTGGTCTCTGGGCTATATCCTGATATCAGGAAAAGAACCACACGATGACAGAAACAGAACCAAAGGCTGGGGCTTTTGTCCCCATTCAGCCCACCAGCTGGCACCCATGAGGTCACAGTGAAATGTCACAGAAAGCTTCTCAAGCGCTCCGATAAACATTCCTGGAATGCCCGTCATGGCCCGGAAGCAGCAGGAGGAGTGGCAACAACCGGAGAGTGTGATTTCACCAGGAAAGGAACATAAAGAGCCCCTGGCCTTCTCGCCTGGCCCAGCAGGTAGCATCCCAGGCAGGAGCTCCCAGGATCCCAGTCAGTGACTCAGGCAGCTTTCTTGTGCCTCTTGCTTTCAGTGACGCGGCCATTGTTCTTTTTCTTTGCTTTATTCTCCTTTCCCTTTTACTTTAACTTTCTAAATAAAACTGCTAAATGGGGATGAGTGAGTCACCTTGATCCTTCATTTAGACACACTTCAGACCTGCTCCTCAGCCCTGCAGCAGCCTGCTGGCAGCTAGGTAGGCACTGTGCAGCAGCTAAACCTCTGGCCAGGCAGTGCAGTGCTCAGCAGCTATTTCTGGGGGGCCTGGGAGACCTGGCACCCAGCGAGTGGCTTCCCATGACAGTTCACACCACTGGTTTCCTAGCTGACCCAACTAGGCAGCCACGGACACCTTCTTCCCCCTCTGCCCACACAGCCTGCACCAGACTCCTCCGGTGTGAGCCACAACCCTGACTTTTGTCTTTCATTACTGTAGGCAACTGAGTAAAACAATTACTGCCTCCTAATCAGGTAAACACATGCATGTGCACTGAACTGAGTTACAGAAGCAAAAATCTAATATAAAGCAGGACACGTGATTCTGAAAGCCAGAAGAAAGTCCAAATAGGCCACTGGGGACAAACTGGAAGCAGCAGCACAGTTGACAAAGATTGCACCGAGAAAGAATGCTAGACTCGTCCCAAAACTCACACCAGGAAGCAGGCTGAGAGCACAGGCCCCACAGAGGCAGGCTATGCACACCCTGCAATTTGGGCAGAGCTTTGAACTTGTTCCAAAGCTTGCTATTTCCAAATATCCCTGAGACAGATGGAGAGAAGACCGATCCCACTGCAGGGTGAGGAGGAAGAGGCCCAGGGCCGAAGCAAGCAAGTCACTGGCAGACGCTGAATTAACTCACCCTTATTTTAATGCCAGACACCTGAGGTTTTGGTGGTGTTTTCTTTGTCTGTTTTGTTGTTTTGTAGTGGGGATCGAACCCAAGGCCTTCACACTGGGCTACATCCCCAGCCCTTTTTATTTTCTTTTTTGAGACAGGGCCTCTGTAAGTCACTCAGTTGCTCGAACTAGGCTTGAACTTGCAGTCTTCCTGTCTCAGCCCCCTAAAGTATGGGGATTACGAGTGTACACCACCATGCTGGACTTTAGGGTTTGGGGTTTTGTTTTAGTTTGTTTGTTTTTTTCTTTTGATAAATATCCCCAGTTTTAAAAACATGCCACATGTGTTTGAATCCAAAAAGCCCAGGGATCTAATCACCAATGCTCCAGGCCCATTAAGACGTCCGGGCTCATATGTCCGTGAAAGCACCTAACATCACCAGTGCACAGTCAGCTCTCAGAAACACTGTTGAAGTTCTTTTTTCAAAAAAAGTCAAATTTTGATTTTTCCTTTTGTATTATGTTTAAAGCTATCACCTAGCCCACCAGATAAAAAAGAATTCAGCCTCATGAATGAACACTACCTGATTGTATAACTGTGGCACCCACACCTTCACACACACATACACCCCTCTGGTTGAAAATTCAAGTTTACCACCCCACTGACCTCAGGCCATCCTCTAGCTTCAGTTTTCCCTAATTATGTCCCTTCCAACTGCTCAGAATCGATCCTGGAAGCTTCCCTGTGCCCTATGGGTAGAGAGAGGACTGAGACAGAGAGGGAAGAGAAGGTCACAGCAGGCACAGGAGAGGAACCTGACCCAGGGGTCTCCAGAGGCCAAGTGCTCTCCTCTCTCCACTTCCGGAACCCACCTGCATCCTGGAGTACGGCCTCCCCCAGAACAGAGATACAAGCCTGTCAGAGAGCACTGTTCTGCTCCAGGGTAAAGGGCCCTGAGGGAAGGGCCTGCCAAGGCAGGAAGCAGGCTCTTTTCTCGCTGTAGAGGTCTCCAGTCAGCCATGTGGGTCCTGGGCTCCCCCGCTACCCTCTGAGTCAGTAGTGCAGCGAGTGGGAAGTCTTGGCTGCAATCCAGACACACTTCAGGGTTTCTGCAGGGCCTCCTTGTCCCAGCCTGCGGTCACCCTGTATAAACACCAGTCCCCAGCAGCCGTGAATCCCTGGGGGTTCCGGAGCTGCTGGCTTCCTCTTCCTTTAGAGGAATTACTCCAGAGGCCCCTGTCCTCTCCACCACCCTGACTGCCAGCTTTCTTTCTCCTGTGCATTGACTCCATAGCAATTGCCCTCTCTGGTACTGTCCAGCAAAGACCCAGCTGAGGGGACTCAGAACCAGCTTGCCTTCTAAATCCCCACATGCCAGTAACCTTTACCCAGGGCTCCTAGCCTTTACAAAAGAGGAGAGAGTATGTATAAAAGCAGAGATTGCCCCTTTTCCCAGGCCCTGAGCTATGCCCTGGAGGCATGAAAAGTAAGGATGAGCCCAGGCCTGCCCTCCAGGCCACTTGGATTCCTGTGGGACATGTGGGAGTGTGATGGGCTGGGTCAGCAGGAGCAACGGAAAGCCACCCGCTGATGTCTCCTGTGCCTCAAGGGCCACTTGTCCGCTCAGCTGCAGCCCTGTGCTGTCCCTTCAACAAGCCAGGGCCCCTGCATCCCTGCCACTCTGCCTGCACTGTCCTCATTGTTGTTCATTCTGGCCCTTTCTTCCGATCTTCACTGGGTGCCCACATTGTGGCGAGGGCCTCCCTGAATATCCTGCTTGAAACAGCAACTCATTCCCAGCCCTTCCACACCCACTCCTTGCTCTCTCTCTGCATCACTGCTTCCTTCTTCCTCCTGGAACTCAGCGCCACCCAAGATGACACCCATTATACCTGGGTATGCACACTGGTCCATCTCTTCCCAACACTGCCTCCCCAAAATAAGGCCTAACTGGAAAATAAGCCTAGCGTGATTTTTCAGATGCTCAAAACACTGGATGGGCCTACTCAAAAGATAAGCCCCAGTGAAGGCTGTCAGATGGATGCACTTAGTATAACCACTGCACCATTGCAACACATGACCAGCATAATGAATTATAAAATAATATTAACGTATAATGAAATATAAATAAGTGCGATTGACATTAATGCTTAAAATAAAAGATAATATGGATTATAATTAAGTATTTGTAAATACTCAAGCTGGCACCTTTGGCTAAGATAAAAACACCTATGTAAACTGATGAACTTGAGACTTACTGCCAAATTACCAATGACCAATTTGCGAATCGGGTACAAACACAATGCATGAAACGTGCACACGTGATAATGAACCGACGTGGTTGTGTCTGATATGAATCTTCATAATTCGATACATCATGTGTTGTAGATGAAAAAATAAGGCATCCCATGAAAATAAGCCCGAAAGCATCTTTTGGAGCAAAAAAAAAAAAAAAAAAAA